>NW_017729027.1:6585070-6600454 GCF_001723915.1 Gavialis gangeticus
TCAAGAGGGATGTGGACAACATGGAGAGGGTCCAGAGGAGGGCCGAGTGGCATGATCAGGGGGCAGCAGGGCAGGCCCTACAAGGAGAGGCTAAGGGACCTGAACCTGTTCAGCCTCCACAGGAGAAGGCTGAGGGGGGATCTAGTGACCTGTTACAAAGTAGTCAGAGGGGACCAGCAGGTATTGGGGGAGTCCCTGTTCCCACGAGCACTGCCAGAAGTGACTAGAAATAACAGTCACAAGCTGGCAGAGTGTAGATTCAGACTAGATATCAGGAGGCACTACTTCACTGTCAGGGTGGCTAGGATCTGGAACCAACTTCCAAGCAAAGTGGTGCTGGCTCCTACCCTGGGGGTCTTTAAGACAAGGCTAGATGAACACCTTGCTGGGGTCGTTTAACCCCAGTACTTTTTCCTGCCGTGGCAGGGGGTTGGACCTGATGATCTGCTCAGGTCCCTTCTGACCCCACAAACTATGAAACTATGGGGGCTTGGAGGGATCAGGGGCTACTTTTTTAGCCCCCAAACTCCCCTCAGCGAACCTACATCCCCATCCTTCCTGCCCCTTCACCCATGTGGGACTTTCTTTTTCAGCTCTAGCATTAGTGAACGCTGATAAGTGGCTGCACCTTGAGCAGCTTGTGGAATGGAAGTTGAGATGGCTGGCTGGTCCAGTGGGGCAAAAAATAGCTCAGTTTGAGGGGGAGGAAGAGATGAAAAGAGCAGCCCTGGGGCTAGGGCCAGTTACTGGGTTTTCTCAGCCCCAGGGCTGCACAGGGAAAGTGGACAGAAATTTGACTTTAAATCAAATAATTTTGATACTACATGTATCTAGGTTTATCTTAACTGGGTTCTGCAATTTTTAGATTGGTTTGTGTGCATGAAACTTCTGTACAGGTTTAAACTGACTGCCAGTCACTGAGACCAGATTTTGTAAGTGTACAGTCAGCAGTGGAGCAAGCTAAATTTAAATCAGATGGTCATTTTGAAGCCGATTGAACCATCCCAAATGTCTGTAGTAGCAGAAATGTCTACCTCAAGATTTCTCATATGGTATGTGGTAATGCAAGTCATTACTAAAGAGGAGGCTATTAGCAAGTAATGGAGAACAGAATCCAGAAATAAGTAAATACTCATTTGCCATGAGTTGGCAACAACTGACAGTTCTACTCCAAGAAGAAGAAAAGTCATTTTTTAATAGTTAGATGTGTGGGAAATTTCTTTTGCTTCCCAGAAAGCTGAAACAAAGAGAGAACATAGAGGATCCCGGAGCAGCCTTTCATTAGTTCTCAAAAGCCACAACTTATGAAGGGAATGAAACAGTAAAGTAAGAATTAGGAACCTGGACTGAATAAGATAAATTTGGGCAGCTGTGCTTCAAATGTCATGTTAACTGAAGCACTGGTGCTTAAGAAATTTTCAAGTTTTTAAATAAGTATTAATGGAGAAAATAATTTAAATAAAAAATTACTGAACTGGCTAATCAAAGGAACTCAAATTCCACATACAGTATCACTACCATACGGGCATTAATTTGTAAGTAATAAATTACTAGAAGACCTTAATTTAGTAACAGTATTGACTAAAGAAAAAGATTAGATTAAAGGTATAAGAGTTGTATTATCATGTCTGTGTCCCCGATTTTTACTGGATTATTCTCCTATCCAGTTCCAGTTTTGAGTATAGCAGCTGCAAAATGGATTGATACATGACACATGATGCTTATAGGGTTATGTATAAAACATGTTTGTGTCCTGGGGGTTTTTTTCAGTTGAAGGGACAGAGATGCATCCTCGTCAAGTCTAGGAGATAATGAAGCATGTAAACCAAACTAGACTTGGAGCACTCTCTGCTGGATGATCCATGAAACAGCACTACTAATATTAACCGGGAAGTTGGGAAAAGTAGAGCTAAGCCAAGAGATAGGGCAGCAAATCAGGGTTCAGATTTACCATATACCATACACAGGATATAGCATATACATTTGACTTAGAAAAAAAGACTTCTCTAATCCATTAAGTCATTGCATAGGGGTTTGTTTCTTTTGTATGAATTCCTCTCGTTTCTCCGTAGAGAAAAGGAACTAAATATTCATGATAAGAAATTCCATCTTCTAAAACTATCTGTGCAAAGAAAAAAAGCATATGGAAGTTAATGTTTAAGAACTACAGTGTTCTCCCTGCTCCCTATCTATGTACTGTGTGAGCTTATATATATTTGTAGTGCTGTCCGAAAGAAATTATAATACATATCTTAAGAAATGTAAAACATATGGAAAAATTGCTGTTTCTGAGATTAAAGCTTTTTAAAAGCAGTTGGCAGATTGTGTTGTGGGCTTTAAAATAAGTTTTTTAAAGAATCATATTAACAAGAAATATTCACCTGGAGGTTATCGTATAGCAGACACCCCTGGCGCGCGCGCGCGCGTGTGTGTGTGTGTTGCTGTGGAATCTCCCTCATTCTGAGCCATCACCCTATGAATATATGATGTCATATAACTGATCAGATATGGACTATTTAGGACTGAAGCGGAATGGAGACCTAGATATCCAGATGACAGAATCCCAGTGGAAATTAGTAATTCATGATATCTGAACATTAACAATTGATCTTGGACTTCAACTCATGAAACAAAATAGCTTCTTTTTTTTTTTTTTGGTCTGCATTGAGCTCTGTCTAAACTTGAAACAGTGCTTGGTCACATGTTTTGATTATGCCCTGTAATTTCTTTCCAAAAATAATTCATAGCAACTAGAGTTAACATGGCTTTGAACACAGCACGGATACCTGTGGTAAATATGTGTTCTCTTGGGTATATCTCCAAGGAATTCAAATGGAACCCTTTCCAAACTGCATTCTTATGGTGGGCCTTGTTAACAGTGTGCAAAATTATACTGCTGCACTGGAGAAGTAGCACATCTCCAAAGGTTGAAATCTAGTACAAGGACATGGCACAGCTGGCATATCTTAAGAGAGTCGTGTTTATTAGGCTTAACTGCTTCAAAACATTTCATGCAATTTGGAAGAAATTCTCAGAATATTTTGGTAGCTAGATCGTTGCTCACTGCACACTTTTCTCTTTTCTTCTATCCCTTCTTCTTCCTTCCTGTCTTTTCTTTTTTGTGATGTTAATTCAGTTTTATGTGTATAGTTAATGTGCATGTTTTTTTCTTATTCTTAATTGCTGTTGTTTTAAAATCTAATAGAAAAACAAGAAATTAATTTGCTTCTATGTAAACTATAGCAAAGCAATTTAGATTAAATCTCAGAAAAAAATCTTCAAAACTGTAAGATCAGCTTAATGGAAAAAGGTGCTTATGGAACCTCTGAACTTTTCATTGGTGGGTTTCAAAAAGAGGTTGGGTACAGATCTGTGCAATAATTAAGGAATAGCAAATCATGTATTTTTGCAGAGATTGGACTGGATGGCCACTGAGGTTCATTACAAATCTGATTTATAAAATAAACAGAGCTCTTCATTTAATAGCCCTTAAGCTCATTTTACAGGAAACCCCTGCTTAGCACTCTGTCATGGGATGGTGTCCTTAGGGATGGCTGTGTTACCCCTAAGGCCCCTCGACCGTGCCAGTTCGGCCCAATGGGCACCCTCTATTCTCGCCCGCCACGTCTTGTTGGAATAATTGATATAGGGAGGCTGCCTTTAAGCCTATCTGAGCACAGTCCTGATGGATTTCTCTGGGCCCTGTAAGTCTTGTTTCAAAATAGATGTCCCTGGACAAGCCAGCCTCATGGGGTGTATGCGTGGCTCTAACCGTCCCTTTACCATGCCCCAAGCCTCGCAGATGGTACTGGCATTGTCTTGCCTAGGCCTCATAATTCAGTTGATTGTTCTCACTGGGCTTTCTGCAGTCCCGTCTTGGCGCTGGGCTCTCTGCAGCCCTGTCTCGGCACCGGGGTCCCCACACTGCAGTGGGCCCCCAATGAGGCCTCCTCCTTCCCTAAATAGCCTTACCCAAACCACCGGTTGTTATGAAATGGTAAACAAAACATAAGCCCCTGGGCTATAACATAATACAAAAGACAAGGGTGTGCTCTGCCCCTTTAAAAGCATCAAACTTCATCCCCGGTACTAAGTATCTAGTGAGCAAGGGTACCTGTGGAGCTCGTGGAGCCCCATTAGCCCTGGGTACAGCATATTAGGCCATTGCTGTGTCACTGGGCACTTCCTCCTTGGAGGCTATTTCCCCTCTGGCTGCCAGTGGGGAACTGAACTGTCTGGTCCCAGCCCTAAGGTTTATATGGGCCTAGGGACCTGCTTCTTCCAGCCAGCTAACCAGCTGCAGGTGCGGCCAATTCCCTCATTAGCCAGTTGTCATGGCAACATGCACCTGGGATCTTATCTGGCCCTTTGTGTTCCCTCCCCGGACAACCTCTGCTGTAACAGGAGCAGGCACCTTAGTGCCCTGCAACATGCTCTTAATTGGTTCCTGAAAAACTGACCATTAAGTAAAACAAGCGTTAAGCAAAACTGAAAGTATTTGATGACCCAAGTTGGTGACTGCAATTGTTTTTAATGACCTAAGATGGTGACCTCGAGCTTTATAATGAAACTTTCTGAGCGCTAAGTGAAACCAGGTATCAATTTCAAATGAGCATTATAGCAAAAAAGCGCTAAGTGAAACATCGTTAAGTGGGGGTTGCCTGTATCTATCCAGAAGGCACATCTACATGCACATATTAATGCGGAGCAATAAACTGTGACACGTGTTATGCTGGAATTTATTGCTCCAAGTGCTTTATTTCCATGTGCACTCAGGACTGCCTGGGGCCCCCGCGGAGCTGGGTGGAGCAGTGGCAGCATGGAGCTGGGCAGAGCGGTGGCTCCGTGTCCAGCTGCTTGCTACCCTCCCTGCGCCGATGTCGATGGCAGCTACAGCTTCTCTGGGGCCCCGGGGCAGGGCTCTGCATGGACTGACTTGCCCAGGGCCCCGCACCCTGCTTGGGTTGCTTCTGGGCACAGGAGAAAAGCCAGAGCCTGCTGACTTCCCCACCCCAGCCAGCTCCAGTGTGTGGGGCTTCCCTCCCATGATGTGCGAGTGTGGAGGCTCTGCATGCACAGTGGGGAGCACTGGTGATGCAGACAGCCTGGTGGGGGCTGCACTTCTTGGCATGATGCATGTCACTGGCTGGAGCCGAGCACAGGTGACCTGAATGTCCCTGCCTGCTGCTGCTGGAGTGACCGGGATGCCAGGGGAGCCGAGGAGGTCCCCTGGCGACTGCTACAGTGGCAGCAGCATCCCATCCTCATGGGTGGAAGGGATGGGTGGAGTACAATTCATTAGTGGGAACTGGACCAGATGAAAGTGCCTGGTGAGCCAGATGTGGCCTGCAGGCTGTATTTTGCCAACCCCTGATTTATTCCATGCTGAGAGAAAGCTGCTGCATTGTGGAAATGACTTCCAAAAATCTCAAAATATGAAAATACATTTTTAAAACTTTGGCTCAGATTTGATATTACATAATGCATTGTTGTCTAAAGAAGAAATGATGGTGCCCTCAACTCCTAGGATAGAGGGGTATTTTTCCCCCAATTACTTGAATGTTTTGATATTTGATTTCTTTTCATTCCTTAGATCTCTTACAAGTAACATCATGTGCTTTTTACACAGGGCATGGCTTTTACTTTGGAAGAGAGACAACAGTTGAATATTCATGGACTACTGCCACCTTGCTTTCTTAGTCAAGAAGTCCAGGTTTTAAGGATTCTCACGAATTTTGAAAGACAGGCATCTGACTTAGACAGGTAAAGTACTGCTAACTAACCTTATCCTTTTTCCCAAGTAATAGTTCTGTTGTTTTATTTCTTTGTCTTGGTATTTCAGAGGGAAGGAATATCCTAGATGGTTATGGGCTGATGCATATTTTTCCCTGTTTTACTATTTAATTATTCTAATCTGTTTACTAGTAATATCTGTTTACTAATATTCAGCTCCAACTGCTTCTCTCAATTTAAATCAATTTCTTGTATCAAAAAATTGATACAGGAAATAAGCAGCAGGAGCAAATAAACTTCCCTGAAACAAAGTTCTGCTTTAAGAATAACATCCTTAATATTAAGTACAAGTGATGAGAAATATAGAACATATCACACACAAGTGTTTTTGTATTTGTTTTGTTTTAAATTATTGTATTAGAAGGGAACCTTTTCAATTTCCCAATCCTAAAAAAGCTGGGCTGGAAGTGACCTGAGGAGGGTACTGTTTCTAACCCCTTGATGATTTGGATGATTTGATTGCTTGGATGAAGGAATAGAGGTAGATGTTATTTACTTAGATTTTAAAAAGACGTTTGACATAGTGTCACACCAAATTCTTATAAATAAACTAAACAGTTGCAATATAGATTATTACACAGTCCAGTGGGTGGAAAATTGGCCTATGGGATGCACCCAGAGCATGGTGGTGGATGAGTCAGTTTCTATCTGGAGAAATGTGGGCATTGGAGTCCCCTAAGGCTCTGTACTGGGACCCGTACTGTTCAGTATCTTCATTAGTGACTTGGACAAGGAAGTAGAAATCACCCTGTCCAGGTTTGCAGATGATAACAAACTAGAGGGCAGGGAGCGAATCCAGGTAGATTTGGAGAGGCTGGGGAAGTGGGCGGAACAGCATAGGATGCAGTTTAACAAAGATAAGTGCCATGCGTTGCGCCTAGGGAGGAAGAATCATCAACACTCCTATAACCTGGGAGGTACCATTCTAAGCAGCACAACTGCGGAAAGGGATCTCAGAGTCGTAGTCAACTCCAAAATGAACGTGAGTCACCAATGTGATGAGGTAATAAGTAAAACTAACCGCACTCTTTCTTGCATAAGTAGGTGCATCACAAACAGGTCTAGGGAGGGGATACTTCCCCTCTATGCGGCATTGATCAGGCCGTAGCTAGAGTACTGTGTCCCGTTTTGGGCGCCGCATTTCAGGAGGGATTTAGATAACCTGGAAAGGGTTCAGAGGAGGGCAGTGTGTCTGGTTAAAGGCCTACAGAAAAAACCCTATGAGGACCGATTGAGGGACCTGAATCTCTTCCTGAATCTCAGCCTCTGCAAGAGAAGGCTGAGAGGTGATCTTGTGGCCGTCTACAGACTCATCAGGGGGGGACTAAGCTTACACTAAACTTAGAAACTATCTTACTAACGATCCCACTGAAATGTGCAAGATTAGACAATTATTAATTGTTCTCCTGAATCAAATAAAGTATCTGTAATTTAGAACTATATGAAATCTACCACATAAAAATCAAGGGAATCTGCCTTTTAGGTTTCATGTTCTCCCAGAAAACAGACTCTTCTCGGGGGGGGCAGGCCAACAGCAGGCTGCCACTTCAAGGTGGGCCTGGCAGCACCACTGGGCTCTCCCTGGTGCTTGGCGGGCAAATTGGAGGGGGGCTGTGGTGAATTTTGGGGTGGCACTAGCCCCCCTCCCAGTGCCACCACCTCATTCCTGCAGCAAGGCTGGGGCCAGCGGCAGCATTGGACTCTTCCTGGTGCTCGAGGCAAGCAGTGGCGTTGGGAGGGGGCCTGCTTCCACCCCCAGAGTTGCTGTAGCCCCCCTCCCCCCCCCAACTGCCCGACGGTGGTCTGGTGGCACTGCTGACCCCAGCCTGCAGCATCAGCCTGTTGTTGTCCCATGCACATATCTAGGGGCCCATGACCCAGGGGCAGCCCCCCAGCCCACAGCCCTCCCAGGGGTCATGTACCAGCAAGGGCTGCACCACTGTGCTCTGCACCCACTCACAGTTCCTGCTGCCTTGCCTGCTGCAGCCCAGGACCTTTGCTTCTCCCTGCTCACCCCAGTCCCTGCAGGAGCAGCTAACGCCAACTGCCTGTAGCTGCTGGGCTGCACCATGCTCTGAACCTCCCGGGGCTCCGCTTCTCCCCACTCACCCCAGCTGCTGCAGTGGACCTGGGAGCAGCTGATACCACCTGCCTGCACCCCGGCATGGCGCAGCCCAGGGGCTGGGGTGAGTGGGGAGAAATGGAGCCCCAGTTGTATGAGTGATTTTTACCTTGCGTATGAGGAATTTTGGATAGAAAAAGGGTGATCACAGAAGAGCAAATTTGCATATATGGGATCTGCATAAATCAAGGGAAACCTGTAGTGCAGTTTTCCTAAGGAACCCCAAACATTCCCTTTGGGAGCAGTTCCATTTTCCTGCATGAATGATCTATGTGCAGCTGTATGGATTGGTTCTTTTCAAAAGTGGAGCTTTTGCTACTGCCTAGTGACCTGCTTTATATCATTGCTTGTGGCCGGATGTAGAAAAGAATGTGATACAAATAACCTGGAATAACTGGGAGCATCCAAGGAGAGCACTTTCTTTACTTCTATAGCAAGCAGAAGAGGGGTCAAAAGAGGAAAGATGTCTCCTTCATAGGCTACATCTGTTTAATCCTTGCTGCTTTTGCGTTTTCCCCTATGTATGGGCCTGCTACTTTGCCTAGACTCTGTGATGTGACTGACTATTTTAAAAAGAATGCATCTTTCTTTGATCATAACTATTTTTAGAAGGCTTTGTGAAACAGTTCTGTAGTTAGTTCTCATTGGACAGAACTTCCACTGAAATCCTCCATTAATGAATTTGGCTGTACAAGAACTGCTGCCTGCTGGAACACATCTGTAAGCATGTTATCAGGGTCTGATAGAGGGCTATAGACCCTCTTCTTCCTCTCCCCCTCCCCTCTCGCTCCTCCCAATGAGTCCTTGCTGTCCCATGGGTTTTGCAAAGAGCCCTGTCACCCCTGCTGCCTTTTAAAGGTCTCCTGTACTAGCAGCCCTTTTGAAGTTCTCTGCTGGCAGACAGCCTTGTCACCCTTGCTGCCGGGGGTAGTAGCGGGGGCTGCTTGGGGAGTCTCTCCTCTCCTCCTTGATCACTCCCTTCCACTTGAAGCTGCTGGCATACAACTCTGTCACTGTTGCTGTGGAACAGCCATGGTGACAGGGCTACAGTGGTGGCAGGGCTTGAATGGGCAGCTGAGACCATGTGATCAGCCCCTGTACCTCTGTGGACCAAATTGGACTGGATGGTGTTGTACATTGCTAAGCCACGATCTAGTTCCAAAGACAGATATAGTGTTGTCAAATATTTTTAGGTTTTTTTATCTCAGCATTGTCTATGGGTAATAGCAGATGATATTAATGTTATTAGCCTGGTTAATGTCTCTGGCTTTTAGGACATACAGCTCTTAGAGCCTGAAAGATGTTTGCAGGGGTCCAACAAAGGACCTAAAGACAGTTTATAAAATTTAATGTGGTAAATTGTTTGTCAAAACTGCTTGGATAGAAAACTGGGTGGTGACAGGGAGACTATTATAATTTTGCATTTGTGGAAAACATTGAATTTTCATTGGAACAAATGAATATCCTCAGACAGAAATACTTCAAATGAAAACAATTGTTTCAGTTTGGAAATGCTTCTGTCCCTTACGTCCAAGTTATCCTCGGTGAGTTGTGCTCCTTGGCCAAGAACACTTCCTGTAAAATGTTTTATCGAGGGCAGACTTATACCTAGCAAATTTGGTGACCTGGGTAGAGATCACAATATCATAGGAAAGTAGGGCTGGAAAGGACCTCATATGAAGACATTCTAGTTGGCCCATTGCTAAAGTCAGGATCATCCCTGACTAAGTTATCCCTTCCAGCCAAGTGTCCTAACCTGCTTTTGAAAATATTTCTAGGTAGCCTGTTCCAATGCTTAGCCAATTTCATGGGAAAGTTATTCTGGTATCTAACCTAAATTTCTCTTGCTGCAATTTGGGACCATTGCTCCTTGTTTTGTCCCCTGCAGCCATAGAGGATAGTCTCCCCATCCATTTTATAACAAATATGTGAATGGTTGAAGGCTGTTTATCACATTTCCCAAGAGGTAATTCCAGTTTCTCTAAGTAGCCTGTTTCAGTGCTTGACCACTACCCTCATTGAGCACCATGATCCAATCAATTATGTATTCACTTCAAATACAGTTTGCTTATCCAGTGCATTTCCATAGTTTGTTAATGAGAGTATTGTGGGAGACCATGTCAAAAGCCTCGCTGAAGTCAAGGGGGACTGGGGTGGCACAGGCGCTTAGGCACACAGTTGGTAGCCCGGAGGTTGCAAGCTTGAGGCCATAGCAAAAGCACTGACAGCTCAGCCTGTCAGATTCTAAAAAATCTGTGAATTCTGCTAAATACCTTTGCAAAAGGACATGAAAAAGGAAAGGAAAGGTTTCCCTCCATACAGAGTTTGTCACCTTGTCTTAGAAGGAAATCAAGTTGGTCAGGCATGGTTTGCTCTTTGGTGAATCCATGCTAGCTCTTCCTGATCACGTTCTCCTTTAGCTGTTTCGCAGTAGATTCCTTGACGACCTGCTCCATGATTTTTCCAGGTATGATGGTCAGGCTGACTGATCTATAATTTCTTGGATCCTCCTTAAAGGGAAGAAATTGAAACTGTGGCATAGTTTTCTCTTTCATATTTGCTGTTTTCTAATAATCCAGGACCTCACCCAGTCTTTGCAAGTTGCCAGAGATAAGCCAATGGCTCTGCAGCTTCCTCAGCTAATTCTGTCACTAACCTAAGGTGAATTCCATCCAGCCCTGCAAACTAGAAAACATCTAGGTTTTCTAAGTAGTCCCTAACTTGTTTTTCTATTCCTTTAGAGAAGGAGCAGAGAGCCAATCTTTGCTGTCAACTGTACTCGGTATCAGGTAGATGACTTTGTAAGATTTCTCTGGATTATACATAATTAGATAGCCTTCTGCATTCAGTAAAGGATCTATACTTTTTTTGGTCTTTCTCTTCTGACATATTTGCAGAATCTTTTATATTGCTTTTTAGAGCTTTTTGCATCCCTTGCCTGTTGCACCTTAAATCGGAGACGTTTGCCGACTGTCTGCAACCTGTTGCAATTTTCTGGTATGATTGCCGTATTAGGTGAATATTGGTTTTTGCTGCTGTCTTGCAGTGTGCTGTGGTTTGGCATGTCAATAGTTCATGCACTAGGAACGAACCAGTATTAAGTGTATGTTTGCGTTTCTCATATACTAGATTTGTGAATAGGTAAGAGGTTAATGAAATATAATTCTCTTTTAAATTCTTAATTTGGAAAATCTTTTTCTATGATTTTTGTTAGTGATTTGATGTTTCAGTTTTATCTCAAACTAACAAGTACTGGATTTTTTTGGATAGGCTGGCATATAATATCTAACTTGAATATATTCATACTATTTTTAATTTGTTTCATGTTGATAAGTGAAATGAGAAGAAGATTGTTAATGTATTTGCCCTTCTGCTTGCTTTGGTTGCATCTTTTCTAGGTTTTATTCCTCTGAAGGGTCATGTTGCTTTTACTTACAAGAATATAGGAATATGAGGGGAAAAAGCCTCCCAGGAAAATAAGCCCACTTTGTGCAGATTTTTCGTTATTTCTTACCTTGAGTATTATTATAAAAACTATATTCTTTTCTAAACGTGTATACAACACAGGACATAAAAATACTGTGGAAATAATAACATATATTTAATGTCAGTAATATGTCCCTGGTGTAGGGGAGTGGATTATTTTTAAGGTTATTTATGTGAATGTAAAAGATGACTCAGCCTATATTGCTGTGTTCTAATCTAAGGAATGTATAGCAGTGTTACAAAAAGAGAGGTCATGCCTTATAGTGACAATGATTGGTATGAATATAGCCACTGAGCTTCAGCTGCACTGTGCCACATTATGTATTATGTCCGTTAAGCGTGTAGATCAAATTCCTAGTTGCAAACAAATTTAGTGCTTGATTTCTTGGGAGTCCTGTATGCAGGATAAAGAAGTGTTCTAAAAATGAAACAAGCACTTAAGAAAAACATTAACTGTAGTTCAGTCAGAACTGAGGACAGAACTTTCTCTGAAAGGGCAGGTACACTTGGGCGCTGTTGAGTGCATTAGGAATGGTGTCTTCATGCATATACCTATATCTTATGCCACCCATTTCCACAAAGACAAGTCCCTCATTTTCTTGAAGTTTGAAGGACTGGAACATGTTTTGTTACCTCTAATATCTCTTGGGGTAGATAGCTTTTGATATTCTATATTTTTGCTCTTTCTATGACAACATCAGCTCCAGCAAAAAATCAGGATATTTAGTGGAGTAGACCTACTGTACTAGTCCATAGTGGCATCATGTCTCTATTGGAGTTAATGGGAGTTTGTTATAGATTTCAACAGAGCTAGGATTTCTCTCCACACAGTTTGAAGATATAATCTAGCTACTGGATTTGCAACATTATGCCAACCATTGTTTTTACTGAATTTTTTGCACTAATTATCTAGTAAATAATTAAATCCACTCTTATTTGTGGATAAAAATATGCTTCTTTTGGCTGGTATTTTATTGCAGTCAAGCACATTTTATTCAGGATAGCACTTTATAAAATATAATTTTGACCATATTTTAACTTAAATGTGATTTAAATTGTGATAACATTTTATGTAATACCACTTTATATGTACCTGCCACAGAAGGCATAATCCTGAAATGTATTGTGTGGCTGTGCTTTGTAGATCAGTTGGATGTTGGCAAACCATTCTTCATATGTTACAAACAGTGTAGTGTATTGTATTTCAAATGCATTTGAAGGAAATGGTGCTGCTTCTTCCAAATGTCTTTTCAGGCCTGAATTACCTAGTTGTTTTTACCTGTCAAAAATAAGCTATTTCATATTAATGAAGTTTTGATATTTCTAGAGAAAAAAACAAACTTAGTAGTACAATACACAGTGGATGTGTGTTAACATGAAATTAAAAACATAGGGTATGCTTATAATGGGTTTATACGTATATGTTTTTATAAACATACATCTTTTTTTTTTATTCAGGCGCAAATGTTTATATGCAAGGCTGTAGGTGAGCTGTTATTGAGTATATAATATCTGTCACATTTGACTAAAGATATAATTACACTATAGTCACCTTTTGAAAGCATTTTAGTATATAGCTTGCATATAAAAATGGCTACATTAAAAACATCTTAATCTAGTACCAACAGTATTTAATGAAAACCGAAAAATGAACTTAACAACTTTTTGTGATTAAATAAAGATTACAAATTCAGTTTGAATTCCAAATTGGAGTCTTTCAGGAACTGTTTTTTAAAAATTCTTTCTCTGGAAAATCTCACAAGAAAACAGGATTGGCCTAAATAGTAGGATAGCAGCATGAAAAGATCATTTGGAGGTTTTAAACAGCACCAGTTGATTTCAAATAAAAACATAATAATAATAAAAAGGGTTAGTGTTTGGAAACCTAGATACTATTTCATTCACCTGGATTCCATGCATGCCTCAGTACTCTAGCATAAACCAACACAGTTCATGCGTAATAAATTCTCCATGTGTCACTGTTCAAGAATTGTGGAAATGAATTGCATATCTTCAAAGATGCATTTTTTATAAACTAAGGTATTGATCATAATTAATTATGAATGAGATGGCTTGAGAGTAAATGCTAGGATGGTGATAATTTCAGTTATGAATGATTTTTTTTGAGTAAAGGTTTATTTTTTTAATTCAAGAGTGTCTAAAGATACATGTTACTTAGACAGAGATTGGTGGGATGACATATATGGATGCTTCCTAGTCTGTATATGGAAAATGCTTTTGAAAAAAATTTTTTTTTTTCAAAAAATGAGAAATACTTTTCTCACCAGGAGGGTAGTAAAGCACTGGAACAGGTTATCCAGAGAGGTGGTGGAATCTCCATCTTTGGAGGTTTCTGAGACCTGTCTAGATGAAGCCTTGGCTGGGATGACATAGTTTGGTATAGTTTTGCTTTGAGCAGGGGGTTGGACTAGATCAGGGGTGGGCAGGTATTTTGGGTCTAGGGCTACTTAATGAGTTTTTTGCTCAGCTGTCAAGGGCCACAAGGGTATACCTTTTGTCAAACTATTAAGCCCCACTCCCTGGCTGTCATTTTGGGATCAGAAGTTCCCACCCTTAACCCCTTCCCCTTGCCCTAGATGTACCCCTTTTGAGAGGGGAATTTGTAGTCTTGGAAGTGGAAGTCCTGCCCTGTCACACAGTCCAAGACATAAGAAGACCCACCCACCCAACATCAACCACCACGATGGCTGCCCTAAAGGCCACTATGTTGATCCCAGATCTCCTGACTAAAATATCCATTGAGGTGCCTTGTGGGAAAGACCAACAAGGGAAGGTATCCCAAGGAGCTGAGGGGAGGTAGGAGTAGCTTGGCTACCAGGGGGCATCAGAGCCACTCTTGGGGCAAGGGCCTGCTATGCTGTCTTTTAACTGGTATGTTATTAAAGTGATTTTCCACATTCATTAATATATTTTTTTTCTCTAAAATAAATTATTGCTCCCAAAGGCATGGGGAAGGTAATGTGAAAGAATTGTTGACATTTAAATTGCATTGAAATGGTCCCAAGTAGATTTGTTTAATTTACAGAGGTAAATTGGGGGGAAAAAAAGGCTTCCATTTCAGTGAAACAAATCGGATTGGGAAGAATCTTTGTTGCTGTGTAGTTGAAGGCAGTTTTTTGACAATGCATGTTGGTAAGGCATTAAAATAAATAAAATCTCCAAAGGAGAACATTTATAAATACACATTTAAATGGTTTTACAACATTTTTGGAAGGAGAATTTAAGAGATGCATTTATATGCTCTCTTTTTTATATATGTCTGCTGTAAAGAGTTTGCACAACAGAGCAATAAGCATTTTAGACTTAAGTACAGCTATATTGTGAAGAAGATATTCTCATGTTTTGTGGTGGGATTTTTAATGTAAACACAACTTATTTGTGGTATTTAAGAAAAGAAAAACTAATTTTGCTGTACCTGAAGTAAATGAGTACAGGCAGTCCTCGACTTAAGGTGTTTCGAGTTGCAATGTTTCGCACTTGCAACGATTATAAATTGAAACGCTGTTTCAACTTTGACATCAGTTTCAACTTAACAACGCTTGATCCTATGTGACACCATGCCAGCGAACAAGTTCACTGCGTCGCTTATCTCCCTGGAGCACATCTGTCCATATTGCCTTGGACACTTGTTTTAAGAAAGCAGCCAAGACTCCAGAAGAACCTTCAGCCAAGACTCCTGAGAAGACTCCAGCCAAGAACCCTTCAAAAAGTCCAACCAAGAGCCTTTCTTAAGGTCCAGCAAACTCACCTCAAAAAAAGTCCTTCCAAATCAAGATGATTGCTATTTACAATATAAATACATTAATGTAGCTATATTACTCCATCTATAATTGATTGAGTACCAAATTCTGGGGTATTTTTGGTGAAAATAGGGCATCAGGCCTTGGTTCAGGAACCAATCCCCCATTTATAACATTGTTTCTTATGAGAAAATTGGTTCCGAGTTACAACATTTTGACTTA
>NW_017729027.1:6600468-6602027 GCF_001723915.1 Gavialis gangeticus
GGAACCAATTGTGTCGTAAGTCTGAGGACTGCCTGTATATCTGTCAGGTTAAGGTCCTCATAACATTTCCAGCACTTGTTAAAACTGACAGTTTTGGGGCAGAATCTCAGCTGTTGTAAAGTTAGTATAGCTTCAGGATCTGACCACCAGCTTTTAAATGAACTTTTTTTTTCTCCTCTCTGTAGATAAGCTTCCCTGTTAGTACCACAGAAGAGTTGTGTAACTTTATCCAACATCAGTGTTGCATTAGGTGGAGGAAAGCAGACTGACTCTCATTCTTTATTTTCACTGCCCTAGTTTAGAATGATTATGCAACTGTTTCAAATGCATAACTGTTATTGATTAAACACCATGAACTTCATTAGGAACTACTGAAAATTGCAGAAATGGCAGAATTGCTTGTGTTCCAGTATTTAAGTATTTGAAATCTGTTAGAAGAATGAGATGCATCCAGATGCACATGCATGCACAGATGCACCCTTTACCTTGGATTGGGAGAAATTTCATAGAAAACTGAAGTAGAGAAAAAAAACCTTTTTTAAGCCACCAAAGTATCCCACTCAAAATGGACCAGTGTGGGTTAAGTTTTGACTGGCCTGCTATTTTAAAGCAATGTAATATCTAATGGGGATTAGTTCTGTTCCTGAGTGTGCTGAATATGTCACCTCTACAATGGTTTCAGCTTCTGTCCATCTGGCTTAAATTTGTTATCCTTCAAGTCTGAAGTATTTAAGTTACTAATGTTTGGTAGAGTTTCAGTGAGGTACACCAGAAAAAAGACTATTCAACAATCAGGCTTTTAATTAATTATCTGAGCCTCTGTTTTATTTTTAAATGACCTCTTAGATGATCACTTGGATGCCTGTCTAATTATATTTAATTTTCCACAGATACATTCTCTTAATGGGCCTTCAGGATCGAAATGAAAAGCTTTTCTATAAAGTGCTGACTTCTGACATTGAAAAGTTCATGCCTATTGTTTATACTCCCACTGTGGGTCTGGCTTGCCAACTGTATGGTTTAGCATTTCGAAGGCCAAGGTATGTAAGTTTATACTTCAAATAAAAGTAATTGTATCTCTTTCTTCTCTTGGCAGGTTTCTGCAGGGTTTTTTCCCCTTGACATAGTTGAATGTAATTCAAAACTGGAATATTTTAGATTTAATTCAGACTTCATTAACTACACTTTTACTTTACATCAAATTGTGATTTGTATTGTTTTGCATTACTAAACTGTTGTTTTAATATATTAAGACATAGATAAATGTTACAATGTTACTAAGCTGAATAGGGTTTTCTTACCAGCCCAACTGTGTTTTTCATATGCCCACAGAAGGATGAACTGACCCCAAACCAAATTAAAATTAACCAAGTGAAGAAGAAGAAGCCAGTCGGAAAAGGACTGTATTCAGACCTTTTTATAGCAATTTTTCTCTCTCTTTTTTTAAACTAGTTTAATTTGGACCACAAATATGCAATGGTACAGCACCTGTACTGTTTAGAAGTAACATCTCTCCTATTAGTCTTGCCAAGCAACATTTAGAATTGTGTTGGGTTTTT
>NW_017729027.1:6602038-6603053 GCF_001723915.1 Gavialis gangeticus
ATTGAAAAGTTCATGCCTATTGTTTATACTCCCACTGTGGGTCTGGCTTGCCAACTGTATGGTTTAGCATTTCGAAGGCCAAGGTATGTAAGTTTATACTTCAAATAAAAGTAATTGTATCTCTTTCTTCTCTTGGCAGGTTTCTGCAGGGTTTTTTCCCCTTGACATAGTTGAATGTAATTCAAAACTGGAATATTTTAGATTTAATTCAGACTTCATTAACTACACTTTTACTTTACATCAAATTGTGATTTGTATTGTTTTGCATTACTAAACTGTTGTTTTAATATATTAAGACATAGATAAATGTTACAATGTTACTAAGCTGAATAGGGTTTTCTTACCAGCCCAACTGTGTTTTTCATATGCCCACAGAAGGATGAACTGACCCCAAACCAAATTAAAATTAACCAAGTGAAGAAGAAGAAGCCAGTCGGAAAAGGACTGTATTCAGACCTTTTTATAGCAATTTTTCTCTCTCTTTTTTTAAACTAGTTTAATTTGGACCACAAATATGCAATGGTACAGCACCTGTACTGTTTAGAAGTAACATCTCTCCTATTAGTCTTGCCAAGCAACATTTAGAATTGTGTTGGGTTTTTTTTTTTGAAGTTGTTTGTTTTAGGTTGTCTGAGTACTTGACTTTGTATGCAGCATTGTTATTAACAAGGACTGTCCTGTTTTGCTTTCTGACATTATAAATAGTTTTCATGGAGGACTGAAACTACATAATTAAAATATTACTGAGTTGAAATATTAAAGTAATCATCTTAATTTGAAGGACCAAATTCTCAGCAGGTATACCATATTGATCTGAATCCAAGATGACCCTGAATATAACATGACCCCCCAGTAATTATAAATTCATTATTTTTCAGGGATTGTATCTAATTATTGGAAGGTCATCTTAAATTTGTCATCACCACCACTGCAGCAGGGAAAGCAGTTAGGGGGACAGGTGTTATGGAGGTGGTAAGGGGGCAGGCAGCTTGCCCCCTGTTTCTGCCTCCCCCCC
>NW_017729027.1:6603097-6607427 GCF_001723915.1 Gavialis gangeticus
CCCCCCCCCCCCCCCCCCACACACACACACCTGGAGCCTCTGCTTCCCTCCTGCCTGAGCCAGGACCACGTGTGCTCCAGAGTGCAGTAGGGATGAACCCTTCTAGTGCCAGAGCAAAGGTAATCCAGGAGGGTTGGGTAGAGGGAATGGGGGGTGGGAAGTGAGCAAGAGCTGAGGCTGTAGGGAGCACTGAAACGGGGCAGGGGGGAAGAATGAGGGAGGGTGGGGCCCTGAGGCTGCATTAGGGAGAGGTAGGGCGTACAGAGGCAGTGGGGGGCTAGAAGAGATTTCCTGTAAATTGCATATTGGACAATCCTCTGCCAGTTTGAGGAAAAGAGGTAAAACTATGCAACTGTTTAATGGGAGAGAGGTTTGCTGCTGCTTCTAGCTACATGTCTAACAAGTAGGAATTTGCAACTCAGTTCCACTCCAGATTTGAGAGCCAGAAGCCCCTTTCCCCAGTGTGATACTACTCTACCATTCACGTTACATACATAGGATTGAGAGAAGTATGAGAGAAGATGGAACAAGACGGTCTTACATGAGAGTAGAATGTTTCTGAGATTACTTTATTGTAAAGTTTGGGCATTATATCACTGACAAACATGGCCTAAATCAGTGGTTCTCAACCTTATTTGTACTAGGACCCATTTGTAAATTTTGGCTAGACCTGAGCCGGTAAATTGTTTAAGTAGAAAACAGTCCCCCACCCCCTCTACGCCGTCTCTACAGCCTAGCCACTGCCACTGCTCTGCTCAGGCTGCTCGCACTGCCCACTTCCCCTCCGGAAACCCACAGTTTCCCACATTTTTCTCCTTTAAAGGAGAATCCATTTTTAAAGTTTGTTCACAACCCTTCCATAAATTCTCGCAACTAACTTTTGGGTCATGTACAACAGGTAGAGATATGCTGGCCTAACTAGCATTAAGACTATTTTAACTTTGTAATTAGCTTACACTAATAGATACATATGTGTATTCATTAGCAGAATTTATTTTGTCGGAAATACTGGAGTGTCAATTTAATTGTTTTACCTTTTTGTAATTATTTACACTACTATTATCTTACTGGGTTTGGCTAGAAGTAAAATTTTATTTTTTCAGACTCTGAAAGTATAGTAATAGTGTTCATTTAAAGAACTTTCAGAAAATCTTTGTTTAATATCTTTTAGTGCTAAGTTAGAATTTCTGTTTGCTTCTGGTGAAATCAAAGAGTAATAAATCATAAAAAGCATTACATCATCTGAACAAAATACACTTAATCTGGCATTTCCAGCACTGATTAGAATGGAGACCAGTCGTGTGCTGGGATGCATTTAAAGTTGAAAAATCAGGTTACAAAATAACACTTTATTTTCTACTATTTCATTTCAGATACTTAAGCTACTTTGCTCTGGGGTGCAGAGAAACCCTGGGGGCTGGAGGATTGCCATAGGTGCAAACCCCAAGCCCTGAGTTGTGGGAAACCCTGGACCCTTGGGATTGCAGTTGCCACTGTCCCTAGGGCTCAGGGGTGTGGAAAGCCCCCATATCCTGGGGATTGTGGCTACTGCAGTTCTTAGGGCTTGGGGGTTTCACGCTGGGCATGGTGTACCCCTGTGGCTGGGAGAAACCTCAGCTTACAGGGCTCCCTGTTATGTGTTCAAATTAAAGCTTGATAGCAACCGGTTAGAAAGTTAGTGCACATTATCGAGGTCTAACCTTACAGCCAGTTGGAGTTTTTGATGGCATGATAGGTACTTTGCACATGTAGCTGGTCTCAAGGTAATTGTGCAGTTTACCAATTAATTGTGCAATACCTGTAATGTGCAGAGGGGTTCTCAGTAACAGTTTTAAACTCTTGGTGTCTTAAAACTTTTTTATTTTACTTTTGTTTCGCACAACACTGTGTAATGAATATTTTTGTCTTTTAATATTTGCATGTTCAGGCCTAGCCTAACTCTAGTTTAACACAACTCCTTAGCCTCACTTAAATCTATTCTATAAGCAGTAAGTTATATTTTTCTTGAGTAACATGTTATAAAATGGAAACTTTTCCGATCTCAATCATGTCTAGCAATAGTAATTCAATAGGATCATAAAGCTTTATGGATCTTTGAATTGGTAATATAGTATATGCTGTTGAATTCTTGTTTTCCTCCTTTTGTTTAGTCAAAAAATACATAAAACATTATGCCAGACATCAGAGAAAAAGGTTTTTTTTAAAAGAATAAGGCAAAATGAATGGGATAAATGAGCTGAATTTTCTAGACCCAGAAATGACAGCAATAAAAAAATTGAATTACAGGTGTAAAATCATGCTAAATTTCCATTATTTTACATACCTGTATTACCTGTGTGTGGGTTTACAGTTGAGTTTATTGAAACCTGGATAGTAGGGCTTTTCATTTAGTGTGTTATGCTTAATCAGAGCTGATACAACTATGATACAGAAAGCAGGACAGTGAAAGAAAGTTTCTTGCAGTAGAGAACGTAAGAACCTAAGAAGTGCCATGCTGAGTCAGACCAATAGTCC
Organism: Gavialis gangeticus; assembly: GCF_001723915.1. Classification (NCBI taxonomy): domain Eukaryota; kingdom Metazoa; phylum Chordata; order Crocodylia; family Gavialidae; genus Gavialis; species Gavialis gangeticus. The sequence goes on from NW_017729027.1 coordinate 6,605,612, forward strand.
ATCAAGCCTAGTATCCTGTCACTGACAGTGACAACAATGGATACTTTAGAGGAGAGCATATAAACAGGGTATATCCAGAGTGATTACTGAAAAATGATCGCTTAGTTTCACCATTTGCTGCTTATCTTTTATCCAGCTCTCAATAAAACAGCTGTCATAGAGGTTTTGGTCTTTTAAATTTATCATATTAAATAATACAACAGCTGAATCTCTTTGGCTTTAAACATAGTAGTCTCAGATCAAGTGAATTAGCACTTGGTCATGTTTAGGGGATAAATGGGCAGTGGCACTAGAGCAGGAGGTCCTTTCAGTAGTGGCAAAACAGAGGGGTTTCCTGGAAGCAGTAGTGAAGAACTCCCTGACACCTGCAGGGAAGGATCCCTCAACAACATCCACATTGGTAGTGGAGAAAGAGACCTCCTGGCAATTGCCTCATCAGTGAGGACAAATTCTCTAGTGTCAATAGCCACAAAACTGCAGGGTGATGGTGAAGGCAGGTGATAAAGGCCTGACATACAGACCCTTGGGCATACCAACCTGCTCCACCACCTAGGAGACCTCTGCTGAGACACCAACTGCAAACAAGGAGCCAGGCCTCCAGCTGGTCTATCTGCCTTCTCTTTTCCCTGACAGACTAGTCTGCCGTGTCTGCATCCTTCACCAAAACTATATCTTCTGCAAGAACTTTCAGAAGAACCCATGTCGCTCCTGACTGCAAGAAGCCCCTGGCATTTCTCCGTGCTTTCTTGGATGCATGCTTCCCAGTGCTGAAACAGATAACCTCCCATCCCTCACCAGAAAATCTGCCAAAACCAGTTTGTAGTAGAGGAGCACATTGTAGTGAGGCTAAAGCCTAACTTTATACCAGGAAGCTAAACTGATTAGGACAAGGGGGATAGTGCCAGGCAACAACCACATGAGGTACTGGCTGCTGAAAACTTGGACCTAGGCTATGTTGTGCTGAAATTCCTCTTCAACCAGTTCAAGGAGTTCTGCACACCATGCCCATACTCACATGTAAGACAAGTGAGCCTGATGACCTTAGTAACTGAAAGCTCATTGCTTCATCATGGACAAACTGTATGATTACAGCCTGGGCAGTGAAAGTAGGAGCCATCAGCTTCATGTCCAGGAAGGCTTCGTATCCAACAAGGGCTGCTTTGAAAAGAACTTTGTATTGCAGATGCCCAGAGTGAGACAACCATAAACAGTGGCATGATTTGATGTATCCAGTGCTTTTAGCTCAATGCCCCACCAGCATGTCTTCAACAGTCTATGAGAGCTTGAGATGCCAGATCAGTGTTCTCAACCTTTTCCAGCCGAAGGCACGCTTACATTAATAAAAACTTTCTGTGGCACACCTGTTAAGACATTCCCCCTCCTCATACCTATTGTAGCTCATTGCCATGGCAAAAGTCCATGGCACACCTGTTCATTTTTGATGGCACACTTCTGTGCCACGGCACTGGTTGGGAAACACTGTGTTAGACTAGTCCCTTTAGCTAGTCCATGAGTTCTACAATGGCTGTACCACCATCTGATCATCAGAGTGTGAAATGTGGGCCAGATCAATGTGGACTGGAGTGGAGCAAGGCTGCCTACTAAGCCCTGTTATTTTCAACTTGGCCATGGAGCCCCTCATCAGAGCATTTGCAGAGAACCCAGGAGAATACACTCTGTATGGGTGAAAGCGGAACATCCTGATCTGTGGAGATGACTTGGTCATTCTCACAAACGAGCCCAATGAACTCCAGAGAATGCTGGAAATAAGCTCCAAGACAGTTGGGTAGGTGGGACTCCATTTCACATGTGCTTC
>NW_017729027.1:6612427-6650027 GCF_001723915.1 Gavialis gangeticus
GCATTTGCAGAGAACCCAGGAGAATACACTCTGTATGGGTGAAAGCGGAACATCCTGATCTGTGGAGATGACTTGGTCATTCTCACAAACGAGCCCAATGAACTCCAGAGAATGCTGGAAATAAGCTCCAAGACAGTTGGGTAGGTGGGACTCCATTTCACATGTGCTTCGCTGAATATTGTCTGAAGAAATTGAAAATCTGTCCTGCTACCACTGTCAAGATCCAGGGTGAGACCATGAGGCAGCTGAAAAAGGATGAGATCTACCTCCACCTGGACACATCCATGGGACACAGGTCCAGGTGGATGCCAGACAACACCATACTGGAAATCATGCAAGATGCCTACAAAGTCAACTTTTCTCTGCTAGCCCCGACACGATTGATGCTTTAAGCGCTTTCTTCATCCCCAACATCTCATTTGTCCCGACAGGCTTAGCTGTCCCCAAGATGCCTCTCAGGAAAGTAAACAGTGAAATTTAAGTGACTCCTGTTGAAACCTGCTGATATAGTGAACTCCTGCACCCTCCCTACTGCAAGAAGGTGCCAACATCTCTTTTATGGGAGACATCTGTGATAGCACAGTAATGACCCATGCCTTCTGTCCCCTGACCTGCCGTGATGAACTGGTGGGCAGCATTGCTGTCCTTGAGACCACCAAGGGGAGGATTGCAGGGCTGCCATCCGATAAGGACCTGCCACACTTGTGAGTGGGTTGCTGGAGGGACAGTTTGGGCAAAATGACTTGGACTTTGTGTCGCTCTGGATCTGTGCCCATGATGCCACATGGTGCCTTTGGAAGCTCATTGGCTGCTGCTGGTTGTGATGCAATGAGCATTTGCAGCCCGAGAGCAGAGAGCCCACCAACTAACAGTCTGATCTCTGTCACTCCCAAATGAGGACCTTCCTGCAAATGGAGGCCATTCAGACAAAGCTCATCAGTGATGTGAGGGCAAAACTCAATCAGTGCAAAGTCTTTGAGGTCATCTCGCAGTGAGATGCCAGCAACCACTTCCTGCCTCAAGGTAACTTCAGATGTTTTACAGACTAGTGCTTCACTGGGCCCACCTCAAGTGTCTCCTTCTCAACAGCACCATCTGCCACTGTCGCCAAGATAAAAGGTGCCCCATGCAGTTATAAGACCCAGACTCTGCCCCATATACTCTGTGTCTGCAAGTACTGTGCAAGAGTATGAAGGCTCCACCACAGTGTTATATAGCCTGTTATGTCCAGAAATTGTGGTAACTGATGAGGATGGTAAAAAGATCTTGTTTATTGACATAATTGTCCCCTTTGAGAACTGGTGACAGGCTTTGGTTTCATCAAAGCCAAGGTGTGAAAGCTGCCCAAGTACTGCCAATTGGGGAGGACAAGGTATAACATAATAGTGCAGGTTCTGATCATTGGAGCTCTAGGGGCATAGCACATGTGTAGCAAGAGTGTCCTGAGAGCCTGTAGAATACCCTAGCACTGCTCTAAGTTGATGAGGCAGATCTTGGTATCTGACACCACCAGATGGTCCCAAGAAATGGTAGGTTGAACACATCAGTGGCCATCACCAATATGAAGAGAGCTAGATGTGACCACCCACAGAAGCAAAGGTAGGGGGACTGACTGAAAAAACAAAACAAAACCCTTCCTCCCACCCCCATAAAAACTGCTTTTTAACTTATAAGGCACTCTGTGTGTGGCCTGCCATACAGACTTACTTCAGCTGCTGACTTTTTCAGTTTCTTGATTGTCAGTAATACAATGATAAAAACACATCTCTAGTTTCAGCCTACCACGAGGCCATAAAAATCACAAACTTTTTCTGTCCATGAAAATGATCTTATTCCATGAAGCAATAGGGTTGTTTCTCAAAAGAAAATAACTATCTTGCTACAAATTGAAGTTGTACAAGATTTGTGATGAGATCAGATTGTTAAATTAGCAAGTACCTGTCAAACAAGATATCATTAACTTTTAAGCACAAAGGATTGGGCTAATAGTAGCCAGTCCCTACTTCCTTACTTTTGTCCTGAAAAAGAAATGTCAAATTCTGGGTGCTGCACCTGACACTTGCACAGGTTTAAACCTGGCTTTTATATGGGTACAGGACACCCTGTTATGGAACAGAGTTGCCTTTCAGAAAGTCAGGTGTGTCCTTAACAGGGGTAAGTATATGCCAGTGTATAGGCTATGCAACCTTCAGCTCTTCTCAGTTTCATCTCAGGATAGACTGAGGTCAGATGGTTTATATTATTGGCTTACCTGCCACCTAATGGTGACATGCTGTAACAGCCCCTATGGCAGGTACAGCTGATTGTCCATGGTTTCTGAGAGAATTTATGAGAATTTTAAGTATAAATCCAGCTGCTCCTCCCCAGCAAATAGCACAGAAGGCTTTTTTGTAAGATGCAGGTTGAAAATAATTAGTGTTTCAAGTAAGTTTACTTTAAGTTGCCCAAAATCAAAGTCAAGGAATAAATAATTCAAGATTATTTTATAAAACTGTGTTTATAGCAGTTACTGTTATTCCTCATTTTCTTCAAGATCTTCTGTATAAGGTTCTACATGTTCTGATGACATGCCACAGTGTAAAAGGAAAACACTTTTGTCCTATCAGTAGCCTTGATTCACATTATTTTTTCTGTGTCAGTTTTTCTGTGTGCTTTTCTGGTCCACCAGTCATTTTGCTGACTAAAAAGATATAGGTTACCAGCTGTGTTCCAGATGGGCAGGACAAAATTCTAGCAAAAGGTTTCAAGTGTTGTTGTTAAGAGAGCATTACATTTACAGAAATGAAAAAAGATATTTGTAGGCAACTAGTATCTCTGAAACAGAAGTAAATGAATTAACATTAGGGAGAGGCAAGGATTTCTTAGGGTGATATCTTTTATTGAACTAACTGTATTGTTGGGATAGAGTTATACAAGCTTTTGAATGCAAGACATTCTCTATTGGGGAGAATGTTGGGGAGGCATTAAACCAATTCCCAAGTTAATGTTGGGTTGATATTTACATTTAATGAAGTATTAAACCTGTTCATATTTTCTCCTGATTCACAGCTGACTGATGAAAGTATATAAATGTTGGTTAATTAGTGTGTTGAATGTCTTAAAATGCATTTATGTCCTAAAATTCTTTAGATCTCTCCAAAAAATAATTTTAAATTTTTTGGTATCTAATGATTGATTTCCAAATAAGCTCAGCCTGCTCCAGTAAAATGTACTGTGTTCAATTCCTGCTTATTGTCTTTATTCCTACCTGTCATGCAGTATTTTTGTAGTCTTAAGATTTTTTTAACTGAGAAATGTGCACACAAAAAGCATTATTAATTTAGAATTTTAGCTTCAGTACAAGTATCAGTCCTTCTGAGGTATACATTACAGATAGTATTGAACTAAAAGTGAGTATGTTAGGAAAGTATTACTTTGTTGGTATTCAGTAGGTACGATGATGGTAAAAGGCTAATGGAGTTTAGTGTTGTGATGGTGTGAATGTTTAGTATGATATCCTTTTTTGCAGAATTGAGTAACCTTATCTCTAGGAAGGTATAATGAACTATGGACAGTGCCCTGAGCTGAAAGGCAGGTGACTGAACTTCTATTTTTTTGCCATGTCTCTAGAGCACCTTTCCTCCTTTTACCTTCTGCCTTACCAATGTAAACTGTAAACTATTTGAAGCAGGAATTGTATTTAACTGTGTTTTATAGGGCCTGCCACATTGGATTTTAATCTAGGTTGGAGTTTGTATATGCTACTCTGATACAAATTGCAATGACTTCTGAACTGATGAATTTGGGGTGGAGGGGAAGATGAAAGAGAAGTCAAAGTAGCAATTTTAGTCGCACCCTCTATTTGTTATGAAATTCAACAAATTAGGTAAATACGTTACACATTTACTGGGAGAAGTGAAATAACAGAAATGGATTCAAGACCACATAGAATTTGTTATAGAGAAAATTATGGGAAAAAAATCAGAAATGTGACACTAATAAACCAGGAAAGTGTGATATGCACCATAGTTTTGCCCTTCATATTGAAATGATTTGATCATTAGATATAAACATAGCAAATTTAGATTTGGAGTATGCCTGTGCGCTCCGGCCCCTGGATGCCAAGACTTGCTGCTGCCAGAAAGTAGATAAGCCCTTACAGGCTAGTGTTGATTAATAGAGCTCACATACTGACCTGTCTATTCTAACAATGTTTTCCAGTACTTAGCCAAATGCTAATTAAAAACCTAATGAACAATGACAGCTTCTAAAGCAGTCTGAGTAATACATGATGGAGGTTCCTGGTGGATTAGCTATCGATAAAACAAAGTTAATTTTTGGTGAACCAACTGGAAAATAAATCTTCATTTTGGTTTGGTGTTTATTTTGACAACTGCTGTTGTTAGAATCTTCAATTCAAAACTTTAATCTTTGTAAAATTGCTCTAAAGGCTTATTAAATTTTGTACCAACTGCTAACTAATATTGAAATACGAAACAGATTTTGAAACATACTGTCCCGATATACAGATAGTGATCTAGACAAATGTTCAAGTACCTTAAGTAAGCTATAGATACAATTTATAGAAACTTGTTCTGAAAATGTAACAGAGCACATGAATTTAGTTGCAGCAATTGGCATGTCTTCTAAGATTCAGTACTTCAGAATCTCTGCTATGAATATGTGTTTTGATGAAAAGTTTTTTAGAATTTTAAAGGAAAATTGCTTATTTGCATAAAAACAGGCGTGTATATTTGTTAGCTTGTCAACAAGCAGTTGTCAATTATCTTTTCTCTAAATGTCATGTTATCTTTTGCAATAAATGGATTCTAAATTCCAGCACAGTTCTTTCAGTTACTTTATTCATCTAACATGTATAAATATGGGAGAGTTTGGTGGAAATTCCTGTTAAGAATCCAAAAATAACCTCATATGCAGTATATGGGACACCCAGGTGTTTCAGGTTTATGTGTAAGTTCAGCATGTGGAGAATGGTGAAAACCTGCCAAATATTGCTACGGTTAAGACTTTAGAAACTATTTAAATGTTGGATGACTCTTTGTATGCTTCCATTGTTGGAAAGGAAAGTGATTCTGAATAGAATGTCAAAAAGAAAATCCTCATTATTAAACAGTTTCACATTCTAGCTCATTAAATTACCTCTGAAATTTCTTACTGTTGGTGTCATGTGCTGTTGCACTGACTGGCGCCATTTAAAAAAGCAGAATAATATTGAGCTCACATACATTAAATTAGAATTTCCATCTGTATCTGAAAATAAAATGTATGCCTGGCTTGCTTTTTAAGTCCCTTTTTTTGTCTACTATTATATATCTCTAACTAGGCCTGTTATCAAGGGTCTGGGAATTCATTAAGTGCTTCTGTTGAATCAAGGCCAAAAAATGTCTTTAGCTGCTTATGTCCCTCCATGAACTATTTTAACACACAGGGGTTGATATTGTTTTTCTGGCTACAACCCAGATCCCAGAAGTTTCTTGTCCATTTTGGCTAGATTCCTCCTCAACTTGATTATTAACTTCAGCTCTTCAGAGCCATCAAATCATCTGCAATCTTGTTACAAAAATGATCATTTTAAGGAAAAGTAGAATTTTAGCAGCAATTATAATATCTTACTGTTTTGTTTTCTAAATAAACCATATCTTTATCACGTAGCAATGCAGTCATTTGAAAAAAATGGCTTAATCTTTGTGATGCAAAATGATTTTATTAGACAAACTGTATAGTTAGGGATATAGATGAGCTTTTGGGTTACAAGTACCCCTCCTTAGGTCTTTGAGAAAAATGCTAAATAATTTGTATGGGTTGCCTGTGCAAACCTCCATATGCTAGTAAAAGCAGGATATAAGAAATATTGTCAGGTAGATAATAGACCAGAGAAATGTAGTAAAAAGGGCAATCTGATAAATAGAAAAACAAGACCATTCAAGAGGATTGTTATCACCTGTGAAGTGCAGAGAGATTAGTGGGAATCTGGTAAATTTGTGGCAAAGTCAATGTCTGTGTTAAACCCCTGGTGCTTAATGTTCAGTAAGGTAATTAATTATTGTACAGGCTTGTCTTTTGAAGGTGTTTTGTAAATTTGTCTTGAGCAGAACTGTGAGGTCAGAAAGTGAGTGGTGGTTTTGTGAAAAGCGTTCCATGTTTTGTGTCCTTTTATTTTATTTAATTTATTTATTTATTCTGTTGTTCATTCTGTTTGTGGTTTTTATCTGGTTTTGCCCACATAGTTTTCATGAGAGCATGTGGTGTATTGCATGAGGTATACACCATATTTGGTGACAGACTTGTGTAAAATATGTGGATTCTGATGGCTTCATTGTGTCGGGTGTTAATTGTTGTGACTAGAGAGGAGTTTACAGGTTTTGCACCTGTTGTTAAGGTACGGTTGCTTGCCATAGGGAGCTGTTGGTCAGCAGGGAGTTTCCTTGGATGACTGGATAGGTAAGGTTTGGGGGCTGCCTGAAAGCCAGGACTGGAGGTGGAGGGAGTGGGATTGGGAATAGTTATTTTAAGATTTGGCATTTCCCAGTGTAAACTGGAAATTTGTCATGACTCTTCTTAATGGTTCAAGTATAGGATGGTAGGTGAGCCAAGGGTGTGCAATCAATCACTGAGGTTTTCCTTGTATTGTAGTAGGTTGTTGCAGGGTGTTTGCGTAGTTCTTTCAAAGATATCGTCCATTTCTGTGCTGAAGTATCCTTGCTGGTTTTCAATTTGGTGAGGTAGTTGCCACAAATATTCTTAGGGCAGTTGCGGTAGTATGAGGGCCTCAATGTAGATTGCAGCTTTTTGGCGTGTTTGGGATTTACTGATTAATTTTTTTAATGTGGATGCAAGTGTGGTAGTCTGTAGATTTTGTGTGTTGTGTGTGTGGGTAGTAGTTTATAGGATGTCATCCCAGATGTAGATTGTGGTATCCAGTTAATGTTACTATAAGAATATTCCATGCAGATTTTGATTGAAGGATGGTGGTAGTTGAACCTGTGGTAGAAGTCAGTGAGTTCAGGTGTTCAGTCCAGATAATCCTAGAAAATTAAGGTTAGTCCAACCCCCTGTCTGAGGTAGGGTCATCCCTGTCCAAACGATCCCATACAAATCCACTGTCTAACCTATTAGCAAAACTACACAGTCTGACAAAACCACGAGACATAACATCCTAACCTGCCACAAGTGAAGCAGGGGAACAAAGGTAGCCAACACCCTCCTGTAGCTAACATTCTGCTGTTGCAAAGTTGGTAAAAATTAAAAAAAATGCCCAAGAGATCCAAGGAAGAGGGCCACCTCCCACTATAAAGGAAGGCAATAACCCCCACAGTCTATAACAGTCTGACTATGGGAATTCCTTCCTGACTCCAAATACTGTGATTGGTTTGACGCTAAGTGGAGGGGTAAGACCCTGTAGCTGGGGAAACCTCCAGGTTTAAGTTCCAGCAAGAGCACTGGCCAACCCCAGTCACAATTCACAGGTTTGGCTACAGCCAACACCCAATGTCTCTGTGGAAGGCTTAACCCACTCCCCTCCCACCCCCAAATTAAAAACCACCTCTTCCATACCTCACACATGTAGCAGTAGGAGGGGAAAAATGTCCCCTCTCGGCTCCATGTAGCAGCCAGCAAAGTCTGGAAAATCACAGGCTCTTAACAGTAAAGAATAGGCATAGCTACTCTTAAATCCATCCTGGACCCATGCCTGACCAGCCTCCTGAACAGCTCCTGTTATGGAGACTCTGCAACTGCCTTAAGCAGTCTATTCTACTGCTTCACTGTTCTGCCAGGTTTTTCCTGATATTCAGTCTAAATCTACTTGACTGCAACTTCAAGTCATTGGTCCATACCCCCTACTCTGCAGCAAGAAAACAAAGGGATTTTTTCCTCCTCTTTATGGCAGTCTGTGACAGGACTCAAGTAGAGGGGCTGTCCATCTCAGTATAGGCAGTCCTGTTGTCCCCTGGTCTACTTTGAAATCTCCCTGGTTGCAACTCACCTGTCATGCCTTCCTAGGAAAATTTGATTTCAGGGGGGTGTCCTGCCTCTGCCTAAAGCAGAGTTGGGGGAGGAATCTGATAACCAAGTCTCATCACACAGCAGAAGTGATGATGTTTGCTGGCTCCCTGGATTTCTTATCTCAAATGCAACTTTGCTGGCTCTCCACTGGAGCCTGGTCTGTTCTTAGCTCCAGTTAGTCTGGGCATGGGGTCCTGGTACCTCCAGGCTTTCTGTCTTTGTCCTGGAATCACTTCTGGACTTCTTCCCTTCTTGGGTCTAGAACCATGAGTGTTGGGCTTGGCAATGCATTGTGTGCCCTTTAGGCCATGGTGGCAGCTCCTTAAGCCCTGATGCCCAGCTCAGGTTACTGCCATAGGGCTTCTGTGTCTGTGCCTCTGACCTCTTCCAAAGGGAGGATATTGCATAAGACACTGAGACACCCTGTTTTGCAGCTTCCTTTTCTTCCCTTATAGCCGCTCCTTGTCCACCAGGTGTCAATTGAATAAATATCTCAACTTATAGTTCCTCCCTACTTCCGGATAAACGGATGCAGTATACACTCAGGGTTTTACCCCTGAGGCCTGCTGCTCAAACAAACAAGAAAAAAAAATCCTAATTGAAACTTGTTCCCCTTCCAGGAATACTTACTCAGGCCATCATGGCCTTCACTTCCCATGGCAGCCCAGAGGTGGTGGTGACAGTGCAAGGCAGCCCAGCATGGGCCTGCCCTAGCCTCTTCCTATTTCTGGTCACATGACCCACTCTGCTCCATCTAGCAGGAGTCTCTTGCTGTCTCTGCAGGATTTGAGCTAGGGGGAGTTCCCTGCTTTATTTTCCCCGTCTCTCACTAGTCTTTTCTGGCCTCGGGCTCTGCTGGACAAAAAGGCCAACTTCCTGGCCTTTTCCTTCCTTTCTCTGTAACAGGGATTTGACTCCCTATTACACAGCCCTTCAGTATTTGAAGACTTTAAGTTGAACATACCAAGCTCCTTCAGCTTGCCATCCAAGCCCTTTGTTTTGTTGCCTGTCTGTGGACCCTCTCTAGAATGTTAATTTTGGAGAGCAGTGTTGTAATAAGCCTTTGTATAAGTTGTTTCTGTATTTTTATATCTAGTTTGTCCCTTGAGAATAAATGTGAAAATACTAAATTACATGCACAGGGCGTAGTACAAAATCCATTTTTTCTGGCTCTGAGTGCTGCCGCAGTCTACATAATAGATGATGAATGATCTTTTTACTATAAAGTGTTACCTTTTTTATTATAGTGTTAATAAGTGCCAAAATCCTGTTGTTGGGACCTTAAGTCCTTTTGACTTTCAGTGGATATTAGGCCAAATTTAGGCCTTTAAAAATTAAATTAAATTTTGTTTTTTAAGTCAGGTATTCTTTTAAAAAATACCTCGCAGTTTTGCAGAATGATAAATAATTGCTCCACGGCAGTTATATAGAGGGTACATACTACGTTATGGTATGTCTTAAGTTAGCAAAACCATTTTTCCCTATATAACTGACTCCTTATCTTGTGCTGTTTTGTTGCATGTTAATACAAATGGAGTGGTACAAACAATAAAGAACAGTATACAATCAGTTATTTGTGTTTTTCACGTAATTAATTGTTGTATCTTTGCCAAAATGTTGATTCTTAGTTTATGAAACAAAAAAAAAAAAATACATACAATCTTGAGGTCATTTATTTGAAAGAGAAAAAAGTCCAGGAATATTTTTCTCTAATGGATGAGGCTAATTTTTATTGACAGTGGGCCAGACAAATTCCAGATGCTTAATGCTTTTAAATATTACTTTAGGATTTCATCCAGTGTTTTCTTTTCTTTTCTTTTTTTTTTTTTAAACTGAAACTTATGTGGAAGCTGTTTATAGTGCTCTGTTAGGTCAACAAGTCTACGACTCTCTCTGTCTCAGTTAGTTTCAATCCCATTTTATTAAAACATATTGCTACTGTAGCCAACAAAAAGGCAAGGAAATACAATTCCTAATATTTATTTTATTATTAAAATATGTTTGAATGAGGGACAGACTGAATAATATATATTTTATCAGTTGCTCTGTGCATGATAAGACTAGGAATGAGGTTCCTTTTCCATGTTAAAAGTTTGGTGGTCATTCTCTTAAACATGGTGTCTGGCTAATATAATCATGCATAATATAATACGTCTCTAGTGGGTTATGGAATAAAGAAAGATCCCACACAATTTACTGATTCATTTGATGCGCCTGACTGGGGGAGTATTTGGTTGATTGCACACTTTCACAATGATTGCACACTTAATTCATACAACACAATTTTATTTTAAAATTCCTTGCTACGCATATAACGCTGCTTAGCTTTAAGAAAAACCACAAACGTTAAAAACACAAAACTACATATATTAAAAACAATGCTCCAAATGCACTTCCTTCCCAAACAATGCTATAAGAATTAGTATTACAAAAACAACTACAATTACAAGTAAAGGTTAAATTGGAATCGTTAGTGTTATTTCTCATGGTATACTTACAATCCTAGAATTCCGAGAAACCAACTCCCCAGATATACTTTCATTCTTTAGTTATGGTTTTAGGATTGGTCTCAGGAGTGACAGGAATAAGTCCCCCTCCTTCAGTCCCACTCGGGCGCTCCTAGGCTTCAGCGTGAACAGGAGTTCTTGTTCACAGAGAGGGTGGTTCAGGTGATCAGTCTGATCCGGCCTACACTTGCGATTCTTCCTTTGCTCTTCAAGTGAGGTTACCTCCAAATTGGGACTGTAGGTTACAGTTTTTATTGGGTGTGTTGCTGTCTTGGGCCCCTCCTATCCAAACCTGTCACTACTCCCAAATTTGGGCTCGGATCTTTTGCCCAACAGATTCCTTTCCTGGGTCGTCTTTGGTAAATTTTCCACACCACTGCAGTGACCTCTCTTGCCATCCCCCTTCCAAAAGCCTCTAGGTTTTGATCTCTTGGAATGTTTGCCCAAGGGTCACTTTTAGGTTAACTTTGTTAAAGGCCTCTAGAGATAAAATTCAAGAATCAAGACGTTCAGCACGTTCGCTGCAAGGCCTCTAAAGATAAAATTCAGAACCGAGACATTCAGCACGTAGGCAAAAACAAGCAATGGCCTAGATAAGATGAACCTTACCCATTAGCCAGTTTAGAAAAAAGGCATTTATTACAAAAATTCAAACTATTACATTCAATATAACAAATATAATTTAACAGGAAATTGCACTGAGAATCAAGTTGTTCTGCTTCATTTGTCAAGTTGGTTTACTACTTTGGTAGGGTTGCATTTTTCATTTCTGAAAGATTTTTGAATAAGAGTTGAAATTGCCTTAGTAACTGTAGCATTATGGCCATGGAGAGTGAACTCCCAAAGAAAACAATGGGAGTTTGGGTATGCAAGGATTGAATCTTAATGTGAATACTGTTAATATAAAAGAGATGCTTTCACCTTTAAAACAGTTTTTTTAGTATTAAAATAAAATAGGGTTACAGTTAATACTCCTTTCAAGTTTTATTTGATGTTATGTGGGACTGTATTCATGGGATCTGTGCTAAAGATCCTTTGGATAACAGGGTTGTAAAATGGTAATTGATCCTGTAAAGATTTATCCATGTGATGAAAGTAAAGGAAATGTGTAAATGACTTTAGTAAACCTCAAGGACTTCTATTAAAGTGCATCAAAGTAAATAACATACTTATTTGCTGAAAGATTTTTAAAATTCAAATGTTTAATTTTCACTATTTCTGATATTATGTTCTTTGTGCTTTATTCCTTTTGGGCAGTCCATCTACCAAATTCAGTTCTGCTTGAGTGTAGCTTGGCGAGTTTCAAGTCTAAGATTCTCATCTCCTCACAAAATGCAAAGTTAAATTGTACACTGTTCAGGAAGTCATTGAAAACTCCTTTTGGAGGTTAAAATAGTTTGTGGAAACATTTTATAAGCATAGGATTCAGAGAAACCTAGACAAATTTGGAGGATTGGACCAAAAGAAATCTCATAAAACTCAATAAGGATAAGTGTGAAGTCCTGCACTTCTATGAATCTTTGATTCTATTAATTTTAGTAGTGTTGGAGTGAGATAGCTGTGATGGTCCAGCTCATATGCAAGAGGGATTTTTGTGGGTGATATTTTATTGCAGTTGGTCTAATTTCAAAATGTCACCCACAAAAATCCTTACCTCTTTCATTTGCTGGTGCAGCATCACTCGAACAATACCACAACATGGAGGATATTGAAATTCCCTGTTTACAGTGGAGTCTAAATCTATCCCAACCATGCAGTTGTTCTAGTATTGGTTTTAGCTGTTTTTACAGTGTCTGAATTTTGGGTCAACTTCTGGCTTCAGTATCACCCTAAAGAGAAAAATTTATCCATATAGAAAAACTGCATTGACAGAAATTGTAAATGCAGGATGTGTACAAAGTTGCAGATTGCCTTAACTTAATTTCTGTTTACCACTGAGGATAAGCAGTGCATGGATTTAACTGAACATAGTGTATAGTATCTATCTGCTTCTGCCAAGTTTGATATTAATGCAGTTATGTGATAATTAGTATCGTGTTTGGACCAATAGCTACCACATTTGTTATAATTGTGGAATTAAAATTTTAGTGGTATCAGTGTTCAGCGGAATCAGTGTTTTGTCTGGAAAATGTGAAGTATGATTTTCATATGAAATTGGTAGTAGTAACTTAAACCCAAGTTCAACTGGCTAAGTACAAAACAAAGTTGTTGTTTTTTTTCCATTGGGTCTGAGAACTGCTGATGGGAGCTAATCAAAAATTTTTATACAAAACATGTTTTATTGGAAAATGCCAAGTGTGTTGAAACCTAAACTTTTTATGGAAATGTATTGCATTTGATTAAACTAGCATTAGTAAGGTCTCTCCGGTCAACAAGAGAATATTGGGTAATGTTGGGTGATGGGGAGATGAGTTTAGTCAGTAGTTCAGTAATTAGGGCATTCATCTGGGAACGTGGAGACATAATTTTCAGGTTATCTTTGTCTGATTCAGAAGAGGGGCTGGAATCCAAGTGAATTTACCACTGGACTGTTGGTTTGTATGAAAACAAGGCAGACTGTGTAGATTCTATTTAGTCCACATTGTTTCATCTTGGTTAGGAAAGCTTTTTTTTGATTATGTAGGCCATGATTAAAGTTTTGATCACTGTAAGGTAATTCACAGAAGGCACAAGCAGTGACTCTTAATAGAGAATTCTGTTTTCTTATTAACTGAAATCGATAAGAACAGACTTAAAAAGTAAATTATATGAAGTTACCTTATAACAAATATCAGGAAATGGAACAAAAAGTGACTTTATCATGAAATATTTTATGCAACGGATGTTAGTAAAAAATGGTTAATGTTTTGAACAGCATTCTCCTTTTGTGAAGTTATTTAAAAAATGAAACACTACTGATGTGAATTGGTATAGCTAATACTTCTGGATATTAAAATGCTTTTCCTCCTATGTATTCCCCTGTAGGTCCATTTGCACAGTATGAATTTTTGTTAGTGCCTGTCCATGCGTATACCTCCCGTAGTCCTCAGTCACTGTATTGGTCTTTGGAGGTATTGTATGACCAAAAACCACTCCATTCTTGGTCTGAAACCATACCACTGTGTACAATTTGGCTAAGCTTTCTACCTGTACATTGTTGGGTTTTCTTGGCTGTTGTCAGGGGATCAGGTGCACTTGTGCTGCTTTATCAGCTGCTTTCAAACAGTCAATTTCACTATAGGAGAGGCAAAACTATGTAATATGAAAATGCTGCATTCCTGTGTGTTTATCTTATGGTATATTTGCATCATTGGCTATTAAGACAGAACATTAAAGCTTTCTGTTTTCAAATCAAAATGCTTCAGATTACTACATATTAGGTCTGACTTGCATGTGATTGAACAATTACCAGAATTTACAGCATAGTAAGAGCAATACTCAATATCAGCAAGATGGTCTAATAAAGAAAGTTCAAGTTAGTGGGACATGTGTCACATGAGAAGAGGAAGACTTCCAATGCAAGGTTTGCAGGCACTGGTCCCAGAAGTAGAGGGCACCTATGGTGAGTGTGGTTTGGTGATGTATGTAACAGAATGGAAGGAATATAGTATGGTGTGTTTCATTCAACATTATGTTAAGGTCACAGATTATAGATGAAAACTACTGGCTTATGGCTTTCTATATGTTGCATTTTCAGCTTATTGTGTTGCAACTCATTGGTGTATTGCACCATGAAAATAGGGGGCAAAAGTAGGGGGTATGTTTTTTTGGGTTTTTTTGTTTTGTTTTAAGAATGTCTAAGTAGTTTCAGTTGTTTTTATTGGTGGGGGAAGGAGGAGTTTATTCTTAATTCTTTCACACTCTCCCCCTGCACCCCCCATCTCCTTAGTTCCTTGCTGCTTTAACAGGTAAATTGCAAGATTTTAAGAATGGTATGGTCAGTCATGACCCCATTTCTTTCCAGTGATGAACATGACACTTATTTTCATTGTTTTGGGAGATATGCATCCCTTTAAAGCAGGAATACCAAATTCACTTGGGCCAAATTCAGACTGTAAGGAGCCTGATGGGCTGGACCCAGATGTAGTAGTGGTGACACAAGTGGCAGCATAGGGGTAAACACAGCCATTGCTCACACCCCACTGATGGCACTCATCCCCAGTGGGACTCTGAAGCTGGGAAGTCAGTGGTGAGCCTTTCTTCCAAATTCCTGGCCACACTAGGAGCCCTGTATCTTTGACATCCCTGCTCTAAAATGATTGGTTATCGTCCCAGAGAAAATTGTTGAAGCAAATTTGAGTTTGGATGTTTTTGATGAACCAGGTGATAAGGGCAGAATCGGAGCTTTGGAGCAGTCTCAGAAATTCAGTGGTCTCCTATCAAACTTGCTTTAGTTGGCTCCTCAAGACTTGACCAGAGGAGTTCAGGTCTAATAGGAAATATGATAGGGAAAAATCTCAACCAACTAGGAAGGAAAAAGATGCATTGTCTTTATAATCCTATTCTAAAAAGAGATCCATTTCCCCAGACTCTGCTTCCAGGGGTACAGGTGGGGCCCCTAAATAATGTGGTAACACACACTTTAACTCTTGTTTCTAGAACTAGTACTATGCTGTCTTAGGTTATTGAACCTTCCTTAGTTTCAGTATGACTAATGCCTAGTGATCAGATGTTCTGGGTCAAACACAACTGTGGTGCATGGTTAACACTTAATCATCCAGCAGTACTGGGGTAAGCAACGGGCTGCAATTACACTTCCTTCTCCTATGATCCTGACCCCCATTGTATGTTAGTGACTGATTTAGCAGTTGCTAGTTAATCTTAACCTTCATATGTTCCCATGGGGTAATTTCCTACCCCAGACGGATATTTTGTGCAGTATCTTAAAATTAATTAATTCTAAGAAATGTCTTTTTAGGACATTGTTACTGGCACTGCAGTGCACAATATCCCCAAAGAACAGCCAGTGTGCATGAATGGTTTGTTCTCTGTGGATGAAAAACTTCCCAGGGTAACATGTTACCCCAGGTGTGAATGCATTTTTCCATATGGGGTAGCAAATCACCCAAGCCCATGTTAACACATTGGGGTTACTCCGGTGCAATTTCTATATAAATAACAGGCCTAGATTTGTTTGGCCACTTTGGTTGTATGCATCTGAAAGGTCACCATTCATTCACACTTCATTCATGCCCACTTCAGGTATCCATGGTAACTAATGGATGGCCATCCTCCACTCTGCTTTTGCAAATGATGTGGTAATCCCTTTTGCTAACCACTTTGTTTGCAGGCTGCAAGGTCATCAAAATACCCTGCCGTTTGCCAAAAATATCCTAAACCCTTTGTCGCACCCAAATCCACCTCTGCTTTTTTCTCTCATGGCAAAACTCAGCCTCACTTGCCCCTTTCATAACATACAAGCTAGTTTGCCCTGCCTTTGTTGGAAATGAGGACAAGGAGCAAAGGGACAGCAGAGAAGAAATAGAACAACATCGTACTGCAATACAGTGTATGCTGTGGAGTCCCCTTCAATGGTAAGGGCTTGACACCCCCCATGCCCCTTTTACCTGCTCCCAATAAGCCCCTGCATGTGTGGTTTCCAAACAGCATCCACCCATGTTTGGCTTGCCTGGAAAGGGTGAATGCTGGTCTCTGGCTCCTGTGCCCAGGAGGAGAGGGTGCTACTTGTGCTGCCATAAGGCAGGGTGGAATTGCTTCTCTGATGGCATATGTGGACAGGCTTGTCTTTGATTGTTATTTATATGCAATCAGTAGTAATCAGTTTTTTTTTCTTTTTTTTCCTGCAGTCTAGGATGAGAAAGCAGTGCATATTCAGTGCTGGAACCTGTCTTGCACAGGTAACTGGGGATGACAGCGACACATCCACTGATGAAATCTTATCCCAAGGCAGTGAGGATGCTGACTTTGTTCCAGACATGGAAGATTGTTCAGAGAAAGAAGACCATATGTCTATGGAAGCTTCATCCAGCTCAGATGAAGAGGAGTTGGTGCCACAAGTATAAGTGATGCCAACACTTCCAGTGGAAAAGGGAAGAGGACCAGCCCAGGGCTGCTGTGGAAGACCAAGGAGAGCTACAGCAGCACATGGAGCAGAACCATTACTGCCACCCCCAGAAAACATTGCAGATGATAACACCTTTAAAGGAAGGAATAGCAGAGAGTGGGGAAAAAAGTCCACAGCTAATACATCATCAAAGAACAGCAAGGACATAGTCCATGAAAATGCTGGGCCAACAAGAGAAAGTAATGAAGACACAGTGGCGGAAATGTTCCATGTGTTTCTCTCACAAGATATCCTGACTGTTATCATAAGAGAAACAAACAGAGAGGCAGAAAGAAGATTCAGGGAGTGGAATGATAGCCATCCTGAAAATAGAAAGGAGTGGAAAAATCTGGATGAAATGGAGCTGAAAGCCTACTTTGGCCTTCTACTGCTGAGTGGTCTATAGCACGGTGGTCACTAGCCACTGGAGGAGTTGTGGGAGCAATGCACTGGATGTTCTTGCTGCTGTGCCACCATGAGTTTAAAACAATTCCATCAAATCACCAACTACCTGAGGTTTGACAGCAAACTGACACATGAGAAAAGGAGAGCTATGGACAAGCTTGCTGCCTTCAGAGATATTTGGATACAATTTGTGGAGCAGCTCAGGAAATGGTGTATTCCAGGAATAGACCTGATGGTTGATGAGCAGTTCGTTGTGTTCAGGGTCGCTGTCCCTTCAGTCAGCATATGCCCAGCAAGCCTGCCAATTATGGCTGAAAAATTGGTGGTGCTGTGATGCAGCAACATCACTTACCCTGTCTGGAGACATCTACCTGGGCAAGCAACCAGAAGCTCCACACCAAGGTAATCTTGTTACCTGGGTTGTTGAAAAACTGGTTCATCCCTGGTACAAGATGGGAAGGAATATTCTGGGTGACAATTTCTTCACAAGTACTGACCTGGCAGAAAGACTGCTATAGCAGGACTTGACATATGTGGATACTATTCGGAAAAACAAGGCCAATATCCCAAACAAAATGCAAGCAAATAGAAGAAGGGAAACTTCTTTATCCATTTTTGCTTTTGATGGGAAACTCACTCTAGTTTCCTGTTTTCCAAAGAAGTCCAAAGTTGTGCTATTGTTATCAAGCATGCACCATGACCTGTCAATGTGTGGAGAGCAAAGAAAGCCGGACATAATCCATGACTATAATAAAAAAAAAAAAAAAGGGTGGTGTGGATAACCTTGACCGCTTAGTCCGCATTACCACCTGCAGGTGGAAAATCAACAAGTCGCCAATGACACTTTTTCAATATGCTGGATGTGGCTGCCATTGCCAGCCTCATCATTTGGCTAGGCCACAACACAAACTAGAAGCAAAGATCACATTTAAGAAGGTGGCACTGTTTTTGCAGGAGCTTGGAGAACAGTTGATCAATAGACAAATAAAACGAAGAATTATGGATACACATAATCGATCAAGTCTGGTATGACTCCCCTAAATAACAAATTGCCTTAACGAACCCCAGTAGAACCTTCTGTAAGCATGAGTGAATGATGTGCTTTTTTTCTAAAGATGGATGATGACAAAACCCGGAAACAATACGAAGATTGTAAGTGATTTGCTTGTGTTATAATACATCACTGCTGCTTTGGGAGCAATGCAGTATATAGTTAAAACAGTTAGGAAATGTTTTTGGAAGTAATTGTTAGTTTGAAAACAGTGTGAACTGTAGACTTAGCAAATTTTTCATTCACATTTTGAAACTCTAAAAACAGTTGAAATTTTGTTCATAGCTTTAGTTAAATAGTATTTATGATGATTTGAACCAAAAATATTCTTTCAAACAATCTGTATGTCTAATAAATAGTTTTTGGTACATTTATACTGTTGTCACTGGTTCTATTTTGTCCATGTGGGTGGGGTCACAAGTTACCCCAGGAGAACAACGATGGTTATGGTTTCATGAGAACGGATGAGGGTTAATTCCTGTTGCTTTCTGAAAGTCTACATATGATACAGTGAGCATGTAGGTGATCACTGGCATAATGTTAATCTCTAGAATTCCATACAAGATGAAGCAAACTTTTTAGCTTCCCCTGTATCTATAGTTCCTCCATTAAATTTTGAGGTATCTCAGTCTTCATTGCTTCACTAGACAGTGGGATGATCCATCAGCCATTTCTTCTCTTCAATTTAGTCCAGACCTAGTATTAGAAAGGGGTTGTAGCTGTGATGGTCCAGGATAGTGTGAGGTGGAAGGATTTTATTTGGATAAAGTTAAACAAGCTCTCAAACAAACATTCTTCAGGTCATAGGAGGAAAGCAAGCACAGCAATTGTTAAGATGACAAGGTAGAGCTGTGAAATTGGAGGGGGAAGAAATTCTGATGGATAGCAGACAAACAATGAGCAAAAGACAAGAAGCTTGATTTTAGTGGGAGCTTCTTCTGTACCAGCTTCAGGAAAACTATTTTTACTTATCCCATATCTGCAACCACTGATGTCACCAGCTTGTATACCAGCATTCCACCTTGAAGATGCCTACCTGAACTACCTATAAGACCTGTAGTACACTCAGATTTGCAAAAATGTGTTGCAAAAATTATCCACTTCATCCTCACAACTTCACTTTGGACAGCCAACACTTTGCCCATATCATGGGCACAGCTATGGGCACAAAGATGGTCCCATAATATGCCAGCCTCTTCATGAGACACCTGGAGGAGAAATTCCTAGAAAACTGCATCATACCTGTGTTATATGGAGGAAATTTTTGTCATCTGGACTAGACACCTAGACTCACTTATTGACTTCCACAGGTTTAACAACTATCACTCCTTGATCAAACTTTCTCTGGAATAATTCTATGTTAACATCAGTTTTCTAGATACCATGATCCACATGCATAATGGCACCCTACAAAGAACCACATACAAAAACCCCATGGACCATCATATATCCACAGGACCAGCGAATACCCCAAGCACACCGAAAAAGCTGTAATCTACAGTCAGGATCTCAGATAACACCACGTCTGTTCTGAGGAGAACATTTGTGGTGCCTACCTGGCCAGCCTAAAATCTTCCTTTGGACAACAAGGACACTCCAGTAGAGAAATAGACCTCATCTTTGAAAGTGCCAACCAAATACCCTGCCGTAATCTGTTACAATACAAAAGGAAATCTCTGACTGCACACCTCTGGTGGTCACCTGCCACCTCACACTGGAACCAATCAGAAGACTCATTAAACAACTATATGCTGTACTCAACAAAGATCAGACCTTGAGAGAAATATTCCCAGCCCCTCCTCTCCTGGCTTTCAAGCAACCCCCTACCCTTGACCAACTTACCAGAAGCAAACTCCCCGCTGATCAACAGATATCAAATGGGATATAGCCATGCCTTAACTATAGATGCCTAACCTGTCAACACATCTCCAGTGCTACTATAAAGCAATACTCTTCACAATGAACCCATCTGAAGCCATGGATTATACAGATGCCTTCTAACCCAAAATGTAATATATCTGATGAGTGCACCAAATGCCCTCATGGTAATGATGATATGGGTGAAACCAAACAGCAGCTATAGACCCAGAATGAAGTCTCACAGAAAGGCCAGAGGTGCATAAGACACCTTAATGCATAAGAGGTGCATTAAGATGCACTTTTTTTCACAGAATAACTACTCCCTTTCTGACCTCACTATCCTTGTGATTAAGGGAAATCTATGAAACACCTTTCAAAGGCAAGTTTGGGAACAAAAATTCATAAGCTTGTTAGAAGCTAGGAACCAAGGACTATACACTGATATTAATTTCATTGCATACTGTAATCTGTCTGGTTCCTGAAATTCTTCCTACACACTGTAGGTGATAATGACCCTCCTCCCTTTTGATAGGTTTTGATCTCCTAGTATTTGGGTTTCTTTTCTTTAGCTGATGGCTTGTCTGTTACCTGTGAAAATTTCTCCTCCCCTGCAATTTCACAGCTGTGATCACTGTTCTTAACGATTGCTGTGCTTTATTTTACATCCTGTGTAGAATAAATGGAACTTAAGGAAATATTTTTATACACAAAAGTAATGTTATAGCTGCTGTAACCTGAATGGATCATTTTTCCCTCTCTGACAATGGACTTTAAAGTAAGATATCCCTTAGTATGTTGGAAAATGTAATAAAAGCATGAACTTACAATATTCATAGGCATCAAGTTTGTCTGTTAACCAGACTACTTCTCTAAACAGTTCTCTACAGTATGGGTGAAATGCTGGCCTTTTTAAATTTATGACAAATTTCCCATTGACTTCAGTGAGCCCAAAATTTTTCCCTGTACATTGACTCATGCTTTAATTACATTATCTGATACTTCTTTGTACACATAATTATTCATCCATTTTGACCTAAAGTATTTTTAATTACGCTTTTTGGATTGGTTGAGTCACTGCTAAAAAGGAGAACATTACCTTTCCTTCTTTTTAGCTAATAATTCATACTTCTAGATGTTGTTCAAGTCCCAAATTTCTTGGAGGTTTGAATAAAGACATCTGGTATTAAAAACATGAAAATCGCACAAATGTCTAAAATTCCAGCAACACCCCCAGCTTATTACTGATCTGTCCCTGGATGTTGTACAAGTTGTTTACAACTATATCAAAAGATCAGGCTAGAAGGATATGTTCAACAATAGTTTTAGTAACTGGTTGTTTTAAAAAAAAAAAAAAAGGCCCAACTACATTTTTAAACCTAGGGTTGATAGGGAAAAATTGTCTGCACGCTGCCATTTGGGAAATTATATACAAGTATATTGTTTCCATAGTTGATATGGCTTTAGTTATAGTGTTGCTTATTTGTGACTTATGTGTCCTCATCTCCATATTTTCCTCTTTTCATTATTTAATTTCCACCTCTATACTTTTTTTTTAAATCCATCCTGCCCTGCCTCCTTTTTTCTTTACCTTTGTTTTCTGTCTGTTATAGTTGGTTTTGAGAGTTGGGCGATGAATTAAACCTTGCTTAAATGCCTGTAAAGAATTGTGAATAGTTACAGTACTGAATAAATGTTTACATTCACATGTAGTAGTATTACATATGAGCAACTTAAATTTGAGGATTTCAAAGTTACTTCATTTGGGTCAGTAACTTCATGAATCTTTACTTCTAAAGTGATTGAATTTATTTATATTTTAAAATTGTTGATATCTATAACAAGCAAACACAGGCATACAAGACTCAAGTTTTTCATCCTCTCTTAAAATAGGAGAATGTTTTTGTTGATATTTCCAACCTGCACCTATCTATTGTCGTTTGTACAATTACATCTTAATTTATATACAGTTATGATTAGTTCTCTGTAAATAATTACACACAGAATCATGGGAGAGTACAGTGGGAAGGGACCTTGCAGTCATCTAGTCTAGACCCATGCTCAAGGCAGGATAATTCCTGACTAAACCATACCAAACAAGTGTCTTTCCAGCTTGCTCTTGAAAATTTTCAGGGTTGGAGCTTCTCTAGGTAGCTTGTTCCAATGCTTGTCCACCTTCATAGTCAGAAAGTTCCCCCTAATCTCCAACCTAAATTTTTTCAGCTGTGGCTTGACATGCAGTCTGATCAGTGAAAATATCCTTGAAATTTATATAAGGTTAAATTTGATACTTCTCACTGAAGGTTTCTGTGGGGCAGATGGTGGTTCATGATTCTATGAAAGGTCTTGATGACCTTTCATAGAATCATAGGGCAATAGGGATGTAAGTGATCTTAGAGGCTGGAATGGTCATCTAGTCTGCCCATTTATTGCTCCAGTTTATTGCTCTTGAGCATGCCATTTACACATGCACCCAGGACTGCAACACCTTGAGCTGGGTCAGAGCAGTCCTGGCTGGCAAGGAGCCTGGCAGGTCAGCCTGCCAGCCCAGGGCTGCTCTTGCCTAGCTCAGTGTGCTGTGGAGGTGCTGGCTGGGGCATGAGGGTGCTTCAGCACAGGGCTAGCCACCTGGAAACCCCCACACTGAAGCAACCTCATGCCCCAGCCAGCCCCTCCAGTGTCTACATGTGCAGCATTGCAGAGTAAAAAAACCAGAAAACAAACAAAAAAATGCCCCAAACTGAGCAGGGGTAGTACGTGTAAACACAAGTATTGTCCTGCTGTGGAGTTCATTAGTTTACTCCAGCTTAATTGCCCTGAATGTTTAGACACAGAGATGTTTACTGGGTATCTAGGTCGTCTACTCTGCAGTAAACATCTCATGTAGACATGCCCTTTAAGTAGGAGTACCTTAAATCTGTAGTTCCTTTTCCGACATTACTTAAACAAGAGGAGATCTGAAGTCATTCGAGGTTGAGTTTAGATTCTAAACATCTGTATTTACTGTTCAAAGCACAACATGTACTGTAAATGAGGGATCATATTAACATATGCAGATAATGCTTCATGTGGTATTAAAATGTCATTAGCTATCCAGATTCCTATCTACAGAGAGAGAGAGAAAATGAAAAATCTGTTACTTTGTTTCCTTTTATCCTATAAATCCTTCCATCCATAACTTCTCACTGTAAAAGATTTAAAATGTTACTATCAGATTATAGTTAATTGCTCATTAATAAATTGCTTTACATTTTGCTGTCCAAGCCACTTTCTTTTCTCTTTATATTATACAGTTTGCCCAGGTGAATTTTCAAAAGTAAAATGTGTGCATTTTGTTCCGCTGTAGCTTGGCTTTGTTTTGTTTTTAAAGATGATCATGGAAATAGAGTAGCCATTCAGTTGCTTAAACAATAATATAATAAAGACTTAAACAGCAAAGTAACTTTCTGTAATTATGATTACGGTTATTTTATCTAATATATTTTATGTTTATAAAACTTTTGGCCCAAGTACATTTTCTTCAATCATAAGATGATATGCAGACAAAATAAAAAGAGCAACTAAAGAAAATAAACAACCTGTCACTTCTTTATTATTAAGAAATTTGTAAGAAAGTAGTCCTGTGGCTGGAACAAGATATAAATCAGTATCTAAGTTTAGTTTAACATCAGTCAATGGAGCAAATGGGATATAAATTATTATCACCTTGTCTATCCTGCTTGTGAAGTCATAAAAATTACCTAATCTTCTCATGTGAAAAATACAAACTCCCCAGTCTGAAAGAGCCTTTTTAGGATAGGATTACTTGTTAGCAGAGGAACTTCACATTGCTTTAAAGCACTAACCACAATCTAAAACTTTCTGTCTGCCCTTAGGGATTCTTGTATTTCTCAGGAGCTGCCAAAATCTGATTTGTTGGTCATAAGGGCAGAACAGCAAAATAAAATCTTTATATTAGAATGGAATAGAATATGCCAAAAGAATGCTTTTCAGTAGATCCATTTTTGTATAAGAAGAATGAATGCACTTTGATATTTCTGTTGTCAATTAAGTTGAAAAAATGCCTTGAAAATAAAATATATATGGTAGTTCTATTATTACTTGATCAAATAATCCCAGAAACCTGATTCAAAATTGTAGGTAAAATGTATAGAAACTGCTATTTTAGCTCATCCAGAGTAATCAAAAATCTTTATTTTAAATTGTGCCCCCATAATCTAAAGAATTTGATCATTTGATTTATGTTCACATTTAGTTATAGGTTTTTCATTTTGTGTGCCACAGTATTATTGGAGTCCCTCACACAGATTAATGAAATATATTCTTGTTACAGTTCTGTGAGGTAGGTAAGTATCATTTTTCTTTCTTTTACAGATAGGAAGGTGTGGCACAAAAACATTATGGGCTTGACTTTCAGAAGCACAAACACCCAGGCGTGGAGTTGAATCTTTTATTTGGTACATGTGAAAATTAGACCATAGTGGTTCATTTGAGGTCATATAGGAAGTCTCTGACTGTTGATAATAGTACCTTACCATACAACACATAACTTCTTTACATAAATACATTCTTATACATTTACTTGCATGTTATTCTCACTAGCATTTTGCCTCTTAATAAATGTGATAGGCACTGTTAAATTACTGAGAAGTTAGTTAACTTAGTGTAGCAGGCCCAGCATGTTCTGGAGTGGTCCCCCCTTGGTGATCAGTCCCCACCTGCCTGTCCTTCTGCCATCCTGGTGACCTAATAGTTCCTTGCTTGCTGTGCTTTTGATGGTACTTATTAAAGAGTAAACCCTATGTTCAACCTTGGGTGCTTCTGTCTCTCTATATCACAGGACCACCCTGGTCAGGCATGCCCCTAAGCAGTTTACTTGGCTTGTCAGTTTTAAATATCTAGCAAACAGTAAACCAGTGCACTTTCCCCAAGTGCTCTCAACTAGAGGTGTAGCAGTGCAGCTTCATGCCTTGGTCAGCCATGATGCATGGGGCAGTTGTGTTCCCCTCTGCCCCTCAGTTATGCTGCTGTCCTCAGCAACTTCTCGGCTCCTCCCACAACTGCCCCTTGACTTGTAGTGTATGCTCCTGAGTTTGGAGTCCTTTTTCCAAAGGCAACCAAATTTTAATGGACTCCTGGGTGCCCTCTCCCTGGGCACTAACTGGGCTTCCCCCAGATCTGCTCTTCCCGTTTCTGCTTATAGTTAGCAGTCTTAAGTCCAGTTTCTCTGGCTCTGTCTCTGAAGAACTCCTCTCTCTGGCTTTATCAAGGCCTGACCACCAAGCTCTACCTGGAGCAAGTATTAAATAGCCTGGAGGAGAGAAGACTGAGGGGGGATTTGAGCATGGGGGCTGGATTTTAGGTGACCTTATAAGGTCCCTTCCAGCCCTAGTTTCCCATGATTTAGCTCTACAAGTCTTCTGTTCATTCCCAAATGTGTTAACAGAGATGCTGGTTGTCAGGTGTTTCACCTTCTTTCAATACTAGGGTGGGATGGAAAGAGTTATTGTATTTGGATGGTTAGTCTATGCTTGTTGCAGCTGTCTTTATGCTTTTGTGTGTGTGGTATTAATATCTGAGGTTATTAAAGTCACTGATCCACTCTTAAATTCATCTGGAAACTTCTAAGGTTTGAAAATTCAGTTGTCAGTGAATCAGAATTGCAGACTAGGTTCAGAAATGTACGTCTAAAACTTCCTGAATCTGCCAAGCTGAACAAGTGCAAGCAGTCCTTAAGTAGGAAATGAAATAGAAATTTTTACTTTAATTATCTTGGTCAAAGCCTCAGGGATTGTATATTTACCTAACACCCAAACAGATTTGCAACTCTTCTATCAGGGTTCCTACACACATGTGGGGAACCTGCTGTAACATGCTGGAAATCCAGCGCGTCAGGGAAAGCTCAATTAATCGAGTTTGCTGGAGCATGGAAATTGATGTGCTCTGGCAGCCTTGCACATTGCACAACGTGGTGTTGCGCATTTCCATACTGACAAAATGGCAATGGGGCACTTTGAAATAAAACACATCCAATTAGCTTTAGTTCAAAGCACCCCGCCACCATTTTTTCAGTGCAGGGATGTGTGGTGACACTACATCATGCACAGGAGCTTTTAATTAGTGTACCTCACTAATTAAAGTGCCCGGCACTGCATCCGGAAACGCGTGTAAAAATCTCCTCAGTTACTTGCTTTAGATTCAGAGACTCTGCATATTTGACTCTTTCATTTTCTTTTCTTTTACTACTCTAGGACTTCTAATATCTTCAACCCACAAAGCAGATGGAGTGATTAATTTTATTAGTATCTCGTGAAATATTTCATTCTGAATAAGTGAAATAGAAAACTAAAATCTATCTATAATAAGGCAGTAAGCTATTCCATTAAAGGCGCTACTTAGATAAATATTTTAAATTGTTGTATATTTCTCATATCCATAGTAGTATTAGATCTTGGATACAGATTTTTTAAATCCAATACAGCACGTGGTTAAAATAAAACAAGTGAAGATTTTTTTTAAATTAAATGTTATGCAGACATATGTAACTAAACTACAGTGAAATTAAGGGTGCAGATAGAAGTGCAGCTCCCTGCTGTAAATGAGAATGCTTTGACTGAGAAGCATTCTGAGTTAAAATGATCCCCCAGACCAGACAGAAGTTCACTGCTGGTTCCAGGGAGGAGGGGAATCTAGCTGTTGACTGCAAGCCTGCAGCCAATTTCCCCTGGCAACAGCTTCTCCTTGCTCCCAGCCTGTCCCTGTTTTTAGAATGGGAGGTCGCAAAAGGAGCAGAGGGAGCTCATTCTAAGGGTTGCCCCGCCAGCATTGGAGGATGGGATGGATGAATTGGAGCCCCCCCCCCCCACCTTGGGGATGCGGGGAGGGGCTTCAATGCACCTGCCCTGCCCTCCAGCAGGGGCTGAAAAAACTCCAGACCAATCTCCCTCTATTCCCTTTTTTTCTTCCCATGCTGAAAACAGCTCAGAGGCTGGGGGGCAGGCAGATGCAAGTAACAGAAGATGATCTGGTTTGAAATGTCTTCATCTGGGGTTCAGATTTTTGTGGGATTGGGCTCTTTTAAAGCACTTTGCAGCTGTGTACTTCTTTTTGGTCATGGCTGTAGAACACTTCCTGGGGCCAGGTCAAGCAAAAATTGTCACTTCTGTCTGCACCCTAGAAGTGGTTTCAGTTCCATTTGAATTGGTTAAAATGGTATGTATGGTTACCACTAGAATTAGTAATGTTTTACTATTATTTAATTTTTTTGCTTTTGGAAAATATTTCATGACTAGTTGAGAAGATGTTCTGAAATAGGCCAGTTTGAAGGACAGTGTCGTTTGGGGAAAATGATACATATTGAAAGAAATATTGCAAAGTAATGCTTATAAAGTAGTGTGACTTTATCTCTTGTCAGACACATTTGTAGGTGGAGTACCTCTAGTAACTGGAATTTCTGGCCAGCTGGCTGAACGCTGGGGTGGGGGTGGGGGGCGCAAGCTTGCACACAGTGGCTGCTGCCACCACCCACCACACTGTGCTGGTTCTGTTCTGCGTGTGGCCACTGCCACCCCCTGCTCTGTGTGTGGCCCCCTCGCCCACTCTGCAACCAGGTGGAAACCCTGTGCCCTCAGGTAACTGGCATTTTTACATTACTGCCATTACTTGTGCTGGATATCAGGGATTTTACTGTACGTTGTTTTCAGCATCAAGCTGCAGCAGAGGAAATTTAGACTGGAGATCAGGATGAACTTTCTGACTGAGAGTGATCAGGCATTGGAACAAGCTTTGTAGAGAAGTTGAATCTCCATTCTTGAAAACATTTCAAAAACAGGTTGAACAGACACTTGGCTGGGTTGGTTTAGTCAGAGGTGTTCCTGACATGAGCAGCAGGCTGGACTAGATGACCTTATGACATCCCTTCCAGCCCTACTTATGATCCTATGGTTTAGCTTTAGAAGTCCTCTCTTCTCTCTCCAGTGTGTAGGCTGGGATGCTGGTTGTCAGTTTTTTCACCTTCTAGATGACTAGGTGATCTTGAGAGATCCCTTCCAGCCCTACATTCCTCTGATTGTATGGGGTTTTTTTCATTTTTAATTTTTTTTTTAGAGTGTAGGCTCCTTTTTAGTGAAAGCAAAAAATACAGGCTTTTCTTTTTTAAATTTGTTTATGCCTCTTCCATTGTGATATAACTGATGCACTGTAGAGTGTTTTATTGTTAGAGCTAAGCAGAAACTAATAATCAGTTAGTTAAGTATTTATTATTGGAGATATTTTATTAGACCAACTGAATAGTTGGAAAAATTGTTCTTTACAAGCTTTCAGGTACAAACACCCTTCTTCAACCCTTCTGCTTGTGCCTGAAAGCTTGTAAAGAACAATTTTTCCAACTCTTCAGCTGATCTAATAAAAGATGGTACCTTTACCCAAATTATGTGATAGTGTTATATGTTAGTAGCATCTCTACCAAGCAGACATAGCAGTAAAATAAAACGATTCTAGTGATAGTGTACTGCTTCAATAGCTAATTTACCTCTCGGTAATGAATGTGCTGTGCTCTGAACTGTTTGTTCATTCACAATCCCTAAGTAGCTCTATTTGTGCCTGTTTGCATGTAAGTAATGGAATTATTTATTAAGCATCTCTCAAAAGAATTTAGTAGCTGCAAGGGCAGAGGAGATCAGTTTCTTAAAGTAAAATGTTTCCCAAGGTCTGCCTTTACTTTTCAAACAAATAAGGATGCCTTCTAATTGACGTATGTTACTATGGTTGAGAAACAGATGCACGAAAATGGATTGTCTCTCTACAATAACGGGAATATAATTAAGTCAGGAATCCATTTTTCAAGGAACAAATAAAAAAGCTTGCATGTATTCATCCTTTTTTTTCTGTCTGACCTCTTGGTAATAAAAAGGAATGTATTAGCTGTCTGAAATATGCAAGCCAACAATGTGAGTTTTGTTTCTGTAAACAAAGGAGGTGATCATAGAGTAACTCAGGTTTGTCTGGGTTCCTATTATGTTAGGTCTCTGAATATATATTGAAAGGTGAAACCTTGTAATTGATATCAAAATACCACATTTTTATACATGAAGAAAAAGTTTGTATGTGAAATATTCATTTTTAGTTGTATTCTATTTGACCTCTAAGCATTTAATGAATTGCAGTGTATTTTAGTTCATAGAACTACTAAGACCAAAATGAATGGTAGTTATAATTTAAAAAAAACAGAAACTGCTTTCATGATGTGGCTTTTACAAAATTTTTCTCAGGTTATTTTCAAAATACCTGCTCAATGCCTCTCATTTTATATTTGAGAGTAGTATAGCAATTAGAATTAAATTTGATTTCCCATTTGCTTGAAGAGTTGTTCCCTTGCCCATTTTTTATCATGCTTTATCTAGCTTTGGTAAAATCCCATGACTTTCATTTACCTAGCTGACATGTTAAGTGGGTAATGTAGAAGTACTATCAATTAAATTGTATATTTTCAGTCAAAAGTATATCTTTTATACTTCTTTCAACATGTATCTTTTTAAACTAATAATTAAAAAATTGCTCATGGTGCTAGCTAGACTCTGGCTTTAATGAGCCAGGTGCAGTGGAGACAAGCTAGAATGAGGGCTAATTGAAGAGATTGCATGCAGGAACAGCCAGGGCGATGCTTTTAAGTGCTCCTTCTGCTTCCCTCCAGCTTTCTTTCTACCTTTTCCTTCAGTATGTGCATGAAGGACTCCTTTCTTTTTTTTCTCTTCCTGCCCCACCTTTTCTTTTTCTCTCCCCTTTGCTTTTTCCACAGTAAAGACATTCTATGCTCTGAAGCCTTTTCCACACATGGCTTCTAATCCTGGAATTATTGGTGGATGATGATTGCACCATAAAGGGCTATACCTCTGTATCGTATTACATAAGGCTCCTCTTATTTTATCCCTGCTATTTCCAGTGTGAAGGACAGTAGTAAGGCAAGATTTTGGCTTCAGTTGGGGTCTTGTGGCAGATCTGAGGGTGTAAAGCCTTCATATTCACCCTCAGGCTTGTGTAGTAGCTGGGCCACCAGTGACAATTGGAGTTTGCACTTTTACAGATGATAGTTAGGGGTAGTTAACACTGTTAGATAATACTTTTAAACAAAGATGTGGCCTACTTTAACCTTACTATGTTAAGTCCACATCAGTGTCCCACGCCCATCAATATCCACTTAGCTGCATCTCTTGTCTCTCCCTAGTCTCTCTGGCAACACCTGCATACTACACGCTTGATGGGACTCCCAGCTATGGCAGCCTGTGGGATGCACTTGATAGGACTGCCAGCCATGACAGCTCCTGGAATGTTGCAGCTGGGGGTCTCATCAGCTATGGGACTTTTTTTTTTTTCCGTAGATTCATAGACATTTGGGCTGGAAGGGATCCCGAAGGATCATCGAGTCCAGCCCCCTGCCCCAGGGGCAGGAACTCAGCAGGGATCATAGGATCCCAGCAAGATAAACATCCAAATATGTCTTGAAGGCATTCAAAGTGGGTACTTGAACCACCTCCGGCAGCAGTCTATTCCAAAGCTTGGGGGCTCGGACAGTAAAGAAATTCTTCCTTATGTCCAGCCTGAAATGGTCACAGTGGAGTTTGTGACTGTTCGATCTTGTCATCCCTTGGGGCTCTCTGGTGAACAGACATTCCCCCAGATCCTGGTGAACACCCCTGATAAACTTGTAGGTGGCCACCAGATCACCCCTGAGCCTGCGCTTTTCCAGGCTGAAGAGTCTCATGGCTCTCAGCCTCTCATCATAAGATTTGTTTTCCTGACCTCTGATCATGCGCGTGGCTCTTCTCTGCACTCTCTCTAGCTTCTCCACATCCTTTTTGAATTGTGGAGCCCAAAACTGAATGCAGTACTCCGGCTGCGGCCTCACCAGGGCCAAGTACAATGGGAGAATGACGTCCCGGGATTTGCTTGAGAAGCATCTATGGATGCAAAGCCAGAGTTTTGCTTGCTTTACTAGCTGCAGCATCATATTGAAGGCTCATGTTCATCTTGTGGTCAATCATGACCCCCAAGTCCCTTTCATCTGTAGTGCTAACCAGCATAGCACTGCTGAGCCTATAAGGAGGCTGCAGGTTTTTCCTCCCAAGGTGGAGAACCTTGCATTTTTCAGTGTTAAACACCATCAGGTTCTCATCTGCCCATTTCATGAGCCTGTCAAGATCTGCCTGGATCACCCTCCTATCCTCAGGTATGGATGCTTTACCCCAGAGTTTGGTGTTGTTGGTGAACTTGGCCAGCCTGTTTCTGACACCAATGTCTACATCATTGATGAAGATGTTAAAAAGTAAAGGCCCTAGGACAGCCTTGAGGGACCCCACTGGTCACAGGGCACCATGATGATTGACTTCCGTCAACCACCACCCTCTAGGTTCTACTGCGGAGCCAATTCCCCAGCCAGCGGATCGTGGTGAGGTCGAGGCTGCAGTTAGCCAGTTTTGCCAAGAGGTGATCATGGGATACCAGATTGAAGGCTTTTTTAAAGTCAAGATATACAACATCAATCTCTTCCCACTTGTCCATGTGATAGGTTACCTGGTTGTTAAAGCAAATAAGATTGGTCAAGCAAGACCTACTCACAACAAACCCCTGCTGGGTATCCCTCAGGATATTTCTGTCAGCTAGTCTGTTAAGGATGGCCTCTTTGATAATCTTTTCCAAGACCTTGCCCAGAATAAAGGTCAAGCTTATGGGCCTGTAGTTTGCCAGATCTACTCTCCTCCCTTTCTTGAAGATAGGCACGGCATTGTCCTTCTTCCAATGTTCGGGCACTTCACCAGAGCACCAGGAGTTCTCAAAGATCTGTGTCAGGCTGAGCTATGATGCTAGCCAGCTCCGTGAGTACTTGCACCGCAGGAGTTTGCTACTATTATTCCTGTACAGGAGGAGCCTGGGATCACAACCTGAGCTCCCCTTGCACTGGCAATAAGGCTCTATAGGATCCAATGCTGGATCCCACAATCGTGCCTCCTGCCATTTGTGTGGTGGGAGGTGTGACTGTGTGGAACATACATCAGATCCTATTATGCCTTTTTGGGCATGTAGAGGGGCCCTCTGAGTGCACTCTTCTAGTAACAGGTCTTGTGCCATTGTCATCTTTTAGGGTGTAATCTTTTGCTGCTTCCATTTTTAGGCTGCATCGACATTGCAGACTATATCGTACTGTTGAGATGCCTGACTTACTTCAGATATCAAAAGCAGCATGGATCATGGACAGACAGAATAAATTTGTTGATACATTGATCTTATTTATAGGTAGTTTGGGTGTTTCTTTCTTACAGTACTAATTGCAATACAGACATACCTTTTGGTTTCCTGGTTTACAGCACATTCTGTATGAATTGTGATTGCACAGCAAGTCTGTGATTGGTTATTTGGTTACTTCCTTGCTGGAAAGATCGTGAATGTGGTGGTACAAAAGTGTTTTGTTTTTTTCTGGATTTTTTTGTTTTGTTTTTAAAACAATGTTAATCAGCATGTCTACATTCAGACATATGGGGGTTTTGGCAGACTGCTCCCAGCAGTCTCTCTGCTTTCCATTCTATTCTGTCCTACAAGGATTGTAAGGACTGTTGTTGGTTTGTTGGGGCAGGGGGAGGGTGTTGTTTCATTCTGTTTCTCCTCACTAGCTTTCCTTCCTGCATTCCCAGGTCAAGCCTGGTTGCTGCACTTGCCATGGTTGGAGCTAAAACTTCCCAGCCATACTTATGTTTGTTCTTTTAAGTATTAGTAATTGGAGGTATCTGCAGTTACTATTTTTCTGCATATCTACAGTCAGCTTCTGCTCAGATTTATCCTTGGCAAGCAATGTAACAGTCAGAACAGATAGTTTCATGAACTGCTAACAAGCAGCTTCCATATTTTTAACATTTTTTTCCTGGCCTTTTGCCTTTTTATAACATGTTTATCATCTCCACAGAACAATAAGTAATGTTTTTGGTTATCAAAAATTTACAATCTATTCTCTATGCACTTTTGCTGTCATGACTATGGTGTTTTCTGTTTTCTTTCATTTCCGCTTGCTTTTTGCCAACTCTCTTTTGGTGTTTTCTGTTTTGTTGTTTTCTCTGAATATGAATTGGAAGTGATAGGAGCAGTCAGTTTGGTACCGTTAAAAGCCATGGTTCTTCCAGTTACGGTCTTTTATATTGTTGAAAAGAGGGTATGAATTACCAGTATTTATTAGTTGCAGCATCAGGCCTTTCTAAAATAAAAAATTCAGAATTAAAATGGCAAAATTTACTATTGTGTAGAGGGCTAGGCTGAGGTCTGCAAACTTAGTTCCAATTTTAAAGAATGTAATAGGTCTTGGATCAGAGACTGCTGTTATTTTGTATAGCAATCAGTTGTACCAAAAATAATATTTCTAATTCCTCTGAAGGACCTGGGTTGTTGCCACAGTACAATATTTGCACTTAAACAACTGATTCGTTTCCTTTCTATATTAGGGTATGAAACTTGCTGGATTCTATAGCATGGATCCAGACCATGGGCCAGCAGCAGCAGCAGCTGCTGCTATTTCAATATGGCCCCATAATCCAGGGAGTTAACATTGCTGCAGCTTACTCCCCCTTCACCTTTTCAACCTGCAACCTATCTTGGACGCTAGGAAAGACTAAGAACCCTGATTTCAGCCATGGTTAATCAAGAAGGAAGAGAGCGGCATTAACTTCCTGACTTACCGAGCCATTTTGAAATGGCAAGATTTTATGCTGCCACTGCAGAGGTTCTGTTAGTTGTGGTGATGAGCCTCAAAGACTGAATTTAGTTCATGGAGATGAGAGATCAAACTTTAGATACTTTCTACACCCCTGCTCTATATACTTTCTGAGCACCAATATGTAGTGGATTGCAATACAGGCAGTCCTCGGACTTACAACACAATTGGTTCCTGAAAACCACATCTTAAGTCGAAACATTGTAACTCGAAACCAATTTTCTCATAAGAAACAATGTTATAAATGGGGGATTGGTTCCTGAACCAAGGCCCAATACCCTATTTTTACCAAAATACCCCAGAATTTTGTACTTGATCAATTATAGATGAGTAATATAGGTACATTAATGTATTTATATTGTAAATAGCAATCATCTTGATTTGGAAGGACTTCTTTGAGGTGACTTTGCTGGATTTTTTGAAGGGCTCTTGGTTGGACTTTTTGAAGGTCTCTTGGCTGGAGTCTTCTCCACTAGGAAAAGGAGTCCAGTAAGGAGTCTTAGCTGCAGGTTTTTCTGGAGTCTTGTCTGGTTTTTTAAAGGAAGTGTCCAAGGAAGTTTGGACAGATGTTCTCCAGGGAGATGAGCGACACAGCAAACTTGTTCGCTGGTGTGGCGTTGCATTGCATCGGATCAAGCATTGAAAGTTGAAACTGACGTTATAAAGTTGAAACAGGCTGTCAATTTATAAATGTTGTAAGTGTGAAACGTTGTAACTTGAAATGTAAATCAAGGACTGCCTGTACAGGAATTTGAATTAAGTGTTGGCTAAGAAATCCTGGTAAACTGAACTGAAGTTGATTTGTGAATACAGGTTTCCCTTGCTTTTTGTGGGATCTGTATATGAGAACTTGCTGTTATGAGATGACCCTTTTTATACCCAAAATTTGTTATATGCGAGGTAGATTCACTCTTACACAATCAGCAGCAGGTAAGTCTGTGGGGGGAGGGGAAAGGGCTGTGGGCAGGGGGCAGACTGATGCTCCAGTGGTAAGAGGGAGAGTGGGGCACAGGCAGGAGCGGGGGCCAGGGTGAGTGGGGCCTTAATCTTCCCCCCTGCCAGTGGTGAGGGAGGGAGTGGCATTGGGGCTGTGGCAGAGGCAGGCGCTGCATGGGTGGGGCACGGGACGGGGGAGTGGCTCCTGCTGCTATGGGTTGCCACTGCGGGCTGGGGCCAGGGGCCTTGGTGGGATCTTCCGGCAAGCGCGCTGCACTCAGGGTGGGTAGCGGCAGCCCTGGGAGGGAGACTATGGGGGGACTGTAGCCACCCCAAAATTCTCCATAACCCACCCAACCCACCTCCCAGCGCTGCCTCCGCCTGCTTGGAGCACAGTATGGCCCCTGGCCCCAGCCCATGGTGGCAGCCCGTAACAGTAGGACCTGCCCCCCCCATCCCGTGCCCTGCCCAGCCATGCAGAGCCTGCCTCTTCCCCAGCCGCAGCTCTACTCCCTCTCTTACCATTGGTTGGGGTGCAGATTGAGGCCCCACTCACCCCAGCCCCTAGGGCTGGGTTCTTCCTGGCAGGGGGTTGGTCTGCTCTGCATTTGGGATGGGTGGCAGCAGTGCTGGGACAGGGGTCGGGGTGTGGGGGGCTACAGTGAATTTTGAGGAGGCCGCAGCCCCTCCTCGTCTCCCCCCTGTAACGCCCTTCCCAATGCCACCACTGCCCAAACCAAGTGTAGCCTGGCCCAGCCCCCTGCTGGGAAGAGCCCAGCACCACCCCAGCAGACTTACCTGCTGCCGATGCAGTCGAGGTCTTGGAACATATACCTATTTGTTACCTTGTAAAGTGGGTTCCCTTTATGCGAATTTGAGTTGTGCGCAGTTTTTCAGGAACACATCTACTGCATAAAGCAAGGGAAACTTGTATTTCTTTTTGAGCTTGTATGAGCTTTGAGCCTGGGTGGAGAAGATAATTAGTCACCTCTATTACCCTCTAACCTGTTTATAATGAAAATATTGGTGTAAATATTTAGGGTTATGAGAAAAGTTTGAACTTTGTTCCACTGGAAAATGTTTGGCATTCTTAAAGAAGACTTAAGAGTACCTCCCATTATGATAATGGGAGGAGAAAAGGATTATTTTATTGCTGTTTCACATGTGCTTTTTATGAAGAAGTTTAATGGAAAATAGGCTAATGTACTGTCAGTGGAGTAATCTTCAGTTTTAAAGGTCATAAACAAATAACATACTTTTAGCCTATTTACTTTATTATAACAAAACTTTTTTTGTGTAGTATGACCTTCTTGTGCCACACTGCCCAGAGAATTTGGCCTTTATACCAAAGTAAGCATCCCAATAGGACAATTTTTCAGTACTGAAGAGCCAGTGACACACTTTTTGCTGCTTCAGTGACTCAAGAGGCTTGGTTACTCCTTTACCATAGTGGTCCTTAGCTGTAGTTTCATCCTGTTTTTGATTGGTTCCATCTGGTGTAAATTGAAGTTCCTCTTTCTGGCTAGTTTAACTTGGCACAGAGGTTGCACCAGAGTCAAAGGAGTTCAAAGATACAGTGTTAATCCATCACTGTGTGTGTAAACTCTAACTTGCACTATTGGATCAGGTTCCTGATCCAAAAGGTTAGTCAAAAAATTTGGTCAAAAGGTTAATTTTCCACAACAGACTTAGTTGGCAAGTGTTAATTACTGCAATGATTATTAATCTTTGGAAGTCTCAGTGGTCCCAGTCTGGGCATATGTATGGTGGCTTCAACATGCATATAGGACAAGATCAAATTTGCCCTTTTTGTTTAAACAAAAGACCTCGTAAGCAGGGATCTGGGTTTCCTGTTTCCTTTGGAAAAAACACAGATTTTATTCTATATCTAGTGTGTGTGTGTGTGTGTGTGTGTGTGTGTGTGTGTGTAGTGGCACTTCACGTTAATTATGGAAAAAGGCAGATTTAGGGGTAGAGAATTTTGGGTGGTTTATCAAAGAATTTTGGATTTTTTTAAACCAGAAAAAACAGGATCCCTGATCATAAGAAACCTTATATATCCCTACGTGCTGAAAGAAAATATTGCATACAATAGAACTTATTTCCCTCCACCCTAATATAAAAATGTATTCATGATTTTCTTCTTCCATATTTTAACATATTGTTGTCAGTACTTAATTCTTGCCTCTATTTGTGAGGATATATACTTATTTTTATATCTACTATGTACATTGCTGTGGCCGATCCATATAAAGGTATTGTTCTGTGTCATATACCATGCTTTAGGCAACTATGGTATGTAACTTATGCTGCTATTAAGTCATATAAGTCATCTTTATTTGACATTCCAAACAAGCTGATATGTGTGCTTGTATGACTGAGAAAGTATTTAAACCAGATTCTTCCCCTGTTCTGGCCTTTTTTTGGCTACTTTGGTAGCTTAGATGGGCCAGAAAACAAAGCTATATTTTCTTTTGCATTGTGAGAAGTTCTCAGCTGAGATAATAAAAAAAAATAGGGACTCTTACAGTACAGGGGGTATTGCAAAAGCCCAGCTTTTCTTTGACAGTCCAGGCTGACCTGGATGACCCTTTAGAAGTGTTAGCTGGTGCACTACTTAATAGTACTGTTGGGGTGAGGCTGACTAGCACAGTGCTGGTTGTAGGAGCTGGGATCTGTTACTTGTATATACAGTTTGAATTGTACCCAGTGGTAATGGGACACAGCAGAGTAGCTCCATGTGAGAATTTTCTACTTCTATACACTGTTTAGCATACTAAAGTGAAAGGTGTGTGTGTGTACGTGTGCACGTGCACGCCCTCTTTAGTTGAGCCTCATTCCATGTATCCCCCTCTTTTCCTTCCATTCATTTTCCCTCCGTACTACTATTAATGGATAATTTTGTACCTTACATCTTTTTCAGATATAGAAATAGTCTGCCAATAAGACATTAGGCAGTAGGTAGTACATCATTTTATGATGAGCTTGCAGTATTTTGTCGTCTGCCTTTCATGAAAGTAGAGAGTATTTTAAACTGGGTTTTTCCT
>NW_017729027.1:6655027-6656269 GCF_001723915.1 Gavialis gangeticus
CAATCCCCTTGAGTTTGCCATTCCCAACCACTCAGCTAGCCCCCCCCCCCATCCTGACTTACCTGATTTTGGGCAGCTGTTTTGAATTGATTTGGCCTCTGCCTAATGCTCCCAAATGTCTGTACTTGGCCCCAGTGAGTAATGCAGGGCCGGTCTTGTGGAGATTCATAAGAAACAAAGCAACAAACCTAGGGCTGGAAAGGCTGTCAGGAAGTCATCTCAACCAGTTCCCTGCTCAGAGCAGGACCATCCCAGTCTAAACCATTTCATACAAATGTTTATCTAACCTGCTTTAAAAACCTCAAGAGAAGAAGATTCTGTAACTCCTCTGGTAACATGTTCAAGTATTTAACTGCTCTCCTAATTAGACATGCAAGGCTCTTTGGGTAAATCCAATATCTTTTATTAGACCAACTCAAATTGTTGGAAAAACTCTTATTTGCAAATCTTTGGGTACCGTTACCCTTTGTCAGGCAAAGGAAGCTTCTGCAGATGGCCTGTGCTTTACCTGGATGGAGTAGGAAGAGCACAGGCCATCTGCAGATGCTTCCTTTGCCTGACAAAGCCCCCTTCAGGTAGTTGAAGCTGCAGTTCTGTGAAGTGACAGGCAGGGGAGAAGAGGAGGAGGAGTTGCGCTCCATGTAAAACAGCTGTATGATAGCACAGAACTCCAGTATGAAACTGAAGATAGACCTATCGAAGGTCTGTGGGTTAGGGTCAGAGGGGAGAGCAACAAGAGTGATGTCATGGTGGGTGTTTGCTGTAGACCACCAGACTAGGGCAATGAGGTGGATGAGGCTTTATTTAAACAACTAGAGGAAGCTTCCTGATTACAGGCCCTGGTTTTCATGGGGGACTTCAATTACCATGGCATCTGCTGGGAGGGCAGTACACCAGTTCTCACTGATCTTCTCAAGATGAACACCCTCTAAAAAGTTTCCTTTTACAGTACAAGGAGGATTGTACCCACAGGATAAGAATCTTGTAACAGTATGTTGTTTAAATAGTGTTAGAATGTAATATTAGAGGTCAAAGTTTTGACTGTACAAGTTGGCTTGACATTCTTTCAAATGTGCCGTAGGGTGCTGCACAACGTTAGCCTGGTTAGGTGTACAAACATGATGGACAGGATTAACCAGATTTTTCACTGAGAAATCCACAGTGTTCTAACCTGTTGTGATCTTTCTAGGGTCTTTGCAACATAAGAATTGCTCAAGAAACCTTACTGAGGGTGCAGGAACA
>NW_017729027.1:6661269-6662856 GCF_001723915.1 Gavialis gangeticus
ACTTCACGTTAATTATGGAAAAAGGCAGATTTAGGGGTAGAGAATTTTGGGTGGTTTATCAAAGAATTTTGGATTTTTTTAAACCAGAAAAAACAGGATCCCTGATCATAAGAAACCTTATATATCCCTACGTGCTGAAAGAAAATATTGCATACAATAGAACTTATTTCCCTCCACCCTAATATAAAAATGTATTCATGATTTTCTTCTTCCATATTTTAACATATTGTTGTCAGTACTTAATTCTTGCCTCTATTTGTGAGGATATATACTTATTTTTATATCTACTATGTACATTGCTGTGGCCGATCCATATAAAGGTATTGTTCTGTGTCATATACCATGCTTTAGGCAACTATGGTATGTAACTTATGCTGCTATTAAGTCATATAAGTCATCTTTATTTGACATTCCAAACAAGCTGATATGTGTGCTTGTATGACTGAGAAAGTATTTAAACCAGATTCTTCCCCTGTTCTGGCCTTTTTTTGGCTACTTTGGTAGCTTAGATGGGCCAGAAAACAAAGCTATATTTTCTTTTGCATTGTGAGAAGTTCTCAGCTGAGATAATAAAAAAAAATAGGGACTCTTACAGTACAGGGGGTATTGCAAAAGCCCAGCTTTTCTTTGACAGTCCAGGCTGACCTGGATGACCCTTTAGAAGTGTTAGCTGGTGCACTACTTAATAGTACTGTTGGGGTGAGGCTGACTAGCACAGTGCTGGTTGTAGGAGCTGGGATCTGTTACTTGTATATACAGTTTGAATTGTACCCAGTGGTAATGGGACACAGCAGAGTAGCTCCATGT
Source organism: Gavialis gangeticus (assembly GCF_001723915.1). Taxonomy (NCBI): domain Eukaryota; kingdom Metazoa; phylum Chordata; order Crocodylia; family Gavialidae; genus Gavialis; species Gavialis gangeticus. The sequence continues at coordinate 6,662,077 of NW_017729027.1, forward strand.
GAGAATTTTCTACTTCTATACACTGTTTAGCATACTAAAGTGAAAGGTGTGTGTGTGTACGTGTGCACGTGCACGCCCTCTTTAGTTGAGCCTCATTCCATGTATCCCCCTCTTTTCCTTCCATTCATTTTCCCTCCGTACTACTATTAATGGATAATTTTGTACCTTACATCTTTTTCAGATATAGAAATAGTCTGCCAATAAGACATTAGGCAGTAGGTAGTACATCATTTTATGATGAGCTTGCAGTATTTTGTCGTCTGCCTTTCATGAAAGTAGAGAGTATTTTAAACTGGGTTTTTCCTCAGTGCATGTTATCTTGGTGGTAATACCTGAGTCGTCAACTGCAGTGTCTTTTAAGAGGTATATTACCTGACTCAATAAACCACAAAATGGCTTGAAAGAGATCTGCATTTGCTCTTTAGGGCTAAGTACAGACACTTGGGGAGGTTAAAACTGATTCAGAATGGCTCCCTGACTTAAACTTGGCTCATCCCAGTGCCAACCTTACATTTACAGACCTGGTCTCAGTGACCTGCAGTCAGTCTAAACCTGTAACTATGGAAGTTCCATGTACACAAATCAGTCTAAAAATTGCAGAACACAGTTTAAGATAAACCTGGATCCATGTAGTATCAGACTTACTCGATTTTAGGTCAGACTGGTGCATGGAACTTCTGTCTGCTTCTCCTGCACAGCCCTAGGGCTGGGAAACCCCAGCCACTGGCCCAGCCTCAGGCTGCTCTTTTCACTCCCTGCTTCCCCCGCACTGCTCTATTC
>NW_017729027.1:6662947-6667469 GCF_001723915.1 Gavialis gangeticus
TAAACTGCAGCCACTTTTATCAGCGTTCACTGCTACCAATGCCAAGCAAGTAAGTCCTAGTGGAGAGAGGGGTAGGAGGGATTGTGGGGGAGGGGGAGGAGATGTATAGATTCACTGGGGGGAACCCAACGCCATCTGTGGGTCATGCCTGCCCCCCCCCAATCCCTCACAGGTTGCACCTGCCCCCCCTTGGAAAGCATTGCTTGTCTCCCCCCCCACACCCTCAGTCCCCTGGCAGATCCTCAATCCCCTTGAGTTTGCCATTCCCAACCACTCAGCTAGCCCCCCCCCCCATCCTGACTTACCTGATTTTGGGCAGCTGTTTTGAATTGATTTGGCCTCTGCCTAATGCTCCCAAATGTCTGTACTTGGCCCCAGTGAGTAATGCAGGGCCGGTCTTGTGGAGATTCATAAGAAACAAAGCAACAAACCTAGGGCTGGAAAGGCTGTCAGGAAGTCATCTCAACCAGTTCCCTGCTCAGAGCAGGACCATCCCAGTCTAAACCATTTCATACAAATGTTTATCTAACCTGCTTTAAAAACCTCAAGAGAAGAAGATTCTGTAACTCCTCTGGTAACATGTTCAAGTATTTAACTGCTCTCCTAATTAGACATGCAAGGCTCTTTGGGTAAATCCAATATCTTTTATTAGACCAACTCAAATTGTTGGAAAAACTCTTATTTGCAAATCTTTGGGTACCGTTACCCTTTGTCAGGCAAAGGAAGCTTCTGCAGATGGCCTGTGCTTTACCTGGATGGAGTAGGAAGAGCACAGGCCATCTGCAGATGCTTCCTTTGCCTGACAAAGCCCCCTTCAGGTAGTTGAAGCTGCAGTTCTGTGAAGTGACAGGCAGGGGAGAAGAGGAGGAGGAGTTGCGCTCCATGTAAAACAGCTGTATGATAGCACAGAACTCCAGTATGAAACTGAAGATAGACCTATCGAAGGTCTGTGGGTTAGGGTCAGAGGGGAGAGCAACAAGAGTGATGTCATGGTGGGTGTTTGCTGTAGACCACCAGACTAGGGCAATGAGGTGGATGAGGCTTTATTTAAACAACTAGAGGAAGCTTCCTGATTACAGGCCCTGGTTTTCATGGGGGACTTCAATTACCATGGCATCTGCTGGGAGGGCAGTACACCAGTTCTCACTGATCTTCTCAAGATGAACACCCTCTAAAAAGTTTCCTTTTACAGTACAAGGAGGATTGTACCCACAGGATAAGAATCTTGTAACAGTATGTTGTTTAAATAGTGTTAGAATGTAATATTAGAGGTCAAAGTTTTGACTGTACAAGTTGGCTTGACATTCTTTCAAATGTGCCGTAGGGTGCTGCACAACGTTAGCCTGGTTAGGTGTACAAACATGATGGACAGGATTAACCAGATTTTTCACTGAGAAATCCACAGTGTTCTAACCTGTTGTGATCTTTCTAGGGTCTTTGCAACATAAGAATTGCTCAAGAAACCTTACTGAGGGTGCAGGAACAAACCATCTTTGTGTTCAGGAAGAATAGCAAATATGGCAGGCGACCAGCTTGGCTTAGCAGAGAACTCTTCAGTGAGTTTAAACACAAAAAGGAAGCTTACAGAAGTGGAAACTTGGATGGATGACTAGGGAGGAGTGTAAGAATTGCTTGGGAATGCAGGGATGAAATCGGGAAGGCCAAAGTGCAATTGAAATTGCAGCCAGCTAGGGACATAAAGGTTAACAAGAAGGGTTTTTACAAGTGTGGTGCCAAAAAGAGGAAGGTCAGGGAAAGCGTGGGTCTCTTACCGAACTGGGGAGACAATGTAATGACAGATCATGAGGAAAGGGCTGAAGTGCTCAATGCCTTTTTTACCCCAGTCTTCAGTGACAAGGTCAGTTCCCAGACTACTGCACCTGGCAGCACAGTTTGGGGAGGAGGTGAGCAGCCCTCAGTGGTGAACAAACAGATTAGGGACTATTTAGAAAAGCTGGACATATACAAGTCCATAGGGCTGGATGCAGTGCGTCCAAGGGTGCTGAGGGAGTTGGCTAATGTGATTGCAGAACTGCTGGCTATTATTTTTGAAAACTCATGGCTATTGAGGGAGGTCCCAGATGATTGGAAAAGGGTAAATATAGTGCCTATTGTTAAGAAAGGAACGAAGGAGGATCCAGGGAACTACAGACCAGTAAGCCTCACCTCAGTCCTCAGAAAAATCATGGAGCAGGTACTCAGGGTATCCATTCCTAAGCACTTGGAGGAGAAGTAAGTGATCAGGAACAGTTGGCATGGATTCATCAAGGGCAAGTCATGCCTGACCAACTTAATTGTGTTCTGTGATAAGAAAATTGGCTCTATGGTTCCGGGAAAGTAGTGGATGTGATATACCTTGAATTTAGCAAGGCTTTTGATACGGTTTCCCACAGCACTCTTTCAAGCAAGCTAAGGAAGTATGGGTTGGATGAATGGACTAAGGTGAGTAGAAAGCTGGCTGGATCATCAGCCTCACTGGATATTGATCAATGGCTCGAGGTCCAGTTGGCAGCAGATCAAGTGATGTGCCTGAGGTGTTGATGCTGGGGCTGGCTTTGTTCCGTATCTTCTTTAACAATCTGGAAGATGGAATGCATTGCACCCTAAGCAAGTTCACAGATGACACCAGGCTGTGGGGGTGTATTAGATATGCTGGAGGGTACGGTTAGGATTCAGAGTGACCTAGACAAATTGGAGGATTGTGCCAAAAGAAATCTCATGAGTTTTAATAAGGGCAAGTGTTAAGTCCTACACTTAGGATGGAAGAATCCCATGAACTTTTACAGGCTTGAGACCAACTGGCTAAGTAGCAGCTCTGCAGAAAAGGGCCTAGTGGGTATAGTGGACAATAAGTTGAATGAGAGCCTTCCATTGTTGAGAGGAAGGCTAAGAACATACTGGGCTGCATTAGTAGGAGTGTTGCCTACAGGTTGAAAGAAGTGATTCTTCCCTTCTATTTGGCACTTGGGAGGCCACATCTGGAGTACCGTGTCCCATTTTGGGCCCCCACCACAGAGAGGATGGGACAAGTTGAAAAGAGTCCAACAGAGGGCACTGGGCTTATTTAGTCTGCAGAAGAGAAGACTGGGGTGGGGCATCACACTTAGGCTCAGCAGTGCTACACTCGCTAGCACCATGGCTGAAAGAGATTTGGGAGTCATGATTGACCATCCAGTGTGATACCGCAGCCAGTAAAGCGAACAGAACTCTGGCTTGCATCCATTGCTGCTTCTCAAGCAAGTCCCAGGATGTCATCCTCCCATTGTACTTGGCCTTGGTGAGGCTGCAGCTGGAGTATTGCATCCAATTCTGGGCTCCACAATTTAAAAAGGACATGAAGATGCTTGAGAGAGTCCAGAGGGAGAGCCATGTGCATGATCAGAGAGCAAGAGAACAGGCCCTATGAGGGGAGGCTGTGAGCCATGGGACTCTTCAGCCTGGAGAAGTGAAGGCTCAGGGGTGACTTGGTGGTGGCCTATAAGTACTTAAGGGGTGTGGATCAGGACCTGGGGGAACTCCTGTTCACCAGAGTGCCCCAAGGGATGACAAGGTCCAATGGTCACAAACTCCTCCAAGACCATTTTAGGCTGGACATCAGGAAAAACTTCTTTACTGTCCAAGACCCCAAGGCCTGGAATAGATTCACCCCAGGGTTTGTGTAAGCACCTACTCTGGACTCTTTTACGAAACATTTGGATGCTTATCTTCCTGGGCTCCTTTGACCCTAGCTGACTTCCTGCCCCTTGGGCAAATACGCATGGGAAGGAGATGGAGGGAATAAAGAGAGAGAAAAAAATTGGGCATAATGTTTTACATTCATAGTTCTGATCCATATTTTTCATTGTTTGGATACTGTCCTACTTGGACAGATTTTTAAAACAAGCCCAGCATACTTATGCTAAGTTCCTTATGAATGTTTTAAAAATTCCCTCTTTAGCTGCCATTTTTTATTTTTCTCTATCAAAGAATCTACCAGTAAGACTTTGTTCCATGTATTAGATTTAGAAAGGCCACTTGACCACTCTGTACTGGACTCAGCTCTTCAGAAAATCATTACAAGTGAAGCTTTTTGCCTCCTTTAACATAAGCATATTGGGTCAGAGGAAGCCTGAAAAGGCTTTCTAGATAGCTATTCTTTTTCACTGTTCATTATTTGCTTTGGTTTGCTTGTTCTGAAAGAGGAATTTTAATTCTATAATTTCAGCAATGCAATCCATCTTTGACTTATACAGCTAACAGTAGTTTATGCTTAGGTACTTCAGTGCAAAAAAAAATCTTATTATTTTATAATATATACATTTCTATATCCCACTTCCCATTTTCAGAGCTTCTAGTTATTATCCTTGGCTGTCTTCTGTACTTTTGCTGCCTACTTTATGTATGAATGCATCCATTCTCTCCTTTACGTATTGTTATAAAAAACAAAGTGCACTATACACCACACTTTTCATTAAGTTTTACTAAGTTGTCATGTCATTCCAATCTCTATTTTATCTATTAAATGTTATATTATATGCATATT
>NW_017729027.1:6672469-6679957 GCF_001723915.1 Gavialis gangeticus
CGTATTGTTATAAAAAACAAAGTGCACTATACACCACACTTTTCATTAAGTTTTACTAAGTTGTCATGTCATTCCAATCTCTATTTTATCTATTAAATGCTATATTATATGAATATTGAAAGATAATGAAAAAATACCTTAACCTGAACATTCTATTTAAAGACAAATACTTTTAGCTAAGACTGGAGATCTGTGGTGGAAATGCTATTACAGAAATTTTCATGAGAACACAAAATTTAACTTGACCTTAAAATCTGTTATACTGAATTGTATATTAAACTTATTTTTGCACCAAGCAATGTAGGGCTTTGTTTTAGTCTTATAGGACAGGGCGCTTGTACACATGATGAAAATCGCCTGTTCTTGTGGTTTAATTGCATCACACTTTACACATATGCAGGTTTTTTGATTGGGCCTCTCGCTGTAACAGTGACGATAGCCCCCAACTTGAAATGGTGCATTTTTAATCATCACAATTAAAAATCTGCTATTTCAATTTAGGGGACTAAACCCTTGTCACATGTAGAAGTGTCCATACAGTCTACTTTCGAGTAGAATCAAGAAGTTATGCATTAGTCATAGTGAAACCAGCACTATTTGATAACCTAATATACTTGCTCCCATATCTAAATAATGTTAACTGTACTGTTGCTTATAATTTAATTTTTTTTAAACTTAAGTGAAAACTACGTCTAATAGTTATCTTGTTTACTTATCTTTTGCATGGAATAGGTTTCAGTAGTATGTTTTGGAGCATTATTACAGGGAGAAGAGGAAGAAAAATTATTTTTAAATTCTTACATCATGCATTTATTAACAAGGATCCCTTTTTTGACTATACTCTTCAAAACCTCAAAAATAGTTGTCTTCTTTTTTTTTCAAAAGAATTTTTAAAATACTGTTTAATATAGTCTCACACAGGTTCATATATGAGCTCACCTGAATGCTGAGCCATGCACATGATCCATGTAGCTGGGCCCATTGGAATTTCATTAAGGTTGCATATGGGCACTGGTCCACTTGCACAGATGTGATGGCTAGACTGAAACCTTGTAGTTGGATTTTTTTTTCTCTTTGTGTCTTTTAAACAAGTTTTTACTTCATAAGTTTCATCTACAAATGTAATAACTAGTTTGGAGTAGCTTCAACGAGAGCTCCAGTTTGTGTCTATTTACTTGTGCAAAGTTTACTTAAAAGAAGGCACATTAAAGTATGTGCTCTTGTGCAATTTAACAGTTATCTCTCTTTTTTTTTTTTTTTTTAATGAATCTTGAAGCCATTGGCTAAACTGCCCCTTTTGAAGTCAGTAGGAATTCTGCCACTGGTGAATTGTAGTATAATGTAGAAATTCAAGGTATTTTATTTATTGCTTGCAGAGGTCTTTTTATCACCATCCATGACCGTGGGCACATTGCTACAATACTTAAATCCTGGCCTGAAAATGTCATCAAGGTAGGTTCAGTTCTATTTATGTGGTATAGCTGGCTTTGCTGTCTGTGACTGACTAAAATAATTTTGACTGATTATTTTTCATTTAAACTGGATTAGTTGGTATAGCAATATCAATTAGAGTATTTTGGGTTCTTAACTCATTCTTTGATAGAAGGCAGTTTTCAGTTGCAGCTTCAGACTCATGAGGCTTTTAAAATTGGGTTGATATATAACTTTTAAGGTTTAATTTCATTATTTGTGTCAGAATAGTTGTGATGTATGGATCAGTAAACATCTAAGTGTAATATCTATATATTTTAGGACAGAGAAAATCTATTTACATTTTACAGGTGAGGCAATTTGTTATAATACATTCTAATGAAACCTCCGGTAAGGTGTAAGCTCTACCTACAGCTGCTGCTTGGATTTAAAAAATGTGAAAAAGTCTCTTTTTATCTTAAAACATCTAAGAAATAATTTCCATTTTGAGCTTTAATGTTGAATGTCCACCAATTAATAGTAACAAGGGGTAAATGCAGTACCATCAATACCAATGATAAGTGGCTATTGAAAAAATTGAGTTTGATTCAAATTATCATTACAAATTGGGTTTCTCTTTGCTTTTTTCATCCTTCTTGCTGTTTGTATTACCTCTTCTGTAGACTAGGGAGTTTGGTGCTTATCTGTCTTGGTAAAGCACAGCTTGCAGACATTTAAAAAAACCAAAACAACCCCCCCCTTCACTTTACTGAAAGAAGCAGCATGTTATTTTAACTCAACTCTGCAGTATCTATATAGATCAGGCACTTCGGCAGGGCTTTTTGGTGCTTTTATCTAAAACTGAGTAAATCTTAGATGAAAGCACCAAAAAAGCCCCACTAAAGTGCCCAATCTATACAGATGTTGGCCAACTGGGTCCAGCTAAAACATAGCCTCTTCTGGGCATGTGCTGGGCATGGCATGGGAATGCTGTGTTTAAAGTGCTTTAGTTTAATGTGCTGTTCTTTTGGGTTTTTTAATGTCTGTAAGACCTGAAACTCCTGTATATGCAGTAGTAGCATTTACTGTTTTATTCTATTGATATGTATTTTGAAGTTGCTTTCCATTTTAGTCTAATTTTTAAAATACTTGTTGATTTTAGAAAAGTTAAAATCCTCTTTCTTGTCAAGAATTTGCTTTTTATTACTTTTTTATCTGGTGGCCTTATAGTCAAGGTTAAGCAGTGCTTGTATAACATGGAAAAATATGTATAGATACTTTTTATACTGTTTAAAGCCACTTAGAACAACTTGAACAGCTGCTGTTTTAAAAACAAACACTGAAATAGTTTAATGAGGAAAGATAGTAGACCAAATGTGCATGTAAACAGTGTATTTACAAGGTAACAGAATGCCCATTATTTAATTTTTATGACGTTTCCTTTACTGTAATAAATTATATTTACAAATGTCCAAGTTGTCCTTTTTGAGTATAATGCATTAATTTCATCATAATGCAAACTGTCTCAGCAGAAATATCTGGCGTCCATCACCTTGTTCCCTAAACTGTCCGTTATCACTATTAAGAGAAGGATGTTAGATGAAAGATCTGGTTCATAGCTAATTTGTAATCTAAATTAAATCAGCTTTATTAAAGAAAATGTTAGGGAATTCCCTTATAATTTTAAACAAAGGTGATCTAGAACAGAACTGAGTAATGATGAGTTATTCAAAACTGTAGGTAGGTAGGTAGGATGCATCAGCTATTGTCCATAGTGACCTTTTTCCTTAGAGTTCTGTATAGTTCTGATTATTTCCCTGTACTCACTTTGTTCTGCAGGGCATGCATATCACCCTATAAATGCTAAATGAACCTTTTGAAAAAAACATGTTCAAGCTGAAGCTTCTGTTAATGTTAGTCATACCTCATCATGAATATTCAAGCATTATGAGAATTTTGTTCAGCTTTCCATAGCTATCATTTTAAAATAATTATATAATTGCTTACCCAGAAGCAGGTTTAACATTTTATTTCCCATGACACCCTATCCAACTGCAAAGTTTTTTCTTTGTCCCCATTATCTTTTCTGCATAGTTTGGCACAGTAGCACACCTTTCTATTTTTGAAGCCCTTGAACTCACTGAATAATTCCCTGGAGAAAATAGTTATCATATTTACTTTAATCCAGGAGAAGGTTCCCCACCTTTTAATATGGCAGGTGGGGGAAAGCCCCTTGTCTGGGATTTGAGTACAAGGCAGCAGGGAGGGAGACAGCTGTTTTGGCTCTTACTCTAGCCCTGACCCAGGATTGGAGTCGGAGTTACAGCTGCTTCCTGTGCCCCTGCCTGCTCCCTCCCACTGTCTCTGCCCCTTCACTACCTCCCCCACCAGCTGCCACTTACCCTCCAGCTCTGACACAGCATTGGCCCCTGTCCAGCTTGGAGCATGGAGCATACAGTTGCCTGGTAGCAACCGTGGCGGTGGCAGCAGCTCTGGCCCAGGCTCTGTTTCTGGTGCTAGGCTGGAACTGCCATTGCTACAAGAGATGCTGCATGGCTGGGCTGAGACTGGAGCAACCATGTGTTCCATGCCCTGGGCTGGAGAGGAGCCAGAGCTGTGCCAAAGCCAGAGGGTAAGTGGTGGTTGGGGGACAGAGGCAGTGTGGGTGGGGGCCAGGCAGGATGTTGCAGTGCAGGCACAAGGTGGGGACTGGTGACAGGGGGTGCAGGCTCAGTGGGGCAAATGGCAAGGGGACAGGAGCAGGTACCTTGGGGGAGGCGAGCACTGGAGCATGCAGGCACTGGGATGGGCGTGGGGCAGAAAGCCAGCAGCATGGGGCAGGGGTGAGGACACTTGACTCTCCCTACTGCCTGCCCTCCCTGACACTGTTTTCCCTGCAGCTACAGTGCAGGGAGGAGAAATTGGTACGTTGACTTTCCAATAATTAGATTCAATACATGGAAACTTATAAGAAATGTATTTATAATTTTTTTACATATGGAATCTAATTATTGGGGGGTTGTCTTGAATACAAAGACATCTTGGGTTTGGGTAAATATGATATCTAGTCTTTGATATTATACCAGTATTTTGATTTTCTTTTTGTAATTCAACACCAGTATGATTTGAAAATCAAATCCAGTGCCAGTGGGACATATTTAACTTCCAGTTCTGTAGGCTTTATTACTTGAGGCATTATTAAACTTTACTAGAAGTTGAAGAATCCCTCTCTTAAACTTAAGAAAGGCAGCAACAAGCAGTGGAGGTTTAGATTGGATATTTGTTCCTTTGACTGCATAATATTTAGTTTTGTTCTCTTATTTTTGCTTTTAATTAATGAGCCAAACTATCACCTTTTTTTTTATTTTCTGCATTTTGTACTAGTATGGCCAGAAAATTTAGATTTGCTGTGTAACTTTTGGTTTTGTCCAATTTAGTTAATTAAATCTTTGAAATTAGTTAATGTAAATACTTTAAAATCCTCAAAAACTTAAGGTTTGATCAGAAATTGTTGAATTGCATAGATGCACAGTTTGTCTGATGCACACACATGGGAAACTGGGATGCTTGCTACTGGGAGGCATGCTAATGCCCAAATGGTGACTGTTCTACATCTTTGGTAGCATAGTGTGGACACCCCTAAACAGAGACAACTGTGAGCCACTCCCCAATTCATGATGCTCTTAGACCAGTTATGTCTATCTACATCTTCACTGTTCTGGCCAGAAATTGCAACATGACCCAGCAGAAAAGGATGGTTCGTTTTTCCCTTGGTGAGTCAAAGATATACAGGAGAAAAAAACCAGTCCTGGGAATCCAGCATTGAACCCCTATATGATATGTGATACTTGCTTCATTCGTAGAGGATTAGCACAGAAACTCCTGTTTGCAGGGAAAAAAAGTTAAAATCTGAGAATTGAAAATATAACTAAATGTAATAAAACAAATCAGGACTTTTACTCTGCTCTGTTTTAATTTATAGCTATAATGCTTTTTTCATTTAAGAAAAATTCTCAGCTTCTCAAAACAATAGTGCTTGTATGTACTCTGTGTTTCAGAAAAGAAGTCACTTGATATTATTTTAATTTTTCCTTTCAAGGCTATTGTAGTGACTGATGGAGAGCGCATTCTTGGCCTTGGGGACCTTGGCAGTTATGGAATGGGCATTCCAGTTGGCAAACTGGCACTTTACACAGCATGTGGAGGAGTGAAACCTCAGGAGTGTCTGCCTGTAATGCTGGATGTGGGAACAGATAATGAGGTAAATACTTTCAGAGGTGCCATGAACATTCTGATGTTTTAAATAATTGACTAAACTGAAGAATTGGATTTACCCTGGAATTCTATTACAAAGTACACATAAAGTGTTTAGGAAGAAGGTCTTACTCCCTCTTGATTTTTCCCTCTGTAAACAACTACGTGCACAGCAAATAAACTGGACGGTATAATTTTTTTTTGTAGTTTTCCTTAATCAGTTTTCCAACATGTGAAATAGATCATGTGTAATGGAATCTTTCTTCTGATGGTTCATTACACTAAGAGTGCTCAGTTCAGCTCAGCTGACAGGAAGACTGATACAGGACCCTTAGTGGGGAAATTTCATCAGGCATCTGAGCCTTTCCCTTGTAGGAGGGCCCAGGTGGTCAGTGGAGCCCCCCAAAATATTGCTCTGCCTTTGAAGAGAATATGTCTATTCACTTTATAATCTCCCCTTCATGGCAATGTTACGCTCCCTAGGAATTCAAGTGGCCCTCTAAAAACTACCACTTTCCTCTTCAAATAGTGTATATACCTGTGGGGAAAGTAGCTCTTGTTGGCACAGAAGAATGCTCTTTTCAACTTTTTGTGCTAACTAGAAATAAATTTGGCCCTCTGTGACTGTCCTCTAATGATGCCCAAATTTACTACGCTGTCTTCATGAGCAAAGGTCCTATTTCATAGAATAAACATTGTAGCTTTTTAAGAGGTTGTCTAACCTAGTTGAGGTGGGGCGACTGTTTGACCTGGGGAAACATTGGGACACCTATCATTAATAGGCTTCAGCTTTCCCTTTTCACTCAGGTTTTCAGCCTTGGGGTGTTCCAGGTTGTTCTGCTGTATCTGCATCTGCAGGTGGTGGTGGTTAACAGAGCTTTTTGCTAACTCCATCTGGTGAGAAGTGTACAGTGCTTTCTTTCAGGCTTATATCTGGCCATTATCATCCTTGCTTTAGTAACCTCAAGACTAGGCTATTGCAGTATGCTTTATATGGGGGGCTGCCTTTGACTATTGGAAGCTGTAGCTGGTGCAGAACCAGTGGCCCATCTTCTGGTGGAGGTGGGTTGCCAGGAACATATTACTCCCAGTGCTCCACAGTCTGCACTGGTTTCCAGTAGCTTTCCTGGTGCAATTCAGGGTGTTCTTGACTACTCGTGGTGCCTGACCTTTTTGCCCCACTGACCAGATGAGTGGTACCAGATCTCTCTGCAGGCTGGGTCCAGGCATACAAGGTGGGTGTGGATGGGGTCCTATCTGGGCACATGCAGCCATGGCCTAGACCAGGGTCCAATCCAGCTATGTGCAGCTTGGAAATTGGGTAGCAGGGAAGTAGTGGCAGTTTCAATTGACACCTCTCCCCACCAAATTTCTGCACCTGTGAGGAGCCCTGCAGACTGGATGACATGGCTTTTTGGGGGACTGTAGAGAGGTTTGAATGCTTACAGGGATAAGGGAGGGCTCAGTGGGCTGTGAGGAGAGTGGTGAAGGGTCAGGGGGCTGGAGCTTGGTGGGGATGGAACTGCGCAGGTTATGGTGGATTCATGGGGGCAGTGAGGTGCCAGGGTAGGACTCAGTGTGATGTGAGGGGGATGGTGGGGTCTCATGGGTTTGGGGCACAATGAGGTGGGGTTGACCATTAGGATATGTGGGACAGTGGAAGACAGAGTGGAGCCTGGGGGCATTTGAGGTGGCAGGGGCTATGCATAAAGGAGCCATGGTGGAGTGCCAATTCATGTGTGAGAGTGCAGGGAGAAGTTTTGTTCATGGTCAAGCTGAGGTTAGCAGCTGTGTCCCTCAAACAGGTACCTGTCAGACCTCTAC
>NW_017729027.1:6684957-6686662 GCF_001723915.1 Gavialis gangeticus
TGGTCTAAGCCCTATGTACCTTAAGAACTGCCTTCTCCCTTTTGTCCTACTGTGATCCCTGAGTCTTCTGCAAATACCATCAATAAGTCAAGCTCCCTTAACAAAAACACATGGGAGGTTGTTTTCAGCAGTCTCTTCTAAGTTCTGGAACTTCTCCCCTCCTGCCTGCCCCCATGAGGCCCACCTGAACATGATCCTGGACATCTTCTGGAAATGCTGTAACACCCCTTTTTGGGCAGGTGTTTAGCAGGCAAGGCGAAGCTGAGATATTATGTAGGGCTGTCTTATATTTTGTTTTAATGTTCTATTTGTTTTTTATAAGTTGGTTTGATCTCTTGTTCTTGTGCTTGTTCTCTTGTTTTTTAAATTATTTTGCTCTTACTGTAAGCTGCCCTGAGCCTTTGTTGGGAAGGACAGCAGATAAAATTAATAAATAAATAGTTTAATCTAGGTAGGCTCTACCTAGGCCATCCATGAGAGAGTTTTCTTTAAACTGATTTTTAAAAATGTAAAGGACTCTACAACCCATCTAGGTAGCCAGTACATGGAAATAGTTCATTGTGGCCTCCAATTTCTTTCTTTTTTTTTCTCTCCTAAACCAGCAGACTCAAACTGGTGGGCAGGATTCCTTGGAAGGTAAGTCTGAGAGGAAAAGGTATCCAGGAAAGCTGGTTATTAAGAGAATGGGAGCAAACTATTAGGCCTGTGCGAATAGGGAAGTATTCGATTCAGATTGGGCCAATTTAGAGGACAGTGATTCGATTTGGGGATTTGGATTGCTGTCCCAAATTCATGCGGCCGAATCAGCTTTAGAAGATTCAGTGCTGATTTGGAGATTGGGCCATAGATTCTAATGGGGAATCGCTGACTTCTGTCATTTTGGGGCAGATTTGGATGAAAACAGCAGGGATGGTAGTCCTCTCTGAGGGCATGAAGCCTGCCAAGTTTCGAGGAGATAGGTGAAGGGGTTTCTAGGAAACTATACCTCAAACTGCTGAAAGCAAAACTCGTGTCACTTGTGTGTTTTAAGGCAGATTAAGATGAAAATGACAGGGATGGTAGCTTGTAACAGGGGGCCTTCCCAGTGCTAGTTAGATCTCTTCCCACCCACCTGCTTCTAGGCCAGCCGCCTGCCTCTCTTTTACTCAGCCAGACAGCTCACAAAAGGGACAGAAAGGTTGCAGTCGGAAGCTTATGTGCTGTTTCTGTGTCTCTCCCCCAGAGCACTGTGATTTGGAAAGGGACAAGATCACAGTCACTGGCCATCTACAGATGTCAGTCTCCCCCCTCCCCCCACCCCTTGCTCCCCCTTTCTCTTCTCAGTTTCATAGTTTCATAGTTAGTAGGGTCGGAAGGGACCTGAGGAGATCATCAAGTCTGACCCCCTGCCATGGCAGGAAAGAGTACTGGGGTCAAACGACCCTAGCGAGGTGTTCATACAGCCTCCTTTTAAAGACCCCCAGGGTAGGAGCCAGCACCACTTCTCTTGGAAGTTGATTCCAGATCCTAGCCGCCCTGACTGTGAAGTAGCGCCTCCTGATATCTAGCCTAAATCTACCCTCTGCCAGCTTGTGACCCTTATTTCCTGTCACTCCCGATTAGTGCTTGGAGGAACAGGGACTCCCCCAGTGCCTACTGGTCCCACCTGACTAGTTTGTAAATGGCCACTAGATCCCCTCAGCCTTCTCTTGTGGAGGCTGAACAG
>NW_017729027.1:6687103-6694729 GCF_001723915.1 Gavialis gangeticus
AGTCCCTCCAGAAGTTCCCTGACTAGGTCCTCTTTGACCCTAGGCCTGGGTGCACCTCCCCTGGGACCTGCGGGGGTCCTTTTAGGGGGGTGACGTGGTCCCTACTCAGAAAAATGGAGGCAAAGAAATTGTTAAATAGGTTATTTTTGCTGTTTGGTATGATGACCAGTTTTCCTAGCGTGTCCTGCAAAGGCCCCACATTACCCGGTACCTTCTTTTTACCCCCTATGCATTTAAAAAAGGACTTCTTGTTGTCCTTGATCTGGGTAGCTACTCCCAGTTCCATTTCCTGCCTTGGCCTACCTGACTGCCCCCCTACATCCCCAAGCAACCGAGGTATAGTCCTCTTTGGTGATGGCCCCTCCCTTCCATTGGGTGTGCGCCTCCTTTTTAGCTAGGAGACATTCCCGTATTCTTTTGGTGAGCCATGGGGGCTCTTGCGCCCTCTTGCCCCATTTGATCCACGTTGGGATTACCTCCCTTTGGGCTTGGAGGGTAGTCTCCTTAAGGAACGACCACTCTTCCTGGACACCCGACTCCCCTCCCCTCTGGGACCTCTGCCTCCCTGACTATTCTCCTCCCCTCCCCCCCCCCCGCCCTCCTGAAGTCCAGGGCTGCTGCCTTGCTGCAGGCCTTTGCTACCTTGCGCTGGATGGTGAGTTCCAGCAGGCGATGATTGCTGTCACCCAGGTGGTTGAGCACCTGCAGACCCCTCACTAGGTCATCACCTGTGGCCATGACCAGACCCAAAAAGGCATCTCCCCTGGTGGGGCTGTGCACCTCCTGGGTTAGATGGAGGTCCTGTATCTCGTCTAGGAACCTATGTGAGCAGTCAGACCTGGCTAACTGCTCTTCCCAGCAGATGTCTGGAGAGTTCAGGTCACCCATTTCCATTTCTGTTTTGTCCTACTTTCTACTCCCCCTTCCCCTGAAAGACTGCCTTCTGAATCGCTGAATCTTTTTCCGAATCTTTTCCAGGTTGATTTGGAGGTCAGTCTCACCTCAATACTAGTGTTCTTTGCTCCTGGTGTGCAGCCCTCTAACCCTGCCAGTACCCCTCACTCCTGGCACACAGTCCCCACCCCCCTGATGTCCCTTACTTCCAAATCATAACCCCCCATTCGTGCTGGTGTCCCTTACTCCAGAACCGCATCCCCTGCCCCCCAGCCCTGTCAAAGGGGGCCCCCAGCTGCCCGGCCCCAGGTAGACTACAGGATGATGGTCTGCAGGCACACAGGGACCCGAGGCAGCGGCTGGGGCACTGCACAGAGTCTTTGGCTGCCAGCCGGGACTAAGGTTAGGGCTGTGGCCCAGTGGTGAAGACTAGCACTGCACTCCACAGCAGCAGCATGAAGCAGAGCGCAGCTTTGGTCCAGCCACACTGACTGCAATAGGAGGTGGGCAAGGGGCTCCAGGCCCCATCCTACCTGGGCTGGAGTGCAGCAGCTACAGAGGCTCCAACTTGTGTGGGTGGCAGAGGAGCAAGTCCGGCCCTGGTGTGGGCTGAAGGGAGAAGGAGGGATGGCCTGTGGCACCTCCTGTTCCAGGCTGGGGCTCCCGCGCCATGCCAGATGCCTTAGCCGTGGCCCCCACCCCTCCCCAGGCAGCATCTCCTGGATGCCATGCTCAGCCCTTGAAAGCATGGCTATTAGCCCCAGTGCTGCCAGCCCGGCCAAGCAGTTCCCTGCTGCCCAAGAAGGGCCTCCCTGCCCTCTTCCCCTGCTGTCAGGGCAGTTGCCATCAGGTGGGTCCCGTTGGCAGTGGCAGCAACCAACACTGCCTCAGACCTCCTTGCCCGGCCACAGCCCCAGCACCTGGACACTTTTCCCCAGTGCCAGGGGGCACCTGCCCCACTCAACCACCCATCTCCTCCACACATACACACAAATATACCCCCCATACAGTCTGCAAGCCCTGGTCCTCCAGCCCCTGCCCCCCCATAGACTTACTTGTGTCCAGCTGCCAGGGCTGCTCCCACCACCCTGCCTGGCTGTATGCTATCCATGTGCATGTGCAGATGCATGTGGTTCCTCCTGCCTCCAATCACAGTCTTCCCGTTCCCACCAACCCCAAATAACTCCTTGCAGGCTGGAATGCTGCCAGCCTGCAAGGGGAAACTCAGGGTTTCCCACATTTTTTTTTTTTTCATTTCAAGAAGAAAATCTGCATTCTTCTCCTTTAAAGGAGAAAATCCATATTTTTCTGCAGCAAATGGAAAACCTGCATCCCCAGTGATCACAAAGAGCCAGTATGGATTCATCAAGAGCAAATCATGCTGGACCAATTTGATTTCTTTCTATGATAAAGTTGTAGGCTCTGTGGAAAGGGGAGACCGGTTGATCTACCTTGACTTTGGCAAGGCTTTTGACCCTGTTGTCCATGACATTCTTATTAGCAAGCTCAGGAAATAAATTAAATGAAATTACTATAAGGTGGGTACATAAATGTTTGGATCACTATACTTAATGAGTAGTCATCAATGGCTTGATGTCTAGTTAGGAGGAGGTATCATTTGGGATTCCCCAGATTTCTGTTCTGAATCTGGTATTGTTTAATAACTTTATTAAAGATTTAAGGAATGGGATAGATTGCCCAGTTAGCAGATTTAGAGATGATACCAAGTTGGGTGGGCTTACAGACACCTGGAGTATAGAGCTAGGATTCAGAATGGCCTTGATCTTAAACCAGAGAAATGGTCCAAAATCAAATAAAATTCAGTGAAGACAAATGCCAAGTCTTGCATTTGGAACAGAACAGTTGCAGTTACAAACTGAGGGATAATTGGCTAGGTTGAAGTACTTCAGAGAAGGACCTGGGGGTTGTAGTGGACTCTAAGGTGAATACAAGTCAGAAGTGTGCTTTTGTTGCAAAGGAAAGGCCAATAGTGGAGTGAGCTTGAGAGGACATTTGGAGCATCACTTGCACATCAATGGAAATGATTGCCCCACTCTGTTCAGCCCTAGTGAGCTCTCCTTTGGTGTAATCTGTCCAGTTTTGGTCCCTTCACTTTTAAAAAGATGTGGACAAATTATAAAGAAGCCAGTGGAGAGGGAAAACTTTTAGAAGTCTGGGAAATGTGACTATGAGGAAAGACTGCAGGAACTTTGATTATTTAGTTGGGAGAAGAGAAGACTGGTCAGGGGGGATTTGATAACGGTCTTCAAGTAGCTGAAGGGTGGTTATAAATGGAGATAGATTATTCTCTGTGATTGCCGGGGATAGGGCTAAGAGCAATGGTCTCAAATTGCATCAGGGAAAATGTAGGTTGGTTTTAGGAAGAACTTTGTCAGTGTGAGTTTGGTGAAGCACTGGAACAGGCTACTGAAAAAAGGTTGTGGAAATCCCCATTCTTGGAAGTCTTTAAGAGCAGCTTTTAATCTTGGATGGATGTCTAACCTGCTCTTAGTCTGCTTTGATCAGGGATGACTGCATGAGTTCCCTTCCAACTTTCTAACCTATCCTGTGAAAGAGACCTTGGTTGCTTGTAGGTTGCTCGTTATTCATGACTTGAAGTCCTGGCTGCACTGACAGTAGTAGAAAAATGGCTGTTGATTTTGGGGTTAGAATCCCACCTAAGTCTTTATATTCTGCATTACTAGCTTTAGTATTAGAGCTTGATGCTTTTTTCAGTGAAAATGGACTTTTAATCAAAATGAAAAATTCCATGAAAAATGGCATTTTCGTGATGAGGAGAGCAGATTCTTTCCCTTTATTTACATTTTAAAAAAAAAGGGCAGCAATGGGAAGAAATAAAGTGAGAGTATTTTTCCTAACAAAATTTTTCAAAAAGTTTGAAATATAATTTAATTAAAAATGTTGAAATAAACTTCTGCTTTGAATTATACTCAAATCATAATTGTTATTTTTGAAGTGGTGAGCAAGTTGATAGTTGCTATAGTTATCGATGTGGCTGGTAGTACTATTTAGTACATTTGTCAGGAAATTCCTATTATAAGATACTGTGTTCAAGTTGGTATTAATTTTACCAAAGTGTAACTGGGCTGTAATTTTTCATGGCATGCCTTGTTGTTTGTTCTTCATGCCAGAGAGGACTGGTGATGGAGTGGCAATTCTCAAGGGAAGGGAAGGACCACTTTAAGAAAATTATTGAAAAGTTCCAGGCAAAAACTTGTTTGACCTGAGAAAGGGGCTAAGCAAAAGTTTTTGTTCTACCAACTTAAAAAAACCTTAATACTTGTTCTTTGAAATGATCTGGGTTCCCTAAGTTTTGGAACAGAGAGACTTGAATTTGGCAGAGGACAGTGGCTTTTGTGCCAGTGATAAACCTTTTGTTCTCTTTCCAAAAATCTCTCAATTTGGCCAAGTGATAAGCTCTTGAAAAATCACAGTTCACTCATTTTCAGGGAAGACTCTAATTAGAGATTAGCAGCTACAATTCCAGAAGATGTAGTCTTCCCTGAGAGTGTCTAATGAAGTGATCTTGAGTTTATGACATTTTATGCTCTCTATATATCTTATTTAATGTGTCTGTAAGGTGCATATCTACCTCATCTCATGCACAAACCTTTCACCCGTGTAAAGCAGAGTGCAACCAAATACTTACATTCAGCTTCTGTTAGCTAGAACATATTAGGAGGCATAGATGATACCTAGTTATACCTTGGTTGTTACAGAGATAGTACTCTGTATTACCCAGGGATTAGGCCTTACTCCACTTTGAGAAAATGCTTGAAAAGAGAAGAGAGTTTGTATATACAGCTAGGATATCCATCTTAAATGTCCACCATTGTAACTTTTGTATTATACTCAAACATAAAGTCAAGTTAGCTACTTTTGCAAGTTTGTGATCTCAGAAACTAAGCATATTGCAGCACAAAAACGTAACCCAAAGAGAAGGCACCAGTTATGGTTGTATGCCAGTCTTGTCCTTAACTGGATAGGATATACCATGGAATGCTCCAAAACAGTGGGTTATGTTAGCAGCAGCCCAGCCCAAAGTGTTCTGAAAACATGTTTAACCCATAAATAATCCTGTACCAAAGATGTCTGTTCAAAAAGTATGGTCAAGAATCTAGAGTAATAGTACACCAGCATGTTGCCAACCTGCACAAAATATTTGACTTGTGCAACTACCCAATCTTAAATGATGAACTAATTTGTAGTATATAGGTAATAGGAATGAAAGATGCCAGAATCTGAAAATATTCAGGGAGCTCATGTTACCTGTACCAACACCTACAGATGTACAATGCTAGTGAACAAGCTTGCATCCAAATACAGAGGCGAAATGATGTAGTAGCATAGGGAAAGCATAATAGCAGAAATAAAAATACACTGAAATTAGTGGGAAAGTAAATACACAAATACAGAGCAGAGGAAACAAAATGTAAAGGATGGGTTAGGGATTTAGAAGGTTAAATGATTATTATATTTATACTGTTTAATGTGTACTGCTTACCATTTTACTTGGCAGCTTGATACTACCCAGTGCTAGGGGAGTGTCTGTGGCAGAGGCTGCCTGGCTGTAGCATCGTGCAGCTGGTGCATCAGGGAAGTAAGTAATGGTTACCTGGGGGAATGGAGCTGGGCAAAGTTGTGTGGCAGAGCTGGCAGGGCTTAGACAGTAGCAGGTACAGCGGTGGAGTTGCCGCAGGAGCGGGCTGCATAAAGTGAGGTGCTCCCCTACCCATAGCATCCACAGGAGCTCCTGCTTGCCAAGACAGCTGCGCTGAGCCCAGGTGGTGTCTCCAGCCCATGGCTGCCTGGAGTCCTGGGCAGTGCTTCCCACACTTCCCCCAAGCTCTGGCAGTTGCTGCTTAGTAAGCACCCGCAGCAGCTCTCTCAGCTCAGGGGCTTCTGGCAGATGGATGTGCTGTGCACGATCATGCCCAAAGTATCCTCCTGTGGGCTGAGTGTCCTTTGCTTAGAGCCACAACACCAGGGCAAGTTCTCAGCCGAGTGGGAGAAGCATGGTGCCAGCCCAGTGGCTGGCTGCGTCTGGATGGGGAAAGAACTGTGCTGCTCCCTTCCCCATCCAGATGCAGCCAGCAGCTGGGTCAGTGCTGCAGTCCTCCCACTTAGCTCCCTGGTGCTGTGGTTCCTAGCAGACAGCGATTAACCTACAGGTGGATGCCTTGGGCATGATCCTGCATGGCACACCCATCTACCACTCCTCCCCTGGGCTGGGAGAGCAATTTCAGGTCCTTGCTGAGCAGCAGCTGCTGGAGATGGTGGGGGGAGGGAGGTGCTGCCTGAGACTCCAGGTACCCATCAGCTGTAGGTGTCACCTGGGTGCAACGTGGCTTTCCCAGCAGGCAGGTGCCCTTGTGGGTGCTGTGGCGGGGGGGGAGGTTGAGGATGGAGGGCATCTGGCTCTGTGCAGACTGCACCTCCGGCACCTAATGGCAACCTCACTGTTGTGTTCACTCCTGCTTAAGCCCTGCCAGCTCTGCCACACAACTTTTGCCTGGCTCCACTCCCTTGAGTAATTGTTACTTTCCTACCTGCCGTAGCAGCTGCGTGATGCTGCACACCAGATCCATGCTGCCTTCTGGGCAGCCCCTGCTGGCATCACTCCACCAACAGTGGGCAGCACTGAGCCAGGGACTTCGCTTCCCAGCACCGCTGCTGCTGCTGGTGCTGTTGCCTGCCCTTGCCCACACCCAGTGTGATGAGTCTGCTGCAGCCATGGACTTCAGTCTTGGCTGGTGGTGGAACTTGCCACAATCCCACCCTTGGGCCTGGCTTCCTGTGCCATTCTGCCCCATCTTTCCTGTGCCTCTGCTGTGGGACTGTTTGACCGATACAATTAGAGGAGGTTAAATGGGTAATTTTTTAAACAATATTTACGTCTGTAATGTAGGTATTTGTGGGGAAACACAATAAAGGAAAATATTCTAATATAAGAAAAGCCTTTGTGTGTCTGCCTGTCTGTAATACTTTATTTGCACTCTGATTGGTTGTCTCGGCAGCCAATCACAATGCTGTCTGAAATGATCAATCAGAGTGCTCTGCACAGACAGACCCACATGGCAGAGTGTTGCCATCACAATGGGGACTGAGGGGCTGGAGCGGGGAGAAGGGGAGCAAGGCCAGCACTGCTGGCCTTGTCCCCCCTCCCCTGGCCCTGCTCCTTAGAGGTGGAGGGGAATGGCGGGGACAGACTGGGATGGCAGAGTACCACTATGACAGCGGGGACAAAGGGGATGGAGTGCGAGGCGAGGCCAGGAGCACCGCTTCTTGGAGGTGGCAGCACGAGGTGCTGGTGGCGCTGTGCTGGCCTCACCCCCCTGCTCCAGCCTCGCTGCTGCCGGGCCCCAACCAAAGTCGGCAGGGAGAGGGAGGCAATGGGGAGGAGGGTGGGGGGAGGGAAGTGGGAAGCGTAGGGGGGACACAGTGGTGGGACCCTGCCGCAGCCAGGCCCTGAAAACAGCCAGGAGGAAGAGGAGCTGGGGGGAGGGGGTTGCACACAGCTGGATGCATAGTGGCAGCAGTGCGGGGTGCTGAGTGGCGGTTGTGGCTGCTGCATGCAAGCCTTCCCCCCTCCCTGCACCTGGGAGGTGGCAGTGCCGTGGCATGGAGCAGCGGCAGGGCGAGCGGGGGGTGTGCACAGGGCTGGAGGCAGAGCGGTGGCAGCATGGGCCGCTGGGTGGCGGCGCTCAATCC
>NW_017729027.1:6694909-6706885 GCF_001723915.1 Gavialis gangeticus
CCCCCCCCCCCCCCGTCATTCTTGATGGGGAATTGCCTAGTACAATATATAAGAGTTGTGGGAATGCAACTTGTGGTAGATGAGAAAATCAAAGAAAATAATACCATGTTGAATCAAAATCAGAGAAAAGTAGGGCTGGAAGGGAACTCAAGTCCTTTAGTCTCAAACCCTTGCTCAAGGCAGGATCATTCCTGTCTAAACTGTATAATGCAAGTGTTTTTCTAACCTGTCTTAAAAACTTCCAAGGATGGAGAGTTCACAGCCTCTCTAGGTAGCCTGCTCCAGTGTTTAGCCAATTTAATGAGAGGTTTAATATTCAGCCTAAATTTCTCTTGCTGCAATTTGAGACAGTTGCTCCTTTATCCTTTCCTCTGCAGCCACAGAAAATAGTGTCACCATCCTCTTATAACCATTCCTGTATATGAAGACTGTTATCAAATTCCTCTTCAGTCTTCTCTTCTCCAGACTAAATAATCCCAGTTCTTCCAAACTCCTCCTCATAAATCATGTTCCCCACACTTTTTTTTTGGATTTGTTCTAATTTGTTCACGTCTCCCTTAAAGTACCCTGCCCAAAAGTGGATGGTAGTACTTCAGGTGACGCCTCACTAGTGCTAGATAGAGCAAACGGATCACTTCCCTTTGACTAGCAAACAATACTTCTGTTAATATAGCCCAGGATGCTTTTGGCTTTTTTTCCCTCCAACAAACGTACAGTTTTGGCTCATATTCAGCTTATATTTTCATAGTTTGTAGGGTCGGAAGGGACCTGAGCAGATCATCAAGTCCGACCCTCTGCCATGGCAGGAAAGAATGTTGTAGACAACCATTGGACGTATTCAAATCAGCTGGTCCTGATGATCTCTACCCCAGAGTGCTGAGGGAATTAGCTGAGGTCATTGCAGGACCCCGGCGCAGTTTTACGAGCACTTGTGGTGCTCTGGTGTGGTGCCAGCGGACTGGAAAGGGGCCAACGTGCTTTCCATTTTCAAAAAAGGGAGGAAGGAGGACCCGGGGAACTATAGGCCAGTTAGTCTTACCTCTAAGTAAATGCAAATACAAAGCGGTGGCAGTACATGAACAGGAAACATACAGTCAAAAGTAAAAACAGTGGGGCATAAGCAAATGTGCAAGATTACAAAGTTTTTGTTTTTATTATGCAACGAAGAAAGGAAAATTGTTACCAAACTAGGACTAATTAAATTTATAATGATAGCACAATGGTAATACCCATAGGAAAATGTAAATTATAAGGGGAATACCAATGTAAATTATTCAATTTAACATTTCAGGTTGTATAAACAAACTGGAAACCTTTGTTTCCAGCTAAAAGAAGTAAATGCATAAACTTAGTGACATGAAACCTGAGATGTATTAACTCATACAATCGAGACTCAAGCAAAATGAAAACAGGTCCAGAACAGACAGGGGTGAAACCACCAAAAAGTTGGCAAGTATTTTTGTAGGTACATCTTCCATTTATGTTATACCTAAAGTAGATAAAAGAGTGCAATGACCAGAGTACCTGTGTTGGAAAGTGTGCATGGCATTAATTAGAGGAATACATGAAGTAGTTTAAAAAAAGGTGTTAATGCTTGAAGTCTGGAAGGTTGGAGGGGTGGAATGGTAACCATGGAGAAATCAGAAACACTATGCACTTGCGTAGACGCAAGCAATTTAAACAATCCAATCAATTCTATTGTAAGCTACCATTCCCATAGACTCCTCCTTCAATAATGTATGACCTCCAGTATCATATTGGCATTTCCCTTTACCTGGCCAAGTAGCAGGAATCAGAAACTCAGAGTCTGTGCAAGAAGCATACGTGACACTTGTAACAGCAGATAAGATTTATATAGAGGGACTCCCAAGGATTTTTGCATAAGTCAGGGTGCAGCAGGAGCTGGGGAACTGCCTATTGAAAAATAGTGTGATGGTTGGATATTACAGCAAAGTTCCTGTCTACATAAAACCTGTGGGAAAGCAGCAGAGACCAGGTAAAGCTGGTGCAGAAGGGCTTTGCTGTACCACTCCCTTACCCTGGAATGGAATCACTCATGCTCCTAGCTGTTTATAATAAAAGACTGAAAGTAAATGAATATCCCAAGCATTAGGTCTTAATAGTTGTACCTTGGCCATGTACAATCTTTCACTTTCTTTTCCACCCTTACTATAAAAAGCACTTTCACTTCAGCCAAACATCCAAATGGCTATTGGGACTTACTGACAGCACTGACTACAGAATCTAACACCTGAAATGTTTTCAGCATTTGCCTTGGCATTTCATGGTAGACATGGTACTAATGGTACCATAAAGGGTTTTTTGTGCTATAGCAATGAGCAGCTTTAAAAATACTCTCAGTACTTTGTGCTCAAGGCTGATACTAGCAAGTACTGCTGGATAAGGAAAGTAGCTTCTTTACCATATTTTGGAAACTGGTGGGAATGAGAATGCTGTTCAAGACCAAAACCACAGAAAAAGAATTCCATAGCCTTCCACAAGACATACTTACATGCCTCTGCAGAATTTCTGTTGCAGCTGATGATATTCTGGTGTGCAGATGTGGACACAACATAGAAAAAGTTCTGCCAGATCATGACCACAACCTAGTCTGTCTTCTAGAGAAAAGCTGGGGAAGTAAATCTAAAACTAAATAAAACAAGTAAGAAATTGTGATTGGCTGCAACACTGTTGTTAGGAAGTGCATTAACTTTGGAAGGGCTTTGTCCTTAAAAAAGGTAAAGTAGTACAGCAGATGACCACACCTAAAGGTATTAAATACATTTGAAGACTATTTAGATTTGTAAACTCTCACAAAACTTCCTCCAAGTCTCCTGGATATGTGCAAGCCTACAAAGTGACTAACGGACACAGCTGCAGCATCAACTGCATCTGGTTAGTTGAACATGATGTAGGTAGAGTGATATCCTGAAATGCTGTAAGGCTGGAAATAAAATAATATGGGCGGAAAAGATGAGGCAACCATACAACGTAATGCCAATGAGACAGGGTGTAGGGCAGACAGAGAGAGTCAGCAGCTATTGGGTCAAGGTCATTATTGCTATAGGGGAAAAAGTATGCCTAAATTGCAAAGGAATATTTTGCAATGCTCTTTGCATGTGAAACAATCAACTGATATGCTCAAGTAAGGGAAACCATTTAAACCATAAATTGATAGAGATCATTTTAAAGGCCACTGGTAGTTGCCTTAAAATGCATTTTGTATGTAAGACTAAAACTGCATCTTGAGTGCATGTTTTGTGTATATAGCTGACTGACTATCCAGAGCTACCTTGTTGCATGAAAATGTGGAGTCTGAATAGAAATGAGATCCTTTTTTCTGTATTTCTTAGCAGATAAAGAAAGACAGAAGACCCTCAGTCATCCCAGTGGTACACCAGTCTGACCATACTTTAAGACAGATTTACAATTCAGTCAGACACCAGAGGAGACAGTTGAATTGGTAGTGAAAATTGTAATTACAGTATTAAAGAAAGATAACAAAAGCAAAACAAAGATTAAAAAATCATTTGGTGAAGGCCACATTTACACCTTTAATACAGTGCGGTTCCATATTAATTAGAACAGTGGTGGGGCTCAACCTTTTTCCCCATAGGGCCAGATGGGCAGTGCCTAGTTGGTCTTCAGGCCAGATCCAGCTAGTGCTCCCAATCTGGTGCCCAGGGCAGGTGCAGCAGGTTCCATATAGCCATATGGAGGAGGGCAGGGGGAAACCTGGCCTTCTAAGGGATGGGGCTTGACCTGGCCCTGCAGGAGGAGGAAGGTGGTATGGCTCTGTCTGGCCCTGGCAGGGGAAATGGGGTGTAGCTCAGTCACAGCCTAGCCCTGTGGCCCAGCCCTGTGGGGGAAGTGAGCATGGCCCAGTCGTGGGGGGGAGGTGTGGCCTGGCCCTCTTGGGGGGGCCCTTAGGGAGAGGGCATGGCCCAGTGCCATTGTGTGGGGAGGGGACATGGCCCAGCCCCAATGCAGCTGAGTGAGGAAGGGGGAATGGCCTGGGCCTGCATGTGAAGCGGTTGCAGCCTGGCCTGGTCTCAACCAGCTGTGTGGGGCTTAGGGTCCAAGAATTTGTTGGCAGGAGGGAGAGACATCCCCACTACTTAATTTCCAAGAGAGCCCTGCAGACCAGATGTAATGGCTCCATGGGCTACATTTGACCTGCTGCCTGGAGTTTGAGCACCCCTTAATTAGAACAAAGACTTGAACCCCAATATCCTGTCCCAAACATATGCCGTAACCACCAAATTGTCATTATTCAGTCATTCTCTGCCTCTCTGAAATGTTGCATTTTGTATATAAAAGTGACTCAGTTTAAAGTTGCTTCTATATATTGGAACAAGTTTCCCAGCTTTCAGGTCCGTGCCCTAATAGCATGGCTGTAAGGTATCCAAGAACATGTCTCTCCCTCTCTCATTTTCAAAAATCTCAAACAATTGAAAGTCAGTAAAACAGCTCCTTCTCTCTAATTGAAATATTTTTTTTCTTCAACCTCACCCTGCCACTACTGCTACTTCCATATGGGGGCAACAGAAAAGATGGCTCAACCAGACTTCTTAAAACAGTGTGTTTTACAAGTTTCATAGTTTGTAGGGTCGGAAGGGACCTGAGCAGATCATCGAGTCTGACCCCCTGTCATGGCAGGGAAGAGTACTGGGGTCAAACGACCCCAGCAAGGTGTTCATCTAGCCTCCTCTTAAAGACCTCCAGGGTAGGAGCCAGCACCACTTCTCTTGGAAGTTGGTTCCAGATCCTAGCCACCCTAACCGTGAAGTAGCGCCTCCTGATGTCTAGCCTGCATCTATCCTGTGCCAGCTTATGACCGTTATTCCTAGTCACTCCTGGTAGTGCTTGGGGGAACAGGGACTCCCCCCATGCCTGCTGGTCCCCTCTGACTAGTTTGTAACAGGCCACTAGATCCCCCCCTCAGCCTTCTCTTGTGGAGACTGAACAGGTTAAGGTCCTGTAGCCTCTCCTCATAGGGCCTGCCCTGCTGTCCCCTGATCATGCGAGTGGCCCTCCTCTGGACCCTCTCCATGTTGTCCACATTCCTCTTGAAGTGCGCCCAGAACTGGACGTAGTACTCTATCTGCGGCCTGACCAGTGTCGCATAGAGGGGGAGGATCACCTCCTTGGACCGGTTTGAGATGCATCTGTGGATTCAAGACAAGGTGTGGTTGGCCTTCCTAATTGCATCCCCACACTGCCGGCCCATGTTCATTTTAACTCCAAGATCCTTTTCTGCCTCTGCACTGACGAGATGGGAGTTCCCCAGCCTGTAGTTATGCTGCTGGTTCTTCCCCCCCAGGTGCAGCACCTTGCACTTGTCAGTGTTGACTCTCATCCTATTCTTGTCCGCCCACCCCTGTAACCTGTCTAGGTCCAATTGCAGCCTATTCCTCCCTTCTAGCATACTCACATCTTAGTGTTATCAGCAAATTTGAACAGGGTGTTTTTTACCCTCTCGTCCAAGTCGCTGATGAAGATGTTGAACGGTGCGGGCCTGAGGACCAAGCCCTGCGAAACCCCACTGCCCACATCCCTCCGGGTCGAAAATGACCTGTCCAATATACACACAAATACTTGAGTATGTTCAGTTGGACAGTAAAAACAAAGCTAAATGCATTCCAACTATGTTTATATAGTGCTGAAGTAAAGCAGGAACATTAAATATGTTAGTCACTGGATTTGCTCATATACTGTTGTGAGCGAGTCATTCTTTTGCTTCAAAACTGTGCCAACTTACGGAGACCACAGTATATACTTCACTTTTACCTGCCACGGCTTGATGATAGATATGTTTGGGAGGATGGATGTTCTGGCTTGGCAGTCCATCTGAACCCATTGCAGATCTTCTGCAGGGCTTCAACCTTCCCTTTACCCTGCCCCTTTCCTCTCAGGTGGATGGTCACTGTGCTCCATGGATAGTGAACAGAGCCTGTCCTGGTCTTTCTCTCTCTGTCTTTTGCTCCCAGTAGCTGGTTCTATTTCTTTGGCAGTTCAGTCAGACTAGGAAAGCATTTCTTGAAACAAACACTCATCCTTTCTCCAAGGTCCCGTGGAGATATTCTCATGCTGGTCACCTCCTTTTGACCTTAACTTTCCCACTTGTCTCCTCCTTGGGAATCCGATTCTGCTTCTTTCTAAAGTATAATTGCAGATCTCCAGGGAAGTATTTTCTCCATTTAATGCTCCCTTCTTATGATTCATCTCCAGTAGGACAGAATTAAATCCACAAAAAAGAAACCTCTTAGCTGTGGCACTCAACCTGGTTCTTATATTAGAGGCCAACATTCACAAATAAATCCCTTGGAGTCCTTCCCCCTCTTCCCTGGTATGCTCTACCATAGACTCCATGCCTCTGCTTGATTCCCCTTTCCAGTAGTTCAGGTTAACCCTTACCTTTAGGCCGCCTGCCTCAGTTTCCCTCTTGCTTTTCTCTCTTCTTGGTAGGTCAGCTAGCTTTCTCTCTGTCTTCTCCTTTACTTGGTTGGGGGGTATGGCAACTGTTTCTCATGGGGTTCTCCTTCCCAAGAATCCCAGCTTGGGTTCCTATGGGGATACCTCTTCACATCACTCCCTCCTGTCCTGGTTTACTTATTTCTCCCAGAGGGACAGTCCTCACTCAGGGGTTGTCTTGGTCCCAGCAGCTCAGGCGGGTCCGGCGTGTGGATGTGTTTCTTTGGAGGTCTTCCCTTCTGCAGGCTCTGGTGTTTTTCATCTGGGAACACCAAGCTCCCATCACTGTTCTCTTTAAATGGTTCACTGCTTGCTATGGGCCAGTCAGGGCCAGTTCTCCAGAACACAGGTTCCCATGCTCCTGGAATTGTCAGCAGCTGTGTTCCTTTGGACGCCAGAGCTGTGCCACGTGGCTGGACCTGGATGGGTGAGTTCCCCTGCCAGTAGGGCTATTTCTGTGGTAGTGTGGCAGGGGTCAGGACCCAATCCCTGCCACAACTATACTATAAACTTTCTCCAAATCTCAAAGAAACAACCAAGTTATAGATAACTGCAATTTGGATTTTAAATATCAACTAATCTAAAAAGAATATCCAGAAGTTTACCAAGGAAGTTGGTAATATCCAGAAGTTTGTTTTTGGTAGGAAGCTTTTTCTCCAAGTCTTGATAGACTTGAGTCCTTACACTGGGATCCAGTTGCCTCCTTGGAGGAGTCCATATTAGATCAGAAGTGCCTTTGCTTTATGCAGTGCTACAGGGAATACTTTTGCACTTTGTCTGTCACGCGGTGAGGTCTGACTGGTGAATGCACAAGCAGTTGGCCAAAGGTCCAAGGGATTGTTGGCTCCAAGCCAGAGAGTTGGAGTCTGAGCCAAAATGCTAAACAGAGAAAGACCAGGAAACAACTGAGTAAAAGACCTGTGAGAGCTAAGTTTCAAAAATAGAAGACCAGAGGCAGAGGTCTGAGCAGGATTAGAAGCAGGTGATCAGACCTAGAAGCAGGACAGTCCAAGGGCAGCAGGAGTCTTCTTGTCCAGACAGCTTTCCCAGGAAACAGGAAGCCTTATATAGAGAGGAGGATCCAATCAGGGGCCAGGACCCCCAGACCAATTGGGCTAGTAGTAGGAGGTCTTTCCATGGCAGGGCCCCTTTCTTGCCATTTTGCCTTTATCCATAAGCTGTGGCCAGTGCTAGTGCCTATGACCTCAGGGCCAAGGTCAGGGGTTTAGTTCTGACATCTTCCTTCACTTAATACTGTGGCAGCTTTGCTGCTGGACAAGGCACAAAGTTCATTGGCTACAGACCAGTGATGCTGGTTTTCTCTTTCTGGATGATAATATTTGCATTTGTGTACCATATTTACTCAAATGCAAGACAGGGTTTTTTTCCCTCAATCAGCATAGAGGAAAAAAAGCCCCTCATTTTATTTGCATACAAGGAAACTTCATTAAATACACTGTCTGTTGTTAGATTTCTGCCAAAAGCAGCATGTGCTCAGTAATGGAAACCAACTATGAAGCAGGTTAAATCAAGGGTGAGCAAAAGATGGCCTGTGGGTTGGATCTGGTGTGTTGCCAAATGGTTTTATCTGGCTTGCCACTGCTCCTCTAAAGGAGCATTGCATCTTGTCTATGACTACCGTGGCTTTAGGCACCTCTGGTCCTTCTCTCTTCCTCAGCCACTGCTGGCTGCAGCAGTCAGCCTACCCCCCAGCCACAAGTTTACACTCCAGGGTAGGGGACGTTGAGCTCCTGGCCAGGTTTCTGCCTGATGAGGTTGTCTGCAGGCTCCTCCGACCCTGTGGCCCTTTGCAAATCGAACAACCTGGCCCCTAGTGAAGCCCAGGTAAGCTTCTCCCTGCTGGCAGGGGAGGGGGTGTAGGGAGATAACCTGAGGCTTCTGGCCCTATCTGGGCCCTGTCAGGCCAGGGCCTGGTCAAGGTGCAGGAACTGCACTATATTCCTGTGCACCGCTTTGGGCTGTGCCACATTGGAGCAGTTGGAGTGGCTGGTGCAGGTCCTGCCTGACCCTAAGGCCCCAGTACATAGCTGGGTCAGGCAGGAGCTGAGCCAGCTGCACCCACAGCCCCAAAGTGGCACACAA
Source organism: Gavialis gangeticus (assembly GCF_001723915.1). Taxonomy (NCBI): domain Eukaryota; kingdom Metazoa; phylum Chordata; order Crocodylia; family Gavialidae; genus Gavialis; species Gavialis gangeticus. The sequence goes on from NW_017729027.1 coordinate 6,703,487, forward strand.
ACATAGCACAGCACCATGTGCTGGGGACTCAGGGTGGGGGATGGGGTACAGGGAGAAGAGGGGAACAAAGCTTAGGTTCCCCTAACCCAGGGGTAGGCAATTACTTGAGCTGGAGGGCCACTTAAGGAATTTTGGTGAGCTGTTGCTTGGAGCCGGGGGTTGACCCAGCCTGCAACTCTTAAAGTCATGGTGAACCACTACATGGCATACACTTAAAGTTTCTCTTCCCTCGGTTTTCTTTCCCATTTCCAATGATTCCTGTTTCTTCATCAGCCTTAAATGTCTGGCAAACATCACCAAATGGGTCCACAAACAGTTCGACCAGAATCCCTCTGTCATTCTCTCTGTCAGCCTGTTGCATATGATTATTGTGGCAATGCCCTCCATGAGGTAAAGCTGGACCAGGTTGCCTTGCACCTTATTTACATACAAATTTTTGGAACATCCCAAGTGTCATGTTGGGAACACCTGGTTCCAGTCACGAGTGTCAGGCTCATTAGTACATGGATCCTTTGCTGGAGTCCATACACATGCTGAACTGTGGAGGCGCCATGGCTTGAAATGCCATTGAGTCTGCAGGGACCAAGCCCAATGAACTATAAGGTAAATTGTGAAACTTTTGGCTTTGGACTAATATCATGCATAGTTTGCATTATATATAAAGAGGTGCAAAAGTCTGTTTAAAAGTGTATCTGTGCAGTACCTGAGCTAAAACATGCAGCAGTTTCAAAACAGGTAAAATGCATCAATTCTGGATGAACTAAGTGTATGGGTTGTATTTGCAAATTACTACAGTTAGGTTTATTTCAAAGTTGGTATCTTCAGATTTGCCCCTCACTTCGATGTGCTTACAGGGAGTTGGGTTTGATAGTAAAGAGGGGGAGAAAGGGTTTGCAGGGGAAAGAAGTGAGGAGACAGAGGGCAAGGGGACTACCTGATTTATTTTCCCTGATGTAGCAATGGGAGAGGGACAAATTCAAAGCAAACCTCCATTACTTAGATTCCATGCCTAGCAAATTATAACATTTATAAATTTTCATTATATAGAATCTAATTATTGGGGGTTTACCTTTATAATCAAGGTCATCTTGTATTTGAGTAAATGTGGTATTTTCATTATTTTTTTCCACATGGAGATAGTTGCTTCTTGTGTTCTGGAACAAAGGTTTCTTCCTAAGAAATTGTCCAGATTTGGGCTGTGACAGCCAAGGGGATCATCGGGGGAATAAATTTTGTCACCTTGTACTGCAAGCACATCCTCAACTAGCTTCTGTTTCTTATAAGCTGCCAGACCTAAAATTGGTGTGTCAGTGAATGGAAGTTTATATATTCTGCTTTTATATTGGATGCTACCAATGCTCACTGGAACATTTGTTTCTGAATAGCCAGTTATTTGGAAGTTTTTGGATTAATTTTTGGTCTCAGTTATAATTTTCTGTATTTATACGGTGGTAAAATATTAACTTGAGTTCAGTGTCCAATTTGGAAGGAATAATGGTTTCATTTACCTTCAGTGGCATAATCTAGTCCCTCACATTGGTATTGCTCGATTCCACCTTATTGATATAAAATTGTTCTGGTGTACTAAACTGAATGTACTTGAGGTTTTTGTGTTTGGGGTCTGCAGCACTTGGCAAAGTGATTCTTTTGTCACAGTTATAACAGAGCTTTTCAAATGCAGTTTCCCTTCACACCTGCTGCATGTAGGGTGGCCATCACAGAAGGCTGTCCATGTGTCCTCTGTCCTCTATTGATACGAAACTGGATGCCTTTATGTCTTCAAGAGAAAAATAGAGGACATAAAGGCATCGGGTTTTGTATCAATAGAGGACAAAGGAAAGAGTAGCAGAAAACCAGCATGCCTTCTATGACGGCCACCCTATCTGCATGCCTGCCTGTAAACTCTCCCTCCTTTAGTGGTTTCTGTACCAACAGAAAATTCCTCACTGTAAGGAGGCTTCTTTAGCCATATTCTTTCATGCCTGCTGCATGGGCAACCCCTTTTAGTACATTCATCTCTGCAGCCTGGGCTCTCATAGCTTCTGCTGCCATGTGGGCAGGGCATTTTGAACAGTCTTTTCTCTTGTGCAATAGCCTTTATTGTAATGCAGTGTCTGGAATGCCACAAATCATCCCGTCTAAACAGATTCTGCCAAGTTCCTAAAAACTCGATTCTTACTTGGTTGCTGTAGATCTATACTTTTTCCTGTCATTTGTTTCCATATATAAAAAAAAACCTGTCTTTCAAGGGTCTCATTCTGTTTTTGGTGTGCAATACTCAAATTTGGATGGTATTACACTTCATATTTTGGCCTTCTGTGAAGATAAAGCTGTTATAAACAGCTAGGGCCTTCCCCCCTCCAATATATAAGAAGATATATCACTGACTTTATCATTTTTCCCCCTTTTGCCCCTGTAGCTGCTAGGTACCTCTTGAACCTTTATCTAAATACAGTCCCTTTCTCTGCTATATTGCCCAACATGCAAAACTTCCATAACTGTCCTTTTACTAGACCATAACTGTGTAGGCAGATCACTTGCAGAAGCCCTTGTCCTTCCATGTGGCTGCATTGCTCCACTTACTCTTAGTTACTGGCTTATTCAGTTAGGACCAATCTCATTTGCCACTTCTGATACTGTGTGGTGATCACTGGGATCAATGAAGACAGAAGCATGAATGAGAAAAAATAAACAGTAAGTTTTATTGTAAAGCGGGAAGCAAGTTTCTGTAGTCCTTTAGTCTGTCTGACTAACTGTTTCCTCACTGAGGGATCGTATCTCAATCATCAACTCTCCTAAATTAGGATGTCTCTAAATTGTATTTTTTTATCGTTACCATATATGTGTGTAATATTCAATTGTATGAAAGGTGGGAGAGAGAAATAAAATAACTCATCTTAAATCCAGATTGTAACCTCCTTAAATTACTAAGTCAGTGGAAAAAGAGATGGAGAGTGTCCATATAGTCCATATTAGTAGCAACCGGTATAGTAGGGATTCAGTGTATCAATTTGGCAAAGAACAGACCCTGTGAGACTGCTGCTTCGTTCCCGTGGGAATGGGAGAACCTGGCATGGAGAGCACCCCTGAACTGGTGCAGTAGAAGTCAGCTGCGCTACAATTTTTTTTTGCATATGTCATGCCCCCATGTAGTATGTTCCCTACTTTTTTTTCAAGGCTCAGAGAAGAAAAAATGTTTTTCCATGAAGTCCAGATGCAGATAAGTTCTAGTGTTATGGGACTGGGGCCACGTGTCAGGGCTGAAGGCTTGGAGGCCAGGTGCTGCGCATCCAGACTTGATGCTTGGGAGCCACTGTGGGGCTGTAGACTTGGGGGCCAAAGGCTGCATGCTAGGGTCAGGGGCATGGGAGCCAGGGGCTGCATGATGGTGCTGGGCCT
>NW_017729027.1:6707164-6707699 GCF_001723915.1 Gavialis gangeticus
CTGCAGGTTCTAGCCATGGTAGCTTTGGGCCCATCACAGCTGGATTTTGAGAGGCCCCAGTGCCTCCATAGCTAAAACAGGCCCAGCGCTGCTGTGGCTGGACCCTGCATAATTAACCCTGCATACTGGCTCTGCAGTTGCATGCAGAGGTCAAACCAGCACATTCCCAAACTGGTGCACTGAGTCCAACCTGGTATGTGCCTCCAGAGCCAGTGCATAGGGCCCAGCCACAGGACAGTCCTGTGCAACAGCCCAGTCTGGTATGATTTTGGGGAGGAGGGTTCCTTATGATTCCAGATAATTGGCGGCAGGGGATGGTGGGGAGGTGGAGTGGGGAAGGGAGAGGTGGCGGCATTAATTACCATGGCTCAGATCCACCACAATTAATGCTGTCACCCCTCCACCCCCCATCCCTGCTGCTAAATGTTTGGACCCATGGGGAGCCCTTTTCCTCTCACATAATGCACATCCCAATTTTCCTCAGCTGGTTGGGCAGAAAAAGATGCAGGATATATGTGAGAAAATAGCACATAAA
>NW_017729027.1:6712699-6714101 GCF_001723915.1 Gavialis gangeticus
CCCCTACACCCCCCATCCCTGCTGCTAAATGTTTGGACCCATGGGGAGCCCTTTTCCTCTCACATAATGCACATCCCAATTTTCCTCAGCTGGTTGGGCAGAAAAAGATGCAGGATATATGTGAGAAAATAGCACATAAATGCCAGAGAGATTATCCTTTCCTCCTCTACCAAGGGAGAAAGATAGTTAGCCATGTTAGTCAGGTGATGAGATAGGCTATTTCCTATGAAAGTTTATGCCCCTCTGAACAAGCCTCCCTAAGGTGCCACCCTGCTCTGCCTTCTGCCCTCTAGTAAGTGAGAAACAGAAACCACTTAACTGAGTTGAAAACACATTCCTGGTCTGCTCCTCAGGGAGCATGACTGTTCCTCATTCAGAATTGTGCATAATGCAACCATTGGGCTGTAGCCTTTCTGAAGTGGGGACTCTGTCCCTGTTTTTACAGCATCTAGCACAATGGAGCCCCATTCAGGATTGGTATTTCTGAGTTCTTCTGTAATATCAATTATCAGTTCATTCCTGCATTTGGCAGGAGGGACCATTCTAATGCCATCAGACATAAAGAATGCATACAGTACTTTTCAGTTGTATCTGAATCTCCTTATTCTCAAGTCTTACGTTTTTGAGTACTAGCTTCATTTCCTAACATTATGTTAGTTTACGCAAGATAAGTAAGGTATTTCTCATGGTGAGAGACAGTAAAGTCCTCAGTGGCCCTCATTCCTATAGCTTACACGCATACAAATAATAAAAGGCATGTTATTTGCTAAAAATATGTTTTTAAAAATGTACAGATGTTTTTCATTTAGACAGTATGAAGAAACAGCTTCTTTGGGACTCCCAAAAGCTATGTTAGAACAGAGCACTATTTGAAAAGATAGTATCACAGATTCACTCCAAAACTAAGTTGCTCTTTGGGTTCACTATGTGGTATACATGAATATCCTCCTAAAATAAATTTATTTATGTGGTGGCTGGTCTCCTTTTTTATAGAGGATGGGAGGCTGTGTTCAGTTTTGTCATGTTCTTCTCTATATGTATTATAGTATCAAGGGTGCTCAACCTCTGTACAGCCCAGAGAGCTCCCCATGCATCCAGAAATTGGGTGGCAAGAGCAGTGGCCCACTCCCTCGTCACCAAATTTCCAGACCTCTAAAGAGTCCCAGGCCCTGCACACTAGATCTATCATCCATGATCAGGTGGGAGTAGCACTGGGCCCCAGGACCCGCTCCCAGGGAAGGGTCGGGGAGGGAATTGGATGGGGGTGGTTCCAGGCTCCTGGCACCTGATCCTGGCACAAGGTGGGCAGGAAGGAGTTGTGCCAGGCCTCACAGCCCAATCTGGCCCACAGATGGCCTGATTCAGCCCATGGACTGGCTTTGTGCCACCCATCTGGCCTGTG
>NW_017729027.1:6714601-6721200 GCF_001723915.1 Gavialis gangeticus
CCCCCCCCCCGCACCCCATGCCCCTTCCCTCACAACAGATTTACCAGCTGGACCTGGCTACGCTCCACACTGCTGGGCTGCAAGCATGCATGGGGCGTTTACCAGTGACATTATCAGTCTCATCAGCCAAAAAAGCTGATTGCTGTCAATTTTCCTTATATCAGTGCCGATCCAATATGGGACCAATGTATCGGTGTACCTCTAGTCATTAATTGTAGTCTTTAACCCATTCACAATATCAATCTCCTGGGTTGCTTTCAGTAGTCACCAGGAGATCTATACCAATTCTGGTAGACTCCCGGCCAATGCAGAAGGGTTGGCAACCCTACTGGGCAGGAGTGGTGCTGGGCCCAATCCAGGTGCGAGGGGCTGGAAGGGAGCAGTGCTGGGCCCTCAACCCACTCCCAGCAGGAGGGGGTGGTGCCTGGCCCTTGGAACCCAATCCCAGCAGGTGAGGGTGGTGCTGTTTCCCCTGAGATTCAATCCTGCCTTGTAAGGGGTGGCACCAGACCCCCAGGACCTAATTCTGTCATGGAGGGGGTGGCTCCAGGCCTCATTCTGGCCCACAAACAGGCTGCGCAGATCCAAAATGTTCAGCACCATTAATCTGGACCATTCATTCTCCAGTGGGGAGGTTCTTTTTTTCCTAACAAGCTTTAGAACATGAGAGAAATTGTGAAATGCATTGGAGAAAGATAGTGTACAAATATTAAAATAGGAAAATGGGGTGACCTAGTAACCACATACCTGTCAACGTGGGAACAACTCTGGGTGAAATAATGGATTGGTTAATCAAGAGGATGGCATAAATATAAATGGTTTATGAAAAACGTATCTTAAGATAACTCCACTGAATATTTTGAAATGAGATGCAAGTTTTGCTTGATTAAAAATAATGGACAGATGTGATATATTTAAATAATTTCAGTTAGAAATCCAAAACATTTTAGTTAAGAAATGAAAGCAAAATTAAATGTGTATATATTAAAGAGGTCAAAAGCCAGCTGACTAAAATATAGTTGTTAACAGAGAACAATCAAATGGGCTTGTTCTAGTAGGATCCTGCAAGAACTGGTGCTTGTTTGTTTATTCTACATGATTTTATTAATGACTTGCATGAAAATATAAAATCATCACTGTTAAATTTTGCAGATGATACAGATCAAGGCAGTAGTAATTATTATAAGCATAAGGCTAGTTACACCTTTGGCCCTTTCTCTACCATCTCAAAGTATACCTTATGAAATCACAACTACTTGTATTCACTTCATTCAGAGGTTCATTTTTAATTTTTTTCTACTCTTAGACTGGATGCTACAGAAGAAATTATACTTACCCAAAAGTACAGATTTGACTGGATTTGGGTTCCTCCTGTACTTCCTTCTGGGAACCTGAAAGTACAGTAATAAGACAGCCTCCTTAAAATGAAACTTTAAAATTTAATTTTAAAAGTAACAGCTGGACATTATAAAAATGAATTTTTAAAATAACAAAATATGTCTGTTACCCCAAACCCTTAATCTCTCAGTCAAGGTGTGTTTAATCTCCCTAAAAATGTTTCACTGTTCTTGAATAGCTCCTTTTCTTGAATATTTCATATACTTGTATCTTCTGTCTAAAACCAGGTTAATGATGCTCAGATTTGAAGTCCTATAGAGTTCAAAGTGAATGCAGCATTTCCCAAATACACTCTAAAAAAATCCTATCTTCCTACTTTTCTTCTTGACAGTTAGTAAACTCAGAGCAAGTGTTCTGCATTTTCAGTTTTTATTAAAAAAAAAAAAAAAAAAGGGAATTTTTCAGGGTATATTTTCCAAATATAAAAACCAGGTTGAAATTGGGATAAAAGGAAGAAAAGAAAAATCAGTTTAAATCAGGGAAAAGAATAATAAGTTCCTGTGGCGGGGAGGGAGGGAGTAAGGCTGGGACTATGGAAGGGGCGGAGGGAGGGGCATGTCGCAGCCAGTCAGCCATTCCTGGGGCTGCAGCAGGGAGCAAAGCAGAGGGAACTGTCAGTGGGTGCAGGACAGGGAGTGTGGTTCTCATGGCTATATGCACCCCAGGAGGGCTGTGGGCTAGGGGACTGTGCCAGGCTATTCCCAGGGGGTGTGTGCCCCCGGTTCTACCCACAGGATGAGAGCAGGCTGCTGTTGCAGTCTGGGGCCTGCAGTAGCATTGGGCTTTTCCCAGTGCTTAGGGTGGGCGGCAGCCTGCTCTTGTTTGGTGTGCAGATCTGGAGGCACGTGCTCCCTGGGAAAAGCCTGAAAGCCTCCCAGCCCACAGCCCTCCTGGGGTGCACGTAGCAGTAAGAGTCCCACCTCGTGCCCCAAACCCACTGACTTACAGGTCCCTCCACAGCTGGCATCGGCTGTTCCTGGGGCCACTGCAGCAGGGGCTGGGGTGACTGAGAACAAGTGGAGCCCTGGGGGGCATGGGGTGTGGCACAGCTTGTTCGCACTCACCCCACCCCCTACTGCAGCAGCCCCGGGAGAGGCCAACCCCAGCTGCTGAGCTGCACTGTGCCCTGAACGCCCCCCAGGTTCCGTTTGTCCCTACTTGCCCCAGCCTCTGTGCTGTGCCGTGCTGTGGTGCAGGCACAGCTGGTGTTGGCTGCTACTGGGACCGCTGCAGCAGGGGCTGGGGTGAGTGGGTACAAGCAGAGCTCTGGAGCAATATACTCTTGAGCACATTAATTGCATGTGTAGACATGCCCAGTAGAGCTGAAAATAAGGTAATCTATCTAGGAATGTACAGTGTAGGGCATACTCATAGGATGGAGGATCTTTCTGGGAAGCAGACCCATGTTGAAAGACCTCATGGTCTTGGTAGATAATTGGCTGAAGGTGAGCTCTTGGTGCAATACTGTGTTTAAAAAGACTAGTAAGATTCTAGAATATGTTAATGGGAATATCGAGGGAAGCTGTTTCCTGTATATATGGTCCACTTGCAGTCATTACCAAGAGACTACATTCAGTTCTGATATCTATAGTTAAATGAAAAATAATGAATGTTTATACAGGTTTTGTGAAGAACTACAAAAAATAAGTAAGGAATTGGAAAATGTGATGGATATGGTTTGAGACTAAGAGAGATATGTGGGAGGACTTGATTTTCCCCCCACACAGGGAACAAAAAGTATTGATAAACTCTTCAGTTAAGTAAACAAACGTGTGGTGAGATTCTGGGGCTGGAAGCAAAAGCTGCATAAACAGAGACAAATAATAAGATGTAAAAAATGTAAAAGTGAGAACAACATATAAAAGGTTTTGGTGTATTCTTCATCACTAGAAACTTTAAACCAAGAATAGAAGTGTTTTTGAAACACATTTTCTAGCTGAAGTACAGCTGTTGGGCCTGAAGCAAGAATTAATTCAGGGAAGTGTTTTCCAGAAGTAAATTCAGTAATCAGAACGGTCCTTTCTGACTTGAAAAATCTAGGATTCCAGTAAGCAGTTAGAGACGGATTATGAAAATGTGTCAACCTCTCCATGTGCAGGATTGCCTCAATACATTCAGGGTTTTCATCAGTATCCAGTCAAAGAAGCTTACTAAAGAATAATTCTCTATGACTCCTCACTGGAAAGCGCTCACTTACTACCATAAATTTTAAATTGTTTCTTTATTTAACAGCTGTCAAATTCCTTTACTTGTAAATATTAAACCGAGCAAAAGAGAAGGATTCACATTATGCAGCTGTCAGGAAAACAGTGACCTTTATTTGCAGTGATTTGGAGACTGAGGAATCATTGGTTAGCATTCTAAACTGTACCTTCAACAGCTTCACTACAATATCAGTTTTCCTTTTTGGACTTCTAAAATTGTTTTAAAAATGTGTGGCAGGGGTCAGAGTTGCTTGGAATAAATCAATAAACTTCAAACATCATTTTACTGACAGTTCTGGTACTTTTTAGAGGAGTGAAATTTTTTGTTATATTTGGAGTAAGCAGAAAAAGCCGAAGTTCAGGTAGAATACAGTAACTTGAAAGTTATGTTGGGAATTTGTTTCATTTCTGTTCCTCTATATCAAGGTTGTCAACCAGGGGTACGTGTACCCCTGAGGGTACTTGAGGTCCTAGGGTGCATGGGCAGGTGGGGATGGAGCACTGCCATGCACCAGCCCGTGCTGCCACGTAGGTGCTGCTTGCCTGACCAGACATGGGGGAAGGTCGCACACAGCACCCATGCCACCCCTCCTTCCGAAGTCCTTTCCAGCCTTAATCTCTATGAAATCTATTAAATCCTGTCCCCCACTCTGTGTCCGGCCACCAGGGGTACACTGATTCAAAAAGGTTGAAAACCTCTGCTCTATATAAGGCAATGAAAGTCTACTTCTGAATTTAGGGGTATAGGTTGTAGCTGTGTTTGCCTAAGGACATAGGCAGACAAGGTTCTTTGGGTAAATCTGATATCTTTTATTAGAGTTAAGTGATTAGTAATTTGATAAAACATTTAGTTAAATTTTTTTCTGAATTCTGTTTTAGCAGTGAAAAGTGTTGTTTTTTATCCCTTTCCAAAATTAAATGATAAAGAATTGGTTGCATTAGCTTCCTTCTTATAACAATTCTGAAGTCTACAACTATTTTAATATCCATAATATATTGAATAATACATACTTACAGTAGAGACCAGACTGTTTAAACAGTGTGTATGTAGGTATAACAAAAGAAATGATATAAAATAAGTGATTCCTAGGACACCACTAACTTGCTCTTTTTTTCCAAATGCTGAGCATAAATAAGACTGAAGTGTGAAGAAATAGGGAGTCTCAAAGGAACATATGTTTTAGAATGGAGATGACTAGGAATTAGTATGGGCCTATTATTGGCTTCCTCAAAGTGCAAAAGAGGACAGAAGGGGTTAAAGTTTATTCTGAACATGGCCACCCAAACATAAAATAAAATAGAAAACCCCATTATTGCTTAAGAATTTTTGCTTGGTAAGTAATATGAAAACTATGAAAAGAACAAAAATATAGCTGACTAGAATAAGGATTCAGCAGCTGCTTCAGTAGCAACATATTTAACAAGATCTCCATATTTAGGACTCCTGTGACACGATCAATATACAATTAATGTATGTTTCAGGCATTTTTTTTGCACAATTTTAAAGGGATCTAGCAAGAGGCTGTTGTTTATTACAGTCACAGGGACCTTTTGAATGATTTGCCTGAATTTCTCTTAACTATTTGGCAGTTGTTTGTTTTTTAGTAAATTTATAGAGATATTGTCTCAAACTATTTTCTGATGTCTGTTATGGGTCTTTTTTGTGAAGCTCTGTGTGTAACATTCACAACTGTAATGATAAAAACAGGTTATTTTTTGCCTTGATTTCTGGCTCAGTGGTATCAGAAATATAGAAGCTTAGGGGTAAATCTAGATTAATCAATGTGAGCATTCGAGTCTTAACCTACCCATAACTAGTGTTTTATTAAAGCAAGCGTATAACTGAAAGCAATCTTTGAGCAAATTATAGTTTATTCTTTTGTCCAAAAGGATTTTTTACATTAAAGACTGCTCAATGAATTCATAGTTTTCAGGTTCTCAACTACTGTAACTTGTAATCTGAACTGCCTATAAAGCACATGGAAAATAAAAAAAGTAGAAGTGGGGGAAAAATAAATGAAATTGCAGAGCTCTTGAGGTGACAGACGAGCAGTAATGTCATATGTTCTTACTGCATAGTGAATTGGAACCAAATCGAGACTAAAGATTTATGGTTGTGATTTTAAGTTATGGAACCAAATCAATAGCATGAATTGGCTATTGTACTTTAAATAAGGCAAGCTATCCATCCATATTTTAAAATATTACCAGTTTTAAGGAACAAGTATTTTCAGGGATTTTACACATGTTGTCTGAGACAAAGTTATTTTATAACACCCGTACAAAAATGTGATAGCCCTATACTATTGGTTAAAATACTGTATTTACTTGAATCTAAGATGATCCTAAATACAAGATGACCCCTCCCCCCCAATAATTAGATTCTATCTATGGAAAATTTATAAATTTGTTATAATTTTCCAGCTAAAGAATGTAGTTATTGGAGGTTTGCCTTGAATTTGTCCTTCCTACTGCTAGAACAAGGAAAATGAATTTTGGAGGGTCAGGTAATTCCCTTGCCCTCTACTCTCCCCCTGCTCCACAACTTCTTTCCCCTGTGGCCTGTTCCCTCTTCCTTACTGTCAGACCCTGCTTTCCGTGAGCATGTGGAAATGAGAAGCAATTTGAAAACACCTAAAAATAAATATACTTGTCAAAATTTGCATATAGAGAAATTACTACAGGTACCTATAGACTTTGTTCATCCACAGTTGATGCAGTTTACCCCTTTTGAAACTGCTGCAAGTTTTAGCATAGTTACTCCCCATTTTTTGTGTGCATCTCTTGGGACAAATCATCTCTGAATTTGATTGATTGAGCAGGGCTCAGTTTTTCAAGTCTGTTGCAGTACCACTGGTAAGCACTGTACCTGAGCCTTGGCCCCAACCCCCTCTCTCCTGGCCTGCCCCACCCCAGCTGATCCCTTCCCCAAGCAGGGAGAGCAGTGCCCAGCTCAGCTTGTCTCTCCCACCCTGATCTATACATTCTATCCACACT
>NW_017729027.1:6726200-6732562 GCF_001723915.1 Gavialis gangeticus
TTCCAGCTGCTGCCTAGTAGGAGGTGGGTAGTGTACTGTGTGTGGCAGCAGCCTCTGCCTGCAGCAGCTGAATCCAGGATGTTTGCTTTAATTTACGCAAACTGGCTGGGATGCTGGGAAGGCCTATTAAATCTGGGACTGTCCCAGTCAATCCAGGATGTATGCCCACCCTAAATTTAAATGCAACTGTCTAATGGCATACTTTGTAATGGCATACTTACAAGAAAGAAGAAACACCAGAGAAGCATCGTGTTCTCTTCTGTATACCTGGATGACCAGGTTTAGCTGTCTGCATGGTCACCTAAGTCCCCCAAGTGCCACTTTATGTATGGACTGGAAATCTAATATATTTCTAACAGATTTCTAATTTCTAATCTAATTATATAGCCATTCTCATATATACTGGTACACATGCAGGAATAGAGTACCAACCTGTGTGTAAGTGTCTTTTGGGGGACTGACAACCAAATCTGATCAGATAGGCATCCAGAAAAGCAGAGGGAAGAAGTTGGGGCAGCAGAAGGCAAGGGAGCCACCCGACCCCCCAGATTTATTTTCCCTGCTGTAGCAGTGGGAGGGGGACAAATTCAAGGCAAACTTCCAATAATTATGTTGTATACCTGGAGAATTATAATTCATTTTTCGTTTTTCCATATAGAATCTAATTATTGGGAGGTCATCTTATTTTCAGGGTCATCTTATATTTGTGTAAATATGGCAACTGGAACTATTTGGAAAGTGAATTATTTTTCTGTAGCAAATTTTTTTCTTTAAAAAAAAATCTAAACTAAAAGTAGGGTCAAAATAAATATTTTGATTCAGGCACCCTAACCCTTTGGGTGCCTTGCATCCTCCATTCCTTTTTGTGGATTGAACAGGCAACATCTCTCATAAAACACCAAAGCCATTTTCTTGCTGAGTTAATGACGTGCATCTTTGCAGATGGAATCTGACCAGGGAGCCCATCTGATTCAGGAGAATAGCATAAGAATAAGGCAGTGTGGTGACATTTCCAAACTTTGTTTTTTAGGTTATGTAGTTTGACAGACAAAATATTCAACAGAAAGCATTCATTTCTACAAAAAAGCCCTTTGTGTTTAATTGAAACCTTTGTGTTTAATCATTTGACCCCAGTACTCTTTCCTGCCATGGCAGGGGGTCGGACTAAATGATCTTCTCAGGTCCCTTCCGACTCTAGAAACCATGAAACTATGAAAACCCAGTTGTCCAGTTAAACAATTTCAATGGAAGAACTTTTCCTCAGCCGTAATAACAGCCTACTATATCTGCCAACATCCTTTTCATTAAAGGGTAGAGCTTTATGAGTATATATATTTTTTTCTTTTTTCTTGATTACAGAAGTTGAAAAAGGATTAGTTGCTAATGTAATTCTTGCCATGTTTCTTCTAGGTGTTGACACCTCTCTTAGCAATGTTTTGCTAGAATTGCAATAGGATAGTAATTTATTCTATATATCTGCTTTTCTGACTTTTGGCAAGTTTTGTTTTCAGATTTTGGTCTGGCCACTTAAACGGTTTAGAATGATTATTGTAATTCCTTATTTTTGCATAATCATAATCCCCCAAAACCTAATAAGTCAAGCCCTTGTCATGTAAGTAGTTAATCAAAAAGTCATAGTTTTAGTACTACTCTCTACCAAGTATTGGGGTGAGCCCCATATATCTGATGATATATACATTCCTGTACATCTGTGCATTTTTTACTTTGGTAACTAGTTATAGTGAATGCTAGCTATCCCCATTTGTTCTGCACTCTATCCATCATTATGGATGAGTACTTTGAACTCTTGTGTGGAAGGTTTTCAAGCTTATGACAGATGCATACATTAAATTTATATGTGATTTAATGGATTCTGGGTGTTAAAACAGACCATATCTACGCAGGGAAGATCTCTTGTTAACAAGAAAATTTTTAACACAGATCCTTGTTGCACAGATTTTGGCATACTATGTTTTATTTGAAAACCACACGTCCTGTTTAATCTTGCTCTGTGTGTGTCAGCCTGCATATCAGCTTCCATCAGACTTTTGGCTGTTTTATTTCTCCATATGTTTCTTTATTTTTTATTCAAATTTCTCTCTGGACTGCATCTGATTTTTCCCTAGCTGTCTTTTCAAGTATGTACAGTACTAAGTACAGTCATACTATATGTATGTTCATTAAATGCAAAAAATGTTATAATTAAGAATAGTGTACTGGCTGGCTTAAGAGTAGCTCTTTTTGGTGCCATGAAAAGAATATGGCTCAATACTCAAACTTAGTTTGTTTCTGCCTAAGCAAGTGGGAAATAGGAATCATACTGAGGTGGAACCCAAAGCTGAGAAAAGGTGGGTAAAGTGGGATTAGCATATCAGCCAACATTTATCTATTTTTCTAGTTTTGATGGTAAATTTTAGTGAGGTCCAAAGAGATCTTGTGCCATAAAACTTTTCTTGCTAAGTACCAAAAACCAGTTTGAGCTGGGTTTGATGGTGCTCAATCTCCAGGCTTGAGGCTGAATGGGGCCTGCAGGGTTCCCCCATGGGTGTGGAAATTTGGTGGTGGACAAGCAGTGCAGTGTTAATTGCTGTGGCTGCCAGAGCTATGGCAATGAACAAATGCCACTGTTCTGCACCAATGGGGATCTCTGTGGACCAGGTGGCATGTCCCAGCATCTGCCAAATTTGGCATGCGGGCCTGGACTGGCACATGAGGTTGCAGCTGCATACCAACCCCACGTATCAACCCCATATTGGAAGGTTGAATACCACTGGTTTGAGATGATTATATATAACTAGCCAATTGCCTGTCAAGAATGACAGGGGGCATGGGGCGGTGTGGGCTGGGATGGAGTGTTGCCACCTAATGCCCCATGCTGCCACTGTTCTGCCTCTTGCAAGGAGCGGGGTGGGGGAGCCGAGGCATCCTCTGTTTGGTCGTCAGCGCAGCTTCAGAATTGTGGCAGTGCTCCCCTACACTTGGAGCACTCTGATTGTCTGTTTCCGTCAGAATAAAGCGTTATGGATAGGCAGACTTAGGCTTTTATAATACTAGTATTATTTTTGGTGTCTTTTAAAAGTCTGAAAGTGATTTTACATTTTCATTATTTCCTTAGCTAAAAATCTAAAATGAGTAAGGTGCTAATATTTTTAAATTATTAAAATAGCAAACTCCCTAAATACCTCCTCAAAACTGTGCAAAACATTGTTTAAATAAGATAATTGCTTGTGGGATAGATTTAAATTTTTCATCTCTCTTAGCAAGTGTGGCAAATTTGTGCTATTCTAGGAAGCCCAGGAAGGAGTTGAAATTCAGAATTAGAAACTGTGTGAAGGTCTAAACACTGTTTAGAAAGCTGGAAATTTCTGCCTTCTGACAACCTGGATTCACTTTCATTTTGCTGGAAATATTCAGAAACGCTCCAGCACACTACTGCTTTCCAGACGTGCATATGTGTTCTATTAAGTGTTGTTTAAACCTCACTGAAGCTTGTTGTAGTTTGTCTCATTCTACATTTTTAGTAGTCTTCAACCTTTATCTTTTATTCTATAGAGAGAGACAGTTATTAGAAAGGCTAGTAATCTAAGTGGTGTACAGCTCTTAAGCATTTATCCTGTTAAAACAATAGTCCTAAAATGAAACAGTCACTGCTGCATTTTCTCTGAAGATAGTATACAAAATAGAACTGGTGTTTTTCACCATGTTTAGTTTTAACTTGCTTGTAAATGTGGAAGAATATTTGCTGTTCTTTTCTATGGCATTCTGAGAAGAATGCATTATTTGGATCCCCTTTCCCAGGTTTCATTAAACAGAGCTCACTAACTACATGCATATCATCAATGTTATTAACTAAGCAGGTCAGATGCTTAACCAGTTCAGATGCTTAACCAGTGTTGCATTTAAAGAGTTTTTGCTCGTGTACTTCAGCAAATTACTTTGCACTTTTATTTGCTTTTTTTAAAGTCACTTCTAAGTTCTGCTTTTCTTTAAAATGGGGGAAAGGCATTCAGTGTTTACAGAATTGCAATTAGTTATTTGAATATTTGTCCCCTTTTTAAACTTGAAATAAGATGCCTTGATTTACACACAGATTAACAGAAGCTTAGGGCTGGCAGGGACCTCGTGAGAATCTTTCCTTTTCCCATTTTTTACTTGGTAATAAACTGACAAAAAAGCTTAGTAAATACTAACATAAGATTACTACTAATACTGCATAACCAAAGAATTCTGTAGTTTAAAAAATAGAGCATTTAAAATATGGAATAATTAAGAAAAGTAGGTAAAAATTCAGAGACTTGTATTTTTTTAAAAAAGAATAAACTTTAAATATTTAATAAATACTCCAAAACCAACCTGAACTGGTTATCCCTATGTAGTCCAGTCTGAGACCAGAGACCTTTTTTCACTTGCTTCTGATCTTTTTTTTTTTTAATTTTAAAGTGGTTTTAACTGCCGCTACCAGTTGTATAATCTGGACATCCCTTGATTTTTTTCAAAGGTAACTCAGGAAGCCATGTATTAGTATGCCTATTTTTAGACTTCCAGTTTTGACTAAGAGTACTTGCATATTGATTTTGAAATGTAAAATGTATTCAGATGACATAAGCAAATTGAGTTTAATTATTGATAGGATATGATGCACTTATATCTTCATATGATGCACTTATATCTTCATTTCCAAACCAAAACACTCTAAGATGGAGTTACAGGTAAGAGCACTTACCTGTTACTTGAGGATAAAAAGACATTTTGTGGATTTGTAATCGCCTCAATATAAGTTGTCAAAAGATGGAAAAGTATATTTAATTAATTATTCCAAAAACACTTAATTATTTCCTGAAGCAGTTTCTGCAATGACTCTGAATTTATGATTTATGTATATTAATATTTGTGGATCAAGAGATGAAACTGACTGGATGTTAAACCCTCTCTGTCTTTTTCTTTAGCTCCTTGACAGAAGTTGGCCTGTCCAACTTCTAAGGACGTGAGGTTTACACACTCTGTGGACCGCTGCCCCCTTCCCCCTTCCCCCGTGTCATATGCCTTGGTACTGGTCCCTTCCTCCCCTACTGTCCCTCTACCTTGTTCCTGATGGCACACCATTCAGCAGGCACCCCCTAGGCTCCGTAGTCCCTGCTGCTCCACTGTGTACCCTAGCAGCAACAGGGGGAGGGTGGCCGGGCAGGAGGGACAGGCTGCAACCTGGCCCCTCCTGGCCTGCAACTTGGACAGCTCCGACTTTGAGCATCACCCCTTTGCTTTGCAAAACACATCCAAGCCCAATCATGGGGAAATTAGGAAGAGATCTCATTGTTATATGTTTTGCAATGTATAGATCAGTGGGGTTCTAGTCTCAAGACTGTATTGCAGTATCAACAGTCAGTGGGGAAACTGGGCTGTATTGGGGACAGATAGGTTCAGATCTGTACCGCAACAAGGAGGAGCAAGTTCTATAGAGAAGTGAGCCAGCCTAGCCAATGATAGGTCAGATGTCTGTCTAAAATAAGTGGGAGCTTAGTTTATAAGTGGAGATTCAAGACCCCCTGTATTAGGGAGCAAAGACTTTCTATTTTTTTAACAGTAAAAGGATAGTGATATTTTCATCTTGGCTTATTTCATAAATTTATTTAAATTATGCAGAAATTAGAAGTCACACTGGCAATTTTAAGCAGATGTTGTTTGAAGTATTTTATTATATGGCAATAGAAAGGGGGACATCTTTATAATTTCCATTTTGTTTTGCTACTATAATTTAGTTTTAGAATCTAAGTACTGGCAGAAGCTTGAAGTGCACTGGCTGCATCACCCGTAGCTATTCAAAGTTTGCCAATGCATTGTTTAAAGTGGCTGTTGCTAAGGGAGTAGCAGTCTTGTAGAGAAACAGATCATTGTATTAATATAAAGGCCTTCTTTTCCAAATCCAAATTTACTGATGAAGCCTTTAACACTCAGACTCTGTTGTGAGTTTCATAATGTGTTATGAGATGCACATATTTAACATAAGGGCTGTGTTCACATGTTCAAATGATCTGGAAGAATCCACCTAGGTTTTTTCTTCTGGTAGAAAAACTTACCAGGAGATACTTAAACATACATTTGAATGCTGAGCCCTTGAAGAGCAGAGAGCTTGTTGTGCTGGTGCTGTGCAGCCCTGGTACATATCTCAGTGTGCTTTGTAGGCTTTTTCAGTATGCCTAATGACAGATGGCAGCGGTGCACAGAGCAGCCCTAATTGGCTGACCCAGACTACTTGGGGTCAGCCTGTGTCTCCCTGGAGCACAATGTGAGGTGTGTTCTGCTCCTTGCTTGGCTGGAGCAGAAGTCTAATCTGAGCAACACAGCTTCTCATGGGGGGGGGGGGG
>NW_017729027.1:6732753-6733635 GCF_001723915.1 Gavialis gangeticus
CCCTGGGATGCTGAATGACTGCTGTGGCTTCTCCCAGAAAAGAACATGTATAGACATTCATTATCACAGGAGAAACTCTTTTGGGAGTGATTTAACCCTAGTTGTTATCAGATTATTTTCCTCCTAGGGTGGCAATTTTTGCTTTGGAAGAAAAATCTTGAACATCTGTGTACTTATGGTTTTTCCTGGTAAAGCAGTGACTGTCACAGGAGAAACTGAATATCTGTATGTGGCCAAGATTCATTCTTATAGTACACTGCTGAGCTCAGAGGGATGAAAGTCACTAACCCTGTATGTTGCTCTTCATTGCCGGTTTGTATAAAGCAGTGGTGCTCAACCTTTTTGCCTGTGGGGCCAGATGGGCAATGCCCAGTCCTTCCCTGGGCCAGATCTGGCTGATGGGCCCAATCTGGTGCCTGGGCCATGAGCAGCAGGGCCCTATTGGGTCATAACAGAGGGGCTTGGAGGAGGAGCCCAGCCACATGGGGAAAGGGGCTTGGCCCTGCCCCAACTCAGCTCAGTGGAGGGGGGAAGGAAGCCTGGTTCAGCTCCAACCTGGTAGGCTGGGGGAGGAGGAGGTGTGCTTCTTTTCCCTGGGGGGGTGAGGAGGAGGGGAATGGCCTCGCCCCACAGGAGGAAAGGACATAGCTTGGCCCCAACCTGGCTGGGTGGAGGGGAGGGGGCATGGCTTAGACACAAGCCAGTTGTGCAGGGGGAGGGTGCATAGCCCAGTCCCATGGGGAGAAGTGGGTGGCTCCAAACCACTGTGTGGGGCTTGGGATTTTGGCAGTGGAGAGGATGGCAGTATTAATTGCCACTGCTCCCCTCTTCCCTCCTCCCCCCCCCCCCCCCAAATTTTTTAACCCTTGGGAAACCCCCCAG
>NW_017729027.1:6733737-6741816 GCF_001723915.1 Gavialis gangeticus
CCAAATTTTCTAACCCTTGGGAAACCCCACAGGACAGATCCCAAGGTTTGGTGGGCTGCATTTGGTCCACGAGCCAGAAGTTGAGCACTGCTGGTGTAGAGAGTTTAATGATTAGTCACCTTCATTAAGGAATTTCCAGTTTCTTCATGGAATGTACTATTGTGTTGGGTGGCACAATAGGCAACATGCTGTTGTGTTGGGTGGCATGATAAGTGTCTTGTTTTCGACTAACAAAGCTGTCAGGCCACTCTTCTCTTTGTCTGTTTCATGTAGGCTAAAATACAATTTCACATTACAAAATCATTTCTGGTATGAAGTCCTACACGGTGTGAAATTCTTCATGTCCTTTGTTTGCTCAATAGAATCATGATTAAATTTTACATGAAAAACCACTGGCATGTAGACAACCATTTGTTTTCAGTTTAACTATATAAAGGAGTCATACATCCTAAATTTGTGCCTGATGAAATGTTGCTCCGAGATCATGGTTTTGTATATGCTCCAAGTTCCAACCCAAATTGCAGACAAATTTGTAGAACTGGCATCATCCCTATTTTTTAGACAGATGTTAACTTTGAGAGTTCTCTGAGCCTGTCAAGCAGCACACAACGTATTCATTTTATTTGTTCAAAATGCAGGATGAAAGTAGTTGTTTTTTGTTTTTAATCTCTCTCCTTGCTCCTTTGACATTATTTTGGGCCGTGTACTGGACTATATGTTAAGATTAATACATGGAGGAAAATATTCCTTGCATTCTGATTTATCCAATATAGAGGCCCTAAATTCTGTGATTGATTAATTCTGTTATAAAATTATAACTTTCATAGCTTATACAGTGGAGGCAATGTAAAAGTATTGGAAGTGTTGTTGTTAAGGTAGAGAAGAAAAAACATGAAGGAAGAGGAACAGGCTAACTTTTAATCACTACCTGTGGAAAGATTCACTCTGTGGGTTTTCAGATCTGCTGATGAGGAGTCTTTTAAGATTGCAGACTGGAGAGTATGCACTAATACAAGAGGCAGAAGGCTGGAGGAAGCAAGGGGAAGCTTTCAAAAGGAGGTAGCTGACAATTGTACTGGAAGATCAGCTTCTTCTGGTAGCACTGATTTTTAAGGCACATATGACCTCCATACCATCTGTATGCCTTCTGAGACTTTCAGACCAGTGAGATGTTCCTGGGATGATCCTGCACCATGCTTTAGCTTCTCTTGGCCTGCTACCTGCTGCTTCTGATCCCCTATTCTCCTGTGATGGGTGGTTAAGCTGAAGAATTGGAACATAAACATTTTTTGGATATAAGTAACACACTCAGAAATATGTGGTGTACTGACAGATATAGTGGCCACTAATATGGCTACTTGTGCAGTTGTACGATTACAATTTTAAACAAGACATGGGTATAGCAGATGAATTTTTGGAATAGGACGCTTCAGGACATTTGATATACATGTTGCTTTAAACTTAAACTGTTTTAGCCACATTATTTTTTTCAGAGGAGTCAAGGTTTTCTGAATGGTTGTGTATAATCCCCACAAAACTTTGCAGGATTCTGTAGAAATATAGGCACTTGCAAGGGCTTTGTCATGCACAGCCTATAACAGCTGTCACATTTTTATTCCAGATGTCTTTTTTTCAGTGTCCATTTATTATTTATCCATATTATAGAGCTTGACACTCTCTATGTTATCAAAGGATGCAGAAGAGTGGTAGTGTTCTTTACTGTATGTACTTTGCAGCCTTTCTTGGCTCAGAGAAACCTAGGGCATGTAACTGGTATTTCATAAAAATACCTTTGAAATGTTTCAAAAGGCTATTTTATAGATAGGTGCCAGAGGATGACCAAGATATCCCAGGAGGGAGCAGGTACCATTTGGTACTGTTTTGTTCCATTGTATGTCTGTGCAGTATGTCAGTCCTCCAGCATCCCACAATGTAGCACTCTTCCACCGTTCCCTCCCCCATGGTCTCCTTACACCCTGGTAACTGCTATATGTCCCCATTGCTCCTGGCACTCTAGCTGTTGAGTACTAGGGGTGCAACAAGGTCTGTATGTTTGTCTGGCAGCTGCAATGCAATATTTTTTAAAGGTGTCCTGTTATACTTGAAAACGTTTCAAATGTTACATGTGTCTGCATCCATAGGTGATCAACTGTTTCATTTTGTTAAATTTTTATAAGGAGTTATGTGTATAGGTGCTGACAAACGTAATAGTTGAAACATTGCAAAGGCATTTCAAACTCTGCACAAGACAAGCCTGGCTTACCTGTACCAAACACTAATTTAGAATGATAGTACACATGGACAAGAATAAGAACTACGGGTGTCTTTACATGTGCTGTGGGATTGGTGGGGGCACTTTAATTTGAGTGGCTCTGATTAAAGCTCCCTCAGTGTCCTGTGTATTTAGTGTCCTGTGCTTCAAAATGGCAGTGGGGGCACTTCAACTAAAGCTCATTAATTAAAGCACCCCTGCCACTATTTTGAAGTGTGGGGATGCTGAGTATGCATGACACTGAGGCTGCTGAAGCATGCTGATTATCACAGTCCAGCAAACTTGATTAATTGAGTTTACTCTGATGCATTATTATCAGGTGTTGGGCACATGTATTAGATGCCCAGTGTTACTAGAGGTGGTCTTATATTAGATCTGGAAGAAAAATTGTTTGAGTTGCATAATTATTTCTTTCTACTTCTGTATTATATTATGTATGTGTTATCAATGTTTAAACATATCATAATATTACTGCAGGTTTGTTTTAAAACACTTTTTTAACTATGCAAACATTGAAACTGTATTCTATCATCTTTTTCTTTCTGTGGAACCTCACTTCATTTCAAACATTTTTTGGTAGATTACCAGGCCAGAATGGTCCGTTATGCATTTGACCTCCTGCATAATGCATATTTAGAATTTTACATACTGATACATTTTCAGTGCTGCTTTTAAAGTCAGAAGGAATATTTTAGGTTGGACGGAACCAAATGAAGAGATGTCTAGTGTTTCCAAAGTTGAGAGGGGCAATGAAATGTCAGTACTTCTGGTGGTGAGCCCACCGATGAAATGATGTGATGATTCCAGGCAGGAAATTTGGCAAGTGAAAGAAAAACTCATAAGCAAAAAACAACTTGATAAAACTATCAAATTGTTGGGTGATTGTTGAGATTATTTTCTCCAGATTTTCATAGATTTCACAGACATTAGGGCTGAAAGGGACCTTGGAAGATCTTTGAGTTCAGCCCCCCACCCCAGGGGCAGGAATTTAGCAGGGGTCATAGGATCCCAGCAAGATAAACATCCAAATTTCTCTTGAAGGTGTTCAAAGTAGGTGCATGAACCACCTCCAGCGGCAGGCTATTCCAGACCTTGGGGGCTCAGACAGTAAAGAAGTTCTTCCTTATGTCCAGCCTGAAATGGTCAGGGAGGAGTTTGTGACCATTTGACCTTGCCATCCTTTGGGGTGCTCTGGTGAACAGATGTTCCCCCAGATCCTGGTGAGTACTCCTTATAAACTTATAGACAGCCATTAGATTACCCCTTGAGCCTGCGCTTTTCAAGGCTGAAGAGTCCCATAGCTCTCAGCCTCTCATTATAAGGTTTGTTTTCCTGACCTCTGATCATGCATATGGCTCTCCTCTGCACTTTCTCAAGCTTCTCCACATCCTTTTTGAATTGTGGAGCCCAAAACTGGACTCAATACTCCAGCTGCAGCCTTACCAAGGCCGAGTACAACGGGAGAATGTCGTCCTGGGATTTGCTTGAGACGCATCTCTGGATGCACGCTAGCATTTTGGTCGCTTTACTAGCTGCAGCATCACACTGAAGGCTCATGTTCATCTTGTGGTCAGTCATGATCCCCAAGTCCCTTTTGTCCATAGTGCTAACCAGTGTAGCACTGCCAAGCCTATAAGGATGCTGCAGGTTTTTCTTCCCAAGGTGGAAAACCTTGCATTTTTTTGGTGTTGAACACCATCAGGTTCTTGTCCGCCCATTTTCTGAGCCTTCTGAGATGAGTCAGAAGGTAAAATGAATGAGATAGAAATGTAAACTTTGTTCTCTAGGGTACATACAGACATTTCGGGAGGTTAGATAATGTTAAAAAGGGCCACTTGATCTAACTTGGTTCACTTGGATGTGGACCTTGCACTTAGATCCACCTAACTAGGGATCTAAGTGTGATCTGTACAGAAGTTCAGAACAGTTAGATCAGTCTAAAAATGGCAGATGCAGTCTAAGTTAACTCTGGGTATGTACAAACTTTTAGGCAGCACGTTCTTCCTATGGCACTTCACACAAAAGCGCCATTGAACCCATCAGGCATTGGGAGCCTGCCTGCAGTGGCCCTGGCCAGCAGGAGGGTGTGCTCCAACAGCTTCCCAAGAAGCCTTTCTCCCCAGTGGTGCCCCCACCCACCAACTAGCAACTGTCAGCAGTGGGCTGGGGTGAGGTGGGGAAGGGAGCCCTCTTGCCACACAGCTCCCCACACTACCCCTGCTGGGATCTTGGGGAGCTGGGCTGGGCCTGTGTGGCAGGGGGGCTACCTTCCCCCTGACCCTGCATTGGCAGTGGCAGTCCTGGCTGCCGTGACTGGAGCTAGGGCAGGAGGGAAGTGGAGTCCCTTCACCTCATAGGCCCAACCTAACTCCCCCCTCACTTCTCCCAAGACCCTAGTAGGAGTATATGGGCTGGGTCCATGTAGCAGGGGGCTCCATTCCCCAGCTCCCTGCCCTAGCCTCTTCACAATGGCAGCATGCAGCTGCTGGTTCAGCTTTGCTACAGCCGGGGTGGGGCAGAGAAGAGACTCCCTGCCTCGCATACCACCCCACCCCAACCGCTGTGCTCTTGGGGGAAGCTAGGTCAGGCCCATGAGGGAAGGGGGGGGGGCTCTGTCTCTTTCCTTCCCCCTACCCTGCTGCCCCAGCTCTGGCTGTGGCTAAGCTGAGCCAGCAGCTGTGTACCACCGCTGTTGAGGCTGGGATGGGAGGGGTGGGGGACTGGAGCCCCTCCCCCCCTGCACAACCCCTGGGTCCTGCTCCTTCTAGTACCTCAGCATGTGTAGCTGGGGGGGCTGTAAGGCAGGGGGCTCCCTTCCCCAATCCCCCATCCAAGCCTCTTGACAATGGAAGCATGCAGCTGCCAGCTCACTTTTTGCAGTGGCTGGAGCTGAGGCAAGGGAGAAATGGAGCTCCCCTCAGCCATGCAGGCCTGGCTTGGCTACCCCCGATCCCCCAGCAGGGGTAGCTGGGGGGACACATGGCGGTGGGGGGGGCTCTCTCCCTCTGCTTGGCTGCACAGAAAAGAGACAGAGTTTTTTCTGTCTCTTCTTTGTGACAGCCCAGGGACAGGGTTGGGCCAGTGCTCACAGGCCCAGCCCCACAAAGGCACCTGGGATACAGGCAGAATTGCCTGTAATTAACCCTCAGTGGGAACCCATACACAGGCTATTACTGCCCTAGAGTGCCTTCAGTTGATACTGTGTCCAAGGGTTAATTTTCTGTGAGAATTGCCATTTAAAAGCGCTCTGCAGCTCTAAATGTGTGTTATGTTATGATTACAGTGTACTTTTGGTGGCCTCATCATGTGAAAAGTGTAATTTCTGTAGGTACCCTGTACCTCGGAGGTAGTTTAACTTTGATCATGTCCATCAAGATCTATCTTATTGAACTGTACATTTTCCAGTGCAGTCCCAGGGTTGGGGTAGCCCACTTCCTGGCCGTAGCCATGAGGCTGTGCTTTCCCTACCCTCCAGTCCCTTCCTCAAATGAAACCTCCCACCAAATCCCTCTAGCCTTTTCACAGGAATCAATTTCAACTAATGTTTATGGATAAAATAAAAAGAGGAATATTTCAAAGTTGTAGTTTTGTTTAAATGAAGTAAAAATAGTTAATATGATTTAAATTTTTCATTTAAATTAAACTTTATTTAGATGCTATGTTGAATACATATTTTGTATGGTTTCAACATGATCAAAGTCGTCTTGATTCTGAATTCTTTTTTAAATTTTTATGGGAATTTTTGGCATTTCATTCTGATTTGGGTAAAAACAGATTTTGAAATGTTTGAGTTTCCCACAAATTTTATTTCTGATCAGTTCTAATTTCTACTCATCTTATCTCTTCTAAATGAGAATTTGAAAATTTAAAAATGCCCCTTTTAATTTTGTAAATTCGGCAAAATTTAGTTTAAAGCTTAATTTTGTAAAGTATGGTAGCTTATATAAGAGTGCAAAACAAGTTTATTTTGTACTGAAAATATATAGATTTGAAATACCATCATAATTTCCAACAATTTTTATTTCAAAGGATGCTATGACTTATTTTACCCTAAATTTACATACCTTCCACCCAAATTGGTTACAGGGGCAACGTGTAGTGGGTGCACGTGCACTCCCTGAGCATGGCGTTGCACCCCCTGCAAAAAGGTGCTGCTGACAGTGTCAGTGGTGCCTGTAGGCAGTCACTGCTCGCCACCCCACTGCCAATGCTGCAGGTGGCACCTGCGGCTCCCACTGCCAACAGTGCCAGCGGCATCTGCGGGAGCTCCCTCCAACGCAGCCATGCCCCCCAGCTGCTGGGGGCACACACTGTTCATGATTGGTTATTCAGGTTTTACCCTTGAAAATAATTTGCAATAGAAATAAAGATGAGAGACAGACGTGGGGTTTTCACATAGTCCATAGTACTATAGTCCTTTGGCAGTCAGCATGCCAGATAGTTTTCTGACTTTTCTGAAAGTGTCAGCACCACCTGAGAGGTTCTGAGCGTTCTACCCTGAGTTTGCTGTGACTGGAGTTGCTCAGTGTGTTACAGGATCAGGTCCTGTACCTCCAATTTTCCTGTAAACCTGTTCTCTGAAAAGAAAAATATCTGTTCCAAGGAAATATTTCAGTGCCAGATTTCAGAGTATATGGCATTTCAGCATGTTCATTCCAAGTTGCTGAAATCTACTACTTGTGTAATCTGTTGCTCACTGGGTTGGCTCCTGGAGCTAAATTAGAGCCAGGTGCACGGTTCAGGTCTTGCTTGAACTTGGATGGTTTGCTGATTTCTTAACAATTAAAGTGTACAAGTAAGGTACTATAAATGAGTTGCTTATTTCTTACAGCCCCGAGGTCATTACAGTTTTAATACATTCAGGTGGTGCTTCAGAGAACTCTTTCTTATTTTACACAGCAAACGCTAAGTACATCTATATTATCTTTCCAGTACCAGAACCTCAGTCAAGCTCCTTTTGTGGAAAAATGTTTGATGCTCATGTTTGAAGTTGTGTTTCTAAGCATGAATATGTTTTACATCCTTGTTTGCATTCAAGCATGAGCGTATAAAAAGTCTTTATTCACTTTCTGTTGTGTGTGTTAAATTATATTTAATTAAACCCGTTAGTCAGAGAAAGGAGAGAGCTGTTGTGAAGGAGATAAATCTCCAAAAGAAAAAAATAGTTCTAAAACAACAAGCTTGTGATTCAAGTTTCTTTCCTTCACTTGAGAAAAAGGACCTTGCATGCCAGGTTGACACATTTGACTATAGTATCCAACCTTCTTTACAGTAATTGAGTTTGAGGATGATAAAATAGTTAGTAGTAAATATGTTTGCTGCTCATGGTTTAGAAATGACCACTGTTTTTTTAAGTTGAATGTTTCATTCTTCTGTTCCCTATCTGGGTTTCACTGTACGTGGGCTTGGCAGAATTCAGTTTTTATTTTTTAATAATTTTGGTGGATAATGTCAATGTTTATTTGAAAGCATTTCTTTCGATTTTTATCAATTTAAATTTTCAGGAATGCACAAAATTACAAGTGTGGGGGCAGACTATTAATGACAAATGTAACTACTATAGGACTGCCACCAGCTGAGTGACAGAGCCCTTAGCTCGCTCATCTGCTTTATCACTTCCTCTTCTTTTGTTCTGAGTCCCCTGAGTTTCATAGTTTGTAGGGTCAGAAGGGACCTGAGCAGATCACTGAGTCTGACACCCTGCCATGGCAGGAAATAGTACTGGGGTCAAATGACCCCAGCAAAGTGTTCATCTAGCCTCCTCTTAAAGACCCCCAGGTTAGGAGCCAGCACCACTTCTCTTGGAA
>NW_017729027.1:6746816-6759597 GCF_001723915.1 Gavialis gangeticus
CAAAGTACGGTTGGCCTTCCTGACTGCATCCCCACACTGCCGGCCCATGTTCATCTTGGAGTCAGTGGTGACTCCAAGATCCTTTTCTGCCTCTGTACTGACAAGAATGGAGTTCCCCAACCTGTAGGTATGGTGCTCGTTATTCCTTCCCAGGTGCATCACTTGTAAGTGTTGAATCCCATCCTGTTCTCATCTGCCCACCCCTGTAACCTGCCTAGGTCTGATTGCAGCCTATTCCTCCCCTCTAGGGTACCCACATCCCCCCACATCTTAGTGTCATCAGCAAATTTGAACAGGGTGCTTTTTACCCCCTCATCCAAGTCGAGGGATGTGGGCAGGAGGGTTCCACAGGGCTCGGTCCTCGGGCCTTCACTGTTCAACATTTTCATCAGTAACTTGGACGAGGAGGTAAAAAGCACCCTGTTCAAATTTGGGTGCAGGGGGTCAGACTGGATGATCTACTCGGGTCCCTTCCGACCCTAGAAACTATAAAGTCACTGATGAAGATGTTGAACAGTGCTGAGGGAATTAGCTGGAGATCATCTGGACCAGCTGGTTTGAATACATCCAGTCCCTCCAGAAGTTCCCTAACTAGTTCCTCAGTAACTCTTGGCTTAGGTCTGCCTCCCCTGGAGTGTAAGGGTGGCCCAGATGGGGGTGGCTGTTCTGGCCCCTGCTCAGGAAAACGGAGGCAAAGAAATTGTTAAATATGTTAGCTTTGTTGTCTGGTGTGACTACCGAATTTCCTAGCTTGTCCTGCAGGGGCCCCGCGTTACCCGGAACCTTCCTTTTGCCCCCTATGTATTTAAAAAAGGACTTCTTCTTGTCCTTGATCCGGGAAGCTAGTCCCAGTTCCATCTCTGCCTTGGCCTTCCTGACTGCCCCCCTGCATCCCTGAGCAACCACAGGATAATCCTCCCTAGTGATGGCCCCTCCCTTCCATTGGGTGTACGCCTCCCATAGGAGTTGTAGTCCAAACTACATTCAGCATGGTTGTGTAGGACTGCTCTCCCTGTCATCACACACTCCACTGACTATCATTTTTCTTACATCTCTTTCTATGAATTTTGGTTATTAATGATGGAAATATTTTTTGTTGGTCTGAGTATGAGGTGGATTTGACATGTAACAGCATTTACTGATTTAAAAAAAAAATCAAATCCTGATGTGCCTAACTATATATCATCCCAAGCAACTGTATAGGATTTTTTTGGTTGCTTCCTGTTGAACTGTAACACTGCTGAAAGAACGTGCACTGAGCTGTAAAAGAATTTTGAGTTTTGGTAAAGCTGTAAAGTTGTCTAGGCTTATTATACTCTGCCTAAACTGGAAACCTTAATAAGGAGCCCCATATGCATTCAGGTACATTTTAAGGGTGCCTCATTAAAGGTCTATATCAAAGGGGTGTGGGTGGGTAGGTGGGTGTGGGGCTTCTATAAATGTGGTTTGTTGACATTTCTTATAAATGCCTTAATTTTAAATACTGGACTGTGAAATTGAGCATCTAGTACTAAATACAGAGGTGGGGCCAGAGATAAGGGAGACTATAAACAGTGCTGAAGCTTTAATTATGCACTTAGGTATGAGTTTTTGTTTAGCAAGTAATAGAATGTGTGGTAGTCAAGAAATAACTTGATTTTTCTGGATTTATAATTCAGCCGAAGTTGGCTTCTGGCTGAAAACTTGGTGTATTGTTTCAGTCTGGCTATGAACATTTTATTTAACTAGGTTTGACATAGTGACACATGGAAGTAAACCTTGTACATTTCATGGATTGTTTTGCAAAAATCTAGAACAAAACCTGATTACTTTGTTCGATATTTGTTACAAGAAATTTATTTAAACTGCTAATCATACTGCCTGTTAAGGGCAAGGGAGGCCGAGTCATGTAAGTTATGGAGATTTGAAAGGGGATAAACTATACATACCAAACAGCAACTTAGCGTCAAAATGAGGGTTGGCAGTGGTTGTATAGAAGTGCAAGGCAAAACAAGGCCATCCAAAGAGAAGGGTCCAGAGTCGTTATGTCCCCGTTCCCCCCCTCCCCACTCTTCCCAGTTGGGGAGATTAAGAGGAGTGGTCACCTGTAAAACTAGCACTTTAGAAGACAGCTTCTTTCCTTGTGATTCATTATTGTAGCTCTTTTGGCATGGCAGCAACCATGTCCTATCTTGGGTTGTAGACCTGGCCTAATTTGTTCCCTCCCATCAGCAATGGGGAAAGTAAGAGGTGGATTGACTCCCTTCTAGGCTCTCCCATGGGCAGTTCAACAGCATACTACCCTGTCACTTGAGACTTGAAAAGCCACAATTGAACCCATTGTAACTAATTTCTCTATTTTAAAAGTTGTGTCCAACTTGATTAGGTTTTCAGTGGGTTTGTCTACACAAGACACTTTTTACTGTGCAGTAGAATAATTTACTGTGCAGTAAAGTATCACCATCTACACGTGCATACATGTATTGCATAGTAAGTTAGTCTACTGGGCAGTTAGTTACTACCTGTAAATAAAGGTGGTAAACTAACTGTGCAGTAGATGCTGCACAGCAGCATATGTATAGACAGTGGCTGGGAGGAAACTTGTTCCTGGTCAGCGCCTGTACTGGGGGGCTGCAGTGGACAGGGAATTCCCCTGGTCCTGGCACTGCTCAGCTCTCATCTCCCCCCCACCCCCCAGGAACTGGGAGCCAAGCAGCACCAAGATGAGGTAGCTATCTGCATCCCTCCCCCCTGCCCCAGCACTGCTCGGCTTCCCATAGGAGCTGGGAGCTGAGCAGTGCCAGGACCCATGAGCTGCTTGCTTCCCTGCACAGCCCAAACCTGGCCAGGAACTGTCACAGTCTGGGGCAGGTCCCAGTCAGCTCCCAGTTGTGCAGAGAATTTGCTGTACAGCCCAGGGCTAGCTGGGAACTGTCCCGTTCTGGGCCAGGTCCCAGCCAGCCCTGGGCAATGACAAGAGTCCTCCACAGAGAAAAAATGCCCCAGAAGCAGAACAGTTCCTGGCCAGTCCCAGGCTGCCTAGGGAAGCCCCCCTGGGGGTGGGAGAGCTCTGCAGCAGCAACTGTTTCCCAGCCGATGTACATCAAGACCCCTCCTGATGTGTACAAAGCCAAGAGACAGCTGCCACAGCAGCTTGCAGAGCTCTCCTAGCCCTATGTGCAGTGGCCTGGCCCTGTGCCCCCTGCCAGCCCCTAAGCTAGTACCCAGGGGGACCCTGTAGCTCCCCCTAGCTGCTGCATGGGGACAGAGCAGGGTGGGAGCATATCTGCTTCCAAGAGGGAGCATATGTAGACCTGCTCCTGGGTAGGCTTACTGTGCAGTATTTTTTTTACCCCTGCCCTAGAATAGCTGGTAGACTGGTGGGTGGTCAAGACACTTACTTGAAGTAGGAAACTGAGGGTCAAGACCTTGGTTTGAATTTGGCAGAGCATGCATTTGCACTTTGGTCTCTTACGTCACCACTAAATAATTGACTATTGTGAGTTGGGAAGGATCTAATTTACCAAGCCTATGCTGACACTGGGACCATCATAGAGAAAATAAGCCCTTCCCACTTTCCCCTTCTTTACCCAGACAGCAGAGGTGGTGTGGGATTGGCCCAGGGTGGCTTGCTGTTGGCCTTGGGTATGCACCATAATACTGCTCTCAAGTTCCCTGTTTTTGTGATCCTGAGGGTGGTGCTCAGGGCCATTTGTGAGCCATTTGTGCTGTCTAGTTATTGGCTTTGCTTTGCTAAAGGAGGAGCAAATGGGTGGAACTGATTTTGTTGGCAGCAACCGCAGTGCCGTGCAGGGAGGCAGTATAGTTATGGTCTGTTTCTCTTTCTTTTACAAGAAATGTCATCCTTATTGAAGTTGGTATGTACATTCCTGCAGTAGTTTTGGTTTTGACGAATCAACATTTTTGATGAAAAGTGTTTCCTCAAAAAATCCTGACCTGTTCTACTTTGGAAGCAGCTGAAATTATAAACTAACTATCATCTATGGGTACTCTAAACTGTGCTGACTAATGGGACATTGTGTGTTACTGTTAGATGTCATATAGAGAAATTATCTTCTCTATCAATTTTTACAGACCTAATTGCTAACTGGAGCCTATTGTCTTTAATCTATACACGATGAGTCCATTTTTTTACTCTTTGCTAATGTATATAAATTATGTCCTTACACAAACACATCATGCAGTTTCTTGTATTTGAGCCGTCATGGTCATGTTTCCTGGAGATTTGTTACTTGAAGAATTCAATCAGTTACATTAATTTAAGTTGTCATTTAACATACTGGCAATGAGACCTGATTTTTTTTTTTTTTCTGGTGGCCTGCCATCTTTTCTCTTGTTTGGCTTTGAAGTATTAGAATTCAGTTTATGTTGGAAGGCTTTTGCACATATTGTTAGTAGTAGTCGTGGTAAATATTTCTATGTTAGTGCCTGAAGATTCCACTCAAGATTGGGGCTCACTTTTGCTCAGGGTAGGGGGAGAGGGGAGGGAAGTGGGAGGTATTTTGCAATTGGAAGGAACAAAACTGTGAAAGGGCAGGGAAATAGGGTATATACAAAAAAAATGAGGGGGAAGAATATGTACAGCTTTGTTACACATATCCTTTTTAATCTTTTCAACTCAGAGTTGCCTCTTAGCAGTGCCCCTCTCCCTTTTTCCTCCCTCCCCCTTTTCTTACAATTTAAATTTAAATTATTGTATTCCTTCTTATTTAGTTCCGTTGTTTTTTGCAAAGTCAAATCTTCCAACTGATGAAGTAAATGCGGGGCTGATCTGTGGACTGGATGCCGGATCCAGTGCAGATGCTCCATGCAATGCATGCCCTGGACCAGCCCAGCATGTTGCTTGCAACACGTGTGTCAGCCCTAGTCCCGCACACCCTGTGTAGTCTGTGCTGGCCCTGGCCTTGCATGCAGCAAAAACTGGGGCCAGTCAGTGCATGATACATCCAGTATGTGGGGCACTCTGTGGCAAGTGCTTCATGTGTGACACTGGACTGGCCCTACATGCTTTATCCAGGGCCAGTCTGGATTGTGCCCACAGACTGGATCCCCTGACTGGCCCTATGCGCTATGTGCAGCACATGCCAGCCCAAGCCCTTCATGGCATATGGTGCATAGGACTGATCTGAAGTGCATGCTGCATGTGTATCTGTGCCAGATGAGCCCTGACCGCTGGATCTGGCACAGTTGGTCAGTGGGCCTGATCCAGACTGGCTCCGAATCCAGTGTGCAGGACCAGTCCAGCGTGGACACCACATATAGAGTACATGCCCCAGATTGTTCCTATACTCTGCAAGCAAGGCCTATGCTGGCTCCAGCCCCTGTGCCATGTGCAGCCTGTGCTGAACAGGCTCCACACACCATATGTAGTGTGTACGGCTGGGGCCAGCTTACACTGCATGTGATGTGCTGGACTGAGACCCACAGGCAGCAGTGTGGGCCAGATGGTAGGGTTCTGTGGGCCACACCTGTGACTCTTAATAAGTACATTATCACTTATGAAAGCTTGTGCTTCTGAACACATTAGTCTTTAAGGTGCCACCCTGCCCTGCCTTCTTTACTGCAACTGAGTAAGAACTTCTATGTTTTTGCTATGTATAATATTTTACTGAGGACCTTGCACCTTTTGCCTAAAAATGAGTATTCTAAAGCAGTGAATCCACAAAACCGTTATGATGGCTTTTCTAAAAACCAAAGCAAAAGAGACATTGAGAAGAAGCAATTATTGTCAGATGGCACAGCCACAGTGTGGCTAAGCATTTCAATTCAATTTATAACAGGAATCCAGATGAAGGGGCTAAGCATTTTGAAATGATGTTTAAATGGAGTGGTGCCAGAGGAAGATAAATCAAAGCTCTTATAGAAACTGAAGAGCCAGAAATCTGGGACAGCTCTAATATGAAAATAAAAGTCTGTTTTACTGGCGGTTTGGGCTTTTTTAATGAAAACATAGCTACTAAAACATAAAATGTGATGTGCTGCTTCTGAAATACACTGATCACTGAATTAGAAAAAAACCCAAACTAGAGAGCTTTAGTTTAATTTAGAAGTGGGTATGGCTGTATCTGAATGTTTTCTGTGGAACAGGCATTTTGAATATTAATATTTTAAGGTATATTATGATTCATGAAAACTTGACATGAACAGTGAAACCGTTTTATATGAGGGAAAGTAATATTTCCATTTATGTATAAAGAGGGAGTTTAAAAAAACAAAACAAATCTTCTTTAAAGACTAGAATGAGGATAAACAAATATATATATTTCTGTTTCCACTGGAAAACTCTTTAATACCTGTGTAAACATCTTTTAGCATTTAAACCTTTAGTACTTTGCTAGATAATGACACAGATGAATTCCATTCCCCATGATACAGTGGGGTGTTTCTGTTGTCTTTGTTACAATTCCTTCATCTGTATGTACAGATGGATAAATGGCTAAGTACCCCACATGATAGGTTAATCATCAAATACAGTATCACTGTCTCTTCTTTATTATTATTTTGATGATGATGATGATGATGATTATTTTAGGATGTAGCAGTGTAGCTTGTTTACTTGAGTTGAATTTTTTTTTAACAGGAGTTACTAAAAGATCCTTTGTATATTGGACTGAGACACAAAAGAGTGAGAGGTCAAGCCTATGATGATCTTCTCGATGAATTCATGCAAGCTGTGACTTCAAGGTACACAATACATTTGCTATTCATTGGGCTCAACTGCTATAGTATTCTGAGTCTTGTCTGTTTCTTACGCCTCAGAATGTACCACATACATAGTAAATTAAAGTCAGGGTAATTATCCATGTATGAAATTCTGCATTTGGGTGTATCCATGACTGGTGAATTTTCAACTCTGAGGAGTGGACAGAGATCATTTATATCTGTATTAGGTAATATTGGCATAGGCAGTTAGAATGTAACTGTGTCTGTATGGTCCTGTGATGGTAAATGTGGAGCAAAATCATTGCAACTTTAATGCTGTTTAATTCAGAGTTAAAATGTGGTGCAGCAGACCGTTTTGACTTTCAAGAGATTTATTCTAAATCATGTCAGATTATTTCTGTTTCATCTGTGGTTATTTTTTATAAAGGAATGGCCTAGCTTCTGTGCTACAGCAGTGTATGCCATCTTTGTGTTCACTTTTTATTGTATGTTTAAGCTCCACAGCACATGGTAAAGTTTTCTGTTCCTTTTTGTCAGGATTTAGTTAATTTATACCATTACAGGAGTATGCAGTTTGAACAGTTACATTGGCCAGGGACAGGCATTCAACTCCAGTGCAATAAATTTATAGGAAATTTGCAACACTAGAAAACATGGTGGGAAGTGGGGGGGCATGGGGGAGGGGAGGAGGTGAGAGCAGGGCATACAGGCATTTCAGCCCCATGGTTGGAGATCAACATAGTTGCCTCGAGTGAGCTTTCCAGCCAGGGGGTGATAAGGAGATGCTACGTTTCTCCCCTAGCCCCTATGGCAGAGAGGTGGTTTCCATCTGGTACCACATAAGCATCAGCTGGGGGTAGCTGCAGGAAAGAGGCAGCCTCTAGCCTCCTGGGCCTTTGGAGTGGGAGGTGTGCTCCCTGCCCCTGCCTCTTTGTGGGCAAACTGGGGCTGTGCTTCCAGTCCTGGCTCCAACCTGGTGCTATTCAAAGGGCAGCAGGAAGTGGAGCTGTCCCCAGGGTTTCTTCAGGGCTGTGGGAGAACTCTGGTTGTTGCTCCTCTCATTGCAGGAAACAGACTATTGCTGGGGCCACTGGTGCTTGCCAATGTTCTGGCTTTGGGGGCAGCTCTCCCCATGGCTCTGAGAGAATGGGCCAGCACCTGTGCTGCAGCAGCCACAAGGGGGATCCCATCCCCTGGTCAGAACACTAGGCAGGGGACAGTCACACCAGCCAGCAGAGCAGGAGTGCTGCTGGCTCCATGGCTGGCACATAGCTCCCCTGCTTTGGTCCACCCAGATCAGTGGGACCAGGCAGGGGGCAGCCTCTGGTCCTGAACACAGCTGCCTCCTGCCTGGTCTCCTGATCAGCTGATTGGCAGAACTGGGTGGGAGACAGCTCCCAAAAGGCCACCCTGTACCCAGTCACCTTTTAAAGTCGGTGAAATGTATACCTGTCTGTAACATTTGAGTCTGACATTTATTTTAATTTATTTCTGTTCCAGTAAATGGACATCAGAAATATTTATTCTTAAATATGGCAAATGAAAACCAGGGCTTTAAGGGAGAACACTGCAGGATTCTGACTCAAATATTTTCAAGTAAAGGGGATGCAATAGAAGGAGCTACAGCAAATATCTATTAAGCATTTTTCCTTTTTAAACAATATTTATTCTATTCTAATGGGTTTGGGAGTCCGATTACAATAGCCAGTTTGAGAAACACCCTAATTATAAACAGTTTTAGAATGAGGTATATTAACATTCTGAGTTTTTATCAGCTTACAAAAAGTCTTACTGGGTGCATATATCATGTTGAATATGATATTGAATAATGTAGTCTTTTAATGAAAAATGAAATAATGTTGTATACAATTTAAGTTTTCATTATTTAACATATATGGTAACATCTGGTAATATCTTGTGTCCAATTAAGTTGTAGGGTAGACGAAGCAAAAGGGCAAGAGAATAAAAAGCTTAGTTAGTTAGTTAAATTATCCTGTAGTTTGTCTGCATAATTCTTGTTTTCTTTCTGGGTATCCTTTTAAATTTTAAAAGTTTTCTTGTTATGAAACTAAATATTCTGTATATTTAGGTAAGAAAAAAGGATGGATTTGATTGTTGTCATTATTTTGTGACTGTTAAATAGGTTTTGCCAGTGAAGGAGGGAACTGATGAAGGCAGACCCAGCATCACAGTTATATTTTTCTTTAACAGAACTAGCAAATGGGAACTGGGAAAAGGGGAGAAAAATTTGGTTCTCAGGCCTTCTTGCTGATTTCTTTACTTTGGTCATTAATAGATGGAATGAAGGACTATAATTTAAATAATAAAGGGAGCATTTAGTCATTTGGTTACTAACAATGTATAGCCTGGACCTGATCCTGAGATGTGATGAGCCCCATCAGTAGAAATTAGTTGGACATTTTCAGGTTCTTGTCCTGCATATTTACAGCTTTGTTATGGTGTAAATATGCTGACCTTAGAGAAGCCTTAGACTGTGTACAAATGCTCAAATGTTCTGGGAGAATTTTCCAAGGTTTGTTCTCCTGGTAGTGTGAAAAACACAGGGCACACAAGGGGCTGGAGGGCCTGGCGCCAGAGGGTGCAACAGACAGGGGCCAGACAGCCCAACACCAGAGGGACGTGAAGAGCATGGTGCTACAGGTGCGCAGTGTACAGGGGCCAGAGGCGCAGTGACCGGAAAGGAGGGAGTGGAGCTAGCACCTCAAAGCCAGGTCCAACACAGCGCATCTAGGCTAGAAGGCCAAGTCACATTAAAGGGGTAGTGGCTGAGTAGGCTGATGCGCCAGCAGAGGGGACTACAGTTGTATAACATTCATGATAGTATAGGGGAGGTTTGGAACCACACAATAAGCCCATAAGGCTTAAGATGTCCCATGAGGCACCAAGTTAGAACAGGACCCAGCAAGGGGCTCAAGGACCCATAGGGTGTAGTAAGGTTCAACAGGACGGTGGCCACACAAACTCGTGGGCAGCCTCCCTACTTATTATTTTTTCCAGCAAATGTGGCAGGAGAGATTAGAAGGCCCCTTCAGGGTGGAGCTGGTATAGTCACAGAGCCCTAGGGGTACAATGGCCATCCCTGGGGACCCTGCACTGTGACAGCCACAACACCCCCTGGTGGCTACCTGGCTTATGCTTTGCCACCATTTCTCAGGCTTCTTGCTCCCCTTCACCTGTCCTGCCACGTCTTGTTGTTATTAGATCCTTGGGAAAGGATGCTGTCCCAGGGATCCCCAGTCTCGTGCAGCTGCTCAAATGTTACTACTCGGGGTCTTAAGGGCTTACTGTGCAGCTCCAGCGCCCCTTGTCTCCATCCCTAAACCACCAGACCCTATCTCATCTCTAAGGCTGCTTTCTCTTAACCTCTGAGAGTGCGATCTCCCTCTGTCTGCTGCTTACTGAGGAGCTTCTTACATGTCAGCAGCTAGGGTGAGACTGCCTGCCTGAGCTCTGGCCCCAGGCTTACAACCCAGTTTAGCCCTGCCTCTTTCTGGTCAGGTGCTTTCCTGCATGCTGACTCTGCTCCATCCAGAGCCTTCTTCCTTCTTAAAATAACAGGCACACCCAGTGCCTGTTAGAGTCTACTACACAGACTTCTGGTGTGGTATCTAGTTTGCTATCCTTTTAGGATAAAACTAGCACAATGCAGCTATTTCCCAGATGTGTGAGGGCAAAGGCATATGGAGACTATCTGGATGTTTGTTGGCACATATCTAGTGAGCAGCTTTATTTTCTCTTACTGCTGCCAACATCTGCCCTCCCCATGGGTGTGTGTTGTAATTTCCCTGGATATCACCAGCTGTTTCGTTCTTTGGTGCCAATATGGTAAAAGTAAATCATATGGGAAAAATATTTTGGATGGAAGGAACACTTTATAACATGAGAAAAATGGGCCAATACCTTCACCACTGAAGAACATGAGTCAACCTGGAAAATTATTTCATAATTATTTATCATATTGGTCCCATGGAATTATTTGGTCATAACACATTTCATAGCAAGAAACATTTTTTTTTCCAAATGACAAATTGTTCTTAAATAGTAATATTCACAGAGGAAGTTTTAGAGAGAGAGGATAGTTAAATGGTTAGGACTTCAGAAACCTGGATTGAGTTTCCTGATCTACCAGGAACTGTTTGTAGGCTTAGAAAAAAGAGTTATCTTTTTGTGCCTCCATTCAGCCCTGTCACAAAAGTGAGAAGATAAATGCATTTAAGGTTTAGAGATGCTTGGATACTACAGTGATGAGGCCAAGCAGATACTTGAGGTAGATCTATGAGATTGGGGATTTGATAAGAAAACGGAATGGGAGTGGAATGGGAGATTTTCGATGAAAGAAAAGTGTCTTCTTTTTAGTAAGCAAAGTTCAGTCCTAGTTATGTGATGCCAAGTAAATTTAAAAAAGCTAGAAACATGTACTGGGAAATTTCCCCTCTGACGGGGGTCTGTACCCCAGATAAACTTGACAGAAGTGCCTTTGCCCACATACAGTTCTGGAACATCCTCCTAGTTTAAGGAGAAGACTGTGGATGGAGGTGCACCCCACCTTATTGCATTATGCTGGCCACCTACGTTGCAGGTCATTACAATGGCTGACAAAGCATCTGTACACGCGTGGTCTGATGATGGTTACAGAAGTGTAGTGTTGCCTCCTGCTCCATCCTTCCCTTCTTATCAATCAGTGTTGTGGCAAACCAGTGTAAAGAGAGAAGTGGTTTACTTTTGGTCTAGCGGTAGGTTACTTTGCCCATAGCAGAGACCGTTATAACTCTGGTATAGCATAAACCTATATATTACCCTTCTATGACAGTAATACACAATCTTAATCTACAATCTTGACAACAACAGCTTTCTAATTATTTCAAGAATGAGGTTTATTGTTATGAGTCCTTGAAAAGTAACATCAATTATGTTATCGTTACAATCTGTGCTTCTTTAAAAAGCGGAAAGGTACCTTTTTACATCTGGAAACTGCTGACAAGTATAATATAGTGTGCTTTGCATTACATTAGTCACAATCTAAAATTAATCACCACTGGCTTGATTCCTTGGCAGTATTGTTCACAAATAACTTTGATTTTTTTCAGACCATGCATTAGTTCATTTTATATTACGTTATCTAACCATATATTATTAGTGTTGGTATTTTTGTTTTGTTTGTTTTTATTTTGTGGAAGAAATTGGGACACAGAAAAATCGGGATTTTTGCTAGCCAGTATACATAAATATTTTCTTTGCCTGGGGAAATACCTAGAAAATATGATATTTAAGGTTGTAACCTAGTAGATGCAGTGTGTAATGAGGAGAATGGTTCTTCTGGCAACTTGAAACTAGTCCCAAGTGTGGTCCTGACTGGACTGCATAGGAGAAAACAAATATTGAGCTCACCCTGCATTAGGGGGAGGGAATGTGGTAAGTGCTGCTTATTAACTCCATTGTAGTTATAAGGAAGGCTAGAATGGCTCTTAGTTTAGGGCAGAGTTTGCCCTGAAGGGAAGCCAAAGCGACAATCAAGTTGAGGAAGAAAGCTTGTTGCCTTTGTTGTTTTTGAGTAAATAGCAATATAGATGCCAGAAGTAGGGAAAGTGTGGCTTAAACTCAGCCTGCATGCTTAGGAGCTGTGTCTACATGAGACACTTTACTGTGCTGTAGACTAATCTACTATACAGTCAGCTGTCACCATTTAACTGTGTACAGCAAATAGTACATAGTAAATTTGGCTAACGTGTGGCTTTCTACTACCTGTAAATACAGGTAGTAGATTTATTGTGTATTAGCTATTATGCAGTAGGGCTGTGCGAAGCTTCGGGTGTTAATTGAGTTTGAAGGAGATTCAACCCAATTTGGTGGCCGAACCTCCAAATCTGAATCAAATCAGGGGACCAATAAAAAGATCCAGATCGATTTGAATCTCTCTGAATCTTTGGAAAAGATTCAGAGAGCTTTGATTTGGATAGTCTCTGCCTGCTGCAGCAGGGACAGTCCTTGCCTGCTCCATACTGGTAAGTAGGGGGAGGGGAAGGGGGGCCTGGAGGAGGGGGGAGAGGACCATGGGGGGTTCCCAGCCAGGCCCCATCCCCTGCCT
The DNA here is from genome assembly GCF_001723915.1 of Gavialis gangeticus. Classification (NCBI taxonomy): domain Eukaryota; kingdom Metazoa; phylum Chordata; order Crocodylia; family Gavialidae; genus Gavialis; species Gavialis gangeticus. The sequence goes on from NW_017729027.1 coordinate 6,759,586, forward strand.
GCTCCCCCAGCC
>NW_017729027.1:6759632-6771059 GCF_001723915.1 Gavialis gangeticus
CTCCCCCAGCCCCCCATGGCTGCCCCACCCACCCAAGCTCTGCCCCTTTAAGAAAAAAAAACAAAAACCCTGGGACTCACCAGTGCCTGCAGTGGCCTTGGGGCTTCGGGGCAGCTCGTAGAAGAGCCCCCCACATGGCGTGGACAATGGGGGGGTAGCAGGGATCGCCCCTACCTGGCAACAGCTGGTGGGTCAGGGCTTTTTTTTTTTTTCCGAAAGTGCTGGGAGCTGGGGCAGGGGGGGGAGCAGGGATCCCCCCTCCCTGGCAACAGCTGGGGGGTCAGGGCTTTTTTTTTTTTTCCGAAAGTGCTGGGAGCTGGGGCAGGTGTGGTAGCAGGTGCAGAATGGGCCTGGGTGATTTGGCTGAATCAAATTGGGACAGTAATGAGAATCACTGAATTGAATCACTTTCTCCTGAATTGGCTGAATCTGAAGTGAATACTAGCCGCTTTGGACAGGCCTATTGTGCAGTACCATTCCTTGCTCCTGGTCAGCCTAGGTAGCAGGGGGCAGGGGAACTGTCCCTTCCCTGGCAGCTGTTTCTTAGCCCCCCTGCCCAGATCAACTGAGCAAGGCAGGGGCTGGGAAAGCATCCACTCCCTTCCCAGACTTCTGCCCAGATTGGCAGATCCATGCATGGAGCTGAGAAACAACTACAGGGTAAGGGCCACTTTCTCAGCCCCCTGCCTGGATAAGCTGATCAGGGCAGGGGGCTGGGGAACATCTGCAGGGGAGGGGACACTTTTTCCTAGCCCTCTTGCCATCAGATGATCAGGACATGAGGCTGGGAAACAGCTGACTGGGAGGCAGGATGCTCCCCTCCCACCCCTGCTCTCTTGCGCCCAGGTCTGTGTCCCTTGCCAGCCCCTGGTTGGCATGTGGGGGAGTCTAGAGCTCCTCTGGCTGTAGTATGGCAGCAGAGCAGGGCAAGAGTAGCCCTGCCATGAACTGCTCCCTTTGGGAGCAGCAAATTTGCTTCCAATAGGCGCATATGTATATGTGGTTCCAGGGAAAGCTTAGTGTGCAATATTTTACTGCACAGTAAGCTTTCTGTGCATTAACGTGTAGGCATTCCCACAGATTCCTAAACTGCACTGGGGAAAAAAGTATAGCTCAAACAGCAGTGCTAAGAGACATTCCGTCTTTAAAAGATATACTCAGTAGGGACTGGGCTAAGTGTAGTGAGGAATGAGACTTGCAACATTTTGGAATAATTGTGCCCAGGTCTTGCCCTGGGCAAAGGGATGGGGTTGAACCCTCACTTTTGCACAGACCTGCCTGGTAGTGACCAGCTTGAGTTTGGTTGTTTTGGTATAGGTGCACTTGGGATGGAGAGAAACTCGTTGCGATTTCTTTGATCTAACATTCACAAAACTAGCCATAATTTTACCTTTTTGATCTTGCAAATTAGGGCTTAATTATTGTCACTGCTTTCTGTACAGTATCTCCAAAATCTGACTTTCTTGTGCATGCTGCCAATACTGTTGTTTAAATCCTAAAAAAATCTTATCCAAACTGCTGTAACCTCTTTTCTGAATTGGATGCCTGTAGCTTTGCCTCATACAGATTCATCCAAGTTTATAATTCCTAAGATTCATAAACTATAAATTGATGCTAGGTAGGAATCCTGGGTTATATAGTGCCTTATGTATTTTATCTGTCAAAGGGGAAGGGGAGTTTACACTAACTGTTGCACCTGTAGCAAGACAAATTAACTAAATCATCCTAACTTTGCCCCCCTCCCCCACCAATGTGGGAGGGCTCCAATTCACCCACCACTCTCCAGCATGGGCTTGGGAACCCCTAGAAGGAGTTCCCTCTGCTCCCTTTGCCCCCTCCCATTTTGAAAACAGACAGCTTGGGAGGGAGGAGGGGCCATTGCTAGGGGAAACTGGCTGCAGGCTTGCAGCCAGCAGCTAGATTCCTCTCCCCCATGAAACTAACAGTGAAGTTCTGTTTGGTCTGGGGGATCATTGTAACTCAGAATGCTTCCTGCAAGGTGTTCTCAGTTGTAGTGGGGAGCTGCACTTCTGTCTGCATGCTATCTTTTGCTGAAAGATAAATTCTTCAAATTTGTAATTTCCCTTCTTATTTCTCAGGGAAAAGTTGGCATCTGGCCAGAATAATTTAACATACTAATTTTAAACTTGTTTTTATGCAACTGCCAAAACAGCTGTAACAGTACACTAAGAATGCTTGTGAAAAGGGAAGTGGTGGGTTGGACTGTAATCCTCTGATCAGCCCCATGAGCCCAGTAGCCAATTCCTTAGCCCCGTGAGGATTAATGTATGGCAGAGGAGAGCTCTTCTAGTTTCCCAAAGAAGGGAGAGGAGAGGAGAGTTAGGTTGTGTTAAACTTCCCTCTACATCTTTCCATACAACCCAAAAACTCAGCACTTGGGTCCACCCTCCAGTTTAACAGCATTTTTCTACATTTTCCAGCTAATATAGCTCAAACTGTACAAGTTTGTGCTGTAGTACTGAACAATCAGGGTTCCAAAAACTATTAAAAGAATGTGATTCACTTTGTAAAATCAAGCACTTGAAAGTTAAGAAGCATCAAATTTATGGTTACATATTCAACATTAGTTCTGTCATGTATACATATATGTATTATGATTCATTCTTTAATTATATATTTTTTCCATGGAACCTCACCTTATGAACAGAATGAAAGAAGGGGCTGAATTAAGATTACATAGGTAATCAGCTACCTTATGGTTCATAAGTTTTGTGCGCTTTATGCTACAAGCTAAATGACACATTTTTTGTAAAAAAACAGGTCAAGTATAATAAACCCTCATGAATATTAGGTTCTTTTGTTGTAGGCACTGTGCGTATAGAAAATAATACCTGAACTGGAGAGACAACAGCTAACAAAATATTGTAAGGAATAGGATAATTTTGTTCAAGTTGATTGTAGGTAAGAAAAGGAAATATAATGTTGCTGCTTCAGGGCCAAATTTGTAAGATCTGATAACAATGAAAGCAAAAGCATGGCTTATGAACTTTTTGGATACAGTAAATGATAATGAAAATTATATTGGACAGTTAAAACGGACAGAATTAAAACATAACAGAACAGGCAGGAAACTCTAATCACCTCAAGTTTATTTCTAAAAGACATTCTAGTATTACAATAGAACTATGAGAGCGTGGAAAAATTCTTAACTAAGCTCAACAGTGAAGTGTTGAAAAACAAGTGCTCCGTCATCCTCCATGGATAATGGAAAACAATGAATGCCTAGGGACTCTATGTGCGTGAATGAGTGATTGATTGGGGGTTGGGATACAGGGGAGTGACCACCTCCTCTTTTTTTTTTTTAAATTGTAGGGGGGGAATGTTTTTGGTTTTTGGTGCTTTCAGAATCTGAAACCTGAACTTTTACTTTGGTCTCAGAATTATAAATTATAAAAGTGGAATCTCTGGGTCTGTCTATAATAGCATGTAGTAAGTCTCTAAGTCTTATTTTACATTTATCCAATGTCTAGTAATTGCTGCAGAGGAGAACACAGACCAATGGCTTGAATTTGCAGCAAAGTAAGCTTAGATTGGATATCCGGTAAAACTTCTTCACTCTTAGAATAGTGAGGCAGTAGAGTAGACTGCCTAAGGAAGCTGTGGACTCTCTATCACTGGAGGTGTTCAAGAAGAGGTTGGACAGCCACTGGTCAGGGATGATCTACGTGTAGGTTCCTGGCTAAAGGGGTCTTGCTCCTCTGCTCAGGGTCAGGCCAACTGCCATATTTGGGGTCAGGAATTTTACCTTATGGTCAGATTGGTGTAGACTTTGAGGGACTTTGACTTCCTCTGTAGCAGGGGACATGGCCTTCTACCCAGAAGTTCTTGAGCATGAAGGGTGCTTGTATATGTGATGGGGGTTTAGCCCCCTAACTTGAAACAGTGGGCTTTTAATTGTGATGATTAAAAATGCTCCATTTCAATTTAGGGACTTCCATGACTTCCGGTGAGGGGTCCAATCTGCCTCTGAGCTGAGATAGTCCCTGGCCTGCTAGCAGCCTTCCTGGGTGGCCGTGGGGGACCCTGCCTCTGTGGCGGGAAGAACTGGGACCCCTAAAACTTGGGAGCTGGCAGCAGCTCACCCCCAGCCACAGGTAGGCACCATGAAAAAAAAATCGAGCCCCTTGCTCCTTTTTTTTTCTGATGGAGCCTGCCCGTGTGAGCTGCTGGTGGCTGCAGGGGCTCTGAGCTCTGGGGGCCCTGGTTCTTCCCTCCGTGGTGGTGGCACCCTGGAAGCGGGGTGCTAGTGGGCAGGTGCTGCCCCAGCTTGGAGACAGCCACCTGTCTTATCCAATACTTTCCTGAGCCTGCCCAGGCTTGCAGCACACTGTGCAACATCCCTGCCATCTTCTCCAGCTGCCAGCACACCCAGTTGCCCTCCTGCTACTTCCCTGTGCTGACCCAGGAGCAAACCAGCCCATTCCCGGTCATTTCCAGGTGGCAGAAAGGCAGCAGGGGGACAATGAACAGGGTGATACTCCCTGGGTGGGCTCAGGGAAGAGTTGGATCCAGTAGATGATGCCTGTAAGCAGGGGCAGCACCTGCCTACTAGCAGCCTGCCTGTGGGGTGCCACCATCACTGAGGGAAGGTCCACTGCTGCCAGCAGCTCATGAGGGCAGGCTCTGCCAGAAAATAAAAAGTTGCAGGGTGCCCAATCCTTTTCTTTTTTTTTTTGTGGAGCCTGCCTGCGGCCAGGGGATAAGCTTCCAGTGGGCCCTGAGCTGCAGTGGGCCCCAGTCCTTCCCTCCACACTGGTAGTGCGCCTTGGGGCCACCCAGGTGGGCTGCTAGTGGGCTGGATGCTTCCTCAGCTCGCAGGCAGCACCCAGCTTGATCCATCTGTTTCCTGAGCCCACCTGGAGAGCAGTGCCCTGTTCACTGTCCCTGCCAGCTTCCTGCTGTCTGAGACTACCTGGGAACAAACTGGCTTGTCCTTTGGATAGTGTGTGGGGAGGCAGCAGGAGGGCATCTGGGTGTGCTGGCAGCTGGAGAAAGCAGTGGGGATGATGCACAGTGCACTGGAAACCTGGACAAGCTTGGGGAAGAGTTGGATTGGGCGTCTCTGAGCTGAGGCAGCACCTGCCCAGCTAGTAGCTCATCTGGCAGCACTGAGGGCACCACCACCGTGGAGGGAAGGACTAGGGCCCCCCCCCACAGTGCAAGGGCCACTCAGTCCTCCGGCAGCTCGCTCCCAGCCACGGAAAAGGCAGGCAGGCTTGGGTGGGGAGGGGAGGAGGAAGGATTGGGCCCCATGCTGCTGCTGTGTTCAGCCCATGTCTCCTGTGGCTGAGGGGGCATGCTGTCATATTAAAGGCTGCAATATTCCAAGTAGCTACATTGCAAACTAAACTACATGCAGATGTGGTTTAGTTTGCAGTGTAACAAATTCATTTACATCACAATAAACCCTGTACATGTAAAGTGTGCTGCAATTAAACCACAAAAATGAGCAATTTTCATCACAGGTACAAATGCCCATATTGACAACATGGTTGCCATGGTTTCCCTGCTTTAACTGTGGTAGATTAGGGTGTTGGGTCTGCGTTGTATCAGAGTTGATGGTAGTCTTATGTAGAGTGTAGATTATGGTTTGTATGGGATGGTTTGGATAGGGAGGATCCTGCCTCAGACAGGGAGTTGGACTAGATGACCTCTGGATGTCCCTCTGATAAATGTCATACTGTTTTCAAGCCTGTCCTTCTGCAGCTGTATCAGAGGGGACTTTTTGCTAGAAAAAAAGCTTATAGTAAGTATTGGTATTAGTATTGGACTATTCTAAAACTCCTAAGGCTACTATAAGTCCAGTGGCAGTGATTTTTAGTGATGAATTATAAAAACATCCTGCATTAAAATAATTTTATAATACAAAGTACCTAATCATTGCACCAGTACATGGTTGTGGTAATGTGTGCTTATTGCAGTTACGTTGATATACCCCAGTATCTAGGAGGTGCATTAGAGTTGTAGGTTTATATTAAGTGTAGTTATATTAACTGTCAGCAGGAATAAACATTTTATTTATATGGATATTTTGTCTGAAATTGGTCATACATCCTGGAAAGAAATATTCTGGTTGAAATACTCCTTATGTCATATTTCCAAAGATAATTGAGAAGTATTTCCATCTGAATTGCAAATGATACCAAACTGTGGGGGGTTGGTAAACAAACTAGAGGGCAGGGAGCGAATCCAGGTGGATTTGGAGAGGCTGGGGAAGTGGGCGGAACAGCATAGGATGCAGTTTAATAAAGATAAGTGCCATGTGTTGCACCTAGGGAGGAAGAATCATCAACACTCCTATAGCCTGGGAGGTACCATTCTAAGCAACACAACTGCAGAAAGTGATCTCAGAGTCGTAGTTGACTCCAAAATGAATATGAGTCACTAATGTGATGAAGTAATAAGTAAAGCTAACTGCATTCTTTCTTGCATAAGTAGGTGCATCACAAACAGGTCTAGGGAGGGGATACTTCCCCTCTATGTGGCATTGATCAGGCCGTAGCTGGAGTAATGTGTCCAGTTTTGGGCGCCGCATTTCAGGAGGGATGTAGATAACCTGGAAAGGGTTCAGAGGAGGGCAGTGTGTCTGGTTAAAGGCCTACAGAAAAAACCCTATGAGGACCGATTTGAGGGACCTGAATCTATTCCTGAATCTCAGCCTCTGCGAGAGAAGGCTGAGAGGTGATCTTGTGGCCATCTACAAACTCATCAGGGAGGGACAGCAAGAAGTAGGGGATACAGTGTTTACCAGGGCACCCATTGGGGTAAGTGGAAACAATGGCCACAAACTGAAGGAGAGCAAATTCAGACTGGACATCAGGAAACAATTCTTTACAGTAAGGGTTGTCAAAATATGGAATACGCTTCCAAGGGAGGCGGTGCTGTCCCCTTCCTTGGAGGTGTTTAAGAGGAGATTGGACAGACACCTGGCTGGGGTCATCTGACCCCAGCACTCTTTCCTACCCAGGGCAGGGGGTCGTACTTGATGATCTAATAGGTCCCTTTCGACTGTAAAATCTATGAAATCTGTGAAATTTCAACCCCAGGCAAGGTCTAACTTACTTTCAGCATTGTAGTTTCACCCTCTATTACCCAGTCCCTGCTCTCCCTCCTCCACCTGCTTTCTATCACTAAAATCATCCCAAATGCTATGCAACATTCACTCCTGACTGTGCCCTGTAAATGGTGTTTATTAAGTTTTTAAAAAAAAAATCACCATTTTCTGATTTTAGTTTTAACTAAATTCACTGTGTTAAAGCCTGCTTGCCTTACACACTACAACTAGTAATATTAAGTTAATAAGACAAGATTTGAGATAAAAACTGTTTCAACTTGGCACTTTTTGTTCCTGTTCCTGTTCTTGTTGTTTTAGGATGCATTTCAGATGTTTTGAATTTTATAATGGCCCCTAGGCTAATTCTGGGATGGAGTTTTCTAAATCCTGTTGGAATTGATCCCCTTTGTGTAAATGTAATAAATATTCACTGAAGTAGTGAAAGAGGTTAACAGTAGTCCATAGCATTGGAGTATCTCACAATCTGTATCTTTAATATACTTATTTTTTAGGTGGCTTGCAGCTGAAAAGATGTTAGGTGCCAAGATTTGCTTTGAAAATCCTACCACGTGCTTATTTCTCTCTCTCAGGTGCCAAATTTAATTTAAAACTGGCTCTAAGTGACTTCACAATGTCTTTGAACCAGTGGTGGAGTTAGGAACAGAAGCTAGGTGTCTCTCAGGCTAACTTCGTAAATACTCAGCCACAGCTGACTGATGGCTAGAAAAAGGTATTTAGAGGTTTTTTTTGGGGAATTGGCTTGTAGGTAAAGTAGATATACCTTGGAACAATGGTCCAGGGCAACTGCAAGTGTTAATAGATTTCCAAAAAGCCTGTTTGTGTCTTCAAGGCCCACTGTATCTGATCCAGGTAAGCAGCAAGCAGACACCCAGGCTGGGAAATGGGAGGCATATTCCACAGAGATCCATAACAGAATAAAGCGACATTAGGTCACACTGCCCAAGTGCAAGGCCCTTGGGATTTCTCGCTTTAGTAGATGGACCAAATTAGGAGAAACTAGAAAGCATCAAATTAGGATGTGTGCATGTGATAGGCTTGTGAAACAAAGGAATATGATGACAGAACAGAATGTGGACACTGTGATGACCACAGGAAGGCCAGTTGGCAATGCCCAGAAATGAAGAGTCACCAGGAGGGGCAAAGAATATAAAAGGAGGGATTTCAGAGCAGCACAGGGTCCTGAGGCCACTATGCACAGAGGGTATACCACCAGCCAGTCTCACCCACCCTGCTGGGGTAGTGTGGGCCTCGGCTGCTGACATCTGACATTCAAGAGAGACCCTCAGAGTGAAGCTTTGTGCCCTTGCCAAACATATCTAGACTCGGATGACAACTCTAGAACTGGTAGATATAGAATTGTTTGCATTATTTTTATCTGCTATCCCGTATGCATAACATTCACCTATTATTGAATGGAAAGGTCATGGTTGGTCTTAGGGTTTTGGGTCCACCTGGAACAAGGTATCTGGGTCATAAATCCAGTGCCAGCACTGACAAGTTTAGAAGATATGAATTTAGTATTACGTGAGGCTGTGTTTCTTCTTAACTTTTCACCCCACTTCACTTAAATTGCATAGATTTTTTTTGGGGGGGGGGGATTAAGAAAAAAGACATTTTTCCATCTGATCCTGCTGCCTTTTTTTGTGTCAGATACAGTGTCTATGGGATAACTGAAGATTTATTCAGCTGACAAATTAAGCTATTCTTCTGAATTGCAAAATAGTAGAATTTATTTGACTGATTATTTCCTTTTATAGAGAAGAAATGAGCAGATTTGATATTTATAATAGTTTTGACAATTCTATAAAAATGCAGACAATTTTTTCTGCGCACAACTGTAAAGAAAATTAGATAGCAATGGCTGAAAAATAAAATACGACATAGTGTAGCATGCAAGTGCAGTTAACTGACGCTTCATTTGGTGCTTACAGTGGTGCTAGTGATGATAAAGTCTGAAAATATCACACAGTATAATGTGCTTTGTTTAATCAAGCCCATTGTGTTTTTAATACTAGTTTATTTGAGTGCCTAGATTATTTGAATTCCAATGTCACTGTGTTTCCAAAAATGGGTAAGAGCTAACCAGTAAGTCATTGTAACATAATTGTGTCTGAGAGTGAGAACTGGATACAAAGTGATCTGTACAATATAATATACATTAAAATCAGAATGAGGTTCTAATGATTGAGAGATCTTTATTTTCTCTTGGTCCTTGTAAAATCTTTAGGAAGAGATGAATTTCTAAATAATTAGAGGAAGAATTTCTATTTCCATTGTTATACTGGCTCTTGCAGAGGGAAATTCCTTTAAGACTTCCCCAGTGCTATCCTGCTGTTTCTCTGTGCATAACTGGAATTCAGCTCAGTAGAAAACCAGACACTTATCAGTTTCATATTTTATCCTTGGACATAATAATTGTCTAACTTAATTCCAGAGCTGGTGGGTTGGTTGTAACTTCAAAGTAAATCTCTCTTCTTCTTTGCCAGTTTGTCACCGGCCTAAGTGACTATTGGAAAAGATTGCTGCCTGACTCGACTGAAAATGAACAATGTCGAGTTCAATATGAACATATGGTAAATATAAATATACCAGCAGACAGAGTATTACTTGGAGGAAAGAAATAGCCAGGTATCTCTTTCTAAAAAGTTAATGAAACAACATGACAAAATCAAATTGCTTTTTATTATAATCATTACTGGTTGGTTAATTATTGTTGACAGAAGTAAAACATACTTTGCTAATTAACGCTGTTCTACAGAGAAATGAGCTGTGGATATTTAGAAAATTTCTTCTTCTGTGAAGTGAATTACCAAAGAACATTATTAAACACCAAGAGCTAATACAGAAAACATGCCTTGATTAGTGTGTTTACTCATGCACATAGTTTTATAAGATTGGGTCCACATCCACTGCTCTCCCCTCATCCTATCAATGATTAATACTGGACCCAATGTTATAAAACTGGCAGGGAGTGGGTGGGGGTATAGATTTGATAAGTCCTTCAAATACAAAAATAGTTGTTTATAAAGAGGATGGTGATCATCAACTGCTCTCTGAGTCCTCAGTGAATAGGACAAGAAATAACAGTCTTAAATTGCAACAAGGGTGATTTAGATTATATAACAGGAAGAACATTCTAACTATGAAAAAGTGGTGAAGTACTGAGCAGATTACTTAGGCTACAAACAGGCATCACATTTGTCCCAGGATAAGCCATTTTATCCAGGGACAAAGTGCAGTTGTTCAGATGTCAATGTCTGTTGCCCCAAGATGCATCCTAAAATGATTCATGGGATAAGAAGTAGTAATAGTTTGTCCCGGGATGGTGCAGAATGCATCTGAGTGGTTATCCCAGGATTGCATCTGAATCAATGGCAGAAAAGCAGCAGCGCTTTCAGCTCCTCATTAAACCCTGAAGGGTGACATGTATACACATCAATTCTAGCATATTTTTGTTCTGGGACAAACACAGGCACAACTTGTCTCAAGACAAATGCAACATCTTTCTAGTCTTGGAGAGGTTGTAGATCTCTGCCACTGGAATTTTCTGTGCAGGTTAGACAACACTTATGTAATATGGTTTAGGTAGGAAGCTTTCTGATAGGGACGGTTGGACTAGATGACTTTGAGCTCCTTTCCAGCCCTATATTTCTATGAAACTATGACCATTTTAGAAATGGAAATGTATAAAAATTTAGAGTTGATATTTTAATATGAGGAAAAGCATCTGAAGGTCTAGTTTACCTACAGAATTATCTAAGGAGAGAATACTGGTTTAGCTTTTGTTCTATTAAAATATCATTATTGCCACATGTAATTAAGCACAACTGATACAGTAATTTTTTGTATATATTTTTGTACTATATTTTATGTAGTTTCATCTCTTTGAAGGAAATATTTTCTTAGATGATTAATCTGGATTTATGTGATTGCTAAGTCTGGTTGCCTCATGTACGTTTGTATTTGCATACCCGGGGATGGAAATTTTCTGTGGTATGTCTTACTATTTCAGACTGTCTCAGGGTTTGCATGAATTGCATTTCTTTTTAACTTGAATATAAGCTTGAATACAACTTGAATAGCTTGAATCTAACTTGAAGTTTTAACTTATATTTAGCTTGAATAAATTGCTGTATTTACTTTAATCCAAGATGAAGTTTTTTCTCCCCATCAGCATGGGGGCATGGGGAGAGGAAGGCCTCATCTTTGATGCAAGTAGCTGCCCAGGGCAGGTGGTGGCTTAGCTCTGGCTTTGGCTGAAGCCAAAGCCAAGCCACTGCCTGCCCTGGGCTAGAATGGCTTGTTTGATGGGGAAGGGGGGTTGCTGCTCC
>NW_017729027.1:6776059-6780128 GCF_001723915.1 Gavialis gangeticus
TTTTTTCTCCCCATCAGCATGGGGGCATGGGGAGAGGAAGGCCTCATCTTTGATGCAAGTAGCTGCCCAGGGCAGGTGGTGGCTTAGCTCTGGCTTTGGCTGAAGCCAAAGCCAAGCCACTGCCTGCCCTGGGCTAGAATGGCTTGTTTGATGGGGAAGGGGGTTTGCTGCTCCGGGGCAGTGTCAGGGGGAAAAGGGACCTGCAGGCTTCCCCTCCCCTTGCCTTCCTGTCTGTGCCTGCCCCCCCCTTCTTCCCTCCCTCCTTACTTCGTGTTTCAGTCCCTCTATCCTGAACCTAGCTCGGCTGGGAGCTGCTGCCACTTCTTCCTGACCAGACTGGGATGGGGCCAACTTGGGGCCATGCTGCTGCTGAGTGCCCCAGAGCTGAAGCAGATGTGCAGCAAAAGTTAAGGGGGGAGGTGTGGGCAGGGAGATGGGGCAGGCACAGGGAGATGAGAGATGTGGGGCTGGCTGCAAGGTGAAATGGGTGGCGAGGCAGGGAGTGGGGGTAGGTATGGGCACAAAGGGCAAGGGATGGGGGACAGGCTGCATTGGAACTGGGGGTTAGGGAGGCAGGGAGTGGGGGGCAGATGGTCACAAAGGCAAAGGGGAGGCACAGACAAGGAGAGGCAGGCAATGGGGGATCACACAGTAGAGGGAGGCTCATGGGTAGGGGCAGGCAGCAGGGGGGCCAGGCACTGGCATATGGGGAGAAAGGGTAGGTTACTGGCCCCTCGCCCCTGTTGTTGCTTTCCCTATCACAGCAGTGAGGGGGATGGATTTAAGATGACCTTCCATTAATTGGTTTTGAAACATGGAAAATTATAACAAATTTATAATTTTCCTTGTATAGAATCTAATTATTGGTGGGGAGGGGCTCATCTTAAATTAAGAGTTGTCTTTGATCTGGGTAAGCGTAGTATTTGCATATGGTTTGATTCTGCAGCTCTTGCAACAACACAAGTTTTGCTGTTAATTAAAGTGAGAGTAGACTCGTGTCCTTAAGTCTCAATCTCACAGTGAACTATGTGTGGATAGATCATTAAGCCCAATCCACTGAGGCAACTTTGTTCTCGACACAGGGTTAGGATTGTCTGCATAAAATATGATTTTAGGACTAAGCAGCTATTTTGCTTCCAGTGTAACTCTGTTGACTGTAGTCAAGTTATGCTGTACAACTGCTGAACTAGTTCAGTCATCATAAAATCTATAATATCTAATTTAAGGTATTTTAACTGTTAATATGTTAAGTATATAATGTTCTTTGTTAAAAGTGTTGATTAAGCTACACTTGTTGAAGTCTAGTGCTTTTTGTTTTTAAGTTGGACTACTAAGCATTAGATTTTTTGTTGGTTTGCCAGAAGACCACAGAAGCTGTAAATTATATATGGAAAATATTTTAAAGGCAGTATTTTCAGGTTAAGAGCACTGAGTGCAGCTGGTTTGGTGTATTTTCCAAATTGGATTTTAAAATGGGAACCAGCTGCTCATATTTTGCTTTTAGTTGAAATACCAGCAGATGTCAGATAGCCCGAACTTGCCATTTTTGAAATTATATTCATTAGGGACAATAGACATTAGCTTGATGTTGAATCCAGTTATAAATTATACTAACTTCCATCTAACACTAAAGCCCAGAAGTTGAAGTTCCGTATTCCTAAGGAGGTTCATTTGGGTGGTTTGATGCATAGGTCCTTAAATAAAAGGAATCTCATACTGTAGAATCTATTGTTTATTTTAGCAGGTTTTGTACCTCAGCTAATTGTGCTAACCAAGTTATTTTCAAGCCTGATGTATCATTCTGCCAGGGGATTCATTGCTTCATTAAAAAATGGTTCCTGTTCATTGGCTTTACGGCACAGGACTCCGATGACCACTGAAAGCATATGTTAGATGCTTTCTTGCTTGACCAGGCAGGCATACTTTTTGGAACCATTCTTTGGCACGTAAGAAAGAGCACTGGTGGGAGACGAAATACTCTGTTGTCTCTATTTATCCATTACCTCCTCCTGTGAGATTAAGTTCACAGACTTGATCTTTCCTGATATAATGATGCATTGCAGAAGACCAGTCCAGAATTGCCTTGCTGTAGACTGAAAGTGTTCATGAATTAATAAGAAATGAGTCTGGGGTTACTTTAGATAAGTCGAACATTCATGTCAGGTAAAAATTTGTGCATACCTGCAATTGAGGCCTAGTTCAAAAAGACAGTCTTCACATAGGCGACTGGTGCCACCTTAGGCAAGGGGGGCACATGCCCCCCCAGTGACCAGTCGGTGACCAGGGGAGGGTGGTCCGCCCGCAGCCAATCTTACTGACTGGGGGGCAGGTCCCTGTAGCTGAATATGCTGACCAGGAAGTGGCCTCAGGACTCCTGGAAGTGGCTGTGGAGCTTCATCCAGTGCTCCCACTCCCTGGCCAGCGCTTGCAGGGAGTGCACTGGCACTCCCTCCTGCCCCCTCTGCCCGTTTTCTAAATGGGAAGCACGGCCTCTCAGGGGGTTCATGTGCACCCCCTGTGAGTTGCCACTGAGTCTTCTTTTGGGGTTTAGCAAGTGCCATAAGATCCTGGCAGGACTGAGGAGAATACCCTCAAATATTTCCTCTAGGTTTGACCTATATGTTTTAATAAATTTGAATAATTTTAAAGTTAGATTTGACCAGAACCCTAAATATACCTGACACCATTTAATTTTTTGCCATTCATCTTTTATATTCATAAGCATGTTCATGGGATATGGTGAACAAAATTCACATTTGATTTGAAATAATAGCAAAATTGTTGTCTGTGGAATTCTAGGATCAATAGTTAACTTTATTTTGGCTTTAATTGCAATTTTCTTTCCACAAGAAGGAAGATTTGCCCCAATTTAAAAAAGCATAAGTTAACTCATCCTATGTCTTGAACTGAATTATTGTTAACAAATTTTCTGTTACAGCAACTTTCTAAATAACTTTTGATATAACCTATCTTCTGATAAAAAGAAGAGCTCTTTCAGTTACAGTGCATCTTCCTTTATGTGTAGGATCTTGGGAATATCTAGAACTTTTGAAGAAAATGAATATTTATAAGCAGAACAATTCAGTGGTGCAACCAACTCTCAGTTAACTTCACTGGATGTTTTAGCTAATCCAAAGATTTGTCAAACATTTTTTTTGTATTTGCTGGGCAGATAGTACCCAAATATATTCATATACCTATGCAGGTGCTCTTGTTGTGACCATTAGGCATTATTAGCTATATCTAAAGTTTTATAAGTGTATTGTGGGGTTTCAAACAGATTTGAAAAGAATCTCTCTCTCTCCCTTTCTCCCTCTCCACCCACACCTTGTGCTCACTCTTGCTTACTCCCACTTCTCTCTGAAGTTGGGGTGGGAGGGAACCATTTCCACAGCACAAAGAGTCAAGAGTTTGTATTCCACATGCATTTGGTTCTACAAGATCTACCTCTTGGCACTAAGAGGTTAATGAGTACTTAAATACTTGAAAAGGTTACTATGGCTGAAACGTTTGGTTGAAGCTTGATGGCAGAAGGAAGGCGCACACCCAATGGAAGGGAGGGGCCATCACCAGGGAGGATTGTACTGCGGTTGCTGGCGGATGCAGCGGGGCAGTCAGGAAGGCCAAGGCGGAGATGGAACTGGGACTATCTTCCTGGATCAAGAACAAGAAGTCCTTTTTTAAATACATAGGGGGTACAAAGAAGGTGCCGGGTAATGTGGGGCACCTGCAGGACAAGCTAGGCGATTTGGTCGTCACACCAGATGACAAAGCTAACATACTTAACGATTTATTTGGCTCCATTTTCCTGAGCAGGGACAAGAACAGCCACTCCCCCTCTGGGCCCCCCATAGACCCCAGGGGAGGCGCACCTAGGCCAAGGGTTTCTGAGGAACTAGTTAGGGAACTTCTGGAGGGACTGGATGTATTCATATCAGCTGGTCCGGGTGATCTCCACCCTCGAGTACCTAGGGAATTGGCTGAGGTCATTGCGGGACCCCTGGCACGGCTTTACGAGCACTCGTGGTGCTCTGGTGTGGTGCCAGAGGACTGGAAGAGGGCCAATGTG
>NW_017729027.1:6780469-6780771 GCF_001723915.1 Gavialis gangeticus
GTCAAATGGGTCACCAGCTGGCTGGAGGGTTGCACCCAGAGAGTGCTGGGCGACGGGTCATTTTCGACTTGGAGGGATGTGGGCACTGGGGTTCCGCAGGGCTTGGTTCTTGGGCCCACACTGTTCAACATAGTTTCATAGTTTCTAGGATCGGAAGGGACCTGAGTAGATCATCTAGTCCGACCCCCTGCCATGGCAGGAAAGACTACTGGGGTCAAACGACCCCAGCAAGGTGTACAACTAGCCTCCTCTTAAAGACCCCCAGGGTAGGAGCCAGCACCACTTCTCTTGGAAGTTGGTTC
>NW_017729027.1:6782042-6782310 GCF_001723915.1 Gavialis gangeticus
CCCTCTTCCAGTCCTCTGGCACCATACCAGAGCACCACGAGTGCTTGTAAAGCTGTGCCAGGTCCTGCAATGACCTCAGCCAATTCCTTTAGTACTCTGGGGTGGAGATCGTCCGGACTAGCCGAGTTGAATGCATCCAGAGTCCCTCCAGAAGTTCCCTAACTAGTTTCTCACTAAGTCTTGGCCTAGGTGTGCCTCCCGTGAGGCCTGAGGGGGGCCCAGCAGGGGGGTGACTGTTCTGATCCCTGCTTAGGAAAATGGAGGCAAA
>NW_017729027.1:6782321-6783421 GCF_001723915.1 Gavialis gangeticus
GCGCTAGCAGGAGTCTGCCTCCTGGCCCTTCCTGCTCGCCCGCTGACGCAAACACTGGCGTGCTGTTACAGAACGTGCCTATTTGCACGCTCTGTTCGCACGGCTGGGGAGCACGGCTCCCTACTGGTTCAGTTAAGAAGGATCTGGGGGGCTTCCCCTCTGGATCTGGCTCAGCTGTGTCAGTCCCTCTGCCCCACTTACCTTAGGGGGCTCAGCTGCTGCTGCCCCTGCTGCTGCTGCGTTCTCCTCTGCTGCTGCTGCTGCACTTGCCTTTGCTCTGGGTCCAGTAAGGGGGCACACGTGCATGCGGGACATACGTGTGCCTGGATCCCTCCTCTCCTCGCTGCTCCTGGTTCCCGAGTGCCAGGAGCTACGTCAAACTGCGGCTTTTAAAGTCCGCGGTTTGAATTTCCCGCCGCTGCCCCAATTGCCAATCAGGCGCTCCGGTCTCACCGGAAGTGCCTGCTGATGATTCCGCTCCCCCGCTGGGGGAATCTGGTGCCTCCCTGAGGGTTAACCCAGGGGGTGCTCCCTGTCTTGGGGGGACAGCCCCCCCAGCCCGCCCTCTGTTCGCACGGCTTGGGAGCACGGCTCCCTACCAGCTCAGTTGAGAGGGATCCGGGGGGCTTCCCCTCCGGATCCGGGTCAGCTGCGTCGGTCCCTCTGCCCCACTTACCTTAGGGGGCTCAGGTGCTGCTGCCCCTGCTGCTGCTGCATTCTCCTCTGCTGCTGCTGCTGCGTTCGCCTCTGCTCTGGGTACGGTAAGGGGGCACACGTGCGTGTGGGACATCTGTGCCTGGATCCTTCCTCTCCGGAGTGCTAGATGATGAACATCTTCATCAGTGACTTGGATGAGGGGGTAAAAAGCACCCTGTTCAAATTTGCTGATGACACTAAGATGTGGGGGGATGTGGGCATGCCGGAAGGGAGGAATAGGTTGCAATC
Organism: Gavialis gangeticus; assembly: GCF_001723915.1. Taxonomy (NCBI): domain Eukaryota; kingdom Metazoa; phylum Chordata; order Crocodylia; family Gavialidae; genus Gavialis; species Gavialis gangeticus. The sequence goes on from NW_017729027.1 coordinate 6,783,267, forward strand.
AGACCTAGACAGGTTACAGGGGTGGGCAGATGAGAACAGGATGGGATTCAACACTGACAAGTGCAAGGTGATGTACCTGGGGAGGAAGAACCAGCAGCATACCTACAGGCTGGGGAACTCCCTTCTTGTCAGTGTAGAGGCAGAAAAGGATCTTG
>NW_017729027.1:6788729-6793057 GCF_001723915.1 Gavialis gangeticus
TACAGGACCTGAACCTGTTCAGCTTCCACAAGAGAAGGCTGAGGGGGAATCTAGTGGCCTGTTACAAACTAGTCAAAGGGGAGCAGCTGGCATTGGGGGAGTCCCTGTTCCCCTGAGCACTGCCAGGAGTGACCAGGAATAACGGTCACAAGCTGGCAGAGGATAGATTTAGGCTAGATATGAGGAGGCGCTACTTCACGGTCAGGGCGGCTAGGATCTGGAACCAAATTCCAAGAGAAGTGGTGCTGGCTCCTACCCTGGGGGGTCTTTAAGAGGAGGCTAGATGAACACCTTGCTGGGGTCATTTTTCTATGATTCTATGAAATAAATTCAATGATAGAAGTACAAGACTGTAATGTTAAAAATCTTTTAAGTAGTATTTATACACTGTAATTACCTAATGTTAATTTGTTCAATAAAAGAAATATTCCTTGATAGAAAACAGAAAATATAAAAATAAAAACCCTGAATAGTTTTCTGGTTGTTAGATATTGCAATGCTGTTTGTGAAGAATATGTTAAATGTATTGTGCCTTAATGTTGCTAGTGGTGAAAATATTGTGCTTGCTTTTAGATGTTCAACTCTTGTTTTATAGAGCTACTGAAATTGAATTTAATGTAGCTATTGTAAACTGAGGGCGGTCAAAATTTGGCAAGATATTTTTAAACATCAGCTGAATTGTGTAGAATAACACCTAAATATAAAGCAGTTAAATATGAACACACGAATGCCATGTGTCCCAGGAGGCTGGGGGGGCACAGTGAGCTCCCTCAGGCAGTGGCGGTGCTGTTTGTGGCAGGAGCATGACAGTGGCAAGGATTCCTAGCATTTGGCAAACAGGGAGCTCCCACAGGTGGCCACAGTGCTGGTAGGGCGAGCACCAACCAGCAGTCGGCGACCACCCACAGATGCCACTGGGAGCAGCAGTGTTTGCGGATCACCCACAGACATCGGCAGCAAGACGGGGTGCGGAGAGCGGTGACCACCCACAGGTGCCGCTGGCAGTGTCAGCAGCACCTTTTTGAAGGGGGTGCATGTGCACCCGCGTGTACACCCTATGCATTGCCAATAGATGAACATATATTAGACCTTTTACATTTACAACTGTATTTTTTACCTATCAGGACTCAAAAGCATTGATTGCATGTTAATGAATGTTTCTGTTTCATTTCTGTTGTTAGTTAACAGAAGTAACTTTGAAAACTATTGAATCATTTTATAACTATAGAAATTATGAACTCTAGGTTTTGGTTTTCTACCAAGGGAACAATATTTATTACATAGGGAGTCGAGCCTTTTTTGCTACATCTAGCTTAGCCCTCGTATTATGATTTATAGCTGACTGTAGAGACCCAGGCAACTTCACTGGTCATGGCCTACAAAAAACATTAATAAATATCTCCTTTGGTTAATGAATATAGTTGGAATTAAAAGCATTTCCATGTTATCTCAGTTTTTATTTGACTCAGAGAAAGTACAGGCAGTGCTGTATGTTACAGAGATGGACAGTAGTTCACTTGTTAGTTGTTACTATTGATAATGATTTTTACACTAGGCATGCACTTAAAACAATGTAAGCATAATAATAATAATAATTGTGCTCTTTATTTGTGATGGGTAAATAAGATGATGTTTAAATTCAGATTATGCCTGCAATTGTGGGAAGAGAGGAGAGGTTTAATGTTTGGAAGATATTGGGATACATTAGTACAGGGGTGGGCAAAATGCAGCCCACGGGCCAGATGTGGCCCACCAGGCCATTCTATTCATAGACTGTAAGGCCGGAAGGGACCTCGGAAGATCTTTGGGTCCAGCCCCCTGCACCAAGCAGGAAAGATAACTCGGGGTTAAGTGACCCCAGCAAGCTGACTGTCTAGTTTCCTCTTGAAGATTTCCAGGGTAGGTGATTGCACCACCTCTGGAGGGAGCTTATTGCAGAGGTGGTGCAATCACCACCTCTGGTGATTGGAGGGAGTGTGGACTGTGAAGAAGTTTTTCCTAATGTTGAGCCTGAATCGATCTTCCAGGAGTTTGTGGCCGTTACTCCTGGTTTTCCCCTTGAGTGCCCTGGTGAGCAGCTGCTCACCAAGCCCTTGATGTACTCTCCTAGTGCAGTGGTAAGGTGCTACCAGGTCTCATCTCAGCCTTCTTTCCTTCAGGCTGAAAAGTCCCAGATCCCTCAGCCTTGCCTTTTATGGCTTGCCTTTTAAGACTCTGATTATAGGGGTGGCTCTTCTTTGGACTTTCAAGCTTGTCCACATCCTTGTTAAAGTGTGATGCCCAGAACTGGACACAGTACTCCAGCTGCAGCCTCACCAGTGCTGTGTAGAGCGGAAGAATCATCTCCCTGGTTTTGCTGGAGGTGCCAGATATTATTTGCCCTACTGGCTACTGCAGGGGTAGGCAAGTCCTCAGGGACTTCTCCAGAGTGCCACGAGTTGTGGAAGAGTTTTCCCTGGGGTTCTGCAGTGACTTCAGCCAGCTCCTTCAGCACTCTTGGATGAAGATCATCCGGTCCTGCTGACTTGTATACATCTAGTTTTATTAATTGGTCATATACCAGTTCTGTGGCAATAATAGGAAGGTGATTATTCCTACTGTGCTTATCCTCTACTCTACCTGGCATGGTTTTCCCTTTGGTCTGTTGAAAGACTGAGGCGAAGCAGTCATTCAGGAGTTCAGCTTTCTCCTGGGTGCTGCTAACCAGCTCTCCTGAGTTGTTAAGCAATGGCCCCACACTTCCATTTGTTCTCCTTCTGTTCCCTATGTACCTAAAGAAGGCCTTCTTGTTGTCCTTGATTTCCGTTGCTAATCTAAGTTTGGTTGCCACTTTATCTTGTCTTATCTGTTCCCTGCAAGTGCGAGACATCATGGAATAGTCCTCCTTGGGGCCACCCTGAGCTTCCACTGTTTATAAGCCTCTTTCTTAAGACGACTGTGATTTCCCTGTTTAGCCAAGAGGGCTTCCCAGTCCTTCTGTTACCTTTTTTCCACATGGGTATGGACTTCCTTTGTGCTTCAAGGATTGTGTTAAGGAACAGCCATTTTTTGTGCATACCTTCTGCCTTTAGTCCCTGGTCCTGCAGCACTTGCCCTACTATTAACCTAAGCTTGTAGAAATGTGTATTTTTGAAGTTCAAGACTTCAATCCTGCTATCCCATTTGTCTGCCTTACATTGGACAGTAGACATGATGGTTCTGTGGTTGCTGTTGCCTAGACTTCCCTTTATATTTAAGTCAGCCACCAGGTCATCTCCTTTAGCTAGGACTGGGTCTAGCAGACCATCACCTCTGGTTGGCCCATGCACCTCCTGAATCAGGAAGAGCTCCTTGAGACAGGTCAGGAAGGATCGCGAGTGTTCTTCCCAGGAGATGTCTGGATAATTAAAATTGTCCATGATGACCATGTCGTGTGCACGTGCAGCCTCAGCCAATTTTAGGTGAACTCCAGATTGAGTTCCTCCCCCTGGTTTGGTGGCGTGTAGTATACACCTACAGTTAGGTCTCTCTCGCCATCCCCCACCCTCCACCCTGCCTTGCAACTTACCCAGAGGGTTTCAAGCTGTCCATTTTTGGAGCTAATGTTGGCCTCCAAGGAACTGTACTGCTCTTTCACATAGAGAGCAATGCCTCTACCTTTGTCCCCTGGCCTGTGGGACCCCTAAAAAATTTATTGATATTTAACATTTGTCCCCGCGTGATCTGGGGACAACAGGGCAGACCCTACAATGAGAGACTGTGGGACCTGAACCTGTTCAGCCTTCACAAGAGAAGGCTGAGGGGGGACCTGGTGACCGTCTGTAAACTCACTAGGGGAGATCAGAAGGGTTTGGGAGAGACCTTGTTTCCCCTAGTGCCCCCTGGCATTACAAGGAATAATGGTTGCAAGTTGTTGGAGAGTAGGTTTAGATTAGACATCCGTAAGAACTACTTCACAGTCAGGGCGGCTAGGATCTGGAACCAACTTCCAAGGGAAGTGGTGCTGGCTTCTACCCTGGGGGTCTTTAAGAGGAGGCTTGATGCCTACCTGGCTGGAATCATTTGAGCCCAGTTTTTTTCTCCTGCCCAGGCAGGGGGTCGGACTTGAAGATCTACAAGGTCCCTTCCGACCCTACTTCTACGATTCTATTTATCTGCTCCTGGCTGCTTGCCAAGGATGACAGGAGCCAGAGGCAGTAGGAGCCAGCAGCAGGACCCAGGAACCGAGCGAGCCCTGCCCCACCCCCATCCATTTCCCTGCCCCTGTGCTACTCCGGCACCACGTGGCTCCTAGCTGCATTATTGGACAGTGGGAGCACAGGGCCATGCTGGTACTCTGGGTGGGTGTG
>NW_017729027.1:6798057-6805975 GCF_001723915.1 Gavialis gangeticus
CCCCATCCATTTCCCTGCCCCTGTGCTACTCCGGCACCACGTGGCTCCTAGCTGCATTATTGGACAGTGGGAGCACAGGGCCATGCTGGTACTCTGGGTGTGTGTGTGTGTGCGTGTGTGTGTTCGTAGGGTGAGTCCCACATGCACAGCCCACCATAAACATGCATCCTCTCCCCCACACACAGCCCCCCACAAACTCCATACATACCCACACCCCACATAGCCACACACGTATGCTCCCTCACCCCTACACACACCCACACCTCACATACCTACGCACTCACAGCCCCCCACAAACTTATACCCACCCCCCACACGATATACGAGAGTCAGACTTCCTTTTAAGCTATTGTGCAATCACCTTTACGTATGCTACACAAACATGTAAATCAGGACAAAATATTTTTTAAAATCAAATTTAATTAATTTTGTAGATGTTCACTTTTTAGAATATAATTTGGTATTTTTCTTGTTCCAAGGTGTTAAAACCCCTTGCTGAGAGGAGTACTTCTTGGGGGGGCAAGGAGAGGGACTTCCGGTGGCAAAGGTTGGGATTAGGGGCAGGACTTCTCGTCAAACGATAGTGACCAGGGGTGGGGCTACCCATGAAGCCCTGAACAGCTTGCCAAAACTCAGTAAGTGGCTCTCTGCCTGAAATATTCGCCCTCCCCTGCATTAGTACAGGTATTCCATACAAATAGCGAACTCTAATTTGTAGCAAACTTATTTGACTTGCTCATTCCAGGTATTTTAACTCAAACTTTCTTAAGTTCAGAAATGTTACCTTGACTGGGTTGTCCCTGCTTTGAGCTGGAGGTTCGACTAGATGACCTTCTAAGGTTCCTTCCAGCCCTAATTTTCTATGATTCTGTGTGAGTCCGGTTTAAATATAAATGCCCCTGTGAGTGTTAACTGTGATCCCTGATCGAAGGGATTTCTTTGTGGTGAATGAACTGTGACAGAACCAAGTGGCTGCAGTTCCACTTACAATGGTGGAATGAGTGAGGCTTGAAAGAAAGGGTTGACAAAAACAGCTCCAAATGAGTGAATAGCCAGAAATTACTGATTAAGCAGTTCTGATGCAGCAGCTGATAGTAATGACATACTATTGCACATTTTCCCCCTCATATGGTGCAAGCTTGATCTTAAGCTTAAGCTTAAAATTTCATTGCAGATGTATTTTTGTGGTCTCTGCTTGAAGCTTTCTTTCCCTAAGGGATCGACGCTTTTAAGTACAGTAACCTTGTCTGGTATGTTGTGGTCTGGATGTTTTCTGCTCATCATAAAAACATAAAAACACCTACCTTATCCTTTGAACAAGAACTGAGTCATAATACTGAATAGCTATGCCCTAAGCCTGTAAGTAGCTTCTTGGGGCCTCCTTATATTCCGTACAGTATGTGTGAAACTGCCCAGACTGCATGGGTGCAAGCTGGTGTGGAATTTGGAACCATACTGAGTTTAAAGACTGCTGCCCTTTTGACTGATTGTTTTCACTTAGTCCAAGGGTGGGCAATTATTTGGGCTGGAGAGCCGCTCAGGAAGTTTTGGTGAGCTGTTGCAGGCTGGATAGGGCGTGGTACTGACCCAGTGGGGCAAGGGGCACTGGCCATTCCTAGTGTGGTGGGCAGGGGGGAGGGCAATTGATCCTAAGTGTACCAGGCCTGTGCCCCACATCCACCACCAGGGGTGCCAGATAGAGTGGGCAGGCAGGCGGGATTTCCATGGAGACTGGCTGGGATCCCCATGGGCAGGGCGTGCTCAGAAAGGCAGATAGGATGGGTCTGCAGGCAGGCAGAGAGAGCAGTGTCTAGGAGCAGGATGGATAGGCGGGGCCGGGATCATGGGGCAGTAACAACACGGGGATGGAACCCAGGGCAGAGCCGTGATCCACTCCCCACGCATCTGGATCATGACTGGATAGAATCCTTTGGTGGGCCAGATCTGGCCTGTGGGCTGTATTTTGCCTACCCCTGACTTAATTCCTGTCCTGGTGTAACAGGGCCATGGCACTGTTGGTGGGTGCACTGTGTTTGTTCTCCTATTCAGTCCCTCCATTCCTGGCCTTGCCCTCTCACCTGCCATGCCTTGATGGCAAAGCTAATACATTTAGGAGGTTGTCCTCAGAGATCCAGAGTTTGGAATTTGGTGCTTTGCTCTGCTCTGCTTATCAGGTTGCCAGTCTGCCCAATACTCGCACCCTATATTTAATAGATTTCATAGACATTAGGGCTGGAAGGGACCTTGAGATCATCAAGTTCAGCCCCCTGCCCCAAGAGCAAGAAGTCAGCTAGGTTCAAAGGACCCCAGCAAGATAAGCGTCCAAGCATTTCTTGAATGAGTCCAGAGTAGGTGCCTGCACCACTTCTGGAGGGAGTCTATTTCAGGTCCTAGAGGCTTGGACAGTAAAGAGTTTTTTTTCTTATGTCCAGCCTAAAACAGCCTTGTAGGAGTTTATGACTGTTGGTCTTTGTTTTTGCTTGGGGTGCTCTGGTGAACAGATGTTCTCCCAGATCCTGATGAACACCCCTTGTGTACTTATAAGCAGCCACAAGGTCCCCCCCGAGCCTGCGCTTTTCCAGACTGAAGAGTCCCATGGCTCTTGGCCTGTCTTCATAAGGCCTATTCTCCCGTTGATCAAACCGCGTGGCGCTCCTATGGACTCCCTCAAGGTTCTCAACATCCTTGAATTGTGGAGCCCAGTATTGGATAGAGTACTCACTATCCAATACTGCAGCCTCACCAAGGCTGAGTACAGTGGGAGGATGACATCCTGAGATTTACTTGAGAAGCCAGGGTTTTGTTTGCTTTGCCAGCTACAACATCGCATTGGTGGCTCATATTCATCTTGTGGTGAGTCATGACCCCCAAGTCTCTTTCAGCAGTGGTGCTAGCAAGCGTGGCACTGCTGAGCCTGTAAGTAGGATGCGGGGTTTTTTCCCCCGAGGTGGAGTACCTTACATTTATTGGTATTGACGTCATTAGGTTTCTGTCCGTCCACTTACTAAGCTTATCCAAGTCAGCCTGGATCGCTAACCTGTCCTCAGGTGTGGCCACAATGCCTGAAAGTTTAGTGTCATCGGCCAACTTAGCAAGTGCACTTCTGACACCAATGTCCACATCGTTGATACAGATGTTAAAGAGAACCAGTCCAAGGACAGAGCCTTGGGGAGGCACCACTGGTCACGGAGTGCCATAATGATTTGCTGCCATCGACCACTACTCTCTGGGTCCAACCACAGAGCCAATTTCTCTAACCTGAGAAGGGCTGTGTCTCTTCTTTCTCTGGCATGATTATCACATCTCTCTGGGCTCCTATACATGTGCAGGGAGGCTGCTCTGATGCACTATAATTACAGCACATTGGAGCAGACTCTATTAATCCAGCGTTGAATAAAGCCTCCAGCATTTTGTGTATTAGCGTCCCTGCACTGAAAAATGGCTCATCAAATGAGCTTTAGTTTAAAGCACCCTGCTGCCATTTTTCAGCGCGGGGGTGCTAATGCACAAAATGCTCCAGGCAGTTTAATTAGCACGGGTCTTGGAGCTGCACTAATTAAGGCATGCCCCCTCTCCCTGCCTCCACCTCCCGGAGCATGTCTATAAATGCCCTCTGTCTCTCTGGCCTGCAGTCTTCATCCTTCTGTGCAGTTCTCTAGGCATTCATTCTTACCTGTCCCTGAAAGGTGGTCTCTCAGGGCATCTACCCCCATACGCTGTTCTCCAGGCACTCTCCCTAGTCTCAGTGCTCTGAGCATCACTGGGACTAATCCTGGCCTCCAGTCTCCTGTATAGTCCTTCTCAAGTTTTGTGGGTAAAACAGTAAATGTAAACTGTTTATGATAAACAGAAGTGACTTAGCTGGCTGTGTAGGTCTTAGCAGAGCTCCTTCCTTTTTGGGCCAGATTAAGCCTCTAGCCCTGGATTTAGGATTAGATGGCCCCCTCCTCTTCATCCATCTGGTCATCTGGTCTGACTCCCTTGTAATAGGGACTGGGCACTGCTAACTCCCATTTCAGCTGCCCAGCATTTGCTGCCCATAGTCTTGAGTCCTGTAGCTCTTCTAACTGTGCTACTTGCACCTGTGGCCCCTTGCAGGTAGCCGTCCTGCAAGATGTGTTTACTTTGCCTGTAAATAACAGGGGATCTTTCTCCCTTCATTAGCAATATACCTTCTGCAACGCTGTTCTTACTTCACTCAAATAATTGGGATTAGGATAATAAAAGGCCCATGTTACACCTTGTAACTGTCATTTGTTCTTATCCTCTCTTCTGCTTCTATACAGAAGTTCATTCTGAAGCATTTTTCTTTTCTTTCATCTTAAATCTTTTTTTCCCAAAAGTCCCAGATGTCTTTATCTTCTGTTCTTTCAACCTTGCTCTTGCTGAGACTGCTCAGTGCTGCTAATATCTTGTACAGCCATTTCTACTACCCCTAATGGTCCAGATGGATTGAGCTCCTTCTTTGATCCTGCTACATCTTTTCCTTCCTCCTTCTCACTCATTCTTCTCCCCTGAACAACATTTCATCCTTCTGTTCTCTCCCACTCTGTGTTGTTATCATCTATGAAGTACCCGGTTCTTCCCATTCTCTGCTTCCTTGTCTGGCTGTAATGTATTGCTTGGTTTCCTCTTCATATTCATTCACATTTTTGATTACTTGAACTGAGATCCCATTTATTCCCCTAGTCTTCATCTCTTCAACCTCATTTCTTCATTTGATATGTAATTGTAGGTTAAGGTATTAATGTTCATTTGCTCGATTTTTGTCTCAACCAAGCAGGGCTCCCTCTCTGTTTTTCTTATTCTCTGACCACCATATCTCTTTCAGTTTTGCTCATTTTCTACTTTCCCTTTCCTTTTTATAACACTCAGTCTGTCAACACTACCTCTTTGTTATGATCAGCTTCCTTTTCAAGATCTCTCCTCTCCTGTTCCACTTCCTTTTGATTGACCTTGCTGATTTCTTTAAACAAAAATATATAAGATATCATTATACTTTACAGTATAATGGACAAAACTAAACATTCTGTTGGCTTTTAACAAGATTCATTTGCTAACACGTACTCCCATTTTACTGCCTTTTGTCTCTTTAGACAAAGGACAGGGATGTTCTTTTTTCTGTATAGTACTCAGCACAATGGGGCTCCAATCCCATTTGGGACTTTGGCAATCACCATATTATAAATATTTAATAATAATAATGGGTCATCAAATCTCAGGTTTTATTCCAAAAGGAATGCAAAAATGTAGTACCTTTGTTCAACACCAAGAACTCAGCAAAATATAATCTTGGCAGTCTTATTTTAGAGTACAGTGATTAATACATCATATGTTAGAAAGAGGAGACGGCTCCTTCCCACAAACATCTGCTTATAATTTAAACACTGCAAAATATCCAAAAAAGATTGTGTGGTGAGTTCTGTCTTAGGACTTAGCCACGTATCCTGCTGTCCCAAAGACAATTCCTACGCATATTCATTTTACCAGTACAGTGCTGAATCTTTTCTGTTTAGTACGTAAGTGAGTGTGTTCACATAAACTGCTAATGAAAAGTGCTATAAAAACTTTGGAAGAATGTATGTAGATGATTTACAATTACACATTTGTACTGCTATAACATTTGGGCAAAAAGATTTCTTTTTCATAAGGGTATCCTGTAAATAGCTATGAATGTATTCATTATGTCAAGATTGTTCCACATAGTCCCTTTTTTCTTCCCACTTCTTGTCCCTTTCCAGTGCCTGGTCTCACCCACTCCACACAACTACCATCTGGTATTAATTTCTGCAGTGTAGTCTTGTCTTCAAAGGTTGCTAGGTCCCCACAGACAAGTTTATTTTGGTCAAGTCATGAAATTTAGAGTCAAGTTATATAAAGGGGTCCAGATTAAACTTAGAATTTTATGAGGGCCTTATTTTTTCCTTCATTAAGAGCATGTTTATCCTTCCCTATCCAGTGTTTGACACCACTGAAAATACATTGTTCCATTTTGCTTTTGTCATGAGAAATGTATATTTTCCTGTTTGTACAATGTAGTATGTTGATGAGCTGACCTCAGTGGTCAAGGTAAATATTTATGTCTTAGACTTCCTTCAGTGCCATAATTTGAATAATTGTGGACTCTTTTAGGGTTGGGAGAACCATGAAACATTATCAGATGAAACTTCATTTGTACTGCTTAGACAAAATGTTAAGACACAAAAAACCCAAAACAAAACAAAACAAAACAAAACAAAAAGTAATAGATGCTTCCTTGGATCCAAAATGGACACTGCTAGCTAATATGGTGGCATTTCACTGATTTAAAAAGTCAAAGATCACTGTCCTTGATTGGAAATGTATTAATTAAGTTTTATGTATTTTTTTTGCATTGCACAAATACACATACAGCAGTGCCTCATCTCCCAAGTTCTTATCCAGTATCTGTTTGAAGGATTCTGTAAGGGCAGTTTCTTCTTTCTAAAATCCTGTCCTATTATGTTACAGAATATATATTAATTAAATATGAAAATCAAAGAGCTTTATTATTGCATGGACAAATATGAAAAGAAGAGGAGCTGAAAAACTTCTGAATGTGACTATACTTTAAACTATAGAGTGGAAACTAGTTGTTTAGTTCAACTTATTCAAGATTTGAAAAACTGGCTGGCTAAATTGAATGCCAGGGAATGTAGGGGTTTTAAAATATTTTTTTTATAAGAGTGCAGTAACTCCAGAAGTATAAATTTGGCTCTGAACCTACTTTTTGGGTTAAAAATAATAAAACTGGAGATATTGAGTGGAGTCTTATGGTAGTAAAACTGTTCTATCAGATTGCTTTTAGATGCTTTACGTTTCTTATTTAGTGGAGTTGAAGCACTTTCAAGCCCTTTCATTAATTTGGTTTCTAGGGACAAGACTTTGTAGAGAGCTACAGTTATTGTACATCTTTTCTGACCTCCTCAAGGAATGGGTACATATGGAGATATAGCCTAAAGAAATTCCATCCTAGTGGTAATGCCTTTTGCATATTTGGTTGTTAAACAAACAGTTTTCGCAAAAAATGATGATGATAAAAGTAGACCATTTGATTTGGTCCTCTAAAAAATATAGGGAAGAGAATAAATTTAGATTAAGGTGCAAACTCTTTGATTTGATTTATTTTTGCTAGTATGGTCATCTGGTGTTTAACTAGATCAACTTACATTGTTGCTTATTAAGGGTATATCTATGCCAGCGATTCTCAAACAGGGTGGGACAGCTAGCAGCATTAGGTGTGCAATTATGATTCACAAGGGAAGCTCAGAGAGTTCAAATATTACTCCTTAGTGTCAAAACCATTCTGATATGCGGTCTTTCTGAGTTTTTTGTAACAGAATATTTGCACTATTATTTTTTGTAGTCAAAAATGAGCAAAAGCAAACTGCCGGCATTTTCCCAGGGGTGTCTTGAGTTTTGAAAAGTTGAGAGAGACTGATCTACACAGTTTTCCTGGCGTGTCCCAGCAGGGACATTCCTCACTGATCTGTGCCTATTGTCATGTACCAACTCCAGGAATACTGTATGGGGAAGCCACTCCAGGGACTTCCTGCATGGTTATTCTTGAGATGTCAGTCTCAGGTATATATGATATATTTGGTTAGAGACAAATTAGAAAAAGTGCTGTGTGTAGTAAGTGCTTAAACTGAACTGCACGGCAGGAAATTTCTGTCCTTCAATTGAACTTACCCTCTTGCAGAATTCTGATGACATTTCACCACTAAAGGAAGATTATATTATCAGGGTTAAGACAGGTAGGCAATGTTTTTGACCGGAGTGCCGAAAAAAATGTAATGTCTGCCTTTATAAGGTGCTGCAGTGCTAGAAGAACAAAACCGGGAAGGTGGGTACATGGCAGCACGTACTGCATATTAATATAGTCAATAAACATAAATGC
>NW_017729027.1:6810975-6833894 GCF_001723915.1 Gavialis gangeticus
TTTTTTTTTTTTTTTTTTTTTTTTTTTTTACAGTAAATAGAAGTTTTCAAAAAGTTCTAAACCTGGTGACAATAAATACAACTTCGTATACTATCTTAGTTGTTGTGTATTCTGTTTTGGTAAGCATGTTGTGATGAGAGAGAGAAAGAAAAAGAAATAGAGAAAGAAGAGAAAGAAAGAGAAGAGAAAAAAGGAGAGAAGAGAGAGAGAACTGCACGCACGCAGATAGAAATGCACAGGACCCCAGACGCGTGCGCACACACACAGAACCAGACACACTCATGTGCAAACATGCAAGTGCATGTAAACACATGCACACGCATGCATGACCACAGCCTCTGTGCTTCCCTGGGGAGCTGGACCCCAGGCCTGCAGAGGCCCTGGCCCAGTGTCTCATCAGCCAGCTGCAGGGGGCGGTGCTAGGTGGGGTCTGGGGGGGCTTTAACCACGCCAAAATTCACCGTAGCCTCCCTGTACCATCTCTCCTAGTGCCGTCACCCATCCTATGCAGCTGAGCCCACAAAGGTGTAGTGGGGGGGAAAGGGTTGTGGGGGGGACTGGGGCTGGACTTGGGGCAGGGCAGGTGGCGGTAGCCCAGGCGGTGCTGGAGGGATGGTTGTGAGGGGACTAAGGCAAATTTTGGGGTGGCTGTAGTCCCCCAAACCTCCCCTAATGCTGTAGCTCCACACTGGCAGTGACTACATGTGCGCCTCGGAGCTCTGGTGGGGGAGGGGGTGGGGTTCCACTGCCTCAGCCCCCCCTCCCCCCCATCTTCCCAGGGGGTGCGTGCAGCCGATGCTGGCACAAAGCCCAGCTCGGGCTTGAGTCCACCTGGGTTGCACTAGGGGAGTAGTGGGGGGCACTACAGCCACCCCCAAAATTTGCCTTAGCCCCCTCCCTGTAGCCACCTCTCCAGTTCCACCTGGGTCACCGCCACTCATCCTGTGCAGCTGAACTCGCCTCACTTCTGCCCGCAGCACAGCCCTCCCAAAGCCCCCACCACCGGGAAGAGGCTGGCACCACCCCTGCAGCCAGCCCAGGCTCTCGGTGGCTGCTGGCAGCCCTGAAGCTTGGGCTGCTTGCAGCCTCCCAGCTGCCTGCTGGGAGCAGCTCTATGCTCTGGTACAAGTGCTGGGGGTTGCCGATCCCTGAGTTAAGAAATTGCTGATCCTACATCTGCTGGGTAGCTTTTCCCAGTATATTTTACAAAGTGCATTTTCCAGAATATCCTTCTTATAAAGGTAGTACAAAGTAAATCAGTATCGTCAAAAACTGTCACACTTAATGAAAATGCATCATTACTAAAGTCTCATGTATTTTTGCAGCAGAAAAGATGACACATTGTTGGATTCTCAATGTACGGTCTCTGTTAACTTTTTTTTGTTAAGTTATGTAAAAAAACAGACATACTCAGCTCCTATGCTCCAGGGAAGAATAACTAGTTATTTAAATACTTACATGATTTATTGGTATAATACCAACAAAGTGATAGTTTCTTATATTCCTTATGTTCTCTCCAGGGATCTGGCTTTCTTTGTTTAAAACCCACAAATTCTCTGATTAAAAAAAAAAAACAAAAACAAAAAACAACCAAAATTTGTGATTTAAAATGAAACTCCACTATATATCTATATATGTAGGTATCAGTTGAACACAGTGTTTTATTGATATGTTTACAATTTTAAAGCAGTTAAGAAGCCTACCAGTACCTCAATCACTATAATAAAATATCTTCTAAATACCTATACGTTTTGGCATTTGATTTTGGGTTTTTTATCATGGAAAATCAGAGCTCCCCCTGCCTCCTTTGCTCACTAGGATGCAGGTCCAGGCCCCTCACTCCCCACCCACAGCCCCCCACCCTGTTGGAGGGGGCCCCCCAGCTTCCAGAGCTACAGGGCCAGGGACCCGGGTCCGCAGCCTCCCATAGCAGTACCTGAGCCTCAGCTGCTGCCTGTGGGAGGCAACAGCTGCTGTGGTGGAGCGGAGAGCTGAACATAGCTCCCCCTCTCCCACGGGCAGCACGGCTGGAGCGGCAGCACGGCTGTTACAGGCTTGGGCTCCCTGCCCTGCTGCTTTTCTTTTGGGGCCTCCACAGCCCAGTGGGTGGGACCTGGTGTGGCAGAACAGAGTGAGGCCAGGTGAGGAGGCTTGTTGCTCCTGCTGGGAGCTCTGTGCTGCCATAGCGAGGTATCCCTTGCCCACCCAGCACCAGTGAGGGGCACGACACCTCGCCTCTGCCCTTGCTGCTGCTGGGCAGGCAGGGGGCACCTCACCAGGGCAGCGTGGGGCTTGCGGTGGCAAGGGGCTTTCCTGCCTTGCCCCACTCTGCCCTGCTGTGCCAAGTCCCACCCACTGGGCTGCAAAGGCTCTATGGGGAGAGCAGTAGGGTGGAGAGCCCTATCCTGCAGCAGGCAGCTAGCCCCTGGCCCATGCACAAATCTGGGGGTCACATGCCCCCCAGGAGTGCATGCAGTGGCAGGGAGCCAGCCCTCTCCTGCCCCCTGGACAAGTTGCCCGCAGCCCCACCAGGGCCCTGCGGTTATGCATTCCAGCCCCGGAACCTGAGCCCCAACTCCCTCCCTCTCTCCCTCCCTATGGAGACTTAAAACCTCTCTTCCCACCCTCAGACTTGCCTGCAGGAGCTGCTTTCCAGTTTGCATGTGTGAACACATACATGTACCTGGTGCACCCTGTCTGACGTATAGTCTTCCACTCTCCCCAGGCCCTTGAAAGCTGGAACTCTGCCAGCCTGCACAGAGAGCTCTTTGCAAAAGTGGAAAATCTGTGCATTTTTCCATTAAAATGAAAAATCCCCATTTTTCTCTGTTAAAAGGGGGCATCTGTATTTTTTTCTGTTTTTCAGCGGGAAAGGGAAAATTTGGATCCTTGATAATCTTTCTCTATATATGGTACGTTTTTGCAGTAGGAGCAGTGTTTTCCTTTGCATCTTGTACATGCTAAGCATATAATCGACTTATACATGATATAAGGTTTTAGAATAATTTGTATGCTCACAGTAAAATTTCTGTATTGACTGCCTCTGGTCATTTTAAAGAACTGTTCATGATATCAGAGAAACAATGAATGTATGGAATGAACATAAACATATCCAAGTTATTTTTTCTAGTTACACCTTTAAAAAAGGAAACTGGCTATAGAGGTAAAAGTGCCAGGTAAAACTCATAAGAACTGTTAATCAAGATGTTAATTTTATTTTTCCATTTGAGAGGATTGTGGGGTAAAACCCAAAGCTTAACATTTCAGAGGAGACTTCAACCCAGATATTTTGTACCTTTAATCTTCATACATGTTTACTTACAGGCACAAACTAACTGTATTCAAATTTATTTTAATTTGTCAGCTGTGTTGTCCCCAGTGCATGCATCTCATGACCATGGCACTCTTGTATTAAAGAAATTACATAATATACAAGCATCATCATATGATAAACTGCCCCATTTTTACTTATAATTGCAGTTGGCTAAATCTGCTTGCAAACAGAAGTATTCATAAAGTTATAAATTTTGGGCCTCCTTTCACTTCTCAAAGGTATGGACCAAAGAAAAGAACAAATTAAAAAAACATTCATGGAGAAAGCCGTTCATGGAAAGCACTTTGCTGATAATTCTTTCTCCCTTTATAACAAGGGAGCCTCCAGCTTGGGCATCTCCTGATACAGCATATATTGATATGGAGATATGCCATTTTAGGGCTTCACAGATCATTGATACAGATCCTGAATTGCACCAAGAAAGTGATAGACAACTAATGCCCCAAAGTGTAGGATTTAGGGCTTCCCACACATCTCTGATTTAGTTAGTTTATAAAGTGCAAATGTATCCTGCTTATGCCTGATGTCAGACAAACACATTTAACTACTTCTCAAAATTATTTAGATATTCACTCATTTGCACGCAGCCTGGAAGCCCTGTTAATGCTGTTAATCCAGTCCTGTCATGGTCTTCATATTCCTACTCTCCCACTTTCCAGATGTGCTGCATAAATATTGCAGATTATATGAACAGAGCAGAGCAGACCGCCAACTGCCTTTGTGAGTGCCAAGGATAAGGGATCTTGCATGCTAGCTTGAGGGGTTTTACAGCATTCTGGTAGAGCTGATTTTTAGATCTTTGTGGTCTAGTTAGAGTTTGGGGACGGAGTTTTTCTGTATGTATATGCATGTCTAATTGCCTCTGCATATGCCAGAGAAGAAAGGAATTGCGTGATCAACTAAACCCCATGCTCTGTAGTGGTATGTAATTAAAGAGTTGTAACTAAATGTAGAGTTGTATATGTACACATGCATGTGCAAAGTAGGACTGGTCAGGTCTCTTACTAGCAGCTATGGGGCTATATCAGTGCATAGGCAAGAATACCATGCCAGCTATAGTTAAGATCCAGCATGTAACTACTGTGCAGTCTTTTAAAATGGTGTGCTTCAGCTGTGTTAGAGGTGGGGAAAACTTTCACGCTGAAGAATAATATAATTTCTTGTTATGGAACAAATTAATTATGCATTAGTTGCTTAAAAAAAAGTAGTTCATACTATGAAGACGTCTTGAAAAGAAGCTTGACAGATGTAATTAGCCATGTGAGTCTGAAGTCAAGTAGAAGGCAGGGTAGATTTGCATCTTTTGACTAACCCAGTGATTCTCACCAGCGTGCTGCACCACCTTGGAGTGCCTAGAAATCCTTTCAGGAGTGGCTGTAGGATGCCACACAATGTTAACACTGTTTAGGTTTGCAAATATGATTCACAAGATAAGCCCAGTGATTTCAAATAACTTATAGTATTAAAATAATTCTGACCTGTTGTAGTTTTTCTGAGTTCTTTGCTACAGAAAAAATACTGAATTATTTTTCCACAGTCAAAAAATGAATGACAACTAAGAGTTGGCATTTTCTAAGGGGATCCCTCAAGTCTCAGGAGGGGTAGGTGTTTTGTGTCTAACCAGGGCCACCTGGAGCCTAACAGGATTGAGAACCACTGGACTAACCAAAGTGTGTGTATGTGTGTGTGCTGGAGCTCACTTCATCAAATGCTGTGAGAGAATGACGCAAAGCTAACACTCAGAGTAATAGGTAATATCATAGTCCAGGGATCTCAGTCCCTGGGCCAGATCCAGCCCACAAGGGTCACCATTGGTGGCAAGGGAGCTGTGCTGACAGGTACTGCTTCTCTACTGCTACATTTCTGGACCTGGGGAAAGACCCAGGGACTGGAAAGTATACTAGATTGTCTCACATAGGGCCCAGCTGGAGTCAGTGCAGGTCCCAATCCTGCAGCACAGGGTGAACGGAGGCAGTGTGGGGCCCTTACTCTGCAGTGCAGGACCCCAGTGAGGTAGTGCAGGCCTGTGGGAGGTGGCTTAAGGCCTGATCCAGCTGGCAGCTTGGAACCAAGAGAAACGGTGGGTCTGATTGGGCCAGTGGACCAGCCCTGTGCCACTCATCCAGTCTATGGCACCAAAAGGTTGAGCACTACTATAGACACATGGAGGTTAGATCAGGTGCCCTACTTTGTGCCACATAGTGACTGTAACACTAAAAGTTTGCAGGCAAAGAAAGCTACATGTTTAATTCTTTAGCCAAAAAAAATAAGTGATCTAATGCCGAGGGTTTCATGAGGAAAGAAAAACTATTGCTTCTTGTTTGCCTGGCAGTTACTGTGAATCTGCAGCACACTAGCTATTCTAACTCTGTTTGGACACTCAGTGAACAGTGTGTGAGGTAGCTAATTTCTTTCACACACGGGCAGTCTTGTTTGATAGAAATACTCAGATGCAGAGTTAGGGTATGAACAGGCATTCATTTCCAGCAATGGAAATTTCTGGGGAATCTTTCCAGGAGAAGGAGCATACAGACTTTTTCATCCTGCAGCTGCCCCTTCTCCCTATGACTTCCCCAGGCCAGGGTGATCCCACGGTGGGGAAGGCATGGGCAGCATCTGCTCCACTTCTTGTCCTGGGGGAGGGAGGAGAGAGTATTCTGGTAAGGAAAGGCTCTTCACACCTTCCCCGTTTGAGGGTCACTCTGGTCAGGGAAAGCATGGAGAGCAGCAGCTGCTCCTTCCCTCCTGACCTGTAAAGAGAGGGAGCAGCAGGACAGTGTGGGGAATGGGCCTGATGCTGCTTTGCCATACCATCTCCCTAAATGTCTGTTTTCTCTTGCCCTTTATGCCAGAAGTTTGAGTTTTGTCTGGAATAAAAGGCACCAGAAATGCCTGTGTCATCTTTCTAATGGCAAACAGTTCCATTCTCCCCCTTCTCTCTTCTCTCACTGGTTTTCTTTTGCTTCCTACTTCATACAGCTTTCCTGCACAAAGTGGACTTTGCAGATCAGCAAAGAATCTGGTCCCATTGTATCTTGTAAGCAACTTGATACAGTATTTAATGTTTATAAATTGTTTTTGGGAGGAGAGGTCTGAGGTTATTAACAGATATGTTGCCTAAAATGTCAGAATTATTTTAAGAAACGTAACATAGTGGTCAATCAGTTCTAATTTTGTAGGTATTTTTTTATAGTCTGGCACAAAGTACAAAAGGCATGAATATTTGGCATGGTTACCTCCAGAAAATGTAGGGGTCTGAGTAAAAGTGACCATCAAGACGTGGAAAATTTGCCAAAAAATTAGAGAAGCATTTAAACAGTTCCTGTATCTGCTTGCTAAAACAAATATAATCCACTGAAGACAGCAGAAAATGATCTAGATTAGAAAATCAGAATGAGGATAGAGGAAACAACTTTCAAAAATTGGTAACAACTAGTGCAGATATTTTGCCCCAAATCCAAAACAGGGATCCTAGAGACAGTATTTTTGTTTTTTCCCCGCAAATATGTAGCTTAGTCTGCCAGCCTTATAGAGTTTAGTTGAATTCAATGGGAATTCCAGCTCAGCTTTGAAAATCAGGACTATTAAATCAACCAAATTAATCGAAGATAAGTTTATTTTTATCCTTCCAAAAATCTGAAAGGTAAGGAAGGAGGAGATGCAAAAATACCCCCCAAATCATATGGAATAAAGTCTAGTAAAACAGCATTTTTGTCACTGGTTAAAGTGACAGACTCTGGTTTAGTAGTATTTCAGGGCTAGAAGGGCTTATGATATATCATATTTACTTGAATATAAGACAACCTCCCAATAATTCAATTCTATATGTGGAAAATTTATAAATTTGTTATAATTTTCCAGGTATATAATCTAAGCATCGGAGGGTTGTCTTGAATCTCACCCCCACACTGCTACAGTTGGGAAAGCAGCAGCTTTGTGAGGGAGGAGGGCCCGGTGGCCCCCTTACCTGCTATCCTGCTCAATTCTCCTCCTGCAGCCTAGGTCCCAAGTATTTACCCAGGGTCCTTGGTAGGCTTTGGACCTTTTGCTTCTGTTGGTTATGTTGTTATTACTACTCAGCTTAGCTAATGTAGTTAGCTCAGGTATGTCTACATGAACTGCAGTTATATCTTTGAATTCTGGTATTCTCATACTGTAAGACTGCAAACAGCCTGAAATAAGAGCTCTGGGAGAAGTGTTCAGAGATTTTTTTTACTTAAATGTCAGTACTATGTCAAAGAATGAAGGAGGGAAGCACATAGTGAAGATCGGCATAATTTTACGTAAGATGTATATTACTTTGATGAGCTAGTACTTGAATTGTGGGCTGAGTTTGGGAATGTGCAACACCCTTTTCCACCCTCATTTGACTCCTAAATTTGAAGAGCTGTAATTTTGAACGTATAGGTGCTAAGTCATCAGTCCACAGTTAGAGCATGTGAAGGTGTCAAGAGAATACTGGGGACCTTTCTAAAGTTTGAACCACGTTTTTCAAATATTCAGAAGAGCTGGGAGGTTTATGGAAACTTAGTTTAGGTCCCTTCAAGTTTACAAGCTTTTTCCAATTTTTATCAATGTTACATTGTGGATTAAATATTTTGAACCAAGTCATTTGAAACAAGTCATTTTTAAGAAGATTAGATATATGATGCTAAAACCTATCTATAGCCATAGACAGACTGCAGCTATGTGTCCATTGCAGGTCAAGGGGATATGTTGCTGGTTGCCAGTGTAAAATACATTACTCCATTCCTTTACTTTTTCCCTAGGGATTTCAGAAAGATCCTATTTCTGTAATGAGAGCAAGAGATGCTGCTGTTTTTCTGACTTCTGGAAAAAACATTACTGTTAAATTTAAACCATTTTATTGAACTTTAGTATCTCACTTTTATAACAAAGTTTATTAAAAAAAGTTAGTCAACTTTCTCAGGCATAATAATTAAGAAAAAAAATCAATTCAGAATGTGTGATTTCATTTTCATTTAAAAATCAGCTGTAATTTCAGTTTTATATAATATCACAATGCTTCACAAAATATTTTTCTCAAAGTTTATGCTTCATTTGATCTTCTTAAAGAAGTTTTTGCTATTCTGTGGTATACATGAAGAATCATGTTATAAAGTTGTAGAAACATTAATGTACTTTCTTCAGAGGTAATGTAACATGCCTTAAATTCTGGCTAAAATTCCTGCACATGCCTTGTGAGTTATGTGCTTTAGATGCTTTTATTTTCAGTGTAATATTAAAAAAGGATTAACAAAAATTCTTTGCCTTACTTTAAAATATCTTAGGTTGGTTGACTGATTTTTACAAAAGAAATGCAGCTACATTTGTTTATTGACATTTATTGGTCCAGAGAATTTTTGTTCTCTAGACTACTTATTTTCTTGGCCTGTAACAGCTGAGGAGACACTGCCATCAATCTGAGTTCCTGGAATTCCACCAAGCCTTGCGTCCTGGTATCCTGAGATTCTGTGGTATATTTGCTGCATCTTTATGCACTGTACATTAATGAAAAACCACAGGATGTTGTGTTTGAAAGGATATAAACCCTCAAGCTTCAGGCCAGCAACAAACAGTACAGGGCTCAAAAGAAACTTCCAAAAGCATATGCAAAAGTCATGTGGGAATCACCAGTGGGTCACTGCTCCAGAACTGGCAAAACATAGGGCAGGGTGGGTATGGATATTCAAAAAGCCTGAGGCAGAATCAATCTAAGTTGCGTGGTTTTCTGTAAGTAGCGTAGTTTAGATTGGTAGCGAATAGAACATGCGTTTGCCCTTTAGTGGGGGTGTAAATCTTAGACCAGATTCTGCCATTTTAAGCCAGTCTGTGTGCTGAACTTCTGTTATGGGTATAGACCAGTTTCCAAGCACTTATACAGGAGACCCTCACCATTCACCAGGGTTACGTTCTCGTATCCCTTGTGAATGGTGAAATCTGTGAGTAAGGCACTGTGTTGATGAATGCTGTCTGTTCATGAATGCAGTCCCCCTGGCGGCTGGGGGGGGAGGGGCATGGCTGCTCTGGCAGTGGTGGGAGTGCAGCGGTGGCAAGCAAGGAGCTCCCAAGGAGCTCCTTTAAGTATATTACAATATGGATTCGGCATTTGCAAATATTTGAAACCGCTAATGTGAAACCCGTGAATAGCAAGGGTTTCCTGTACTAGTAAAAGTATGTCTGTACCTGTCTATAGAGAGTAACTAATTCATGAGCTATGAAAGAATCTGATGAAGTAGTCTGGTTCCTGTGAAAGATTATACCTCACTGAACCAGTTGGTCTTTAAGGTGTCACCCTGCCCTACCTTCTGTAGGCTTTTAGAACAACATGGCTAATTATCTTTCTGTTCCAAAATTTTGAGTTAGTGTAACTGCGAAAAGATTTTGATGCATCTTAGCTATGGGAGTCCATCAATGTCCTTGACTAAATATGTTTTGCTACTTGTGTAACTGCTTTGCGTGCAAGAGTGGACCTCAGGAACATTGTATTAATTGGAATTGCTGCCACATTCTCTCCTTGTATGTCTGGAGAACGTTGCATAGTTTTGTGAGACTTCTCTGGCACTGCTGACATACTTGTCTCCAGACTATGGTAGCAAAGAGTGGTATGCAATCTTGTGCTACACACTCCTTATCCCTTTTCCTTTGTATAAATGTTCAAGGAGGAGCATGTCACAGTGGCTCCTTGAGAGAAGGAAGGGGAGGACATTGCTTAGGGAAAGGCAGGGCTTGGTGCATGGGTTCTCTTCAGCCCCAAACATTTCTCCACAGTCAACTGGCTTGACCACTGAGAACAAGCTGAGATGCACCAAGGGGGCCAGCTCCTTGGTCATTGGTGCCTCAGCTCCACCTGTCTTACTCAGACCATGCCAGCTGTAGCAGAGGAGATTTTGCCAGCTTACAGAATCATACTCTGTCCAGCTGCTGTGAAAAATTATAGGTCCTATCTCCAATAGGAGAGATCAGCCTGAATTTATTAGGTTATCTGAAATCACACTTACCACAGAATTACAGTTCTTGAAATTTAGGAGTCAAATCAGGGGAAAAGCATAAGAATCAGCAAAAAGATTGATTATACAAACAAGAAAAATCATAAAATTAGCAACATATGTTGGGTTAGAGATATGAAAAACAATAGAAAAGAGGTTCCCAAACTTTTTCTTATTGCTTACTCCCTTCCAGATTTACCAGCTGTCCACATACCCCTACCAGGATATGTTTTATACTTTAACCTCTTAAATGCCAACTATTATAATAAAAATTAAATTTGCCATTACACAATTTCTCCCATGTAACCCCCAGAGATGTCTTGCATATCCCAAGGGGTATGTATACCACAGTTTGGGAACTCGTGCAGTAGAAGAAACTATAAGCACTATGATTTTGTCGTACTCTAGCTTTCCCTGCTGGTTAGAATACAGCTGTTAGTTTCTGACCAGTTAGTTCCTGCCAGTCTATCAGCTTGCACTGGCCAGTTTTCTCACTGGGGGACTGAGGCCCCATGTACTCATTACACTTAAGGTGTAATTAACCAGTTAATGACATCTCAAATGGTCACCTGGCCACATTTATTCAATTAATGGTGTAATAAAAAGATTAATAAGTTACCTGAACATATAGAGGGGGCCTCAATTAAATTAACAGTGTGATTAAAAAGGCAAATAAGCTACCTGCATATGTAGAGGGACCCCTATTGGGGATCTTTAAGCAAAGCTTACTCCCAAAAGCCACACTTAAGTATTTATTCTTGTCTGGTAACCTGGCGATTTCTATTGAATTCCTGGGGAGCATATACTATGCATATAATTTTCTGCCCCAGATGTTCATCCGTGTGACAGGCAAGGCATCTTTCCTGATCCAATTATAACTAGGAAAAAAACACTGGCGATGTGTAGATTGTCTGGTGATGCCCATGGACAGTCACTGCTTGCCACCCCCCACCCCTTGCCGCCAATACCACCAGTGGCGCCTGTGGGTGGTTGCCATTTGTCACCCCCTCCTCACCACCAACACCACAGGCAGTGTCTGTGGGCAGTCGCTGATCACCACTGGCAGCTGCTGCTGCTGGTGTCTGTGGGTGGTTGCCAGCTGAAGGTCAGCGCTCCTCCCCTCCCCCCACCGAGACTACTGTAGCCGCCTGCGGGAGCTCGCCACACCACCGCCACCTGTGCGTGGTCACTGTGCCCCCCCAGCCTCTGGGGTGCATGCATTGTTCATGGAAAAAACTATATCCTTTTAGCCATACAGACTACTAAACCCAGATCCTTAGGTATTAATTATCAGAGTAAGACTGTCTCATTTCTAATTCAAGGCTATTTAAATGGAACATCTTTTCTCCACTAACACCTTTTCTTCCCCTTCAAAAACAGAAGTCTGGTTTGTCTTGGGTCTGACTATTCAAGCTTTGACTTTCATCAAAATAGATATGGGACAGTTTACACACAGCTTGAATAGTAATTAAATTAGCCTGTCAGAGGAAAAATGTTATTTAGGTATTTCACACGTCCTTAAATTGGAACAGTGAGCTTCGTAGGTCTGTAGGATCCCAGAATAAAAGGCTTGTTTGTGGGAGAAATCTGGTGTTTTTAGTCTGAGACCTACCCTGGTAGATGGCAGGAGTGGGGCGTCATGTAAGCACCAACAGTTTGGCAGGCTAATTGGCAGAGCTATCACAGATATAAATTATCAGGGTTTACTTTTCCTAAGCTGGCTAGGGGCAAACTTTTTGTTCAGAGAGGAGCACTTAACCTAGTCATTGCCATATTGCCCAATCCCGACCATACAAATAGAAAAATGTAGTTCATACAAACATAAAAATGATAAAATTAAACACAGCTTAATATTGGCTACAAACAGAAACCATGCCCTATATCAGTAGACTTAACACAGGAAACTGTGTGTAATGCCCCAAAACAAGCTACTTTTGGAGTGAGCTTGTGACATATGCTAATAAGATGTATGTATGTTTATTACTCTTTTATTGTTGCTGAGTCACTTCACCTATGGAATACGGTCCTGAAAACACATTAAATTAGAAAGGGTAATGAACATCCACTCTACTTCTGGATGGGAAGTAATAGAATCTTTTTTGTCTACATCAGACCTATCTTAGACCGCGCTTCCCTGAACAAAGTTGCAGACCCTTGGGTAGACAGAGGTTTCAAAATGTGTTCACATTTGATAATTTCCTGTCTGGATCACTGTAATGTACGTCTTTCCTGACACACACCCAATTTCCTTTCAGTCTGTCCAAATCTGCTGCTAAACGCATCATCTTTACCTGTACTTCTTCAGTCCTCTATGACTAGGGGTCTACTTAATTCACTGTTTGCGGAAACCATGAAAAATGGCATGTCCACGATTGCCAGGAAATACTGCATTGGCTGCAATTTCCTATGAAATCAACCTAAAAATATCCCAGTGTATTATTCATGTAATACACAAATCTTTCCTGATCTTGTCCCAGTGCTTACTGGAGTACAGAGCCAGCCATAGATCACGTGATTGAGAGTTACTGTCTGCTAGTGGCATAAACTGAGTGAAGGTGCCAGTCAGTGAAGTGAAAATGTTTCTATTAAGGTTGGCAAAGTTCTTTGGTTAGATGTGTGATATCCTTTGTTAGACCAACTGAGTAGTTGAGCAAAGTTCTTTGCAAGCTTTCAGACACAAGTACCCTTCTTCAGGCATAGGAAGACGCTGCTTCTGTTCTGAGATCTCCAAGGAATGAAAAGGCTAAAAGTGTGACAGGAGGACAGTGAGAATGTAAATAAGTGGAAATTAGGAAAACAATGGGTATAGAAAGGGGAAGGGCAGGGGGAATGAGAGGGAAAAAATGGGTGAAGGTCAGTGCTATGAAGGTTAGCATTGATAAGTATTTCTAAACTTTTTGTAGAATGCTACATATAATAGTAAATTATGATGATAAAAGTTACAATTCATATTGTATATAAATTTATTTTTATAATGTATTAAATTTTAAAATTTAATATTTAATTATGATATAATTTACTTTCTGCGGAATTTGCTATTATATGCCTCTCCGCCAATCAAGTGTGAGGGGAAGGGCCACTGGAAATGCACACAAAATCAGCTCTTCCTGCTGACACCAAGCCATGAAAATTGCTTTGTTTGACTGAGTTAAGTAGATGCCTGTCTGTGAAGCAACTGCTTTTTTCTTTTTTTTGTTTCAAATCCCTTCTCAAAAGCAATCTCATTCTACAAAAAAAATCCTCTAAACATTGCCTTTAAACAGTTATTTCATATAGATATAAAATGCCTATGAATTAAATTCAAGATTATTATAGTACGATTCAAGCATCTGCAGACATAACAGTTATAAAGCCAAAAAGCCTATTGGTATCATCTCTTCTGACCTGTCTATATAGTACAGGCAGTTGGTCTATCCTGCATTTATTCCTACTCTGAGTTCAATAGCTATACAGCGATAGAGCATATATTTTAGAAAACAGTCCATTTTAAATTAAAACTGTGACTACTTTTGATATGATGCCTTGGCAATTAATTACTCTTCTTTCAGTGTTTTATTTAAATTTGTTTGCCTTCAGCTTACAGCCGTTGTTTCTCATTACTTCTCTTTATTACCAACTTTCCATTCTCCATGTACATATAAAACTAAATCTTATTTCTCCTTTATGCACCTAAATGCTACTTTCATAGCAACACAAATGCCGTTATTGGCATTTACACAGATTTTACATTCTGTTTTTACTTACGTAGCTGTTCCTTCCTTGTGGGCTTGTATAGAAGGCTCCACTGTAGCTGGGTAGCCTTTGGAATAGAATAGGATCTCATAGGTTCACATTCAAGTTTGACATGGGGTCAGAGAGAAATCATGGCCAGTGATTCTGGGGAGGGTGGATTGAGGGGGAGGGAATGCCTTGCCACCTTTTAACCCACTAACCTAGTCATTAGGACAGGAATGGCCAACTCCTGGTATGCATGCAAGTGACATGGACAGCCTTTATTTGTGGCACATAGAAGACTGGAGAGGGGACAGGCAGTACAGTGGCAGGTAAGGCAGATAGGACAGGGAGCAGAAAGCAGAGCAGAAGATTGGGCAAAGCAAGGGGATTAGAACATCACTTGGGGAGGGTGCAAGGCAAATTTGTGACACAGCTGCCAAAGAGGTTGGCTCCCACTGCATTAGGGCATTTGCCCAGGGCGTGAAGGGACCTGGGTTCTAGATCCCACAAATCCAGAGGGGATTGAATCTACTTCTCCCATTTCCTTGCAAAGTACCCCAACCACCAGGCCCTGGACTGGGCATTTCCCTGAGCATCTGCAGCCCTCCTCTGGAACTGGCCAGCTAGGGAAGCAAGATGGGGATGTGAGGCCAAGATGCGAGTAAGAGTGTGACTTCCTGAGAGAGGCAAGGCCCTGAACGGGAGGGGTTTTATTCTGGCCCTAGGTCCTGCCCCCACTGGGGCAGAAACTGTCTGTCTTTTTTTATCCCATGAATATTAAATGCAAGCTACAGAAAAATGTGTTATGAAGGTGGAAAAAATGGTTTCTCATCCAACTCTCTGATAAAATAAACATTTTAAAACATGGAAAAATAAACTGTGTGACAGACATAAACCCAACCACATAATTTTACTGCCTCTTTTTCCTGTCATTTTTGTATATTATGTCCAACCTGCATGGAAGGCTTCCTCAGCTGGGGTCTTTGGATATAATCCTGGTTGTGTTGAAGCCAGTGGCAGTTTTTGCTTTGACTTCAAAGAAACCAGGATTTCACGAATGCCTCATTTTCTCCAAATTTGTTTTTTGCACAGCTTAGTGTTTTATTACAGTTTATATAAATAATAAAAGCCCATTCATTTTAGTCCAAATTATAAAAGTTTTACCCGTATTTGATTTACATACTTATTGCTGTATCATCCTGTATGTGGTATGATGGGCTGTTAAAGTGTATTTTTTTACATGGGGATTAAAGCTGTGCTAGACACTATACAGGCCATGTAGAGACAAATGATGTTATGTAACTTTTTTCAACTTTTGTCTTTATTATATTTCCACATAGATCTTAACCAATGCATAATTTTGATCCAATAAAATTAAAAATTGTTACATATGACATTCCATTTCACTTTTTTCTCCTCTGGGGGGAGTGAGTAAATGAATTGCATATGATGGGTACTAGTCCTGAGGCTCTCTGATGCAGTATGATGGTGATGAGCTTGGTATAAGAGCCTATGTAGAACAGCATGCTCTGTTTTAGTCTCATTTTCCTTGGGAAAAGAGGAGTGGAAAGGACCTTAAGTCTAGTTCCCTGCTCTTGTGGGCAACCATGTTATATACTCCATTTCATGACCATGTTGCTTAGAATTTGCCTCCATGTGAAAGTCTTAAAACAACATTCCTTCTTTCCCCGGCCCCAGGTGTATGTCTCATTTAACAGTTCTCCACTGAAGTAAATTCTTCTTGCAGTAAACATGATGGTGTTAAGTATTTCTACAGCAGGCAGTCATAGGCATTTTGTTGTGGAGTGATGAAGTTTCATGCTCAGTTGAGGTGACAGATAAAATACAGTATGATACATTAAAGATCATTATGGGACTGCTGTGGAA
Organism: Gavialis gangeticus; assembly: GCF_001723915.1. NCBI lineage: Eukaryota > Metazoa > Chordata > Crocodylia > Gavialidae > Gavialis > Gavialis gangeticus. Next base: position 6,826,900 of record NW_017729027.1, read on the forward strand.
ATACTTACCAGAACAGCAATCTACTGCTGGGGCGCAAGCCTAACTACTGAGTCTTAAACACCTTCAGCCTCATTGCTCTGTCTCAGTGAGATCTGAAGGCACTAAGCAGCTCATTGGAGTAGGGCTCGGTGTGTGGATTAGAACGAGCAAGATCACAGAAACCCAAGGTAAAGGGAGAGTGAAAGATAAGGATCTTGCAAATCAAGTTGACCCTGTCTCTTCTGAGACCAAAGTTTCTTGTAATTATATATAATATTAACGCAAATCCATCTAGTTACTTTTTTCCTTTTAAGTAGTTGTAGATTTTATTGCTAGATTTGATGCTCATCTAACATCATTGAGCTTTATTTATTTAGCACTTTCATAATAAGTATAGTATGGATTTCTAGATTAGTTTAAAACACATTAACGTGAATGCAGGTGCTTCTGGCAGTGACATTTTGAAAAGTGAACCTGCTCAAATTAGAACTTGATTTGCAAAAAAGACAGGTTTTTTTGAAGAGCTTTTGGCTATAGTCAAATAGTTATCTTTAGGTTAATTTGGACTAGAAAGGTATTACAAGCTCATACTTTTCACTTTATCTTTTACTGAAGAATTTCAGCATGCAGCAGTTGATGTACCAAAAATGGGTACATCTAATCATGACATTTTAAATAAAAATGTCCATGAGTGTGACAAAAAAGATTAGGATGCTGATGGAAATAGTAACATTTACTACTTCCATTTGTCTGGTCTACCCAATAGACATATTCCTTTTTTATTTTAAAAGGTAATTTGTGTTGCATGCAAATAAGATATTCTGACACTTTTTTAGTAGTAAACCCACCACAAAGTTACTTTTATTAAAGGTGAAGTGCTCCCTAAGAACATCAAGCATTGCAAAAATTACAGTGTGTTTAATCTGCTGGAAATACCTGAAGAATTTCTTTCTCAAGCTTTTCCTTATACTTTCAACAAATCATTATTTCTGTATTTTAATAGTCAAGGTGAAAGCTATCAAAAGTAGTAGTTGAGATATTTCCATCTGCTCATTATACTGTAAATAACTGCTTGAAAGAGCAGATGTGGTGCTCCAGGCTTTGACAAACTGCACTATCCAATCACTTCATTTGGGAGAGAAGATTTCAAAATGCACACAAATATAATCAAATACATGTATAAATTAAGTTTTGTGGTTCTGAATTTCTGAAGCTACCTGGCAATTTTAGGATCTGACAAAGGACACTATAAAAGTGCTTTCCAGAAAAACGTTTTTTAATCATTCTAAATTCCTTGGGAACCGGCATCAGTAAGATGCTTAAGTGATGACTAAATTTAAACACATTAATCATTCTCTTGACTTCTGTGGGAATGCTTGCATGCTTAACTACCCTTTTTGAATTCACTGATTGTTATGGAAGTATTAAGAAACATTGTTAGGCCCAGAAATATAATAAAATTGAAAACTGGCATGAAATTATCAAATGGGAGTCTCTTATTACCTTCATAGCTAACAGACTCTTTTCATTACTTACCCTTTTAAGAAAAAGGGTGAGTGAGTTAGTAACTTGGCTGTGAACGTTTGATTTGGGCTGAACTTTGCTATAAGGTAAAACTTATTATTTAAACAAAACCTAATTCTTACGTACCAGATTTCAAAACCCTGCTTTGAAATTTATAAAGTAAGTGCAAAGGCTGATTTGTACAAGTAAATGGAAACCTTTACCTACTTTCCACATGCAGTTTCCATTTTCATGTGTAAATCTAAGGATCTGCCCACAAAAATATTTCATGCACAAATTTAGAAATCTATTTAAGGCTTTTTGGAAAATTTGAGTCCATTAATAATAGCAATCATTAATAATCATACTTGCAACATAGCACCCTTCTTTCTGATAGATATCTAAAGTGCTTTTTCTGTCTCTTTCTATTACCAATTTGCTCCTGAAGTCAAGTCATATTTTTTATTTCCAATAGACAGTTCAGTATTTCTAAATGTTATTTGCAAAGCTTTATATACATATGAAATGCAAATTTTAAACCTTTGTTTCTTTTTAGACATTCAAAATAAAGATCTTGACGATAAAAGATACGGGGGATAACCATCACTATTTTTCAGTTGTCATTTTTTTTTATATGTCCAAATTTTATCTTTTTGAGCAACCACATGCCTATAAGCCAGAGGTGGGCAAAATACAGGCCACCATCTGGATCTGACTTTGTTCAGCCTGAAGCAAAGTCTGCTTAGAAAGGCAGAGGGAGCTGTGGGTGGGGCTGGGGCTGTGCGTTGGTGGTGGTGGTAGGGAGGAGCCACAGGGTGCGTGGGCTGTTGGGGGGTGGGGGGTGACCACGGCAGCTCCACAAAACTGCCTGTGGGCCCACATAATTGCCCACCCCTGCTATAAGTCCAGTGATTCTCAACTTTGTTAGACCCAATGCAGTCTTTAGACTCAGGGTACATCTCAGAACATGGAAGCTCTTGGTTTTCACTCGTTTTTAACTACAGAAAAAAAATAGAGCAAGTCTGTTCCCAAGAACTCAGAAAGCCCACATCAGGTCAGAATGTTTTTGATGCTATGAATTCCTATTTGAAATCTCTGAGTTTATCTTGTGAATCATCATGTTTACACACCTAAGGGTTCTACATTGCAGAGCACCCCACAACACCCTTGAAAAGGATCGCGAGCATCCTGATTGAGAATCATTGATAATAAGCCGTTAAGATCTGTCCTTGATCTACAGATAGTAAATCATTCTATATGATGTAATTTTTTGAAGATGAAACCATTTAATAAAGCATACAAGAGACTACCTTCTGCAAAATACAGAATCATTTTTGGGAACTCACTGTATTTGCAGAGGACCATGCCCAGCACAATTGTAGAAGCAGAAAAAGAATCACAAAGAACGATGCCATTTGTAGATAAAGACAGGATTTCTGTTTCTTTTTTTTATTTTGGATATAGTCCAATAGGCACTTCACCTGTCTATTTGTTCAGTAACCCCAAAAGAAGTGTCTCTAAACAAGACCTAAAGACTTTGAAAAGAAAAAAAAGAATTTCAATTAGATCATCTGTCTAAAATTGAGCCTCATCTGTTAAATGAGAATAAGCCTAAAAGTAACCTGAGATTGCTGTTTAGTAGACAACTGAAGCAGCCACACTTAAACAGTTATACCGAAAAAACAGTTGAATAAATAGGAGAGCTAAGGTTATGTTTCAGGTTCAGAGAGTTTTAGTTTTGACTGTAGTGGGGACAGTAGTAGATGTGCCAATAAAATTTTTTTTAATATAAGATTCTTATAGCAATATTAAGTATTTAAAAGTTGTGGGGACATGCTAAGATATGGCAACATTTACAAAGTATTTGATTTTTCCAGAGTTTAACTCAAAACTAACCCTCAAGTCACTTCTACTTTTGGGGAAGGGTATATCTAGAACTGAATTTCATGTCTATTTCACAGCTTTATAAAGGGCCAAAATAAAAACCCAAGGCTGAATAAGCTGATACTAGAATACATTTGTCTGAATTATGCAGTTTTGATCCCTCTCTAATTTTAATAAACTATTATTTAATCATTTGCAGGCTATTCAGTAACCTAAATTGCCTTGCTAGCTAAATAGCTCACAAACTTTTTACAGCAGGGGATGAAGTAACTTGCCTGAGGTCACACGAGGTTGGCTCAAGACCATTGTTGCATAAAAAAAATTAAGAACAAATATCTGAATAGAAAGAGGGACAACAAAATGTAAGTGTTTTGGAAAATAATATAGATATCCATGGCAATAATATATTTTACAATTTCAGGCAGATCTCCCAGATAGAGGTGTATTGCATTTCAAGTCTTTTCATTAATTATATCACTAATTAGAGTAAAGATATTCCACTCAAGTTGAAATCCTGAATGATGGATTACATTCCCCATTGACAATTCTGGGGAAAAACTGAAAAAGATGAAAATGGAATCAATCATAATCATAAATCAGTAGATAGTGAAAACTTTATTTTGAGGTAGCATAAAGATAATATTAAATGTTTAACCACGAATCTTCTCTTGAAGAGGAGTTCATAAACTTGCCCTGTGGCAACACTGCAATTTAATACAAAAGCTTTAGGAGGTAAGGTATTTTGGAAATGTTTTTCTGTTTATATTTAAAAGTGTTTCCTATTTACCATTTTTGTGGTCCAGGAATCCAGTTGCTCACTCTACCAAGTACTGCTATGGTACCTGTGTTCGTGATCTTGTGGATGCTGAAAATATAACTGGAATAATTTATATATTGTTGTAATTGGTATTTTCAAAGGTAAATGAAGATGTTTTCTTGCATTAGAAACCTATGATTTAATCCCTTGATTTTTACAAGCTGTTTTCCCTCAGTGAATTCTTCCACCAGTATGAAGCCCATTGACTTCAGTAGAGCTCCACAAAGACATTAGGGTCTGCTTGCACCAGCTGCGTGTAGGACTATATTCTGAATCGCCACTAGTTCTAAAGCTCAAAAAGTTCAAGATGGAAGCTCTTCTGGGCTGGTTGTTCGATTGTTTGGACAACTGCTAAAGGACTTTAGAGAAGAGTGTGTGTGTGCATGCGCGCATGTGTGCGCGCACACAAGTACATGGGTGCGTTAAGAAGGGATTTGAATAAAGACAGTGGGGACTGTCTGTGGGTGTTAAGGAAGAATTTGAACAAATAGTGGAGGCTCCCTGTGGTGGATATAAGGACAGATACTAAAGGCTCTCATCATGATGCTATGTGAACACCTGTATCTGTCTTTCTCTTGTTCTTTTTTTTTTTTTGAAGGTTTTGAATATCTAGAGCTGGTTAGAATGTCTGTCAGAATATTTTTTAGGGAAAGATCCCCTTTTTTCTTAAACTTGTTTTGTGAAAACTTTTGCTAGAGAAAAAAAAATGAAGGGGACCCACTGAAACAGCTCTTGTCAATTCACTGTTGGCTATAGGAAGAAAGAAAAGTTCACACAACCCCCTCCAGACATTACATTTATCACACCATTAACAAGATAACCATGCAAAAATTGCAAAATGTTTAAGCAGTGTGTTCAAGCAGTTTATCATGCAATAAAATTGGTGAACCAGCCATTCATTTAAATGTGGAATATCTTTATGGCTAGTTTGTCTCGCGCTTTAATTTGACCATATGGCACTTCAGTTTAAAAGGGTGTACAGGGAGCCTGGACTTGAGAGCTGCTCTCTGGTGCTGGGCTGCCTTTTCAACTTGCCAGTGCATGAGGAAGCCCACATCAGAGACTGTGTTGAGTTGCCCATGCACACAGGGAATATGGCACACAAGGAGTTGTGGGGCTCTCTGCACACCAGCACATTTAAAGGGCACACGTGCAGCCAGGCTATACACACCTTGTAAAGGTCCAGGCATGTGGGTAGCTTGGGATCAGGGAACAATTCCCTAATCCTAGACTCTGCACACACCAGCATGTCGAAAAGGTGCATGTGCAGCATGAATGGGGGAGAATGCCAAATTTGGTTAAAACTGTTTTCAGGAATTGGATGAAGTGGGAACTAATTAAAAAAAAAAAAAAAAAAACAGTGGAAAGTGCAATGGGATGCTGTCTACATTGTGTCCTGGCACATTGTAAACAGTTTTGGATGACAGGGTTGTTGACAGACGCAACAGAAGGAGGGAATTCCTTTGTGGCTGTTATTTTGGTTTTGCTTCTTTCTTGGACTGAGTGTCAGCAACCACTTCTGATATTTTTAAAGCATTTATAGTTCCAAAACTCATGTGAACAAAGGAAATGGACAAATAAGATTTTGGAATTGAACATAAATCTATAGATCTTAAAAAGCAACCACTTGTTCCTTCAGGAAAGAATCCAAAACAATGGCTGGCAGCAAGACTAAAAGACACAAATATGCTTCTGAAATTTTTTTTGCAAAGGTGTAAAAGCAACCCCCCCGGGTCTTACTTGTCAGTGAGAATGGCACCTAGATTGTCACAGGTCCCACTGGACTCCTATAGGGTTTTTGATTGCTTTTATTTTTTACAGAGTTTTTTTGGCTTCTTAAGGCCAAAAAACCCACCCACAGGAGTTAAGGCCTCATTGGTCAGGTCTGACTGGGAGGTGGAGACTGACCAATGAGCCCTTACTCCTATGGGTGTGTTCAGGCCGCCCCATCAGTTGTTACATGGTGGCAACAGCTGATCAAGCAGGCCTATCATCAAGCTTTCCTGGATCACTGACAGGCTCCTGAGGGAGCAGGAGCTAAGGAGCAGTCCCATATAGCCCTCTGGCTGGAGAGCATGCCTTTGTCAACTTTGTCACCTTCTTCTTGTCTCTGTAGTGCACCAGAAATAACGTCTGTCTAACCCTTAGACACCTAAGGATAAGATAGAGACTGGGTTTTAAATTAGACATGCTGAATAAAATTGATATCAGACCATTGTTTCAAAAGACGAGTAGCTTTAGGAATTGAGCCTTTTGGCAACTGCAGTTTTTCCTAGTGGATCCGGATGAGTTCTAAGTTAGACTCCTGGTCAGCTCCCATTTTTGGTGTGAAATCAGAATTGCATCTACTTCCTTTAGTCCTGAACCAGTAAAGGAAGGATGACTTGGTATCAGAAATATTGAATATGGACACCAGAAATGTGAGTGCAATCATACCTCGGATGCAGACCTTCTGTGGAACTTTGGGCAAGTTGCTAATTAGGCCCATATCTACCAAAAACCAAATTTTTAGTACCTGAGTGGTACTAACTTTTAGGCAGAATTTAGGAACTTGGTTTAAGACTACAATCCTCGTCACCACCATGACCCTGCCTCTTATAATCTTGTAGCTGTAAAAGTCTGTACTTACCAAAGTTCTCACCTGTAGAGCTTCTTATACACTAAAGTAACGTTTCTGTGTGTGATTACGGGTGCCGCTACTTTGACCAGGCTGAGTAGATTGTCATGTGTACTTAAACCTAAGCCAGACTGGAATCCTTAAGTCTCCATTGGTCTTACTTTAAGGGTCTAATTCACTAGGTGTGCTCAGAGC
>NW_017729027.1:6838894-6843238 GCF_001723915.1 Gavialis gangeticus
TTTTAGGCAGAATTTAGGAACTTGGTTTAAGACTACAATCCTCGTCACCACCATGACCCTGCCTCTTATAATCTTGTAGCTGTAAAAGTCTGTACTTACCAAAGTTCTCACCTGTAGAGCTTCTTATACGCTAAAGTAACGTTTCTGTGTGTGATTACGGGTGCCGCTACTTTGACCAGGCTGAGTAGATTGTCATGTGTACTTAAACCTAAGCCAGACTGGAATCCTTAAGTCTCCATTGGTCTTACTTTAAGGGTCTAATTCACTAGGTGTGCTCAGAGCATGCCAACAGACATTGACAGATTTGAACTCTGTGCAAAACAAAGCAGCCACGGCCACTTTCATTAAAAAATGGAGAAGCATGTTGCAATGGGCAGTGCCACTTGTTATCCAGTAGCTCAGCAGTTACAGCATTCACCCAGTGTGGGACAAGTAAGTTTTAGGCACTACTCTGCCAACCTCCTAAAAGAACTTTTGGCTTGGCTGGGATTGGGGAATCTCTATTTCACTTGTTATAATTACAGCTTTGCAAACAGAAAAATATTAAGATTCTTTGGGCCAGAGAAGGAAACTATGCCTCTCTTGGCAGTCAACTGAGAGAGGGGTTCCAACGACTAATGCATTTTGATCAAGTACAGTAGTAGGTGTGTGTGGTGCAGAGAGAGGAGGGTAGAATAGATAACAGAAAAATAAAGTCCTGCTAAAGGTTCTTTATTCTTTATTAAAGTCATTCAGCCATAGCCCCTTATTTAAAAGTAAGCTACTACTCTTCAAAAGTTATATCTGGTGTTCCAAGGCAAGAAAAGTGATGTTATAATAATAGCTACGAAGAGACTGGGGAAGAGGAAGGAAATGCCTACCTGGACTTCACAGTGATGTTTATTTTCTATAAGTTTGTCTAATTAAGCTAGATCATGCATTTTTCTCATCTGTCTGTGTAAGAAATCTTCCCTATTTGAGGTCTACTAGGCAGTTTCTCTTTTGCACGTTGATTTGTATGCACCACTTCTCAATAAAGGTAACTTGCTGACTGGAGTGTATATCATTTCCGCAGGCAGCTGCTAAATATTCTGCAGTCAGGACAACATGCTAGCTGGGGAAATATGCTGCCTTTATTTTCAGCAATGACAAGGCATGCCTCATAGTATAAGAAATCCTGCCTTGGCTAGTAAAATTATTATCAGGTCAGTTGTGTCTGCTTTCATCCATGATTTCCATTTTGGTGCTTTCCCCTATCTGACCTTCCTGTACTGCAGACTACCTTTGATTGTAAGAAATTTGGGATAGGAATTCACCTTTTTTATCCTGTAAAACTCCATGAATAGCTAGAATACTGTAGAAGTAATCTATAAATTCAAATGCAAAACTACTTTTAAGTATTTACTTGAATATAAGATGTTCCTGACTACAAGACAGCCTCCCAATAATTAGAATATATATGGAAAATTCATAAATTTGATATAATTTTCAAGGTATATAATCTAATTATTGGAGGTTTGCCTTGAATTTTTCCCCTTTCCATTGCTACAGCAAGCAAAATACATCTTGGAGATCAGATAGTCCTCTTGCCCTCTGCCCCCACCCCGAACTTCTTCCTTCTGCAGCCCCTCTCCTTACTGTCAGACCCTGGTCTCTCTGAGCACATGGAAGAAGGAGCAAATTTGAAAAAAAAAATGAAATGGAAATAAACATAGCTATGGGAATTTGCATACAGTACCTATAGACTTAGTTCATCCAGAATGGATACACTTTACCTTGTTTTGAAACTGCTGTAAATTTTGGTACAGGTACATTGTGGAAACACTTTTAAGTAGCATTTTGGCACCTATTTATATGTAGTACAAACTATGCATGATATTAGGCTAAAGACAAAGGCTCATGATTTACCATATCATGCATTGGGTTAGGCCCCCAGTAGTCAACAGCATTTCAAGCCATGGTGACCCACATCCCATCACTGCTCAGTATATATGTGTATTCCAGATATCCCCCACAAAGGATCCATGTGCTAATTACCCCCCACTTGTGACTGGAATTGGGTGTTCTTGTCACAAGTCCTGGGATCCTCCAAAAATTGATATTCAGATAAGGTACAGGGCAACCTGGTTAGCTTCACTTCAGGGAGGGTGAGGCCACAGTAATCATATGTAGCAGGCCAAGTGAGGGAGCAACAGAGAAATTCTGGGTGAACTCTTTGGGGCCCCATTTGGTGGTTTGCCAGACATTTAAGTGTGGTGAAGAAACAAAAATCATTGAAATGCAAAAGAGAGGTGCAGCTCAGCTGTACTAGTGAAGAAGTTGTCGAAATGTGTTCCATGTAGTGGCTCACCATGACTTGGATAAGCATAGGTGCTGAGGGGGGCTGTGCTCAATTGACACTGCCATATATTTTACTCAGCTAGATTGCACTAATCTATTCCTGTGGTAGGTTCCCATAAGCATGTTTGCTCAATGTGGGCCTTTAATTCAAACCACAGGGCATATTGCCTAACTGTGATCAGTTTAGAGAGTGGCATGGTGGTGATATCTTCAAATTGCCAAATGATAATGGATAAGGTACTTTGGTTTGTATTATCTGAGATTAAACTAAACTGTTTATATTTTCCTCTCCTGAGGGCAGGGTAGAGTGATAAGTTATAATGTATTTTATCATTTTCAGAAATATTCTAAAAGAATTTCTAGTATCTTCTGGAATCAAATAGAAGATACTAGAAGTTTGGATAAGATATGCTATGTTTCTATTGTAAACTTACAATCCATTTGTCTTTCTAGGTATGGGATGAATTGCCTCATTCAGTTTGAAGATTTTGCTAATGCTAATGCATTCCGCCTCTTGCATAAGTACCGCAACATATATTGCACTTTCAACGATGACATTCAAGGTAACAAGACACCTTTTTCCCCCTCTTGCTCTGTGTGTTCTTACAGAACAGGAAAACTGAGTCTTGGTTAGTTTATAGTTACTGTATTGGAGCTAAAAAAAACATCTTATTGGATTTGACATGGTACCTGAAGACACCTGCTGGAGGATTATGCTGTCTTGGGATATATAAACCCGTTATTTCTCCTCTTACACTTTTCTCCTTTAATTTATGTTCTGTGCTCCATTTAGATGCCTACAATTTAAAGTATTTTTAAAGTTCTGACTGTTTCAATTTACTAACTTGAATTATTTGTCCTGAGATCTATGACCTTAAGCACAGACTTCAGCCTGCTTGCACATTAGGGGCAAACCAGACTTGAGGTCAATGACAATGAATCCCCTACCCTCTTCAAAGTTTCTTACCAGTTCGTTCTGCCTCCACAGTAGTTGATGGCTCTACTATCCCTTCCCATTGTGGAGCTCTCCTGACAGAAATAATAAATTCTGTTTCAAAGTTTCAGACCAGAAATGTGGTTCAGTTCTGTCCCTACAGTATTGTTCTGATTATAAGTCGACAATAGATTTTTAGGGTCAATTTTAGGTAAGCAGTATTTTCCTTGAGTCTAAGTTGCAAGTTGTTAACAACAAATAAAGATGTTGAACTACCATTGCCCTTTCAAAATCCCACAGAAGAATTAAGTAACCAGGGAAAGACCCCCTAGAATTGAATGGACTAAAAATACTAAAATAAAAACTGCTAAAGAAAATTATAACTTGGAATTTTTGTTGCATGCACAAAAGTAGTACAGAAGTCAAGACTAGAAGGGGCCCAAGTATAGGTTAACCCCATATATGTGTTTAGTGCAATTTTTATGATTTTTTTTTTTTTTTGGAGGTAAAAATGGTAGCCTTAATATCAGAGCAGTAGAGTAACTCCCAATGATTTTCGGTTGTTTTCTAGATAGCTGTGAAACTTACTAGCAAAAAAAGTCTCTTGGTTTATGGTGGCAGGTTCAGATAGAGATTAAAAGCCTTCTATCAGGTACTGTGTTATGTCAAGTAATAGATGTTCATGCTGTGTACCCTACTGATGACCAACATAAATGTTAGCATGTCTCGACCTGTTCAAACTTCCCAAATATTTTTCGTTTGCTTTATTTATAGATTTAAAAAATAAAATGTAAAAGATGTCCAGAAAAGGAATATTAAGATTACAAGATAGAATGTTCCGCTGGTAGCCAAGACCAGAGCTCTCTGGCAGAAAGCTTACTTCACAGTCAAAGGCGATGTGATCCCATGCACCCCAGATCCTCCCCTGCCTGCTTTAATTATTGCATAAATTAAAAAGTTCTCAGTGAATGAAGCAGAGGACTTCAGAGTGAGGTCTAGGCAGTTAAATGTCCCCATGGTGAAGTGTCTTTTTTTTTTCCTCAGCTGCAGAAATTCTTTGGGATGTTGGACAAGTTGCTCAATCGAGACAT
>NW_017729027.1:6848238-6849195 GCF_001723915.1 Gavialis gangeticus
AGTTGCTCTATCGAGACATTTCACAGATAGTCATTAATTGTGTGTTCTTAACTTTCTGGGTGTCTGACTTTATATCCTAGGGTCTGATTTGCTCAAGTGCTGAGCACTTACAGTTGAAGTTGATGGGCATTATATTTTGAATTTATAAAGTGCTAAGTACTCTGAAAATGCAGGTCCCAGGTATTGCAAATTGAGAGCTTGGAATGAGTGGAAATGTTTTTACCTTACACTTACCGCAATTCTTGATGTGTTAACTAGGTATAACCCTACTCACTGGAGTGTTATGGAGATGGATTGATTTGTTATGAAACTAAACCATGGTTGTTTCAAATTAAGCACCCCAAAATTAGTGTACATATCTGGTAGTTTTGGCCTTATTCTTTCTCTCTCTCTCTCAGTTCTCCAACTGTAAAATGAAGGCGATAACACACTCTCACCTGAATCTATGAATCTCAGACAGATGGGAAACTAAAATCATAATGTGTCATGTGATAAGTGCCATGGAACAGGGGTTGACGCCTTTTTACCGCTGCTTACAACTTGAAACGCTGCTGCAAACTAGTAATCACCACTCTCCTGGAACACCCACACCACCTGTGCTTACCTTCACCACTAATTCAAGTGGCCATGAGAAACAGAAAGAGTTATATTTGGCAGCACCACAGCAACTGAACAGGGAGGGTTGGGTGGCCAGCAGACACCATGGAGGGAACGGACAGAATGGCTGTGTCTCATTGAGTGGGAACGTACGGTTTGCGGTGCCTCAAAGCCCATGAAATGCATGTAGCACTCAGGAAATCCTGGTATCTAAAAAAGTCACAGCAGAAAAAAGTGGGTGCAGCATGCACTGGCTGAAACTGGAGGCTGGCCAGCCAGAGCCACGGTTCAGCTGCTGGCCAGGTTCTACACCCCCAGATCGCTGCTGCTGCTGCCCCAGAAAGCCCCCAGGACCCTGGG
>NW_017729027.1:6849282-6868663 GCF_001723915.1 Gavialis gangeticus
CCAGAAAGCCCCCAGGACCCTGGGTAAGACTGCTGGGGCCAGTCCAGGTGCTGGCCCCAGCCTCCCTTACCTCACCCAGGGCAACAAATATGTGCTGCTGCTAGTTGTCCCCAGGGTAACGCCCATTTCAGCTCATGGGGATGCGCCCAGTGAGCCAAGAGGTAGGACCCTGGAGCGCCCCTTGCTGCCCAACCAACCCCTAACAGAAAAGCAACCTTGAGGTCTTAATGGTTCTTTTTCAATGCAAGGTTTGCTTGGTGTACAGTAAGCACAGAGCCATGCAGAATGATAAGGATCAAGAAAACTTTGAGTAGGTACTCTTACTCAATGTTCACTGAAACAGTCTGAATCATTTTAGTGATGTCAATGAGCTTTATCCATCCTATGCTTTGAATGAGGCACGAGTTCTGTGGATAAAAACTAACGTGCAGTGATGTGTTTTAAAGATGGTATTACCATGCATCTGCACAAAGGAGCTAAATGAAGATAACCCAGGCTAACCTAGTCTGGCATTTCCAAAATATTGATTGAGTTTGCAGCCTTAACCACTGATAACTTTTTTTTGTATGTAATCATTCTAATTAATTTATAACAATTTCACCTTCTTTCATTTTTTTTGAAAGGTGTCTGAGCTTGTGTTTAAGACAAAGACCTCTTCTTCTCCCCCATCCCCCTCCACTTTTTCCTTATGAAATGACCAGTGTTGATGGATCTGGAAAAGTAATTTTATTTTCCTACAGAATAGATGCAGTATGGAGAATCATTGCAAATGTCCTGATGCTGCCATATCAATATTGACCTAGAAGAACTACTGATGAGGTTCAGAAGGCAGTTCAGTCTATGTGCTTAGCTTCTTTTAACCTTACTACTCTTTTCTCTTTGGCATACCTGGTAAAAATGTGAACAGGAGTACTAATTAGTGCTACTTACAGTTTTGATTTTTGATTGTGGGAACTGTCTAATAAGAACTGATTGAAAACCATTATTTACATCTTCAAACACTCATCATATGGCAGCTATTGTGGATCAGAACTGACCCAAGATTTCAAGTAGTGGTGAAAAAAATCTGTATCTTGCTGACATTTTAAAACATTTTTTAAAAACATTTTTGAATAAGTTACTGTCTCACTGAAAATGATAAACTTATAAGTATGCACAGATGCAGTATTTGATCCCTGCATATGGTATATTTCCGTATTCTTTAGTTTTACCACTGTAACTCTATTTATTCCATTATGCCAACAGATGTAATACTTTCCTTCACTTCAGTGCCAGCAAAAATAATTCCATAACCTACCTCTGTAAATAATTGCAAAATTTATATGCCCTCAGGAAATTATTTGTTTTTAACATTTGTGCCATTTAAATTAATTATTAAAAAGGTTTATTGAAGCAAATAGATTTAAAAATAACTCAGGGCATATGATACAAGATTATTAAATGATATAATTAAAGTTAATTTCAACAAATATTCATCCTTCGATGAAATTATCTTTAGGTTTAAAAATGTTTGCAAACTGTATTATTTGGCCAAAAAAGTATTCTCTCTTAAGATCATGTCAGATCTAAATCAGTCCAATTCTCAAATAAGAAATCCTTGTTTTGTCATAATAAATTATTTTCTTTTTCTCATATTGATTCTTTTAACGTTTGTAATGTGGAAACAATAAAAAGAAAGGTGATGGTGGTAGGCAGACCACTTGACTTTGGGGTAATTGAGACACCTATTATTGTTGGGGTTCATCTTCCTTTGTCAGTCATGTTCACAGCCGTGGAGGTGGTCTTGATCCTCCATTGCATCTGGATTTTCAGGTGGCAGCAGTGGCTAGGAGTACTTTTCACCAGCTCCATCTCATGAGAAGGTTGTGACCCTTTCTTTTAAATTCAGATCTGGTTGCCATCATCCATGCCTTCGTAACCTTAAGACTAGACTATCGTAATATGCTCAATGTGGAGCTGCCCTTCAAGACCATCTGGAAGTTGCAGCGGGTGCAGAATGTAGCAGCCCACTTTCTGATGGGTGTGGATTGCCAGGATCATAATTCCAGTGGTACAGAGTTTGCGCTGGGTCCCAGTAGCTTTCTGGGGATAATTCAAGGTGCTGGTTTTGACCTATAATGCCTTAGGTCTGGGCCCTACGGGACTGTCTTTTCCCTTCTGCCCCATTGCAATCTTTAACGTCAGCCAAGAGCAAGGTCTTAAAATACTATCAGTGCACCAATTTAGCTTGGTGCAAACGTATAGGAGGTTATTCTTGGAAGTTGCTCCTCAGCTCTGGAACTCCATCCTTCCTGCAGCCCACCAGAAGCCAAGCCTGCACATCATTCAGAAGTGCCATAGCACCTTCCCATTTGGGCAGGCATTTAGCAAACAAAGCTAGGCGGGGATACTGTTCAGGGGTGTTCTGTTTTATGTTGATATTCTACTTGCCTTTTAAGCTGTTTGTTCTCTTGTTCTATAAGTTTTATCCTTTTTTTTAGAAGTTATTCTATTCCCTTATTCTCACTCATGAAAAGCTCATGCCTCTCTGAACAGGTTAGTCTATAACAGAGCTGGGCAAAGGTTGGCCCGCAGTTTGGACTGGACCCACAGCAGACTCCATTTCACAACAGCCCCTGCCTGCGTTGCTGCAGCTGGTTTCCATGAGGACCCCAGCAGCAGCGGGCCCATGACAGCACAGGGCCAGAGTTTCTGTATCATCAACAGATGCATGCACTGCACCCCCACCCCTTTCATTAGAGTGCTAGCTGGGGGTTGGTAATACTCCCACCGTTGGAGCAGCCAGCAGAGAAAAGCCTTGGATGGTGCAGGTAGACCTCCCTAATCAGAGGTCCTGCTAGGCCCTGGCCATGCCCACCTCAGCTCAGCACTGTAGAAGGAAGGGAGGGCTGTTCTAGTGCCCCCCGGCTTCTAGCCTAAGCCACTGCAGGCATGTGCCTGAATTTCCTCAGTCCAGAGAAAATGTCTGTTTGGTTACAAACCAGTTCAGCCTAGCCAGGTTAGACTAACCTGCAAAGATTGAATCAATTCAGGCTCAGGCTTTTTTGAATGTCTGTCCATAGCCTACATATAATACTGAACTGGTGGTTCACAGTGAATCAGTTCAAAAGAGCACTTAGTTTTCCAGGTATGCTTTTGAACCATTCAAGGAAGCTTTAAACCAGTTTAACAGGCGTCTATGTTCAGGTTTAAACTGCTTTAACTGGTGTAAGTGTTACATGTGTCCATGCTTTTAGTAATCACTAGATACCAGCTGTGAGAATACCATTTTGAAAAGGACACTCAACACCATCAATAATCATATTAGATGTTATATTAAGTTGTTTCAGAACACACCTCTGTATTATTGTATAATGCAGGCTGAAGCAAGAAAGCTGCAGCTTAGATCTTTAATCAGAATGAACCCACTTAAAGTAGCAGCCTGCAAAGCTGCAGGGCTTTGCCTGTGTTAATGCCTATGACTACACAGGGGCCAGGCACTGAGGAGCTGTGCTGGGTCTGGACAGCTCCTAGCAGTGCCTGTGCTGCTGCTGTTTCTCCCTGCCCTCCCAGCTCCAGTCTGACATGGGCCAAGTGCTTCTGGAAGCACATTAGCAGCAAGGGGCTTTGCCACCACCTGTACTGGGGCTGGGACATTTTGCCTATGCCACCCTCGCTTCTCCCAGCACTCTGCTCCTGGCTGTAGCACAGGTGCAGCTTCTAGCAGGTGGGGAGCTGTATTGGGACTAGATATCTGCAAATTGCACCCATGTTACTACCACTTCCTCCACTCCCCCAAGCTGTGGTGCAGGTGCAACTTCTAGCTAGTGGGGAGCCGTGCTGGGGCCAGGCAGCTTTCAGCTGTGCCCATGGTACAGCTGGAGGGGAGGGGTGTGCAGGGGGAGAGGGGAAGAAGGGAGAAACAGCAGCAACCTACACTCCATTTGTAGATGCCTAGTCCTGGCATAACTCCATACTAGATGGAACCTGCACCTGTGCCACAGCTGGGTCTGGGAGAAGCGGTGGTATTACAGGTACATCTCCCAGTTGCAGGGCCCCAGTGTGGACACAAGGAAAGTCCCACACTGCTGATGTGCTATGGAAGCCACCTGGCCCATGCTGGACTGGAGCCAGGTTGTTCCAGCCCTCGACTTGTACAGGGTTGCCCGCCTTTGACTTAGGAAGCTTCATAAAGGAAACTATGTTTAATTAACTCAGTTTAAAAAATCCCAATCCATAGTCAAGTTCACATCTATAAAATTAGATGTTAAAGGAACTAAAGCTCATGACTAAGGCTCTAGAGCAGAATTTTTTCACTCTTTTGAACCATGAAAGTACAGCAGTGGGGCAGCAAATCTGGACTTCTGTGCCATAAACCTTCTAACAATCTCTCTTTTGCCAAGGGTGAGAAGAGAAATCATCTCAAATCCCAATAGATGAGAGTACTCATAAAATTATGTGCATCTGCCATTTTTCAGGACTTTAGCTGTGCTAAGTGAGATGGGAGTATGTTTCAGACCCCAGATGCACACAGTTCTGTACAAAAGAAACCATCTGAAGAGTAGTGGTTCCCATTAGAAATAAAATTTGGATTTAAAAACAGTTTTAATGTTTTAAGACTATTAGTGGCTATGCTGTGATAGTCCATTCAACTACTGCTGCAGAAGGAGTAGGAATGGGTGGCACACTCCCTGAGAATTTCTATTACGTACTAACTGGGGGAGGGAAGCAGCAACTACCAGCATGGGGGAGCAGATTGGTCAGTGAAGAAGCTGAGATGGGAAGGAGGAGATAAAAACTACCAATTTGCCTGTGTTGTAGTCAGGACCTAGATTGGGAGTCTTGGTTTTTTGTTTTAGGCATTCTAAGATCCAGGGACGGCCTTTTGATATGATATTCTCATAAAAAAAAAAAACCTCAGGTGTTGAATTTTTTCTTCCTACCAAAAGATCTTACTCTTTCGATAGGGTCTTTTCTCCTTTTTCTCTCCTCTTCAGTAGGACTAAGAGAAGTTAGGGGCCTCTCTTCTGTCCCTTAAATCTTTTCCATCCTATAGTTGGCAATAATGGGAGAGTTAGATACGACTAATGTTTTATGTTGAGATGTTAGTCACATAATCCAACATACAGAAATATTGTGCTGCCATGTATGTACTTTATTTGTGCAATATGAATAATTGATGGATATCAAAACCAGAAGGCGTTTTAATTTCTCCTAATCAAAATGAAAACAATAACAGTAAATCTGTTTGTTTATTTTTTCACCTACATATTGTGTTTTGTTGTAGCCTGGAATTTAAGCTGTTTAAGGAAGGCATTTTTCATTAAGTGTTTATAAGACCCTAACTCAGTAGTACTTCAGTCTCTAGACTTCATTGTAAAAAAAACAATTATAAGCTAACTTACTGCTGGCCAAGGTCTGCATTGATGATGATAAGAATGGCAGAAAGTTGGACAGAAAATAAATGTTAAATAATATTCCCTGTCAAATTTCACACCCATATTATTCAAGGGTGTTAGCATTTTAGCAAAGGGATCTTTTTCCTGATTAGAAAACTGTTTCAGCATGTTAACTTTCACAGCTGCTTACATGAAATATGACAAGATGTTATTGTCTGTTGAATTTTCAGAGATTATTCTTTTAGAGTTTTGTGGGTAGCAAACTCAGTTGTCAAATGAATATTATTGGAGAATGTCTGGTTTGCTTTTCCAGTATATCTTTGACCCACGTTCTTAACTTGTTGATAGATCTGTGATGATACACAACTGCAGTATGATTCAGGTTATATTTTGTAGTAGTCACAAGGTCTGGTTATGCTTTGGCACTTCACAGTACAGTTTATATTTTGAAGGTCTTTTCATAAACTGCAGTCAACATTCAGGGTGAAATTTAAGGTCGTGCCATAGGTCAGAGCAGTTCTGGTTAAACAGATTTGCTATTTACACTGACATTTTCCCCCCTTTCCTGAAGAAAAACTAAAGCAAACTACTGAAAAGGGGTGATGACAGTTACTGCTATCAATAAACAGTGATAGTGAGGAGGTTACCCTAATGAAACTGGGTCATTATTATTTAGATAAAAATGACTGCCAAAAACAGATGTGAAATACCTTTTGCATCATTTTATAAAGTTAATTAATTCATGAGAAGCACAGCAGCTCAGATCAAAGGACATTACTGCAGTTGCACTTATTTTTGCCCAGTGCATAGAACTAAATATGACTGATCTTTATTATAATTATATGGTTTTAAAAAAAGCCTCCTTTTTCATTTAAAAGATGGGATATGGCAAAAATGAGTTAAATTAGAACAGGGGTGGCAAACACCTTGTGCTGTGGGCCAGATCCAGATTATGGAGCTCCTTGCACGCCAGATTGAACCTAGGACGCAAGGAAGCTGTGGCAGTCACAGCAGCTCTATGCTTAGAGCATGTGGCAGCAGCAGCTCCAGCCCCCGCTGTGCGCCCTGTGTTGGAGCTGGAGCTGCCGCCGCCATTGTGGCTGTATATTCTGGGCTGTGGTGGCAGCTCTGGCTCCGGCCTGGGGCATATGGTGGGGGTTGGCATCTGGGAAGGTAAGGCCATGGCAGTGCAGACTGGCAAAATGGCTGCGGGGGAAACTGGGCCCATGATCGCTATGTCCACTGACACCTGAAGGCCCCAGATTCTCTGGCAGGCCCCTTCCCCTGGCCATGCTAGTGGTCTAGTTGACTGGACAGAGCAACTCTGCAGGCCGTATCTGGCCCACAG
The DNA here is from genome assembly GCF_001723915.1 of Gavialis gangeticus. Taxonomy (NCBI): domain Eukaryota; kingdom Metazoa; phylum Chordata; order Crocodylia; family Gavialidae; genus Gavialis; species Gavialis gangeticus. The sequence goes on from NW_017729027.1 coordinate 6,856,009, forward strand.
GCCACGTACTAGAAGTTAATAAATGGAATTGACACAGCTGTAGTACATGTTATTGTTTTGAAACTTTGTGCGTCTCTAAGGGAGTTGGCAGCAGAGTGTCAGTCTTGCTGATACATATTCTCCAGCATTCCAAAATGCTGTAACATCATTACCCTTTCTTCTCACAGCTGCTTGAGCCAGCTCTTGCTCAGATGCTTCTGTGTATTTCTGATGTTGCAAAGAAGCATGAAGAATGGCTTGACTGGCTTCCTCTTTTGTGGCATAGGGCCATCATTATCACAAATTTGGCCAATCCCAGGCTGTAATAATGACCTCTGGCAGCTCTAAGAAGCTGGGTCTCAGCTAGTACAGACCTGGGACTGCTTTTTCTTTTTTCTGGTGACCAGGTCAGCAGTCCCAGACACAAGGCAACATGTTACCCAGCCCCACCATACACAACAAAGCTTTTGTACAGCCAGGGTAGTCCCCAGAATCTGGTGGCCCCTACTGCCCAAAACAGAAGAGGAAAGAAATGTTTGGTATCCAAAAAACCTTGCACTGAGAGCTGTCAGGGACCCACTGAATAGAGTGGTGGGAGAAACTTGGAAAGGATTTTGCTTTCTTTGATTTCTTTCTGTTTTTTGGTTTCTACCAGCCTGGTACTTGCCAGGCAAGAAGGCTTGGTTTGATTTTTGCTTTGGACGAGAGGCAGGCAACAGAAAAGCCATATTCAATCACTTGACCTTAGTTTATATACAGTTTTAAGTGTCCAAATAGGTAATTTTAAGCAACTGTTTTGGTGTGGAGGGTGGGGGTTATTTGGGGTTTTGCTGAGCTGTGGGTTTATATAGAGATTTGTCTAATGCCCCTTTAAATGCCTTAGAGTATTTATAGAGACTGAGAAATGAGAAACCCTTTTTAACAACATTATTGTTGGCTCCATTTAAAGCTGCATTTAAAAGCTTATTGTTTCTCTCCCAATTTTCTGGTTCGTATTAGAATGTAGTACTTTTCCGTGAAAAAATAAAAATGATTTAAAGTGGCTGTTGGATTTATGAAATATAATAAAATGTAAAGAGAATGAGGGCACACATGTTTTCAAATAGAACCAGAGAAAAATAGGGCTCTCAGAAAAGGGATCTCAGGAGGTCATCTAGTCTAACCCTTGCTCAGGGCAGGATCATCTCTGTCTAAATGATCTCAGACAAATGTTTGTCTAAACCGCACTAAAACATTTCTAATGGCAGAGATTCCACAGTCTGTCTGGGAAATCTGTTGCAGCGCTTACCCACTCTCACAGCTAGAAAGTTCTTCCTGTTATCTCATCTAAATTTCCCTTTTTGCAATTCAAGACTTTTTTTCTGATCTCCTTTGAGCACAAACAATTAAACAGCATTCTTTTAATAACAACTCTTTTTGTGTCTGAAGGCTAATTAAATCCCCCTATTTTCTCTTTTCCAGACTGAATAATTCCAGTTCTTCCAGCTTTTCTTCTTGTTATATTTCTAGACCTCTATAAAATCTATGAAATCACTTTTTTGCTGTCCTTTGGACTCATGCCAACTTGTCTGTCTTTTTTTAAAATGAAGTACGGTGCCCAAAACTGGACAAAATGCTCCAGGGAAGCCCTCGACAGTCCTGAATAGAGTACAAGAATCGCTTCTCGTGAGTTGCATGCAACACTCCTGAGCATACATCCCAATATGCTACTTGCTCTTTTTGCAGCAATAGCATATTGTTGATTCCTGCTTACCTCGGTGTCCACCATAATCCTCAGATTCTTTTCTCCAGTGCAGCCTAACACATTCCTCATTTTGTATTTGTGCATTTGATTATTCCATACCAAGTGTCATCCCATTTATTTCAGACAACAAATCTCCATATCTGTTCAATATGTCTTGATATCTTGTTTGGCGTGTTAGCCTGCCAGGTATTGATAGTACATTGTGAGGAACTTTGAGGGCTTAACTCTCACCGATACCACCTCACAGGATATGCATGACAGGATTGGGCTCTGTCATACATGCTGGCTTTTAAGGTGTTTTAGTTTGTGGGTTAAGCTATAGAAACTCTAAATCAGTGTCCAGATCTTAGGATTTCAAAATTCTCAGTTCCTGAATAGTTTTGCTTAATAAGCCCTGATTCATAAGAGATGATAATACTGATGTGTTTTTTATTCTAAGCATTTCTGAACACCACCTCCCAACAAAAATAAACAACCCAAAACATCCAACAGCAATGGCTTCAACTGCAATAGGGTAAATGATAGCATGCTAGATATTAACATTATCTTTGAGACAAGAAAGAACATGGATGAATTCCTGAAAAATGTTATCATTTTCTTATTTTTGCTAGTGCCTACTTGGTTACTTGGTTTTACAATGCTGTAGGTGTACGTTATGCTTAAAAAAACAAATGAGACAAAGCCTTCATGTTAAAAAGTATAACATATAAGGCAGGTGTGTCAAACTCCCTTGGCCTCCCCAGGCCAGATCTGGACCATGGTGCCCTTGCAGGCTGGATCTGGACCACTCTCTGATGGCAGCGGTTAATGCAGCCATTGCTCGTCTCTCCAACACCAACACACATCCCCAGCATGACTCCACATGCTAGAATTCAGTTTCAGGCTTCGCCCCCGAACTCCTGGTCCCACAGGCCAGACAGCACAGCTTCATGGGTTGGATCTGGCCTGCAGGCCGTATCTTTGACACTCCTGATATAAGGGGTTCAGTCCTGGGAGCTATAGTATTCCCTTAAGTCCTATTAATTTTGAATTCTGCATTAGTTAGTACAAGGACAGAAAAGATTAGGCCCCAGTCCTGCAATAGATTCAGTTAGGGTGGACCCATTAACCAGTGAGGGACCCTACATGGGCACACAGGGCCACCTTCCATTACATGACCTGAGGTTTACGTGACAGCCACATGGGATTGCACTATTGAAGCTTATCACTTCTCTAGTAATCAGTCACCTTTGGTAGGGTCTATATGGGTAGATGTCTGAAAGAGTATGAGATCCTTAGCTTAAAGTAACTGGGTTTCTTCAAGAAAGTTTTTCCCACATGGTCTCACCATCTGTCCTCATTTCCTATGGTGCAGATACCTTTACTCTGCTATCCTGTATCACTGAGTTGGGGATGCTCATACACTGGCTAAAAGATTCTAGGCTTGCACATGTGGAATAAAAATGTCTTTCATGTTGCATATTCCTTGCATCCAAAGGATCTATGGACCCTTCACCCTATTTAGTATGCATCCTGTCAGTGGAAATTTTCCATTTACCACTTTCCATTTCCATTATCCATTACAGATCAGGCCTGATGAGAACTGTCTGGATGGCATGTGTTGACAAAACACAGTGTATGTGAATGTGGCTTATGGCAGAATCAAGACTTGATTTGATTTGATTCTGAAGCTTTTCTTACTGACTTTACATGTATTTGAATGAATAAAAACAAAGCAAACCAGCTTTCATCCCATCAATCTTCTTTCCTAAATGAGTATGTTGAAGCTTTGAGAACTTCTACTTAATGCTGTTCCATATCATAAGTAGTAAAAGAAATTCATTTTGTATTTTAGGAACTGCAGCTGTAGCTGTTGCAGGTCTCCTTGCAGCTCTACGTATCACTGAGAACAAGCTGTCAGATCACACAATACTATTCCAAGGAGCTGGAGAGGTATCTGTTAGACAAGAGGAAACCTTCTGTGTAGTTTTTTTTTGTAGTTGTTACATGTCTGTTCCAGAGTAAATGATAAATTTCTACAGTGGTCCACAGCCTGCAAGTATGGTTTGCCGAGTGTACTTCACTGGACCTCCCCACGTTTGCATCACAGGATGCTTTTCATAGGATGATTCAGGGAAATCATAATCCCGTATTAAAACTTCAGGTTTTAGCTACTATTAATCTAGCTCATCTCAAAGTTGAGGAGTTTGTCAAAAAAAAAAAAAGGAGGAATGGGGCTAACAGAAAAACACTGTTTTCATTGCTATCAGCTTTGTTTAGGACAGAAACCTCTGTATTCTCTATAGCATAGCTTTTTCAGTAGTCTTAAAAGCACCAGTTTTTCAAATTCTTTTTGGTACATATAGGCTCCTGACCCAAGCCTTCGTCATAAGCTTTTCTGAGTTACAGTAAGCCTTACACTGTATTGGGAATTGAAGCTACTACATTGTGCACTGTGTGAATATAATGGTCACTTTCCTGTATTATTGTTAACTGCCATCTTTTTGATGAGCCCTCAAGTAAGTTATATAGATTCAGTACACTAATGCAGTCATGTGCTTTGTAAATTCTGTAGTTCAATGTAGATTGCTAACTTTAAACTTTATTAAATCAATTTTCATTAATTTAAAACTGATCAGTACTCCCCCAAATTTGGCTCAGTTTGCAGGAAGATCTGCATCGGTGATGCATGAAACATTTCTGACAGCCTTGATATGCAAAATACCTGCATTCCATTTTGCTCCATATTCAGCAGACTGAAACATCTGTTAAATATTCATTAGTATTTGTTTATTATTACCAGTGTGTATGGTGCTGTACAAACACAATGAAAGGTACAGTTTATGCCCTTCAGAGTCCATTTGGACTACATTTGTACATTTATAAAGAAAAAAATTAATATAAATTGCTGCTAGACAGGAAAAGTGGGGCCTTATTTGATTCTCAGTGAAATTTCAAAATGAAGAACAAGAATTAAACTGTTTATATTGGGTGGATAGCCAAAATTGTTTGGTGGTTTTTTTTATATATGATTAGTGAAAAGAAAGATACTAGAATCCAGTACAAATAATATGCATTTGGACAAATAATTAAAAAGTGGATGGGAGTGGGGGGTGGGGGGCAGGGAGTAGCCAAGATTAGTCAACAATTACTGAATACATTATTAGTGGGTAAGAGAAAATTTTCCTCCTTTATGGGTATTTTAAAGAGATTTACAATCTAAAACCCTTGACACTATTTTATTTTCTAAGATTCAGTGTTTGCATGTTTTTTGAAATACAATATGTACCCCAAAATTAAAATATGTCAAGGTGAAAATGTCCTGTTGCATCCTGACATGATTGTTAGGGACCAACTGAAATCAAGGACAGAGGTGGACAATTTTGCAGGCTGGCCACCATTTTCATGGGCTTATCATGGCAGGCCCACCCCCATGCCTCTGATTGGCTGAAGGGCCCTGATGGCTCCAGTCCTTGCTGCTGATTGGTTGAGAGCCCTGTCTGTCATGCAGCCCCTGCCCTCTTTCACTGGTTGGTCAAGAGGGCTGTCTGTCACGTGGCCCCGCCCCTCAATGCTGAGTGGTGGAAGGAGGCCTTGTGGCCAGCAGCCCTCTTGGCCAGCCACTATCTTGGCTGCTCCCCTTTGCACCAGTGGCTCCCCATTCCCTCCTGGTGGGATGCACAGCAGGGTTGCAGAGCCACGAGGACTGCTGGCTCCCAGTGTGGAGCCAGCATTTATTTTTAGTAAGTTTGGGGTTTTTTTTTGCAGATTTCATGGACAGTGCCCAATTTCATGATTTCTGTGAAATCCATGAAATTGCGAATTGAGTAGGTCCCTACTGATTGTGGAATAAATGTTGCAACAAACTTACATGATCTAATAATGACAAGGTAAACAAAGTTCTATATAGTGCCTACACCCACAGTATTGAAGCACTGAAAAGAATGCATTTTCTGCTGGTTTACTTTATGAAAACATCATTGTTCAATTTAACTGTCAGTGATATTAATAGGTTTAGTTAAAGTAATCAATTAAAAATTACTATGTTTTTGTTTCTCTTCCAATGCCTTGTATTAATCCTCTTTCCCTCCTTTTTAAGGCTGCCTTGGGAATAGCAAATCTTATTATTATGGCTATGCAAAAAGAAGGGACAGCTGAAGATGAAGCTATCAAAAAGATATGGATGGTTGACTCAAAAGGATTAATAGTTAAGGTAATGCAGCTTTCTCATTACTATAAACTCTCATTGGTCTGTTTTAGAGGCAGAAACTTTTTATGGATATGATTAAGCTATTTAGTGTGCATGCTCTCTCTTTCTTTCTCTCAGTATCTAAAAGTCCTTTGTTCTAGATAAAGAAATAAATATGTGGCTTGTCCCGCTTGTATTAAAATCAAGCGCAGAACTCCCAGGTGACTTCGATAGGAATCTGATTGGGTCTATAGTCTTTGCGTTATATCCAGCAGAGATGACTGCTTCTGGCACATGTTGTATTATGTGGATTTTAAAGCAGTTCACTTGAATTGAAAAGGGAGAGAAATGTTCAGCTTGTGGTTTTTAATATTTCTCATGTAAATGTGATTATCTATATGTTTTTAATAGCAGAAGCATTGGTGTTTGTGAGTGCACACTCTGCTTCTGGCAGGATACTCGGAGAGAAATATTTTTTTTAAGTGAAAAAATGCTGACATGATATGAACAATAATATTTTCCTGATGTTGTTGCAGATATCTTAGAAGTTTGTATGAACTTAGCAATTCTGTCTCAAATAGCTTTCATGCATAGTGATAAAGCTTATGTCACAGATGTTGTGGTTTGCAGTGCTATCAACAGTGGTCAAGAATTTGAAGTTGCTGAGAGACTTCATCAGTCACTCTTACCTCATTTCTCCCACATGCCAAAATAAAGAAACATATACATTCCATGGGCCAAAATAAAGAAGCCTGCATGTTTTAAAAGGTGGTTATGTATTTAATAGCTTGTGAGCTACTTAAAAGAAATGTACAAGAGCTCAATTAACTTCACTTTTCACCTTTTTCATGTGAGCATTCATGATGCTTTTTGAATTTGAATTAATTGTGCCATGCAATAGCTTTTGCTTTTTCTTTCTGAATTCTTCTGTTTATTTTGTAATGGGCATCAACTGCATCTGTTCTATGTTGAACTTGTAAAACATAAAGAGCCAACTGTGATCCATTATATTAAACTGAGCTGCTATAGCATTGTTCACTCTGCTGCAGTAATGATATTAGCATCACAGAAGTAGTGTAAATATTTAAAGGTTATCTATAATATACACAGAGAGGACCTGATGGATCAGAAAAGCATCATAATACCTAATGCTATCTGTTGACTACAGTGCAGATTTTTATTTTGTTTTAGAATTACTGTGTTCAAGTAAGGGGGTCATACTTTTTGCCTCTTTTGCCTTTCTTCTAAGAAACTCAAAGTATTTTACAAAGGTTAATTATTGGAGCCTTGTTTGTCTTAAGTGGCTGAAAAAAAATAGAGGCTGTTTCATAAGACTGACCCCTTAAAAATATTCACAATATTTTCTGCATGTTATGGACAAGAAGCTGATAAATAGAACAGCAATGATTTGACCAAAATCAGTCAACTGGTCTCAAAGAAAAAGGCTGACACTGATGAGAACTGTCATAGCTTCAAAAGTGTGAAAGAGTTAAATTACTTAGCAGCTGTTCATGCATATTTACCTCAGCTAAAGTAGAACAGCAGCCTCTATTATTTCTTAACCATCTCCTTTGATTGCTCCCTTACACCTCCTGCAATTTTTGCTGATCTGGGAAACAGCTGAGCTGTTGTGACAATGTTTTCTTCTACTGTCAGTGTTTTCCATGGCTCAATTATATCCTTTCCTCTCTCTAATATCTTTTGAAGTCAAACAAATTTTTTGTTGTGTAGGACAAAAGAAGTTGCCTTGTACAGTTCCTTTTGTTCTTCTCTTGTTACACTGCATCTCTTTTTGGTGTCTGAGAAGGAGCCCAATAGATTCAGGGACTGCCCTGAGTATGTTCATAATATGTTCGTGATGGCCAGACATAATAACTGCTGTCTGAGATAGATTAGGGTTGATCACTGTTTAGTTTGTTGTGGGATTTGTGCCTAGATGTTGCTGCAAGCAAGCAAGTTTTTTTGACCTCCCCAAGCTGTTCTGGAAGTTCTCAAAGCACAAGTCATTAAGTGAGTCAGAGTTTAGAGACCCAACTGTGGACACAGAATATTTTAGGACTACCCACTTTAGTACAAATCTGTCTGGCTAGGCCTTGGTCACAACCAGTTGGAGCAGCATGTGATAATACTTCAGTGCATGTCCTTGAAGTAACCTTGGGGGAGATATGCTTCAGCTTTGGGATTCCATTAAAATCTTCTCCCCCTCTCCCTTGTTAGATGAAGGGAGAAAAGAATAACAAAAGATAAAAAAGTAGGGCTTCCATCTCTTACTACTTGTATGTCAGTTGCTGGAAAACTGTAGTCACAGAACATGGCCAAACAGACCACTCCAGCAGTCTGTGTTCCCTGGCTCACAGTAATGGTTTTATTTTCTCTGACCAGTAATAGAGAAAGGCTCGAACATTGTTGGGCTTTGATTAATCAAAGTAGAGCATTACAGGGTTTAATTTGTTTGAAGTTTTGCAGGTTTCTTAAAAGCACGATCAAAAAAGAGGGGTGAGGGCATAAGGTGGAAGCTGAAATTGGAGACTGAGATAAGAGAAATCATTGATTCATATTTTAGGAGTTCCTGAAGAGATGGAAATGCTTCCATATTTGGACTGGTCAAAACAGCATTCAGTTTAAGGTAAAAGGTCAGCACCATGATGGTAAATGTGTTTCTCAAAGTGACAGGAATGACTGAGGAGGGAGGAGGATAGTCCTCAGTATCTGAATAAGTTTGTCAGTTTTAAGGCTAAAGCAGACTATTATGATCATGTAGCCTGACCTCCTTTAAACAAGCAATAGAACCTTACCCAGTAATTCTGAATCAAGCTCATAATATCCATTGAGCAATAATGCACCTTTCAGAAAGTATCACATTTTGATCTAAAGCCTTCAGCTGATGGAGAAAATACATTGTGTCCATAGATATATTTTCCCCATAATTAAGTACTTTTCCTTGTTTTTTTAATGCATCTTATTTTGAGTCCAATTTATCCAACTTCGTCTCTTCATCATCTGGTTCATGGCTTTTCTGGTAAATTAAAGACAACTTTGCTGCCAAAATCTTTTCCTCATGTATGTTATAGATCTTAAGCAGGTCACCTGTTAACATTTTTTAGATTGATTAAATAGATTGAGTTTCTTAAGTTTATTATTATAACGCATGGTTGCCAAATGCATCCCAGAAAAGAAATGTACACAAAGGTAGTTTGTTATAATTAGGGACCTACTGAAAGTATGACTGTGTGATTTTTGCAGAAAACACAAAATCAGGCATTTCCTGTGAAAAATGGTGGGCTCGCTAAAAAAACAAACAAAAAACCCCCTTACTAGCAAGCAGAGGGAAGCCCTGCAATATTGGGAGAGGGAAGGGGAGGGGAGAGATTGCTTACAGCAGGAGGCAGGAAGGCTGCAAGGAGCCTGGGCTCCATGGCCGGCGGTAGGGGCTTGCCTGGGCCCAGGCTGGCTATGGCGGGCAGCTGCTTGCAGGAGTCCAGTGTAGCTGCTTGCAGGCTGCCCACTGTCTGCTGCAAGCAGCCCAGGGCCAGCAGCCTCTGGCAGAGGTTTGCCCAGGCCTGGGACACCTGTGGCAGGTAGCCAGGAGGCTGAAAGTTGCTACGTTGTGTTTCACGGAGCTCTGGCTTGCTCCTTGATGGTGGTGGGTGCACACGTGCCTTGCAGCTAATGGCAGAGAAGGGGCTGAGGGCAGCGCAGCTCCAGCTCCTTCTCCACCATTGGCCCCAAGGTATGCATGCACCCGCTGCTGGCAAGGAACCAGGCCAGGGCTCTGTAGAGCCTGGTGCATCCATTTGCTTGGAGGTGACCTGAAACTGCAGCTTAATTACCCTGGGGAAGGAAGCCATTAATTCATACTTAGTAACACATGGATTAATGGCTTCCCCAGGTTCAATCAGGGTAATTAAGCTGTAGTTTTGGGCCATCTGGCAATCTGTGGGGAGGGGCGGAGCCACTGGGGCCCCTCAGGCAATCAGAGGCATAGGGGGCCCACCATGGTAAGCCTGCAAAAATTGTGACTAGCCAAACAATTTGCCTGCAAAATTGGCTGGCCACCTCCTCGAGTTCAGTAGATCCCTAGTTCTAGTTTGTCCTATTAAAAGTGGTCAGTCAAAATGACTTGTCAATAATAGCGCATACATGAACACTTCCTCTTTTTCTAAGATGATTCTGGTCTTCTGCTGTAGCAATTTGGAAATGTTACATGAAACCTTGGGAGCTTCTAACTAGCAGTAACTTCATCCCCCCCAAAAAATGTTGTGTAATCAGTTTGGCCTCCAGTCTGTCCACGCTTTTAACAGTATCTCTAATAAAAATGTTTATTGGTTTAAAAAGAGAGTTGTGTAATCTTTCATCTACTTTGGACAAAGGTAATATTTCCACCAATGATTAGCCCTTGCCGCAAATGATACCTAGGATTTGCTAACCTGGACATGTACAGTTTTGTATACAGCTTCTGCATAGTGACTTCTTAGATTTCGTGGCTGATTTCCCCCCCACCCCTTGTGGTTTTCTAATTTGTCTTGCAGTTGTGTCTTCATTTTCTTTTTTTCTTTGGAATCATTTTCATTATGCTGTGTTTGGTAAGCAGCTTTTCTGCTATGTTGTGGTAAAAGAACTGGTGACTACATTCATTGGAATATTAGCCCTTGTTATTTTCACTATGAAGACCTTATAAAAATGTTCATGGTTGAAAGTTTTGTAGAATCTGTTGTTAAGCTTTATATGCATTTTGAAATGAATTCTTTTTTCTAGAGGAAGTGAGAAATGGGAGAGGACCATAAATTCAAGTGACATATATGTCACCTGAATTTATTTAAATAGCATTTCTTGACAGGAGTTTAAAAACCCTATCTTGATGCATTTGCAAGGATGCTTTAAGATTTTCTGACAGTTATAGCTATTTATTACTTTTCCAGTTGGGATAGCAGGACAGAGAGGTCCGGGTGAGTGAGATCCCCTGCCCTCCATTAATACTGATGTCGTGAAGGAACATCTTGAGAGGCTGGATACCTTCAAGTCAGCCGGCCCTGACAATCTACACCCCAGGGTACTCAAGGAGCTGGTGAGCATCATAGCCCAGCCTCTGGCACGGATCTTTGAAAACTCCTGGCGCTCTGGTGTAGTGCCCAAAGACTGGAAGAAGGCCAATGTGGTGCCTATCTTCAAGAAAGGGAGGAAAGTGGATCTGGCTAACTATATGCCTATCAGCCTGACTTCTATCCCGGGGAAGATCTTAGAAAAGTTTATTAAAGAGGCCATCCTTAATGGACTGGCAGACGCCAGCATCCTAAGGGATAGCCAGCAGGGGTTTGTTGCGTGTAGGTTTTGCTTGACCAATCTCATTTCCTTCTGCGACCAGGTGACCTATGACTTGGACAAGGGAGAAGAGATTGGTGTCATATATCTTGACTTCAAAAAAGCCTTCTACCTGGTATCCCATGATCACCTCTTGGTGAAACTGGCCAGTTGTGGCCTTGGGTCCACCACGATCTGCTGGCTGGGAAATTGGCTCTGTGGTCGGACCCAGAGGGTAGTAATTGATGGCAGTCACTTATCATGGTGTCCTGTGACCAGTAGGGTCCCCTAAGGCTCTGTCCTTGGACCCATATTGTTCAACATCTTCATTAATGATGTGGACACTGGAGTCGGGAGTGGACTGGCCAAGTTCGCCGATGACACCAAACTTTGGCGCAAAGCATCTACGCCAGAAGACAGGCGGGTGATCCAGGCTGACCTGGACAGGCTCAGCAAGTGGGCGGATGAGAACCTGATGGTGTTTAACACCAAAAAATGCAAGGTTCTCGACCTTGGGGAAAAAAACCTGCAGCATCCTTATAGGCTTGGCAGTGCTACGCTGGCTAGTACTATGGAAGAAAGAGACTTGGGGGTCATGATTGACCACAAGATGAACATGAGCCTGCAATGTGATGCTGCGGCTACTAAAGTGACCAAAATGCTGGCTTGCATCCATAGATGCTTCTCAAGCAAATCCCAGGATGTCATTCTCCCCTTGTACTCGGCCTTGGTGAGGCCGCAGCTGGAGTACTGCGTCCAGTTTTGGGCTCCACAATTCAAAAAGGATGTGGAGAAGCTTGAGAGAGTCCAGAGAAGAGCCACGTGCATGATCAGAGGTCAGGAAAACAGACCTTACGATGACAGGCTGAGAGCCATGGGGCTCTTCAGCCTGGAAAAGCACAGGCTCAGGGGTGATCTGATGGCCACCTATAAGTTTATCAGGGGTGACCACCAGGATCTGGGGGAATGTTTGTTCACCAGAGTGCCCCAAGGGATGACAAGGTTGAACGGTCATAAACTACTGCGAGACCATTTCAGGCTGGACATAAGGAAGAATTTCTTTACTGTCCGAGCCCCCAAGGTCTGGAACAGCCTGCCATCGGAGGTGGTTCAAGCACCTACATTGAACACCTTCAAGAGCAAATTGGATGCTTATCTTGCTGGGATCCTATGACCCCAGCTGACTTCCTGCCCTTTGGGTGGGGGGCTGGACTCGATGATCTTCCAAGGTCCCTTCCAGCCCTAATGTCTATGAAATCTATGATGTTATGGGATAAGTACCTATTTCTGTGCAGACAGTCAGGAAGACATCTTCATTAGCGACCTGGATGAGGGCGTGGAGAGCACCCTGTTCAAGTTCGCTGATGACACCAAGCTGTGGGGCGAAGTGAATACACCAGCAGGCAGGGACCGCATCCAGGCAGACTTGGATAGGTTAGAGAAGTGGGCGGATCTGAACAGGATGC
>NW_017729027.1:6868722-6871779 GCF_001723915.1 Gavialis gangeticus
TGTGGCTGCCTACAACTTTATCAGGGGCCACCAGCAGGGACTCGGGGAAAGTCTGTTCACCAGGGCCCCCCTTGGGGTCACCAGGAACAATGGCCACAAGCTGAGGGAGGATAGGTTTAGGTTAGATATTAGGAAGAACTGCTTCACTGTAAGGGTGGCCAGAGCCTGGAATAGGCTTCCCCGAGAGGTGGTGCTCTCACCTTCCCTGGAAATCTTCAAGAAGAGACTGGATAGGCACCTGGCTTGGGTCTTATGACCCCTCCCACCCCCAGTGCTCCTTCCTGCCCATGGCAGGGGGTTGGACTCGATGATCTGTCTAGGTCCCTTCCGACTCATTGATTTTATGATTCTATGATGTAATTCTATTTTAAGCCTGATGTCAGATACTGTGCTTTGGATATACTTTCTTTGTAATGTTCTTTGACAGCATTGGACTATCCAAAATGAGTTGTCCTGTAAAATTGGGAATGCAGAACAGTTTTTTGTAGACTCAGTTATATCTACTGAATTCTTCTATTTAATTTTGCCATACTATTATAAGGACCTGCAATATTTATGACACTTTTTTGTTTTTTTTTGTCTAAAATATGAAGGTTTGTTAATATAGTCCTTCATACATGCATGTCATCTTCGGAGAAACCTGCTGTTGTTTGTTAATCTGTTCTTGTCATCTGATGATTAACACAGTTTGTACTACATAAAGCATTTAGCTCACATTACCTTGTCTCCAAGATACTGCACTGGCTGTGAATCTGGCACTGTCTTTATTTTCAAGTTGCCTCATGTATTTTTGTGACTTTAAACCAGATTATCTGAGAGGTTGGTTGGTGCTAAGTAATGCAAGACTGAAACAAAAAACAACATGCTAAATTGTAGCCGACATCTTCAATTAGGCTGTGCTGTTTTGAAGTATTACCGCATGTTTGACACTCAGAAAACTTAGAATTCTAGTTGATAAATGTTATCTAACTACACTGGGTGGGTCTTGGGCACTGTGGTAGTCTTAGCTAGAAGTCTGTTTCTGTTGTTTCAACTTTAACATAACCCAGTTTTGTAATTAATCCAGGAGTCTACTTATTAAGTGTTAATGCCTCTGAAAAAGTACCTTTCTGTGCCATGACAGGCCTGCCAAGCACAGAAGAGCAGAGTTTGTCTGAATCTATACAATCTCCTTCATCTTTCAAGCTTTCTTGTTCTCCTATTGGATGTTTTTGTCCTGGAGCCAGCTGATTTTTATTCTCTTCCCTCTCCATTGTAACTGCGTCAAATTGGGAGCCCCCTGACTGGTCTGTTGGTTTCAGTGTGAAAACTCTTGTCGTTTTATTGTAAGCTCTTTTGAGCAAGACCTGTCAATTATTCTTCATTGTATAGTGCCTAGGACAGTAAGCCCCTGACTTGACTGAGGCCTCAAGTTGCTACTTCTATATAAATGGTAAACAGCAGCAGCATGGTAATATGTCTTCTGAAAGGTACTTTCTCTTAAGTTTCTGGTGTGAAATTTCTCCCTAAAGTGACATACATGAACTGGACGGCTAAAAGGACTGGTAATAGGATGCAGTTTTGGGTCACTGGTTTAAATACGCTGAGTATTATTCCAAGTACCTTAATTTAGTTAATGTATAATGATACTGAAGGAGGAAGACAGCATATTACCAACAGGACTACAATGCAATTCCATCCCCTGCAAGAAAAATGCATCTTCTTATCTGTATTGGAGAGAACAACAGATTTTATTCAAGTTCTATTGTTCGTTCTTATAACAATGCCAAGATTTTGTTCACAGTGTTTAATTTTTCCATTCTCATGAAGTCTGTACCAGTCTCTGACATTAGGTCCAGATGCTCTACTCAAGAGAGTGTGTGTTGGATACTGTGGCAACAGGGGATACTATACTGGCAGCTCAGAATTTTGCAATCAGATGAAGATCAAAGTAGTCCCTTGGTGTAGGCTCTCTTGTTCTTCCTGGCCCATGACAGTACTACAGAAAAACTTGAATACAGGAAGGCAGCAGTAACAGCTGTGATAGGATATGTCATCAGGCTGTTGTGCTAGCTCTGCTCAATTCAGTAATTTTCCTCATGTCTGTCTTTATTTCAGGATTATGGTTCTCATTTCAAGAAGGAGACATGAGGACTAAACTGTCTCCTTCCCTTTGCTAGAGAATCCTTCTCTAGGCTGGCAGAGCAGTGGCAGTAGCTAGTGGAGCACAGTGAAGAAGTCCACTAGTTTTGCTGCCACGTGAATTGGTAGCTGAGAGCTGCTGGAATCCTGGAGTTAAGATGCTAAACTTTGGGTTGTAGCTCTTTCTCACTCCCAGCTACCTGACAGATGAGCCTGATCACCAAAAATTTCAGTAATTTTATTTTTCTTAACTATATCTGGTCAGAAAGGGAAAGACCACAGTGGATCACTCTGTGATGGCTTTGAAGCCCACACTGAATGAGCAGGTGGTTCTCAGTCCAGGTTTAAGTAGGCATGGGGACTGCACAATCTCCTCCCCTTTGCAACTATCCCCTCTTCATGCTGGTAAGGCAGTGAGGGGAGGGCAGAGGCAAAGCTATTGCCTCTGTCTTTCCTGTTCTGTGGATAACAGAACTTTTAAATTGAGATTTTTTTCAAAGCTGATTAGAAGACTCATTCACCCAACTCTCTTTTAAATTCTTCTCAAACTAACTTTGAAATACTCAACTCCAGTTTTTAGGTCTATCTGTTCAGCAGGCCAATGGGAAGCTAGTATTTGCTTTGGATTCAGATTTGGCCAATTCGAGGGACAGTGATTAAATTTTGTGATTCAAATCGCTGTCCTGAATCGATTCAGCTGAATCTGATTTGGAGATTCGGCCACCACTGAATCAAACAGGCCTCATCTCCGTCTGCTCTTCCAGCCCCGTCAATGGCTGCCCTGCCTGGCCCCAGCCAGGCACGGGTATGGAGAAAAAAAAAAAAAGCTCAGCAATGCACTCACTGGCCCCTGCCAGGCAGGGGAGTGATCCCTGCTGCATCCCACGACCCTGCGCTGCATCGGGGTGCTCTGCCAGAAGGCCTGACAGCTGCAGC
>NW_017729027.1:6876779-6878991 GCF_001723915.1 Gavialis gangeticus
CTTGTGTGCTTAAAGTTAAATATGTCCTTTTTTACTTCCCTGGATTGAGGACTAAGTCTTCAAGAATGGAAATGTTTTTCTTCCAATCTTAGGCTTTGTACTCATTGGGTGAGGCAGCCATTGACAGGGCTAGAAGAGTGGGTGGGGGATGGGGCTTGTGGCAGAGCCCCCTGCACAGCGTGGGGCTGTGGGAGGCAGCAGGGATTGCCCCACTGCCTGGCAGGAGCCAGTTAGTGAGAGGTTTTTTTTTTTTTTTTGTTTTTTGTTTTTTTTTTTTTCTTGAAGAGCCGGGATGCTGGGGCCAGGCAGGGCAGCCATTGACAGGTCTGGGAGAACGGGCAGGGGGTGCTCAGTGGTACTGAGGGAGCAAGCAGGGGATGGGGCCTGGTGGGGGTCCCTCCCATAGTCCTTGCCCCCCTTCTCCAGCCACCCCCCCACCCTGCCCCCTACTTACCAGCATCCGGGCCTACTTACCAGAGTCTGGGTCTAGCTCCCTCTGGCAGCAAGTGGGGATTGCCTGAAGCTCTCTGAATCTTTTCCAAATCAGTTTGGAGAGCTTTAAATTGATTCAGACCTTTTTATTGGTCTCCCAATTCGATTTGGAGATTCAGCTGCCAAATCAGGCTGAATCTCCTCCCAATTGAATCAGCACCTGAAGCTTCACACAGCCTTACTGTTCAGCCCTTTTTAGCTCTTTTAAGCTCATTTAAATTTTTTACAATTTTATCAGATCCTGGATCCCCTCGCTAAACAAGTTCGTGTAATAGACTGAGTTGCCAATCCTGGAGAGGTCTGTCATTCTTGGCTTATTTAATGTCTCACCAGATGAGCTGCTAAAAGTCAAGTGGATGTTTTGGTAGGCAACCAGTCGGATTTTGTTGGATCCCTAGCTATTTGCCAGCAATCAGTCAGTCAATCTCTCTCCCTGGAACATGTCTATCTGTTTTTATCTATGCCAAAAAATCTCAAGAAAAGTGTTTAATATTTTTCAAAAAAACTCATTATTATAATCCTTTGTCTTAGATTAATCAAAGCAAGCTTTCAAAAATTTTTTTTTGTGAAGTAGGTAAGTAAAAAGATTAACTTTAAAAAATGCATTTTTAGACTACGGTGACATCTGCTGGAGTGTTTAAAAAGAAGAGGTTTCAAAGCTTCATTAGCAGTGCAGCATCTACATCCTAAACATGCCTAAGTGGCTAATTTTACTGCACTGTCAAGAGGCTTTTGCATTTTACCCACAAAGAAAACCCAGGTGCATGTTTCACTGAATTTCTGTGGTACTAATTGTAAGAGAATACTTAATACCCATATAGGCATATGAGAATATCACCCTACTACTTAAATTGTTGTATTTCAGACACTTAAGCAATCTGTAGAAGTGAACAGATCTATGGAAAATCTCCATGATCAAAGATGAGTCAAGATAAACTTGTGTTGTGTAAGCCAAAGCAGCTCAGGCAGCACTAACCACATAACAGACCTACACAACTTCTTGTGGTCCCACTTAGAAACACTTCCTGCTGTTGCAGAAAAAAAAATGCCAAGTCTTGTGGTTATTGTCCAGAGAAGAGGAGGAGCAGAGCAAATGCAGTAATGTAATTTGCACACATCACATTACCACATCAAAGATTTTTGTTTAAATTAGATTTTTAATTTGTGCTAAACAAAAATTATAGTTTCATAGTTTCTAGGGTCAGAAGGGACCTGAGCAGATCATCTAGTCCGACCCCCTGCCATGGCAGAAAAGAGCACTGGGGTCAAACGACCCCAGCAAGGTGTTCATCTAACCTCCTCTTAAAACCCCCCAGGGTAGGAGCCAGCATCACTTCTCTTGGAAGTCGGTTCCAGACCCTAGCCGCCCTGACTGTGAAGTAGCGCCTCCTGATACCTAGCCTAAACCTACCCTCTGCCAGCTTATGACCATAATTCCTGGTCACTCCTGGAGGTGCTTGGGGGAACAGTGACTCCCCCAATGCCTGCTGATCCCCCCCCTGACTAGTTTATAACAGGCCACAAGATCCCCCCTCAGCCTTCTCTTTTGGAGGCTGAACAGGTTCAGGTCCCGTAGCCTCTCCTCATAGGGCCTGCCCTGCTGTCCCCTGATCATGCGAGTGGCCCTCCTCTGGACCCTCTCCATGCTGTCCACATCCCTCTTGAAGTGTGGCGCCCAGAACTGGACGCAGTACTCCAACTGCGGCCTGACCAGTGCCGC
>NW_017729027.1:6879144-6884969 GCF_001723915.1 Gavialis gangeticus
GGACCGAGCCCTGCGGAACCCCACTGCCCACGTCCTTCCAGGTTGAGAAGGACCCATCCACTACCACCCTTTGGGTGCGGCCCTCCAGCCAGTTGGCGACCCATTTGACTGTGTGGGTGTCTACACCACAGCCCCCCAGTTTCTTAATGAGAACGGGGTGAGAGACAGTGTCAAAAGCCTTCCGGAAGTCCAGGAAGACTATGTCCACTGCTACCCCTGCATCTAATGATCTGGTGATTTGATCGTGAAAGGCCTTAAGTTCTTGCCAAAGAAAGCCCACTACTACGATTTTAAAATACATGAACCAAACTTGCCTATAGTAAAACTTCTAGCCCTTTAATGGAATTATACTAGGAAGGATATTGTGTGAACTTAGACAAACAACGTCAATTTTCCTCTAGTGGGACTTTCACGGTATAGTCAGGAAGATGTTGGCGAAGTATGGTATCCAATCTAGCCATGCAGTCAAGGTTCTTGCAAGCATTTTATGATGTTATCTCCACAATTTCCCCATCTGTTTGTATCTGTCTCTTATCTCTTGCCTTAGAGTTGGCTTGTAATTAGCGGTGCACTGATACATCGGTTCATATTGCATCGGCACCAAAAAAGGAAAATTTACATTATCGGCAGTCGGCTTTTTTTGGCTGATATGGCCGATAATGTTGCTGATAAATGCTGCATCCAGATGAGCTGTGGCTCCGTCCTGCACCCCGCCCTGCCCTGGCTGGGCAGCGCCTGCCCCCCCCCCCCTCCCTCCCTCCCTGTGGGGGCCTTGATCTGCACCCTCCACTCCCTTTCCTTCCCAACAGACTTACCAGCTGGATGCTGCTCTCCAAGCTGCCAGGTGGCATATTGGCAATTAGATTGGTATTGGTCAATATGGCTAGTCAATAATTGGCCATCAGTATCATCCCAAAAAATGTTTATCAGTGCACCCCTACTTTTAAGCCTTTCAAGGAAAGAACCATCTTCCTTTTTTATTGTTTTTATAATGTCTAATACAATTTTATTCTGGTCCATGATGAGGACTCCTAGGCACTTTGATAAAAACAGTAAAAAAAATTCTCATTTTAAATGGCTTGGCTTGGTTAATTTTTCTTTATTTAGGCACCTAAAAATGTGCTATAATTTTTTAAAGTCAGAGTATCCAGTAGCTCCCAAATTATTTCAGGCTTAGTTAAAGGCAGGGTAAACTGTACCAGTAAAATCACAGCATGTAGTGCTTATTTCCATGTCCGCACTGGAGTTTTTACCTGATGCAGTTACACTGGTGATAGACCAGCAACTCCTGAAATCCCCAATATAGATGAGACCTCAGATGAAAACTTAACTGACACAGACCAACCACTTCTGTAACTAGCAAAATTATAATATTTGTGCTTGTTGAGAAATATTTTATCTTGGTTTAAAAGAAACGTGTGTGTGTGTGTGTGTGTGTGTGTGTGTGTGTGTGTGTAATAATACTTGAGGACCACAACTGTCACGTATATAATAGGTTTAAGAGACTAATACATCCTATCTGACTTGGTCAAGCTTTCTATTAATCCAGTTTTAAAGGGATGAAAATACAGCTATTAACTCCTCTGCAAGAAGGCATGAGTTTTGCTTCACTTTTTTGCTCTCAAAGTGTGCAAGCTGGAACATTTAATATAATTATGATGACTCATACATATGACATAATTTTTGAGTAGCTAATGCCTCTGTGCACCAATATTTGTGTTTTAAATAAAACTGAATAGTCAAGGAGGCATTTATATTTGGACAAATGAGGTGCATCCACATGAGCGCATACATGCACTTTGCAGTGCCTCAAAGGCTTTTGAGGCTCTGCAAAATGCACCTTGTGCACATGATTTGGTTCTCTGTGCTGTGCATTTGTAGCGCAAAGCCAAATTTAGATACCGGGAAATCCTGGTATAAAAGAAAAGTGCCAAAAAGTGGCACAGCGCATATGGCAGCAGCATGTGCCACTCAAAACCAGAGCCTGGCCAGCCAGAGCCACACTCTGGCTGTCAGCCAGGCTCTGCATGCCTGGATTGCCACTGCTGCAGCTCTGGGATGTCCCCAGAGCCTCAGGTAAGGCTGCTGGAGCCAGCCCAGGTGCTGGCCCTAGCCTCCTCTACCCAACACGGGACACTTTGCTACGCAGCAGAGCATGCGTGCAGTGGTGTTCCCTGAGGACAACTAGCAATAGCACAAATATGTTCTCTGGGGAAACGCATGTGCACATTCATCTGGACATAGCTATTGATTGTTATTCTTTTAAGTGTGTGATACGGTCCTAATTTAGAAACCATTTTTAACCTTCATTGTTTGCTAATACAGCCAAATTCCAAGCAACGAGTATAAGAATGAATCACTAATACACCTAATAGGAGTGTTCAGAAGTTTGCGTACTGAACCTTATGATCCCAGTTAATAAAATAAATGTTTTTTGTTCACTTAGGAACGTTCCTCACTAACGGCTGAGAAAAAACGTTTTGCCCATAAACACGATGAAATGAAAAATCTAGAAGATGTTGTCAAAGATATAAAACCATCTGTACTTATAGGTGATTTCTTATTTATATTATACATTTTTAACCAATGATATTTTAATTTTGATTCTGTCTAAAGGGAAGATTATGAACCCCTCTGAACAGGGATCAACTTCCCTTAATTTTTGGAATGCTCCTAGCACATAATGGACATTTAGAAAATATTAAATTATAATAAAGTCATATAATAATGTCTTCATTCTAAAGATCACATTTTACAGGTTAAATTATCTATTTTCTTGAACTTCTGTGAAGAAAATGCATTTTCATTCTAATATTCTTGCCAGTGTTAAAGACTTTGTAATATATTTAACCCCAGACATTGGAATGAGGAAATGAAACGTTTGGGTCCCAGCTGTATGCTCTTATGCAGATCTGACTTTTGTAGAATTTTTGCCTTTATAAGGATCTTAATGTCAGTAAAGTTCTGTATACAGTATAGTTGTCTTATATCAGTGCAGTTCTTCATACAGCTTAATGAGTTTTCTACTGGCCATTTCAAGAATAAAAAAAAAAGTTCTTGAATTTTCACAGAATAAATACATACCAAGATTCATCAATCCATCCATTAAAACTAATTGCTAAATCTTAAATGTTGGAAAATTTATACATGTATGACTGCCATCTATCATGAAAATGAAAAATTTTTGACTTCATAATGAGTACTGACTATTTGAAATCTTTTTGACAATTTAACTTAGCACTGATTATGAGTCAGATAGATGAGACTTAGTTGTCCGAATAATTTGCTTATCTTTGCTCACAGAGTCGGATGGAGGCCTGCGGCAAAATATTGTTCAATTTTTCAAATAACATTTGTGTGTTCAAAATTACAGTTTTTCCAGCAATCCAAGTGCCTGCCAAAGAGACATTCCATATTTACATGCAGGACTTCAATTCAAATGCCAAGTGGTTGAAAATCTCTTTAGAGAAATTTGATGAAATACCTAGGTAAACTGAAGATTAAAAGCATCCAAATGAAAGTATCTGGATAGCTATATACTATAGTACTATATATATCCACAGATTAAGGTACTATAGATGGTATGACATGTTAGTATTTGCATGTACATGGCTTTTATTCAGAGGCCATTTTCATCTCTCTTGGGTAAGGCATTCTTAATGGAAACATAGGTCAAATTGACATTTTTTTTTGTTTGGATGACTAATAGCTCAAAACTCTTCCCTGGATAAGTGGGGTCAAGAGGGCACTACATTGACTAATATTTTTCCTAAGGTTTCACTTAATTCAGTCTCAACAAATGCCATATATGGAGTTTTGCTGGACACTACTTAGGAAAAAAATGCCTTGCTCTTACCAATGAAATGCAAGAAACTAAGATTTTTGTAAGAGGGAAAAATAGTAGTCAATAAGGATCAATAAAATTATCTTTCCCACACTTTTTTTTAACTTCGTGGATTGGAATCTGCATTCCTAGCATTAGTTATCTAGAAAGATATTTTTAAAAAGAGATTAAAAATTTGAGACTGAACAGGCCAACATTTAGTTTGTGTCAAAATTATGAATGTGCCAAGTCTCCAAACTGCTCACTGTATCTACATATAGAATAGGTTGCCTAAAGGAACTTCTGCATCCAACAGTCCTGGTCCTTGCATGAAAGGTAGAGGATTGCAAGTTAAAATCTGAGAACAAGTAATGAGTCAGATATAATCAACTTTGACATAATTGGGACTACAGTGATATGCTCCAGCTGAGGAATTGGCTCATTTGTTGTTCAGAAAATAGAACAATCTCTACATGAATAGATAAATATCTTTTAGAAACCTTCCAGTCTTTTGTACATGGCAGTAGAGCAGTGAGTGCATCCTGTTCTCTGGCACTGCACTGTGTCAGATCATGTATGCCAGCTCTATTCTATTTTATGTAAAAGGATCTGACAAAAGTGAAAGGAGAAATTTGACTGGATTGTGATTTATAATAAAGACATCCAACTTTAGCATGGCTGGGGCCAGCCATGGTGCTAGTGTATGGTATGCTGCAGGGGTGCTCCAACCCCCAGGATCTCCCTCTGCTGTGCAGACTGCACCAGCAACATGCAGCCCACCATACCCAGGCTGCACAGATCCCTGGAATCCCCTTGTCACTCAAGTGGCTTCTTTGCCCCTTGTTGTACAGGCTGTGCCAGTTGTGCATGCCCCCCTCCCTCCCCATCTCCCACTGCCTGGGCTGTGATGGTGTACACACCCCCAGCCCTCCACCACTGAGTGGCAGCAGGAGAGCCATCCACTGGGGCCCACAGGTCACATGTTAATTTCTTGTGGCTGCATGTGGTCTGCAGGTCACCAGCCGGACAACCCTGCTTTACAAGATCTGCCTTGTATTGGGGATGATGACTGAACCTCACTGATGTGGATGGCACTTCTTGAACCAATTCACCTCAAGCTACTTGAGTTCCCTGACATGCAAAGGAATTCTGATCCTGCATCCCTCTTGAAAAGGATGCAAATGCAATATTGTCTGCGGAAGTCTTGCTGGCTACTGTAGAGGGTGAGGCCTTTCCTCAGCAATTCCTGCTCATCAGTGTGCTGGCTAGCACAATAGCCTTTGCACTAAATTAAGTACAAGGCATTTAAACATATTTAGCTGCTGTCTGTAGTGGTGACAGGGATAGAAAAGCCTTTTAAATTATTTTACATGGTATTGCATTGTTCAAATTTATCCAAAGAGGTTTTCAAATATTAACTAATATTTGAATCTTCTGCACTAATAGATATAGGATTCTCATGTAAACAATGTTCTTTTTGGTTTTTTACTAACATAGAAAAACACAAACTGTTTACTTTTTAACTGAGAAGTTACAGTAAAAGAAATGTTATTCCATATATTTATCTTGAACAAATTAATTCCCGACATTTATCTTTCCTTGTTATCATCTTGTTTAGGAGTTGCTGCAATTGGTGGTGCTTTTACAAAAGAAATTCTCAAAGATATGGCATCCTTCAACAAACGGCCTATCATTTTTGCTCTCAGCAATCCAACCAGCAAAGCAGAGTGCTCTGCTGAACAGTGCTATCAAGTAACACAGGTAATGGGAGAAGGTCAATCAATATATAAGTGGATTAGAGGATAATAATCGATTGTTATATTTATTTTAAAACAAATTTGTTGTACAGGAAATTAGAAGGGCAAAATTGTAAACAACTTATTTCCTCTGGAAATATCTATGCAACATGGCAAGAGAGAGAATTTTATCAAAACCAGTCAAACAAAAACCCCTTAGTTTGGTTTAAGTTATAATTCAGGAATGTTGAAAAAATATTTTCAAT
>NW_017729027.1:6889969-6914685 GCF_001723915.1 Gavialis gangeticus
CCAGCAAAGCAGAGTGCTCTGCTGAACAGTGCTATCAAGTAACACAGGTAATGGGAGAAGGTCAATCAATATATAAGTGGATTAGAGGATAATAATCGATTGTTATATTTATTTTAAAACAAATTTGTTGTACAGGAAATTAGAAGGGCAAAATTGTAAACAACTTATTTCCTCTGGAAATATCTATGCAACATGGCAAGAGAGAGAATTTTATCAAAACCAGTCAAACAAAAACCCCTTAGTTTGGTTTAAGTTATAATTCAGGAATGTTGAAAAAATATTTTCAGTATTCTTATTAACCCATTTTATGGATAAATAAGCTGTATTTTTGGTGTTAAGAGGTGCAAAGAAATGAGAGATGAACCTCTACTGAAAGTGTTCAGTACTTTCTAATTGTTGCTGTGTGCTGCCAACCCCATGCTATATATTCTGTGTGAGAAAGAGTGTCTTCTCAGAGTTAGGAGGGTGGGAGTCGGGTTGGATTTGGATCTGGATCTTCATATTAGAGGATGCTTGACTTGACCCTTCAGTATGTAACTTAACTATACAATGACCTGTTTTCCCTAGAGATGTAGTTTATCTTCATAAACATTTAGGAAACAGAGTGTTAAGGATTCTTCTGTATTGCAAATGGAGTCTACTTGTTGATCTCTTTTTGAGATCACCAGTATTTGAATATACATACTAAGGATGTGAAAGGTTAACTGTTTAAACTTTTAAACAGTAAGTATATTTATACCAGTAGTGTATTACCAACCTGTTAATGTTTAGCATACGGCTGAGTCTAGCAGGGAACGGAAGCAGTGCAGTGCCTCAGGAGCAGGAAGGTGGCAGGGCAGGAGGGAGGGAGGGAAGGGGGAGGGGGTACTACTACCAATAGCTAGTCTGCTCCCTCCCTCCCAGTGTGCTAGCGGCTCCAGCAGACTGGGAAGCCCCTCTCCTGCTGCTGTCACTCGTGGCTTCATGCGGCCTCTGTTGTCTGGCGGGGCTTATTGCCGCCACTGCCGCCTCCTGTTGGAGGCCCTGGGGAGAAGCTTCCAGCAGCATCTGTGTCCAAGTGGGTCTGTGCGCGGCCCCTGTCTCCCTGTGCTGCTCCTGGCAGGTGGCATCAGCTCCTCTCCCATGGCAAGGTGGGACAGGCACTGGGACTATGTTATAGGTTAACCATTTAACCAATATAACTAGAGGAGATTAAACCAACAATTTTTTAATTGAAATTTTTAAGTTATATCTACATCCGTAGTATGTACTAAGTTATTTCAAGTAGTTAAACCCCAAGCTGATGGTGTGAAGCTGCCAAAACCATGTTGCAAACCTGAGTGAATGGGCAAAATAGTGGCAAATGAACTTCAGTGTTGACTAGTACAAAATTATGCACAAAGGGAAAAATAACCTCAATTATAGGTACATCATGCTGGGTTCTGGAGTAGCTGTTGTGATCCAAGAAAGAGACCTTGGAGTCATCATAGATAGTTCTCATAAAAACGTTAGCATAATGTGTAGCAATGACCAAAAAAGTCAGTAAGATGTTGGGCATCATTAAGTAGAAATTGGGAGGAAAAAAAAAGGAAATGCTATTATGTAAATCTCTGGTGTACCCACATCTTGAATACTTTGTTCAGTTCTGGTTTCCACATCTAAAAAAGGATGTAATAGAACTGGGAAAAGTACAGAGAAGGGCAACACAGATGATCACGGGTATGGAGCAGCTGCCATACCAGGGGAGACTAAGGAGGCTAGGACTCTTCAGTTTGGAAGAGAGAAGGCTGAGGTGGGATATGATAGAGGTAGTTAACCATGTTAGTCTGAAATCAGGCAGAAGGCAGGGTAGGTAAGCACTTTACAGACTAACCAAATCAGAAATGCATCAGCTTTTATGAGCAAGAGCCACTTCATCAGATGTTATGAAAGGGAATATCTTCCTAAAATTAATGTAAAAAAATGCCATATGACTATCTGACTTTATACAGGCTGTAGAATATTACTTGTTCTTTACTGGAGTTATCCCCAAACAAAGAGAAGCTTTTTAAATACTGTAAAACTGACATACAAACATAAATTTACCATGTTGTTTCCTTACTGAAAAGTACACGTTACAGTGCAATGCTAGACTCAAACAGGAAAGTATATAATATAAAGGACTAATTATAATGGGCAGTTACGTCTGGTAACCGGAGCTAAAGCTGCAGTAACACATCTGCTTTGTCACCACAATATGTATAATAAACAGGCCATGATAACACTGTACAACACCAAGCTAAACAAAATATTCTTTGAGGAGCTGAAGAGAAACCTTGGTACTTAAAAAATCCCCAAGATAAACTTAGATAGTTCTGCTACAAGCAGGGTCTTAAAACTATTTAACAGTATAAAAATTAAAATGTTAGCAAATGGATGAAAATGGAAAGTCCCATAAGGCTGAGCATCACCATATACATCACCTAACCCTAGTTGAACTTAACCTTTAAATTCTAGGGTTCTCTCTTCTCAGAAAGCTCAGACTCTTGGGTTGTTTGAGCAGACCATTGGGACCAGCCTTTTTCTCTTTTGAAACTACGTTTTTTTTTCCTTACTGTGTATCAGAAGCTATATGGGGAAAGTATTAATGCAATCCTGTAGCAAATAATGCATCAGTTACTCCCAGGATAGTTCTTTAGCTATCCCTAAATTATCTCTAAAAGAGGCCTTCTCTAACAGTGGAATTAATTCTTGCACAAAGCGCCAGCACGAGGCTTATGGACTACTTAAATCCTTTGTAAGGCCTATTACAAGGATTTGTGTGGCGCACAGATTTTGTAGATCCTTCTGCACAGGATAGATTTCAGGCTGACTGAAAAATGTGAGACCTGAAAGCTTAACTGAGATGATCTGAAGTGTACAAAAGGCAAAACGAGATTTTTTTTTTTTTTTTTTAAATGTACCAATCTAAACATCTCCCCACATCTTCTCTGTATGCACTTATATTCCCCATCATGGTTTGTACCTAAAAATATGTAAGCCTGTAAGCATAACCTCCCTGGTGAAATATATCTAGTTTCCCCAAAGAGCTTGAAGAAGTTTTAACTAAACATAGATTCAACCCGACTTCCATGTGATAAATGGTTATATATGGCCTTAAAAAAGTTTCCTTTCAAAACAGCCATTATTTCAAAGCATGTTTTCTTTTAGGGACGTGGTATTTTTGCAAGTGGAAGTCCTTTTGACCCTGTGACACTTCCAGATGGGCGCACTCTGTATCCTGGACAAGGTAACAATGCCTATGTGTTTCCTGGACTTGCCCTTGGCATTGTTTCTTGTGGAGTGAGGCATATAACTGATGAAGTTTTCCTCACTACTGCTGAGGTAAGATATTAAGGATTACATTTTTTTAAATTTTTATTTTTAAATGATTATGTGATGCAGAAAAATAAACATATAAATAGCCAAAGGTATCTTATTTTTATAGCGAAGTTAATATTGCTTATACTTTTTTCCATCATTCAACGATTTCTATTTAAAAGGAGAGAGAAAAGACTTCTCATTGTCACATCTCTGAATTTTTGGGCTTATATGTAAGTCTAGTGTGTAAGCTTTTGTGCATGTCCTTAAGCATGCATCTGTGTGTGCAATATGGATGCATACTTATAGAGAGATGCAATATAATTCTAGAGTATGGGAAACTCCACCAAATATATTATCTTTTGGGGGGCATTTTTATTATTGCTTTCAGGTATTTATAGTTCTTTCAGGAACATTCTTCTTTTTGAATTCTTTAGTACAGGAGCTGATAACATTTTTCTGTTTGAGATCCTTTCTGAATGAAGGGTTTCTCATCCGGTATTTTATTATAAGCAGTCAGTTTTTATTTCCATTTTTTTCTTCTGACCTTTTTACTTTAATTCTTCTCTTTTCCTTCTCATTATATATTTTTTTTTGTATTTTTTCTAATTTGTTGTCTTTTTGACTCCTCCACTCAGCAGAAGACTGTTTCTTTTGAAGGCCTTCATGTATGTACATTCTAGTGCAGGTGACCATGAACATCAAGTATTCAATCTTGGTGACTGTTTTTTTGTCCTAGTAATACCTGTACAATATACACATACTGTACCTCCCATCATGCTCTTCATAGAAGGCAGAAAGGGATGCATGCTTTCCACTTCAGGTCCTCAGCTGCTTTGGCTTGAGAGTGAGTTACAAGAATTTCAGCCTGTGTGTGTTTGGCCTTCTAGCCATTTTCAAGACCAGCTTTTTTTCCTAGTTTTTGGACCATCATTAGTTTGTTCCTCTTTTTCTTGTTTCTTTTGTTCTGGTCTCTGCTATTTTATTCAGTGAGACCTGAAGATGCTTGTGGCCTGTGTCACGTGGCTTCTTTAGCTCCATGATGCTCCATCTTTCCCCTCATTCTGACCTGGCCTATCCATCAAGTTTGGGCATGTGGGATGTTGTGTGAACTGCTTCTGCCATGTGTAGTTGGTGCCAGAGTTAGAACAGGTGCAGAGAGCTGCTGGCTTACAAACTCATATTACTCATTTCACATTTGCAAATTTGGAATAGAAAGGAATAGTCTGAGGATTATGCAGTGTTCTCAAACTTCCCCACTGACTTGTCTATTCCCTCCACAGGGCTGGCTTTCACTTAGAATGGAAAGGATGGCTTGAACAATTGTTTTGGTCTTTCTGCCAGAATGTTCCCTATAAGATTGTACTGGTCTGATCTCATGACTCCCTTTCTTTAATCTCTTCTCTTTATTTTTTTTTTTAAGCTTTCACCTTAATTGCAGACTTTTAATCCTCTTACATGGTCCTATCCACATTTTTGCTATCACTGCATCTAAAATGCCTCTCACTCTTTAGACTTCTCTATAATTCTAGCATGTCCAATATTTTGAATAATCTCTCCTTCTTTCCCATGTGCAAGGCAACTTTGCCTTTTCACCTTTAAATACCTTGAAATCACTTTTCATAAAGTCTTTATATTCTTGTCCAATGTTTCTGTTTTGTTGCATATGAAAAGAATCATAGAATTAAAAGGGACTTAAAGATCATCTAGTTCAACCTCCTGTAGAGATGCAGACTTCACTGCTGCTCTTCCCAAGGTAGCTTATTCCACTGTCACACTGTTATTACATTTAGAAAGCTTCCCCCTACCTAAAATTAAATCTACTTTGCTGTAGTTTAGACCAACTGCTTCATGTTCTTCCCTCTGTGGCAAGGGAGAACAATTTTTCTCCATCTCCTTTGCAGGACTATTGCACTGTGTTTTCTCCAAACCAATAGATAGCAGGCAAGCTGAGTTATGCTAAGGCTTTTAGCTATAGTCCAGGCCTTCCCGGAACTAAGCAATAAAATTGAACAGGCATTGGAAGAAGTAAATGCTGTAACTGGAGTACTATAGGTGAGCAACGTGTATAGCACTTTCCCTATAAGGAAAGATAACCAAAAGTAGGATAGGATTGGTGTACTAAGTGAGGAATGTGTGGCTTAGTGCCAAGGGATGGGACAATTCTTTAGGGAAAAACCATAAAATTAGTTAACACAAAGGACAATGTGTGCAAGCATGCAGTGGTTCTGGGAAGACAGACACAGCTTCTGTATCTTCCACTGGACTATGGAGGATGCAAAATATCACATACCCAGCGAAAGACCTGAGGCCTGGTACCCCCAATGGTCACTGCTGAGAAATCTATAGAGCTGCTTGTCAGGGAGGAAACCGGTAATATTGTCTAGGGGTTACTATTAAAGATTATTTGATACCATATCGGACAAAGGGCTATGTCAATCCTTGGGGGTCTCTGGCAAAAAGAATCCTATTGGTAACACTGAATATATATCTAGTTCCTTCAGCTTTTCTTCCTATGACCTGTATTCAAACACCTTTGTCATCATTGTCACTAGCTTTTGGATCCTTCCTAGTTTGTCTACATCCTTAAAATGCAGTACCCACAGCTGGACACAGTAATCCAGTTCAGGCCTAATCAGTACCAAATAGAGTGCTACTGTCACTTCCCATGTTTTCCATATAAGGCTTCTGTTAATGCAACCCAAAATGTCCTTTGCTTTTCTTGTGACTGCATCACAATACTGATTTATGTTTAGTTTGTGGTCTAGCCTAACTTCTTGTCAGTGAAGCTGCCAAGCCAGTTATCCTCCATTCTTTATTTTTCTTGAATTTAATGTTGTTGATTGTAGCCCAGTTCTCCAATGTAGTAATATCCCTGTGAATTTTAATCCTATCCTCCAAAGTGGTTGCCTCTTCTCCTAATTTTGTGTCAACTGTAAGTCTGATTAGTATATTTTCTGTCCTTTATTTTTATTATTTGACTTGCGCATTACATTTCCTTTAGATTGTGTATGCTTAGGAACAAGGGTTTCTGTCTTCTACATGTTTGTAAAGTCTGCTGCTCGTGTAGGAGTAGCAAAAAATAATCAATCACACCTTTGTACCATAAATCAGTCCTCCTAGTCAACTGTTGGACACAGACTTACACAAGTAATACTGAAGGACAATATATGTACAACTTAAAAAAAAACCCCAGATCAAAACTCAATAAGCTTCTCAGCATTGGAAAGATGCATAATACAAGTGGCATTCATTATGAAATATTGTACACAGGTGCAAGTAGTACATACCAAATTTTTCAGTGAAAAGGACTTCCTGTTCATAGTTCACAGTTCTGTAAGAAATAAGACATTAATGGCTATAAGGCTGCAGTAAACTGATCAAGAATGTGCGTATAGAGCATAAACATTTTGGAAGAAATGGCAAACAGGAAAGAATGATTTTCAGAATATAAGCACTTATGTGACTTTTGACCCAAATCATTCGAGGACATCAAAAGATGCCATGCCATTAAGTGCTAATGCTAAGATACTAGGTTAATTTCAATTGATTGCCATCATTGCTAAAGGAAAGGTACAAAGGTTTTCCTTTGATTTCTATATAGTGCATGTTATATACCAGTTAGAACCTAACAACTTCAAAAGTGTGGAACACAATTGGAGTTTTAATATCCACTATGGCTAAGTTGGTTCCCTGAAGCATGTAGCATCAGAAGCATCAGTAGCATCCAGAAGGTCTAAAAACAACAAATGACAAATGTAGCACTTATGGAAAGAATAGATGATTTTACACTGTATTTCGTCTTGATGGTGGAACTCGGATGCATTCCAGCAACTAAATACCAGTTGAGAATACTCAATTCCTGGCTTGCCAAGCTTCCCTTTAAGGATAATTCATTAGGATGTTCCCTCCTACTCCAGTGATCTGGGTGGAGTCAAAGCAAGAAAGTGGTCATGGACATTCAGGGTCCAGGATATTTGAGGCTTTGCAAACTAGGACCAGCACCATTAATTCAGCTAGAAGAGATCCAGCAGCAAAAGTAACATGCCGTTCTCTTAAACTATCCTACTTAAAAGGTAGAAACTGCATGCTGTTCCCATAGAAGTTTTCCATGCTGATTTTAAGTAAGGGATGTATTATGGCATCTTTATAAAGCCATCAATAGAGTGTCCTGTCAAAGGGGTGCATTCACAGTTTCCACCAGTAAATTTAGCAAAAGGCCCACTGTCTCCACTGACTTTAACCATCCTAGAAGGGCAATGATCCATCTCACAAAACTTTGAAAAATTACATCCTGCTTTCTTAAACCTTCCCCTGTAATTTCAGTTGGATGTGGTGATCTTCATTTACTAGGCTAAACCACTGTGTATTGTTAAATGGTTGCCTCATTTTATTCTAGAAGCATCTTCATTTTAGTTTGGGTGAAGCAATTCCTATATAGTTAGCAAATGCTTTGGAATCCTTCTGGATGAAAGGTACTGTATACATAGACTGAAATGTCTTCAATAGCAAGCCAAGGGACTAGCAAAAACCAGCTGCCTCACAGAGGTACGGTTTAACAAAATGTTAAGCAAAGCATTATTGTTAACTTTGGGGAACTTGTAAATGATTTCTTAAGACAAGTTGCCTCCTGAATGGCTGTGTGTTAGTGCATGTTTTGTGACATGAATTGTCATTAAGTCAACTTCTCATTGTTTCATGGGAGCAAACATCTTTGCTCTACATAGAAAGTCTTTGCAGTTGAGATGTAAATGGACAGTCATTCAGGATACTCATGGGAATAGACAATACTTGCACCTGGTATTTATAATACTTGCACTGAAAACAGTTAATGTATTAGAAGCACAATAATTTTTAATGTGTTGAACTCTAGCCAAGCAACGATTGATGGGTTCCAAAGGAAGCCTCTGAAGAATATCTTACATGCTAAAGCTTGTCTAACTCTATTCCAGATATGCAGTTCAGTTGGTCCAATAAAAGATATCATCATAAGAAGTCTTTCTCCTTTCATAAAGAAAAGCACTGAATACTGAAAAAATAAGTATCCACTAAAATCCTGGTCCCAAGGATCAGAAAAACTGACATAATTCTTCCATGGAGAATTAAAATCAAGAGAGTCTCATGTAGGTTTTGAAATAATCATATTAAAAGATAAACTACAAAGTCATGAGGAGATGTGCCAAGCATGCTCCAGATTTTAAGAGACTCCCAGTATGTAACTGCTTTATGGACAGATGTCTTAATCATGTAATAGAGACTTATCTGTAAAAGAGAACTATAGAAAACAAGAACCCCAGTTGCATGCCTACAACTACTGTCCTCGTGCTTTGCCACCTCCCCAGTTAATTCTGATAAACGGAACAGCTGTTTTTTAGGTGTTCTCCCCTTTATCCTAAGTAAAAGATAATGTGACTTTGACTTTGGCTAATAAATTTGTGAGCTAGAATGCTTCCTAATTGCAAGCAATTTCTGTTGGATTACAAGGGGTATTGCCTTTTCTTCTTAGCCCAACCAAGCACAACAAAGATGTCAGAACTATAAATGAATGAAATACTCTTGGCACTGGAAAGCCTACAATTAAATAATTCCTGAGGTAGTCCCATTAAAATGTTTTATTAAAGAACATACAATTTCAAACAGCCAAGATATTCATAGTTGCTAGATACTGTATACCCAGTCTTTGGATGGTATCCTTTTAAAAGCTTGAGTAAGGCATAACTGATTTTCCTATTAAAAACATAAATGAACAGCAGTTGTTTTTACTTAGTTATAATGTATATGAAAAATCTGACATTTCCTTTGAAAAATGTTATTTTCTGGTTTATATGCAGCCTAATTTCTTCAAGCCTCAGTTCCCTAACAAATTGCAAAGATCATCTCAGATATATTCTCCTAACAAATATAACTTCATGTTCTGTTCCGTCCTAAGGATAAGAAAATTGCCACCACCAAAACTGCAAGAGCAAAAACTGGGATTGACTTTTTTATTCCTTATGATTATAGCTCCCTCTGGTGAATATACTTTTCAGCATCAGTTTACAATATTGATATTATGCAGACAGTTTGCCTGCATGTGAAGGTATTGGATATATAACCTCTCTTTGTCTTGGTCTCTTGCATTAGAACCTGTTCCAGCAAACAATGTGTGACAAATGACAGCTGAGAGTATTAGTGATTTCTCTTTTTAGCTCAGCCATTTAGCTAACATTTCAGCCTTGTTGTCCTGGTAGGAGGAGAAATGCTTGATACTCAGGTATTTCTTTGATGCATTTCTGTTTATCTATGATATATATAAAGCTCAGTGTATATAAAGAGGGAGAATTTTTTTTGAAAATGAAAAATTTGTAATTTTACAAGAAGGAAGCATTTTGCCACCAGAAATGCTTATTTTTACAAGAAGAAAGGATTTTACCACCTGATATGCTAATACCAGGCTCTTGCCATTGTTGGAGCAAATTTGCATCTCAGAGCACAGAGACACAGATATCTCACCACAAATGAAATTCCTGCTCAAAAGAGCTTTCCATCTTCCCCCTCTTCTGTGAAATATGAAACATCATAACCTGAAAGAAATATACTTCTACATCCTGCTTGCCACCAGACAACTTCAAGGTAAAAAGACTTTTTCAACCTTTCTCTATGTCTAGCCTGGACAAAATGAAGTATTCCAAACAGGAGGCTTTACCACAGCTTCAGCTCTCCTGTGAATTTTCATTTCTACCTAGGAGAACTTTTACAATCTCCATTCTTTCCTATGCCTGATGAAGTGCGTGTGTCCCTGAAAGCTTGCAAATAAATAAAATAATTTGTTTTCAAATATCTAGTTGGTCTAATAAAAGAGATCACTTCTTCCATGGGTTTTGATTGAAGTGGCCATGCATCTCACCTCTCCTCACCTCAAAGTCTGGCTTTGCTCTGCCAGTTCTTTGTAACCACAGCAGACGGACATTGATTTTTCTGGATCTTGCTGATATATAAAATCTCTGAATATCGTTCTAATGTCTACACACTTTTGATAAAGAATGTTGCTAGATTTTATGTTCAGTTTGTCAAAATAAGTATTTTGGACTTAGTTTATTTAGAGAATAGTTAGACCTGTTATCAGCTGTAGGGTAGACTTAAAAGTCAGGATTTTAGAAACTGTGGTTTGTGTCCAGTGGTATTTCTAGGATCGTATGTATTATGCTTGACAGCTGTGTGAAGGACACTATCTTGAGCGCATGTAAGGAGGGCCGTATAACTTAAATGGTGACTTCGAACTCTCTTACCTCAAAAAAGACCTGGATCACTCATAGGGTCTAAATATGAGATAAAAAGACTTGAGTGTCTCTTCGCACAAGAAGAGCCGAATAGGAAGACTCCAGACTTGTCATAGGAATGAAGTTCCCAGGTAACTGTACAGTACTCATATGTTTGATCGCTTAGTTTATAGATCTGACAGTTGCTGCCTCAAAAACCACCAGCATCAGTCTCTGGGGTAAGATCTAAGCAAAGAGCTTCATCTGGGGTGGCTCCAGATGACAGGACAAAAGATACAAAGGATCCTGTTAGCAGGATGAGATCACATTCAGAAGACTCATCAGATCCACATTCATCATTTTGGAATCCTAAGCTGAAGAATGCTTAATTGTACGCCTTAGTCAATAGTTTCAAGACCTGGATGAGATCCAAAGGCAGCTTTACAACCAATAGTAGAATGTTGAATGGAATCCATTATTCTTAGGTCCCTGCCACACATTACATCTATTACACAATTCACTGGTTAACCACACAATAAATTTAGACCAGCCACATGTGCATTGTAATTATCATGCCATACAAATTTCCATCCAGCTATAATATAAAAAACCCAACCAGCTACAAAATTAATGCTTGAAAATGTGTAACCACTTTATAGCTGCTTTCTGTCCAGCTATAATTTGAACACGTGGCAAGGCTTTAATAGCTGAACTGCATCAGGTGGATCATAAATCAGAACCAAGGAGCTCCTAAACTAAAGGAGAAAAAGGAAAGCTGTTGTAACCTGGGCTTCTCAAATCTCTATTCCCCCACAAAAGGTGGTTGAAGGAGTCCTCTTTTTCT
Organism: Gavialis gangeticus; assembly: GCF_001723915.1. Taxonomy (NCBI): domain Eukaryota; kingdom Metazoa; phylum Chordata; order Crocodylia; family Gavialidae; genus Gavialis; species Gavialis gangeticus. Next base: position 6,901,370 of record NW_017729027.1, read on the forward strand.
CCCCCTTCCCCACCCTGTTCACTGTCTGAGAGCAGTAGCTACCGAGGTAGGGGAAGTGCTCAACAACTTCCAGCAACTTTCCCTCAATGGCAGTTTCAGGAAGGGGGGGGTGGGTCACATAATGGCCCAGGGCAGGCTGATACAGCACTTCAGTCTTCTTGATGTTGAGAGGCCCAATGTTCAGTAGGCTTCTCTGAAAAGATCCAGTGTGATCTGGAGGTTTTCCTCAGTGTGCACAAGGATGGGGCAGTCATCAGCATACTGAAGGTCAAAGATGGTTGTTTTGAGTACTTTGGTCTCCTAATGATAACGTCCCAAGTTAAAAAGCCCTTCATCCATTCAGTATTCAGTGTTAATTCGGGAAGGAAGGTAGTCCTTAATAAGAAGCAGGATGACTGTCAGAAAAATAAAGAACAGAGCTAGGAGGATGACACATCCTTGCTTGACCCCAGTTCAGATGACAAATGGATCTGTCTCTGATCCACTACAAAGAACAGTTACAGTCATCTGGTTGTGGAGAAACCTCAGGACCTTAATATATATTTTTCAGGACATCCAAACCTGGCTAGTACTTCCCACAAGGCTTCTCAGTTGATGGAATCAAAGGCCTTAGTGATGTCAGTGCAGGCCATATACAGGTCCTCATGTTGTTCCTGACACTTTACTTGGACCTGGTGGGCAACAGAGATCATGTCAATTGCCCAATGGGATAGCCTGAAGCCACTCTGAGATAAGAACACACTCAGCAAGAAGTAGAAAGTAGTTCAGAGGATGTGAGCAAGAATTTTCCCTGCTATGGAAAGGAGGGCAATATCACGATAGTTCCCACATACAGACTTATCTCCTTTGTTGAAGACGGTCACAATGCTGGCATTCCTCAGGTCCCCAGGGATCTCTTCTTTGCTCCAGATTTGAAGAATACATTTGTAGAGTCTCGGTACTAGTTCTTTGCTGCCAGCCTTGTAGATTTCCACAGGTATGCCATCCGGTCCAGTAGCTTTGTTGTTCTTGGATTCTTTGATGGTTTGCCAGACTTCTAGGATGGAAGAGTTGGCAAGGGATCTCCTTTCAGGGTGCTGAGGGATATACTCAATGGTGGCATCCATCACAGTTGATTCATGGTTCAGGAGTGCCTCAAAGTACACTTTCTATCTAGCCTGGATGAAGTCATTGTCTTTAAGAAGTGTTAAGCCATCCTGTGATTCCAGGAAAGTAGGACCACGGGACACTGTGCCATAGATCGCTTTTGTTGCCTGGAAAAAACTATTTGTGTCCAGTTTGTCAGCACAGAACTGTATCTCCTTGATTGTACTGTGCCACCATTGATTTTTGATTTCCCAGATCCTCGTCTGAGCTTCAGCTTTGAGGAGCTGATATGTCTCCTTATGCTGAGATGAGGTGTCTGTCATCTTCCCAAGCAGAATAAGCCCTTTTCTTCTGGTCAAGAAAGGTTTGGATCTCAGCCTCCCTCTACTTGAACCAGTCTTTGTGTTGACAGGGGGTATAACCAATGGATTCAGCTTAGGCCATATGGGTGGCAGTTTTATACCCCTTCCAGAATTCTTCAATGTTGCTTTCATTTGTGGGCAGGGCAGAGAGCTGTTCATGGAGATGCTGTTGGAGTTCCTTACTGACCTTCATTTTTGAAGAGATTTGGTGTTGAGAGTCCCTCACACTGCTTTTGGCTGTTCTTTGGTGTTTTGGATACAGCTGGATGTTTGTAATGGACCTGATAAAATGGTGATCTGCCGAGTAGTCATCAGTTCCTCACACATGATGCGGACATCCATTTGATCAGAATAACATAGTCAAGGAGGTGCCAGTGCTTAAAGCAAGGGTGTCTCCAAGTGGTCTTGTATTTGTCACTGTATATGAAGATGGTTTTTGTAATAACAGGACTGTGCTCCAGGCATTTGCTCAAAAGGATGCCATTGGAGTTGGCTTTCCCTGCTCCTTCCATCCCAATGGTGCCACTCCAGAGTTCCAGGTCAGGTATGATGTACTTGACAGACATTTTAACATTTCAAGGAAACTCTTTGCTTCATTGGCATGGAAACTTTTATATGCCTAGAGGATATAGGAGAAATATATCCATCATTTGAAGCTTCCCAGATTCAGCCACTTCTATTCTTAAAAAGCATTCTCCCTTTATTTATCCCAGTAGTCTGTAAGAAGAAAAAAAACCTGTGGTTCAGGTGAAATCAGAGCCATTTTAATTCTGATCTGATTATCTATAGATGAAAAGGTTGTGGAAGTTTGGGAACATGATAGCCATGTCTTAAAAACACCTAATATTAAAAAATCCTTCCTGTTCAGTACTTGTGATGTTTTAAAGAAAAAGATATCTTTGTTTATTTTAGGTGGACTGATACAGCCTATGAAAGCAACATGGCCTGTCATCACATTTTTTGAGCCTCTCTCCAGAAAAGCATACCAATTTGCCATCTAAAAAGTTCTCCTTCTTTCATATTCATCTTAAGCTAAATTTAATTGGGTGCATCTACACAAGACAGTTACTGCAGAGCTGTCTAATTAGCTCTGCAGTAAATATCTCTGCATCTAGATGTGCACCCTTATAAGGGTACAGGAAATTAAAGCTCCATTGCAAATTAATACTTGTAAATAAAAGTACTATCCGGTGGCAGAGTTTTTTTTTACCGTGCAGCAATGCGTGTATAGATGCTGATGGGGCTGGCTGGCGTACAAGGGTGGTCCAGTGTGGGGGCTGTCTGCCACCTAGACCCACACTGGAACACCCCTGTGCCCCAGTCAGCCCCTCTGCAGCACACTGAGCCAGAGTGGAGCAGCCCTGAGCTGGTGGCTGACCTCCCAGACCCTCTGCCATCCAAGGTGGTTCCAACCCAGCTCAATGTGCTGCAGTCCCAGGTGTTTGTTCAAAGCCACACCTGGGAGCAATAAACTCTAGAACAATATGTGCCAGAGTTTGTTTCGAATTAATTGCATGTGTAGATACACCCATTGAGTGGTAGGCTCATGAGTAGACTTAGAAGGAATCATTTATATTTCACATTCTCTGATAAATATGGTGAAAGGAGATATTATATTAACAGATGGTCTTCTTATCTGCTTCTCTCATCATTAGGAAAGTTAATTTTTAGGTAGTGATTGTGAGGTATCAGTAATACTTATTGAACAGCATTTCTGTGTTTTCTGAAGATCCATGTAAATTAGCTAATGTATTGATAATTGCAAATTATTTTGAAGAAAAGCCCTTTGAGCCTCTTGATATTTCAAACTGAACAGCAAGGATAGTTGCATCAGCTGTTACAATCCCAAGACATGTCTGATTGAGATCTTCTGCTCTGATTCCAGAAACTAAATCTAAAGGGAAATATACATATTTAAAGAAGATGGGTTATTTTAGGGCTGTCCAATGTATAAGCCATCAGGGGTTGCATGCCATATGGACTGCACCATTGGAGACCACAAACGCTCTCCTGTTTCACAGCACCATGTGGGTACCCCAGCCCCCACCCTCGGCTCTCCAGCTGCAGACTCACCCACTGTATCATGAAGTGCTGCAGGGGCAAAGGCAGGAAGCGGAGGGAGGGGGAGTCCAGAAATCCTGGCTGTTGCTACAGCTGAATCAGTAGCAGGAGTTGTGGGCGGGAGCTTGTGGGCAGAGATGTGCAAATTAGCACTTCAGGGCACATCCCTCAAGTGGGAACATGCCCTTTCCCAGCAGCAGCACATAGTTGTCACACATTTGTGCTGTTGGTAGTTTTCCCCAGGGAATGCCCCTGCACACATGCTCTGGCGTGCAGCAGATTGCCCTGGGTGGGGTAGGGGAAGCTGGGGCCAGTACTTGGGCTGGCCCCAGCAGCCTTACCTGAGGGCCTCCTGGGGCTGCAGTGGTGGTGATGGCTGTCTGGCCAGGCTCTGTTTTCAGGCAGTGCAAGCTGCTGCCACATGTGTTGCGCCACTTTTTTTGTCCCCCCGTTTTTATTTTGTTTAGATACCAAGAGTTCCAGGTATCTAATTTTGCCACCAACCTGCAGATATGCAGCACAGCAAACCAATTCACATTTGCCACCTGCGTTTTGCACTGCATCAGGCGTCTTTGAGGTGCCACAAAGCACACGTTCCCACTCATGGAGATGCAGCCTCATGGGCCATGTGGCCCATGAGGATGGCCCCGAGTTATTTAATGATGAGATATTAAAAAAGATAGAGACAAGGCTCAGAGGTCATTCATAAAGTGTTCTGCAATTTATTAAATAAAACCTTCTGGGCCTTCAGAAACCACAGACAGTTGTATGCACCATTCCCTTTGTCCTCCATTCATTCAACAACAGTAGCTTTCCTCTTAGACACAATAGAAGAGAATACTTGAATCTGTGTATGAATGAATAGTAGCAGTAGGAAAGAGCAGCAGCTTATTGGATCAATTAAACAGTTACGAACTTCTCAAATAGTCAACAAGAAAAGCAGTGATAAATAATATCATCAGCCTATGGGGATTTCAGCTATAGATCTGTCTGACACCAGACAAGCACCAGTCTTATTTAAGAGCAAGTAGGGACACAGTCCACATTGGATGCTTTTCTTCTGGATTGCAGAAGTCTGCTTTCTGTTTTCCTTAGTTTGCTTTAATACAGAAAGTAGTTGAAAGACACGTCAGGTTAGGGCCAAAATTATTTCAGTTGTGCCAGCATGGCTAAGGTAATAACAGTACACAGAATTTTTGCATCTTTCAAAAGAAGTACAGTGGAATCGCATTTTACGCGGGGGTTAGGTTCTAAAGTCAGCGTGTATGGTGAAAATCACGTATAGTCAAAATTATACTTGAAAGTCCCTTAAATTGCCCTTCCCGCCAGGCTTTGGCGCCGAGCAGCCACCGCAGGGCCCGGACAAGGCATGCAGTGCAACAGCTGCGCCTACTACGGGGCGGCGGGGGATAACCTGCCGCTTCTCCGCACATCCTCGCTGCTGCTGGGCACCTTCCACACTCACTCCTCGCCCCTCTCGTCCTCCGCCGCCTTGTCCCGCCAGGGCAGCCAGCTGAGCGTGAGCGAGCTGCTGCCCCCCAGCCATGCCAGTGCATGCAGGCAGTACCACACGGCACCGTACTACGTCCCATGACCCGGCCGGCACCTGGTGGCCAGCCCCAGCAGTCGAGCGCGTATAGTTGAATTTGCGTAAGTTAAATGCGCTTATGATGCGACTCCACTGTTTAGTCATCTAACATTGCTGGAATTGCTGCCTCACCAAGGTCGAATTCATCATTTGGACCTTCTGTTTTCTGCTTCTGATTACACAGGCTTTAAAGATCTTTCCTTTTTAAAGAAGCAACAGGTATTACTAACCTCTAGAAAATAGTGACCAGAAAGCGTTACAATCTTGGGCTGGGTTTGGGAAGGGATGCGTGAAAAACCAGCACAGTCATTGTAACACCTGAACAGATTGAACTTTGGGGCCAAGCATCCACACCAGAAGGCAGGAGGGCGATCCAGGCTGACCTGGTCAGGCTCAGCAGATGGGTGGACGAGAACCTGATGGTGTTTAACACCGAAAAATGCAAGATTTTCCACCTTGGGAGGAAAAACCTGCAGCATCCTTATAGGCTTGGCAGTGCTATGCTGGCTAGCACTATGGAAGAAAGAGACTTGGGGGTCATCATTGACCACAAGATGATCATGAGGCTGCCATGTGATGCTGTGGCTAGTAAAGTGACCAAAATGCTGGCTTGCATCCATAGACGCTTCTCAAGCAAATCCCGGGACATCATTCTCCCCTTGTACTCGGCCTTGGTGAGGCCGCAGCTGAAGTACTGCGTCCAGTTTTGGGCTCCACAATTCAAAAAGGATGTGGAGAAGCTTGAGAGAGTACAGAGAAGAGCCACGTGCATGATCAGAGGTCGGGAAAACAGACCTTACGATGACAGGGTGTGAGAGCCATGGGGCTCTTTAGCCTGTAAAAGCGCAGGCTCCGGGGTGATCTGATGGCCATCTGTAAGTTTATCAGGGGTGACCACCAGTATCTGGGGGAACGTTTGTTCACGAGAGCGCCCCAAGGGATGATGAGGTCGAACAGTTATGAGCTACTTCAAGACCATTTCAGGTTGGACATAAGGAAGAATTTCTTTACTGTCTGAGCCCCCAAGGTCTGGAACAGCCTGCCATTGGAGGTGGTTCAAGCACCTACATTGAACACCTTCAAGAGCAAATTGGATGCTTATCTTGCTGGGATCCTATGACCTCAGCTGACTTCCTGCCCTTCGGGCGGGGGGCTGGACCCAATGATCTTCCAAGGTCCCTTCCAGCCCTAATGTCTATGAAATCTATGATTATTTATATCATGTAAGTGTTTTGGGTCTTCTGATTATCTTTGGTCAAGGACCCCAAGGCAGCTGTATTGGCATACTATGTGTCTGTTACATAACAGATCTGGTTTTATATACAACAGATTTCTTGAAAGAGCTTATCAGTTTAGATGTACTGTTTAAAAGAAATGGTTTCAGCTGGGACCTCAGTTTGCACCTGACACAACTCATGAAGTACCCTTTTAAGCCACCAAGAGACTGCTCATTATTCCATTTGTTGATTTAAAGCTATTTTTTTAGGCTAAGTACAGACGGTCAAAAAGCCCAAGACTGATTTGATTCAATCTTTTCAGTTTAGTTTAAGCTGTGTAGATTGAATCAGTAAGCAAGTAAACATTCACTTTTGATTCTGGAAATGCAGCCACATGCCTGCTGTGGCCTAGGCCAGAAGCTGGGGAGTGCTAGAGAACGCCTCCCTGCTCAGCTGGAGCAGATAGCTTGGGCTGAGGCTAGCCTGCCCACCCTGCAAGGTGGGGAGGAGGTTGCAGGGGAGGACAAAGCATTGTGGGAAGCTTGGGGACTGAGTTAACTTGAATCTGGAGGGGATCTGGCACAGTAGTTCAATAAACCTATTTAACCTAAATCAATTAAATCTGATCATCCATCTATCCAGGTTTATCTTAAAAAAACATTTTTGGCTGTTTTGAAAGCAGTTTATGTGCACTGACCTTCCGTTGTGTTACATGTTTGAAACCAGTTTTCAATCACTTATACCAATTTGTGTAATTCCCTAGCCGTAATGGTTAGATGGCTAAGTGAGCTACATGCTCCCCTGACTGACCCACCTAATTCAGCATTACAAAAAAGAAAAGGTGGTATTCTGTCCCAGCTAGCAATTCTTACCTAAAGTATTATCAAATTTTCATATTTATTAATACATCTACAAGTCTACTTCCCTACACCCCTCAGCCATAAGTATTCAGTATATTGAACACCAAGGGCCCTAGAGTACTATCTGAATAAGACTAAGGAATTTTCCAAGTGCTTGAGGGGTTTTTTTCCTCTCTTAAATGAGGGTCAAAGTGAGTTAGAAAAAAATTACTGTATGGTTATACATAACCAGCTGCTCCTTTCCCATCTTCCTGTTTGTGATTAGATCACATTCTACCAAAGCAGTTGTCTGGCATATTCTAATGCCAGATAATTTTAGATATGCCACTTGGAATTTTAGTTATCTACTTGTACAGGAAATTGCACCCAGATTAAGCACTCAGTTTGGTTGATGTGTACTTCAGTCTTTATGTAGAATATTGACTCCAACCTTACTACCATCGAGAAAGTACTACTTCCTGTTCACTTTCCTCTCTTCCTCAGAATCAGCTGCTGCTCCATTTAGAAAGACCAGGGTGAGGAACAGGTACCCACATCCTTTTTGTAGCCTCATCCTCAGAATATATGGGTACAATGAGAGGGTTGCATGGGGTACATGAGCACTACCAGGCAGTGCTGCTGAGGTTTCAGTGTTTAAGTTGCACCAGCCAACCAAATGGGCACGGACATGTAATGTCCCTGGCAAGGAGCTTTGGTTCTAACTCGCGTGTTCATTCATACAAGATCAGAAGGTGTTCCTCCTACAGCAGTTTCTAACTGGGTAATGTAAAATAGGCTTGTGGGTTTAATTTTAAATGTAACTTCTGCTTCATTTCTAGGTGATAGCTCAACAGGTTTCAGAGAAACACTTGGAGGAAGGTCGTCTATACCCTCCTTTAATGACTATTCAAGATGTGTCACTGAAAATTGCTGTGAAGGTAAAGCATTTAAATCCTTTCTGCCATCTCCTTCTGCCATACTTTTTGCAGGAAATAAAATATTTTAAAATGTTGTTACAAGTTAAACTTGTTTTAAGCATTCAGTTGAAATTGAACAGGTAGAAGTTTTTTTAAAACCCCTTTCAAATGTGTACATAATGGGGAACATCTGCATGTCACCCTACGGTGAATTTGTTACAGCACCGTGCTTTAGTATTTCCAGCAGGCACATGGTTAGTTTTCACTGCTATTCACTGTAGCAGCATGCTAAAATAGGGGAGTGCACTGCTATGGCAAAGTAGCTGCTGGTCACGTGTAGACCCAAGTCACCCTACGTTGCTGCAGTAACACACTACGGTGATGTAGGGTGACATATATACACATTGTATATATATATTTGTATATATACTCCAAGCGAAGAAGATGGAAGTATGATATGCTTAATGTTTAATTGCTGGTGATTAAAGCAGAATGATGTCTAGAGTCTACATACATCACCTACCAGCTAATTTCACATACTTTTCATGGGACTTGGTCCATAGATTTAAGAGCCATGAAATGCACTGTCAGTTGTTCTCTATTCTTCACAATTCAGTAAGTTGCCTTTTGGGACAACAGATACCTTCATGTATACTAGTTTTCTCCTTTCTTTGTCCCATCATAGCTCTATTTTGTTATGGTCTTCCTTATCTATCAGAACAAACAGTTTCTGTAAAAGCAGGTGTGGGTTTTTCATGCATGTGCTTTGCCAAAATGGGTGCACTGTAGCTGCAGTGGATAAGAGTTCCAAAGTAACTGGATAGGCCATGTTTGACAACCCTGCAAAACACCTCAGAAGGAACAAACTTACCCCAGTTCCAGTCTCTTTGTGTGGGATATATTATTTTTTGTCTATCATATGCCTCTTGTTCCACAGTATTATCACTTGAGTGGGTCATCTTGTTATAGACAGTGTCACTTACTAAATACCTCTTTGGAAAAAACAGTATAGTCTGCCATGGAATAGTTCCCTTTGACTCATTTGGTAACATGATCCCAACTGTATGTAATAAAACTCATTGTAGTTCACTTCTTTTCAGGGTGATAATAGCTGTATTTCCACAGCTGTCAAAACGTCTCCATGCAGACTTCTCAAGCTAAAATCAAATTGCCTTTATGTTGGCAAATCCTTTCCAAAACAGTGCTAGTAACTCTTCTCCTCTGACTGTGACACAATTATCTTTTTAATATAGAGTACCCAGTTTGATTTAAAACGGACAGTTTGTTACCTGGTGACTTCATTTCTCTGTCAAATAAATATAGAGAAATTCGGCGTAAGTTTCTTCCTAAGGAGTTCAGGTTTGTACACAGCCTCTGGGGCTTAGCTCCAGCTTTCTTCCATTATGCTAATTGAATCTTTTTTTAGATGTGCTGAAATAAAAATTTTGTATTAGGGATTTACAGTTTAAGAGGGATTTATTTAAAGGTGCTAAAATGCGTAGATCTTAAGAGCAACTGTCCTAGAAATATGCCCAAAATTTGTTACATAGGGCAGAATACGGTCAAGGTCAGAGGAAGCAAAGAAACAACTTTTGTACTTGGGACCTAAAACTCTCCCCAAAGTTAAAACATTAATTAGCATATAAAAGAAGCCAGGCACAAAAAAAAAAAGGATTGCTTTCCTTCCTCCAAAAGTAGCAGGCTTCATCTGAACTGGGAATAAAGCTTGAGACATCTTCCTGCCCAAAAAGGCTGCTGCCTACGACTGGAGAGTCAAGCCTGTATTTATTAAAGGTGCAGATGGATGACCAGGTGAAACTCTATAGATTTCTTCAGGCCAATGATCTCCTCTCTGAGCCTGCTGTGAAATGCTTGGGGCTGCAGTTCCTTTTAAACTCAGTTTTTCAGCAGCAATACATACTTTGTTAATGCTGCAGTTCATTCAACTTGCTATGGAGGGTTTGGAAACTTTCAGGGCCAGGCATTTATAGGGTGAAAAGAAACAAAAATTGTGAAGGGATCCTTTCCTTAAACATTTCTAAAATAAAAGCAGCAAGCTGCTTTTACACTTGCCATTCTTAATAATTCAGCTTTTTTGAGAGAATTACTGACTGTGATAAATCTTAGTAGCAGTTCTCATGCATAGTGTGTTTGAACAAAACTAGAGATGTAACAGGACAGCTCTGGTCTTGGCGTCAGCTGTGTAGCCAGCCACCAGGGGAGTGGTGGCTATTTTTGTATTGCCATCACCCCAAAGGTAGTGCCTGAGGCTGTTGCCTTGGTGTCCCCTCCCTGCAGTTATACTACTGGGCAAAACAAAAGAAAAAATATTTCTTGTGATGGGTGAAGAAAATATAACCCCTGGTAACAGTCATCAAAAGTAACAAAGACAGCATCTCCATGGAGAAGAAGCTAGTTCCATCAAAAAAGCAAAGATTACATTTAACTTTGCTTGTGGCAGTAGGGTATATTTTGCACTTTAAAAGCTAGGATGTTATTGGATTGGGGAGAATGATTACAGTGTACAACTCCAGATGGATAATTCTGCAAGAGAGCGAAAAGAGTATGGCTATGAATCCTGGCAATGGATGTAAGCATTCACTATGCAGAAAATGGGGACAGATATATTGGACCAGATGCCACAGTCTGTCAGTGATATAAGTGTCCATTTTACACCTGCAAAGAATCTGGAGTCTTGTGCTGATTTCTAAGCTGTCATTATTTCTGCTCTTACAGCCTGTTATGTTCATTGAAATGCTGTATCAAAAGTAATTGTGAACTTCTGTGTCTGTTTCAGATTGCAGAACAAGCCTACAGCAATAACACAGCCTCTTTCTATCCTGAGCCGAAAGACAAGGAAGCATTGATTCGCTCTCAGGTCTACAGCACTGATTATGATGACTTCATGGCTGAATCTTATGCCTGGCCTCAGGAAGCCATGAAAATACAAACTTAATAGAAAATGAGCAATGTATTAGAAATTAAAATAATTCAAAGACTTAGTATTTTCCCTGCTTGTTCAATCTAAGAATTACTAGTTTTTTAAGATGCAGAACTTTTAAAAACTGGATTTTTTGCTTAGAAATTGTATTTCAAATTAATTGAGCAAAGTATACATGTAAGAATAAAAAGTGACTTGGGCAACAAGTGTGGGGCAACTGTTTCATTTATTTATGGCTTTCTGCTGTAGTATGTTACTCTGTTGTTTCCACATGGTATAAAGAAATATGTGATACAGTGCACTTAAGTATGTCATTATAAATTATAGTAAAGAACACCATCTTTTTCACTTAAATCATTGACAGCTTGGTACTAATGCCCATAAAAGCCAAATTAAATTAGGTGATTTTTTAAAAATTAGATTTAAAGCTCTTGAACCCTTCAAAGAATATGTATTTAGCCCATTTATGCAGCTGCCAGAGATCATTTTTGTTGTTTTTTTTTTATGAGAGCAGAAGTGAATGTTCATTCATTTCAGTAAAAATAGCATTATGAAATGCTAGCTCTCGATTCAAGACTCATGAAAGTCCTTCAACTGCAGTAGCTGATAAAACACACATTACACTGTTTTGAATAGGGCTCTTTTTAAATAAAGATAGGTTCACTGACATTCTCCAGCTACCTACCAGGCTACCTATGAATCTGTGTACTACACCATTTAATATGCAGTGTATGCACTTGTAATATGAACTATTTCATATACAGTGTATGAATATTTCAGGCTAGGATGTGTTAAACACATACTACAGAAGATAACATTTTCATCTTTGTAACCAATTTCCAGCCTGCCAAAAGGAAAAATGATTAAAGACAAAAGCCCCCATCTTTAAAAACAAACAAACAAACAAATTGTTATTGTTTGTTCTTTGACATTAATTTAAACATCAAGCTCCTTTCTACTGTCTATGGTTGTCAATTCAGTAACTGGTCATTTTAAATTCTTTGACATTGTTTCTATAGGAGTCTTTAAGCATTCACTGACAATGCTGGGTGTGCATGCACACACATGCATACTCTCTCGCAGCCAAATCAGTGTTTTCATAATTTGTTTCATAATCTTCATTTCTGAGCTGTCAACCTGTCATGAAAATCCATACCTAGCAATGACATATTTCTACCTCCTATGGACACTGAGGTTCCTGTCATCACCTACATTATTCTGAATTAACTAATATAAAAATGACATTTACAAGTCAGGATTCAAATAACATCTACATCGCACATATCCTTTTCTTTTCACGTATCTGCTTGAATCTAAAACTTCAACTATCCTGAATGCAAAACTAGTTCCATACCCATCTCAATAAAGATTTCTGAGCATCACTGCCACTTCCATTACTTTTAACTTCCCTACCACTGCTTGAGTTCTTATGAACAAGATTTATTTCAGAGCCCGTTCACGGTACTTTATTTTAAAAGTGTACTACTGACAACATCATAACAGTAGTAAGAAGACACTATCTCTAGGAGTGCACTGATAAAGATTTTTTGGGCCAATACTGATGGCGGATATCGATCCAATTGCTGATATTCAGCTCGGCAGCTTGGAGAGAAGTGTCCCGTTGGTAAGTCTGTGGGGTGGGGGGAAGGGGTGGGAGGAAGGGGAAGGAGCATGGGGGGTGCAGATCAAGGCTCCCATAATGAGGGAGGCAGTGGGGCTGGGGCAGGTGATGCACAACCAGGTTGGGGAGGGGCACAGGGCAGAGCAGTGGCTTGTCTGGAGGGAGCAGGGAGGTTATGGAGAGCACATGCACCCCTGAGGGAGGCATGGGGGGTACATCCCCCCCCCCCCCGATCTATATGCAGGGCAAGGGCAGGATGCCACTGTGTGCTTGGGGCCAGAGGTTGTGCCAGCCTCTCCCGGTGGGGGGGCTGGGCCTGGGTTGTGCTCAGAGCAGGCAGGGGCAGGTAGCAGTGGTGCTGAGTGGGGGGGCTACAATATTTTAGGGTGGCTGTAGCTCTCTGTAACCCCCCCTACACTGCCACCGCCCACCCCAAGCGCAGCCCCAGTCCAGCTCCCCCTGCCGGGAAGAGACCAAAACAGCCCCGGCCTTAAGTGCGCAGCGGCTGCCTGTCCTTGCCCCATGCGCAGATCTGGAAGGTATGTGCCTCCATGCACACACCACTGGCAGCTATGCCCCCCCTCCCCCCATGGTCCCCGGATGAGCCGCAGCACAAGCTTCCGTAGGCTAGAGCCTATTTTACCAGATGGTAAATCTAGAAGGATTAGGGCCATTTACTTTTTT
>NW_017729027.1:6919685-6925585 GCF_001723915.1 Gavialis gangeticus
ACAGCCCCGGCCTTAAGTGCGCAGCGGCTGCCTGTCCTTGCCCCATGCGCAGATCTGGAAGGTATGTGCCTCCATGCACACACCACTGGCAGCTATGCCCCCCCTCCCCCCATGGTCCCCGGATGAGCCGCAGCACAAGCTTCCGTAGGCTAGAGCCTATTTTACCAGATGGTAAATCTAGAAGGATTAGGGCCATTTACTTTCTTCTCTTCCTTTCAGTACAAAGTATTAGACGGTGACAGCATTTTTCATTTTATCATACCTTTTAGAGTACTGGCTGAAAATACATTTATACAAAGAACAGTGACCATATTCCTGATTAAGCAAAGAAAAGTCATTTTAATTTCCATATTGAAAGTCTTGAAATACTGCTGTAATTTTTATTGTCAATATATTTGCTATTTTGAAAAAAAAAAACCCATTTAAAGGTGTATTTTACTTCAAATAAATTTAAAGCGGATATTTGTGAATACTTGTATGGTACTCTACCTACTCTTGAAGAGTTTCCATTCATAGTCCATTTCCTCAGTTTTATACACACAATTATTACAGGCTTAGACCTGAAAAAAACTACCACGTGACGCAAAAGTGACAAAATGGACTTTATAATTCAGAATAACGAAGTGTGGGATCAGACTATGTGGGAATTACAAATGTTGATTATTTGCTATCACATCTAGCAGCATTTTCCAACCGGTGTGTCATGTCACACTGGTGTGCTGTCGGGGGAGGGGGTGTGGCTCCAACCAGTGATTCAGGTGCTGCACCCCACTGCCCCCTGCCACTCCGTGTCTGGCCATGCCCCACCATGCTCTGCATCCAGTGTGCTGCAACGTGTTTTATTCATGTAAGTGTGCCATGGGATGGAAAAGGTTGGGAAATGCTGACATATAGCATTAAGTACACTAGCTTGTGCACTTCAGAAGTGTTACGAGATGTTTAGAACAGATGGAAAAATACGCTGTGCTTTTCCTATGTTACACAGGTCCTTTATTGTTAATGGTTGCAAAACACTATATTGATTTTTTTATTACAGCATATCTATGGAAGACTTTAACAATTATTATTTATATTAAGTTGCACAACTTTAAAACTGTTCATGGAACTAGATTTAGTTGTCTGACTGTTTGCCTTCAACACCAAATAGTATCTGAAAAACATGTTCACTTTGATGCTGTTTCAAGAATTCTAGGAATTGACCAAGATCCATGTGATAGTCATTCCTCAGTCCATAATCACCGTGTGCTTGAAACTGTAAATCTTCAAAAGTAGTGAAGAGTCGAAGGTTATCCCCATTACCCTGAGTTTCTATGTTCTCGACATGCTTGCATGAAATGTGTTTCCAGTTGGGATATCTAATAACATGCCAGAACTCCTCACAGTTTTCTTTTATCCCCTCCACACAGATGATACCAGGTTTTCCTGTCAGGCAGAAACCAGTCAGATTTAACTGCTTTGCACAATCAAAAATCTTCTTTCTCAGTTCCTGCCTATATATATGATGGCTATAGATCCACATTCGATGAAATATTCTTTTAACTGCCTTTTCTTTTGGAGCTGCTTCAGAAGAGACCTTTCTTTTTTGGAAGTAAGGTGTGGTATTGTCTTGAATCCACTGCAGAGCTGTACATATGCACAATTCTCCCGTATTCAAAGAACTGAGATGAGAAGTGAGATGCTTGTTAAGCTGTAGTTGTTGCTCTCTGTCTAGTGCATTTGATCTTACAAACAGCTGTGGTGCAGAATAAGGGTACGTGTGAGGCAAGGTTACCTGCAAATCTACTTTTACCTTAAAGAAGGAAAGAAAAAACAATCAGATGTACGACTGAAATGCATGTTAATTGCAGGATTTTTTGGAACCGTAAATTAGGCTCTACAAAGGAATAACTTTACCATGATAGTTATGAACAGTAATAGCTGTGATAGTTTCAAGGGAGGGCCAAGGTTTTTGGCAGGCATGCCACCACTTAGCTTTACACCCTCCATGTGCCACTCTTATCCCCTTTCCCTCCCCGATCTGATGCTCTGTTCTCGCCACACAATCTTGTGCTCCTGGTTTGTCTGTTGCTCTGGTGTTTCTTTCTTGTGCTCCCTGCCTGATTTGCTGCTTTGTTTTCTGCTTCCTACCCTATTTACTGCTATGCTACCTGTTTCCTTACTGATAATCCAGGTGTTGCACCCTGGCTGCCCATGCCACGTGCTGGCCACCTTGGTTTAGAAAGACACTAACGGAGCTCTGCCTCAGGTGAGTGCTTGCTGGTGCTGGTGTGTTCTGTGTCTGTTCTTACTCTGCAAAGTCTCTGTTACTCCTCTCATCCAACTCAAGCAAATGTGCCCTCCTTTCAGTCTTCTCCTTCTGCCCAGGAAATATTTTGTGGGGATGCATTGACATAAAATTACCAGGTTAGGAAACATGGCATATTTTTTTCTTTTCCATAGTTTCTTTCACCTTTTTAATTTTTTTTGCCTGTTGTCTTCCTTTGTGTTCCTATATCATTGTTCCCAAGCTCTTTTCCTGTACCCGCAACTCTGAGGTCTTCTTTATAGGGTTGATCCTTCCTGCCTCAAATGGCTACTTTTGAAGAGAAGATATATATCCCTGCCATGTTCTTCTATTTCTGGGCTGTGTTACTAGCCTGTGAAGTCAATGTAAGCTACAACTGCAGTAAGAAGTCAAGGTTTAGTGACTTTCAAGAATCCTACTATTGCTGCGTTTCTGCAGTAGCTGGATGGCAAGCTCTAAGCATGACAGTTTTCAGTACTCTCAGCTATTTTTCCTAATCATTCACTCATGCTATGTGACAGAGAGATTTTGTGACTTGCACATGAATAACTGGGAAAGAAGACAAGTAACATATGCTGCAAAAAGGACTGTAGTGGTTTAATGCCATTGCTAATCGGTGTGACTCCTGATTTCTGGCAAAAAGAAAATGTCAGGTATCTGAAACCTTCCTGTTTTCCATATACAATTTGGGTGCCACCTGTGATTAAAGAGCAGGCTTCTATTAAGACATACAGATGGGAATATTTTAGGCTGAACAGTTATTACAATGGACATCTTTGAACTATGTATTGTATAAATGAGTGAAATACTCTTAAGTCAATTCTCAAAAGAACCCAACAAGCGAAAATGCAGAACAACATCCCCAAACATGAAATTTTGGGAGTGTATTTAGTATTTGAATACAGTAATATAGGCGTTTACAGTTATTCTGATTTGTTACCAGGCTATTTCCATTTTACTACCAAAAGAAGTGGTGTTCTGAGTATATGGGCTAAGGGAACAGAACATTTGCAACTCGCATTCTTTCAGATGACTTTTTAGACATCAGTAGTAAATAATCACTTGCTTTTATGACAATTAGTGAATTCTCTTTAAACCTCAGAATTGTGACTCAATTTTCCTAAAGTAGTCTCTACCAGAGTGACAAAAATGTGTTAAAAAGGCATTATCTTAAAACACAGAAATTTCTCAATCACACTTTCAGTCTAATAACTAGCTAAGGTTACAGTTTAACTCAAACTGCTGCAGGTAATTAAGCAAGTATCAAAACATTTCTGCATTTGCAATAATAGGATGGCATAACCATTTTTTTTTAGCTTTACATCATTTTTCAGGGGCACAAGACCATTTGAATAAATTTCTGTCAAGTGTCTTAATATATTTAACTTACTGAGTGGATGTCTGAATTGGTATCACATTCACTTTACAGACATTGCACGCCCCTGGCTTTCTAATATGCAACCCAGCTGTTCCTTAGAATTCCTCTTTTCAAAATGTGTGTAGACATCATGGCAAATGGTTATGTGGCATGTATGCAAAACTAATGCTGTGTCATTTCCTTGTACTGACATAATATCTGTATGAATCTATTGTCTCTTGTTTTATGTTTAAATTATAAGCTCTTACAGTAGGGATTAACTTTGTACAGTGGCTAGCACAACAGGGTGCTTGGTTTATTGCTGGGGTGGGCAAAATACAGCCTTGTGGGCCAAATTGGGCCCACAGTGGGTCTTTGTCTAGCCTGCAGCAAGTCCCTTGGTCCCACCTGACCCAGGCACAGTCCACCTGTGGCACATCCTGCCACCCCCTGGTCAGGCAGCTGGTTTGGGCCAGCTTCATGGCTAACCTGCCTTTCTAGGCAGCCCAGGTGGCGGTGGCTCCTGGCTGCTGCCACCATTGGCTCCAGCCCCATAGTACCAGCAGGGACCCAACTGCACAGCCCGGACCCCGTGTGCTCCATGCCTGCTCTGGGCTTGCCCACCCAGGCTCAACAGCAGCGGCACAGGACAGAAGTGACAAGAAAATAAAATTGGCTACTTACAGATGTAACCCCCCCCCAACCAAAAAAAAAAAAGGCAGGGGAGGAGGGGTTCCAGGAAAGAAAATTATTGAATTAGCAATAGTTGTGAATATTCAAAATCTAAATATACCATTAGGTTGTAAGGTTTTAAGCACTATTTTCACTGATGATGCTTAAAAATGCTGGAATGGTATTGCCTTATCCTCAGCTATAATGTTAACAACAGGCTGAGGGTTGTCAAAACACATTTATGCATTTCAAGGGCCTTGCATGCAAAAGCTTCCAAAAGGAAAGATTTCAAATACATCCCCAAGCCCTTCATGCACTAGTCTATTTTCCTCCCTATGGAGGATAGAACTGACCAAATAGCCGTGATACCAACAGTTCCCTTAAGCTCCAGCCTGCCACAAGCCAACAGATGTAGCAAAATGAGAATTAAAAATTGAAAGGACCTCTGAAGATGTTTGCTGCTCTCCATGCCAACCAACAGAATCAGAAAGCCCAAATCTTAGAACAGCTCAAGAAACCTGTAGTTCACAAGTGAAGTTATATGTTACATTTATACCATACTAAGGGCATTTGAAATGTATCTGCGCATTAAAGCTCGTTAACTTGTGCTAAGCCACTGCTTCCCAAACTTTGCTTCAGCGTGACCCCATTTCCTCAGCATAGCCCCTCACTCCCTGCCCACAGCCCCTTGGCCCCCACAGCAGTGCCCAAGCCCTGGCTGCCACCCGTGGGAGGTGGTGGCCAGTGTAGTGCAGAGCCTGGCTTTCCCCCCAACCTCGTGCTGTCCCCTCCCCTGCGAGCAGCACTGCTAGAACTAAGCCCATAGGAGGCGAGGGTGGTGGGGGAGATGCAGGCTTGGGGCTCCCTACCCTGCTACCCTCCCCCCAGGGGCTCCATGGCCCACTGGGCAGGACCTGGCACATGAGGGAGGGAGCACTGTGCCATCATGGCTGCCAACCTGAGGCGCCCTCTGCTCACCCAGCAGCAGCACAGGCACATCTCCACACTGCTGCCACACCCCACCTTGGCAGCCACAGTGGTACAGCACTCTCCTACAATGGGTCCCACCCTCTGGGCCGTAGAGGTGGCTTCTACCTGGAGCTGGTCCGACACAGCTGCAGCCCCACACATCACTGTGGGTGCAGATGTCTTGGGGGCACATTTATTGCAATCCCATCTGCTGATGGGGATCTGCTAAATGCTCCCTGAGTGTCTCAAAGTTGCATCCTTTCAGGCAAGGGTTAACAGGCTACCTAGCTTATGTTAGGATAATTGTGGTCTGCTCCACAGAAATGAAACAAGCAATCTGCAGTCCTCCAGCATCCCAGTTTCATAGTTGGTAGGGTCGGAAGGGACCTGAGCAGATCAACTCCGACCCCCTGCCATGGCAGGAAAGAGTACTGGGGTCAAATGGCCCCAGCAAGGTGTTCATCCAGCCTCCTCTTAAAGGCCCCCAGGGTAGGAGCCAGCACCACTTCCCTTGGAAGTTGGTTCCCGATCCTAGCTGCCCTGACAGTGAAGTAGCGCCTCCTGATATCTAGTCTGAATCTACCCTCTGCCAGCTTGTGTCTGTTATTTCTAGTCACT
>NW_017729027.1:6930585-6935621 GCF_001723915.1 Gavialis gangeticus
TAGGGTCTGCCCTGCTGCCCCCTGAGCATGCGAGAGGCTCTCCTCTGGACGCTCTCCATGTTGTCCACATCCCTCCTGAAGTGAAGCGCCGAGAACTGGACGTAGTACTCCAACTGCGGCCTGACCAGTGTCGCATAGAGGGGGAGGATCACCTCCTTGGACCTGCTTGAGATGCATCTGTGGATGCATGACAAGGTATGGTTGGCCTTCCTGACCACGTCCCCACACTGTCAGCCCATGTACATTTTGGCATCAACAATGACTCCAAGATCCTTTTCTGCCTCTGCACTGATGAGAAGGGAGTTCCCCAGCCTGTAGGTATGGTGCTGGTTCTTCCTCCCCAGGTGCATCACCTTGCTTTTGTCAGTATTGAAACCCATCCTGTTCTCATCCGCCCACCCCTGTAACCTGTCTAGGTCCAATTGCAGCCTATTCCTCCCTTCTAGCATGCCCACTTCCCCCCACATCTTAAGTGTCGTATGCAAATTTGAACAGGGTGCTTTTTACCCCCTCGTCCAAGTTACTGATGAAGATGTTGAACAGCGTGGGCCCGAGGACTGAGCCCTGCGGAACCCCACTGCCCACATCCCTCCTGGTCGAATAGGACCTGTCCACCACCACTCTGGGTGTGACCCTCCAGCCAGTTAGTGACCCAATTGACCAATTCTCCCGTGTTGGAGAAGAAAGTTTTTTCCAATGTTTATAGGCTTAATCTATGTTGTAAGGATGGTTTATGGAACTGCCATGCTCTGGGAGCCTCCAGAATGAACGAACTCCTGACCTACTGGCCCAATTTACTATTTCGACATGCACAGCTGAGGGAATGCCTGTGGACAGGGTATGATTGACAGGGGAATGTATCTTGTGAAAGAATGATATGATTGGATTTGACATGATTGACAATGAGTGACAGTACCTTTGCCTCAGAGGACTGGCTGTTAAGGGCAGTTGTGGCATATAAAAATCTGGAACTTCGGTAATGGAGTGTGAGTGTGCGGAAATGCATGGTGTGTGTGTGAGGATTCTGAGAGGTGCCATAGTGCATATGGTAGTTTACCCCATGGAGGGAATGAGATACAGTGCACTAAAGCCCAATCTCACACGTTTGTCTCCTCAGATCATCTGGTTTCAACCTGACTTGCATTGGCTTCCCCTCGACTTCAGTTCAACTGTTATCAAATTGATCTCTACTTTGCTTACTGTTTAATACTCCAGTATTGGTAAAGTATAAATTGTACCTGTCTGTTCTCTCTATTTACATCTGTTAAGTTGTTGTTACTGTTGTTGTCCCTTACCTGTGTTAATATTCCCTACTGTCTTCTCAATAAATCTCTGTTAGTATTTTTTAAATCTGATTCCTTGTGTATATCAATAATAACCTCAACAAAACTCAAGGCTGGCACGTCCACCTCTCAGTATACAGTAACCCATGCTAAAAGTGAGTTTGACACTAACTTGCCC
This sequence comes from Gavialis gangeticus, assembly GCF_001723915.1. Taxonomy (NCBI): domain Eukaryota; kingdom Metazoa; phylum Chordata; order Crocodylia; family Gavialidae; genus Gavialis; species Gavialis gangeticus. The sequence continues at coordinate 6,932,047 of NW_017729027.1, forward strand.
TTATTGCTCCCCACCCCAGTGGGTTATTTTGCTAAATGTATTTGTTCCTCCCCCCTGAACATAGATGCAACCCAGGTGTCCAGGCTTATAGCCATGCCCCTGCTCACCAGCCCGCTAGTGACAACTCAGAGCTGTGCAAGCAAGAAATGGTACTAACCCTTAACCTGTGACTGCTCACAGCATGTTCCAACTTCAACACTGCTTAATATTCCAAAGATTTATTATCATCTAAGTGTAATGTTTACCTTCACCCTATAATCAATACCTTTGTGCAAACAGTAAAGCCATGTTTTTTTGATAACTTCCGGCTGAAACAAGACCCCTGAGCACACTTTTAATAGTGCATTTGACTATACCAAAATGTATGAAACATCCTTTTTTAAACTACTTCAGTGAAAATTTAAGAAATATATATGGTTAACTAACACAAAAGGTAAGTGGAAATTCTCACCTTTGGCTCATCTATGTTAACAGAAATGGAACAGTCAATTTGAGGTGGTAGCTCTTCCTTTGTGTTCTTCAAATAGAGCTGTATGCAGGTAAGAGCATTTTGGTCCCGAAGGTTTATTTCTCCTTTATTAGGAAACATTGAAAAAAGCATTTCCATCTCCAACAGCTGAAGCTCAAGGCATTCTTTTATAGAGACAGCCATTATGTTGCAACTATAAACGTAGACACCTAAAAATAGAAAAGATCAAATTAGCAGAAAAGTTTAATACCCAGCAATGTTCCTCTGTCAGTGAAGGAAACATAAAAATGGGAGTTGTGTCTTAAAATAAAACAAATTACACAACGGCTGTGGGGACTGCACCCAGAGAGTGGTGGTGGACAGGTCATTTTCCACCTGGAGGGATGTGGGCAGTGGGGTTCTGCAGGGCTTGGTCCTCGGGCCCCCACTGTTCAACATCTTCATCAGCGACTTGGACGATGGGGTAAAAAGCACTCTGTTCAAATTCGCAGATGACACTAAGATGTGGGGAGAAGTGGGCATGCTGGAAGGGAGGAATAGGCTACAATCAGACCTAGACAGGTTACAGGGGTGGGCGGATGAGAACAAGATGGGTTTCAACACTGACAAGTGCAAGGTACTGCACCTGGGGAGGAAGAACCAGCACCATACCTACAGGCTGGGGAACTCCCTTCTCTTCAGTGCAGAGGCAGTAAAGGATCTTGGAGTCATTATTGATGCCAAGATGAACATGGCTGACAGTGTAGGGATGTGGTCAGGAAGGCCAACCACACCTTGTCATGCATCCAGATGCATCTCAAGCAGGTCCAAGAAGGTGATCCTCCCCCTCTATGCAATACTGGTCAGGCCGCAGTTGGAGTATTGCATCCAGTTCTGGGCGCTGCACTTCAAGAGGGATGTGGACAACATGAAGAGGGTCCAAAGGAGGGCCACTCGCATGATCAGGGGGCAACAGGGCAGGCCCTACGAGGAGAGGCTAAGGGACCTGAACTTGTTCAGCTTTCACAAGAGAAGGCTGAGGGGGGATCTAGGGGCCATTTACAAACTGGTCGGGGGGACCAGCAGGAATTGGGGGAGTCCCTGTTCCCCTGAGCACTACCAGGAGTGAGAAGAAATAATGGTCACAAGCTGGCAGAGGGTAGATTTAGGCTACATATCAGGAGGCGCTACTTCACTGTCAGGGCGGCTAGGATCTGGAACCAACTTCCAGGAGAAGTGGTGTTGGCTCCTACCCTGGGGGTCTTTAAGAGGAGACTGGATGAACACCTTGCTGGGGTTGTTTGACCCGAGTACTCTTTCCTGCCATGGCAGGGGGGCAGACTTGATGATCTGCTCAGGTGCCTTCCAACCCTACCAACTATGAAACTACTACCACCATTGCCCCAAGACCTAAAAAAACCCACCACCACAAAACTGTGTGCCCTGCCACTTAATCCAGGAGGTCAAGGCCTCTCTGTCACCCACTGCCCTCACTTACATCAACCAGGTTCTGTGCAAGGTCAATCTCTGCTCCCCAAGTTGCCTCCACCACCTGGAGCTCATTGTACAGTCTCTGCCTAGGCAGGCCCCAGAGCACTCCCTACCACTCTATCTCAGCAGCCTGGTGAATACCAACCCTGTCCACTTTTGTTCAGTCCATTGCTGCCAGCTCTACACACTCACGGTCTCCATCCTCCAACCCATCCTTGCATCCCACCCAGACATGAAGTGGTGGAACACCCTTGACAAGGGTCCCAGGTATATGAACCTGTATTCCTCCCTGATCCCACAAGCCACCAGCGATCTTGAAGCCACCGCCATGGCGTATGTGACATGAATCTCGGACACCCCTGATACCTGCTCCTTCTGCAAGCAGAGGGATACCCTGGTGCATGCCTACCTGGAGTGTGCCAGCTGCTGCCCTTTCACTGCCTCTTCCAGAGCATCTTGCTCAGGTTCTGGCTAAACCACTCCCCATGCATGCACTAAGCAAGTCCCAGGACCTCCTGGTCAACCTTTTCCTGGCCCTAGCCAAGCTAGCAGCCTACTTAACAAGGAAAAAGGAAACTGTAGCAGAACACCTGGTGAACTGTGGGGGCATTTTCCTGTCCCTCATCTGTTCATGTCTCTGAGGGAGCATCACTGGGCAGTGTCCACTGCAGGGCTGGGCAATTATTTTGGGTAGAGGGCCGCTTACCGAGTTTTGGCAAGCCATCGAGGGCCGCATGGCAGGCAGCCCAAGGCAGATTAATATTAATTTTCTAATTTTTTTGGGGCCCCGTGGGCCGGATAGAATGGCCTGATGGGCTGCATCCGGCCCCCAGGCTGCACTTTGCCCACCCCTGGTCCACTGGCTCCTTGAGCTCGTTTGAGGGCCAGTGGGCATTGTCCGGTGCGCTTTGCTCAGTGGCCCTACTCGGTATGCTTGTTCTGACCCTCTGACCTGCACTCCCATCCCTGTTTTTTTCATTCTGTTCCACAAATTCTGTTGTCCTCTTTCCCTGTGGCCTCCCCACCTGAGGGAGGCCAATGAGTGACTTGGTGGGCTGGGCCTATGCTTTTAAATGGGGCAGTCGGTATCAACCTTTGCCCCTCGCTCCAGTCCTCATTTCCTTTTTCAGTTGTCCCAAGCAGTCAGTGATGTCCTCTTTAGTGGCCTCCCTTATTAAAGAGTGGCTTATACTTCTACTTGGCAGGCACTGGCCTATGATCCTTGTTGGCACATCAAAAGGCCTTGCTTGAAATCTCTCACAAAGTGAACACGCTTTAGTTCAGGTTGCTCACCTGCAAGTGCCACATGATACAGCAATACAGCCTGCACCTAGGGTGCCACAGCTCCACCCCAGGGTGCCATGATGCGATTATTTGATCCTAATGAAGGCATTTTCATAACCCAGCTCCAATTAGATTGAAAAAGAACATGAAAGCCCAATTATTTTTCTGCCCTCGGATTTTGAGTCCACTGGGGTGCCAGGCGGTCATGGAGGGGCAGCCCCCGCCCCTGAGAAGTAACTTGACCCGTCGAGCCGATGACGTCACTTCGCCTCACGTTCAAACCGCGTCAAGCGGGCACAACGCTGCCCCCAAGTTCCCTCGAGGGGGTGGGGCCGCTGGGCGGGATACAGCG
>NW_017729027.1:6940621-6944174 GCF_001723915.1 Gavialis gangeticus
GCTGCCCCCAAGTTCCCTCGAGGGGGTGGGGCCGCTGGGCGGGATACCGCGTATACGCTGCCAGTGCGGGCCATGCCACTGACTGGGGTGCTCGCTGCCGCGGCCCGGAGCACAGGAGACAGCGAATCGGCCCGGCCCCGCCCGGCCTGGCCTGGCCTGACCTGGCGGCCCCAACACAGCGCGCGTGCGCAGACGGTGCCTACCCCTGGTATCCCCTACCGGCGGGAGACGCGCTGGGCACATCTTGGCTCGCGCAGCTGCCCCCCACCCCCCGCAAAGCCCCAGCGGCTGACTCACAGTCTTACCGCGCGCCTGGGCGCGGGACTTGCACCCCCGCCACGTCACAAGCTCCACAGAACACCGCCTCTGCGCCTCAGGGGCGGGGCTTGCTGACAGGCCCCGCCCCCGCGCGTTGCACATTCCTCGTAGCGTTCCCGCCGTCCCAGCCGTCTGTCTTTAGCTGCCTTCTGCAGAAGCAGAGCCTGAGATGTGCAACCAGATGAACTGAGCGTCTCTTTGCAGCCATAGGAGCTGCACGAATGGCACCAGCATTCGGCTGCACACGTGGGTTAACGCTGTGTCATGGTTTCAGAAAAGGTCAAGCTCTGGCCAGGCTTAAGCTCAGCTGCAGAGAAAAAGAGTGTATAAAAGAGATTTTTTTTATTTCCAAAGGAAGTGGCATGTTCCAGCTAAATTAGAAGAGCGTGATTGTTCCAGAGAGGTCATGGGAGACAGCCGAAATCATACTGATCACTAACACAGAGGCAAGATCTGGTCCTCCTTTCAGAAACTACACAAAAAGAAATCAAGGGTTTTCAGGAGGCTTCTTCAGGAGAATCCCCTAATGCAGATCAGGTGTTATCAGGGTTCAAATTACACTTTGACACTTCGGGTCTGCAAAAAAAAATTGGGCTGTCCATCATGTTGCCCTAATAAAATCAGAAACCCCCCCCCCCCCAGTGTTAGGGAATAGCTTGTTATATTTTATGCTTTGAAGTTGAACCTGTTTATAGAGTGGTGAATTACAGTATTGTTTAAAGGGTTTTTTTTTTACATTTAGGCTTATTTAATCGTTGCTTAAGTTCTGTATAGCCTCTTTGTTATCTGAACTTTTCTGCACTATCAGCTGGCCTTGCCTCTTGCAAGGAGCTTATGGACTTGAGTTTGCTCGCATGATATTTCTTACCTTTTCTATCACTATGAGAAGCTTTTCTAACACAACACAGTGGTAATAGCTGGTAATAGTTTTGTTACCAGCTCAGATTAACTGAATTTAGCTCTAACTGGATGAAGCAGAGGGATGAAATGATTGGATATGTTAATAAAAGGTGATAAGACCAACTGACAATGCCCAAAGGAAGACGCAGGAAAAAGCCCAAATTAAGAGGCATGCTCACGATGGGGTCTGTTGAACAAAGGAATATGCTGACAGGATAAAATATGAACAATATGTTGACTGCAAAGAGACCAATCTGAAAGGCAGGCGTCATCAAAGAAGTGAAGTTAAAGAAAAGCATAAAAGAGGCAGCAAGAAAGTTAAGTCTGTGTCGTTGTCGTCATCATTGTCATCATAAGTCCAGCCTTCAACACCTGTCTGGACCATCCCAACCAATGACACATACTTTGCTTCAGGAACTGAGTGGCTGTCTTTTCTGTCGAGCAAAGTAACATCTGGGATTGGGTGAAATTATAGTACTAAGTGTTTTTTCTCTCTGAATATAAAAACTGCTAAGATAATACTTGTACTAATAAAGTTAGACTTTGATTTTAGGACACTGAGTTGTCTGTGTTCGTATTTCTTGTTCCATGTAAGGGTTAATTGTACTTTAATGATCCCTAAGCACTATCTGCTGGACAGTGGTGCTAATACCATTTTATGATTCTCAAATCGTATTGGGGGGGCAGGGAGGGGCTCTCATCTCTTATGAGGGGGTTTGGCCTTAATTTGAACTCTGGGTGTTATTTGATGAGCCCTGAAATAGATCCAGATTTAGTTAAACACTGGTTCCTTAGTTAAGAACTGTGTATGTAACAGATTATCATGTGGCACCACGTAAGTGATTTTTTTGAATGCTACTGCTAATGTAAAACCAATATTCTGTCACTGAAATGGACCTTCCTTGGAAAATTCAAAGTTTTGAATTACCCAAGTTTAAACCTTGTTTTTTTTGTTAAACTTAGCAGAAAAAATACATATTTGCAATCCACTGAACTGCAATGCCCAAAAGAGTTTTTTTTTTAACTGACCCGAGTTTGGGCAAAACCAAGGAAATGATTGCAAGGGGAGGTTCAGTAAGCATGATGAGTTTAAGAAGAACGCTATCTACTAGAGGCGGTTGTCAGAACATTAAATACACTAGCAATTTGTGTGCTCGGTGCTCTGCAAATACCCGAAGTACTGGTTCTTAAGCCACGGCCCATGGGGCTGCACACAGCCCAATCAGCATGCTGCTGAGGCCCATATGACATCCTGTTAAATCAGGGGCAAGCAATTATTTTGGGTGTAGAGCCACTTACTGAGTTTTGGCAAGCCATTGAGGGACACATGACAGGCAGCCAGGAACAGAAAAATATTAATTTTCTGAAATTTTTAGGGGCTCCTTGGGACGGATATAATGGCCTGGAGGGCCGCATCCAGCCCCCGCTCCGCATTTTGCCCACCTGTGTTAAATGGATATATAGGAAGTAAGCATGGGTACGGCCTATGTAACGTTGAGAGTTGCAAGTGAGGCCCACTATGGCAAATAGGTTGAGAACCACAAGCCTAAACACTACAACTTCAGAGTTGCTGAATGAGCCAAGATATTCACTAGATGGCACTGTTAGACAGCAAGTGTGCACACTGTAACAGCAATGGCACTTCCTTGGAGTCTTAGAACAGCAGAGACTCCCTATGCCTGAAGAAGGGTGATTGCACCTGAAAGCTTGCCAAGATCTTTTTTCCAACTACTCAATCAGTCTAATAAAATATATCACATCTACTCAAAGAACCTTGCCTGCCTATATCCTTAGACCAGCACTGCTACAACCCTGTAACAGCAATAGCTCTTCAAGGCTTTATTTTAACACTTCAAGGCTTTATTTGGCCTTTGGAAACCGTAGGCTTACATACAAATGAATAAGAAAACACACTTATGCAAACACAGCCACAACTAACAGGCTCAGGATTCAAGATAGTGAAGCCTATGCGAGCACAACCTGTGAGAGCCCACAATAAGTCTGGGGCTTGTGCTCTGCTTGGTGACTAGATTTCTTGTCATGTCTGAATCACGATAGGCTGGCCACACTGAACCACACCCAGCACAGTGGGGGAGAGGGGGCTGGGATCAGCTCTGAGCTGCCAGCTAAGCTAGTTTTTCCACTGTCCTCAGAGAAGATAGAGACAAGGCTGTTCAACACACTTGCCAATTCCAGGTGTTCAGAACACCCGAAGAGCTCAGGGAACCGTCCTCAGATTGTTTTTGGCTTTCCAAATCAAGCGGCTGAGAGACCTCCCCAGCAGCAAAAGGCAACTCTTGCGCCAGCCCTTCCACGATGATTGTCCCAGTCGCTC
>NW_017729027.1:6949174-6949971 GCF_001723915.1 Gavialis gangeticus
TTCCTCTCCACCTGCGCTGCCCCAGGGGTCTCCCGGCAGCCCGGGGGCGCTCGCCTGGGTGTGTTGGCGGGGGGTGCCCCCCGCTGTAGCATGAGTCTCAAATTCAAGGTGTCAGAGCTCTGCCCCCCTCGGGCTACCACAGCTCATCTCTATCAGAGCTCTGTCTAATCTCTTCAGAGAGCTGCACAGTTCAGCAAAGAGAGGGGAAAAACACCCAGGTGCTTTGCACCCACCTGCCTAAACCCAAATTAGATGCCCCACAACAGGGGGAATGCTCAAGGCTTTGAGCTACTAGTGAAAAATCCTTCCTCAAGGAAGCAAATTTGGCCATAAAGTGCAACTTTCCCATACAAATGCCAGACGTTCAATTTCATTTGTTTCTGTCTCTGTTATCTCTAGCAGTTCATAGAATCCATAGAAAATGAGGGCAGGAAGGGACCTTAGGAGGTCATCTAGTCCAACCCCCTGCTCAAAGCAGGACCAGCCCCAACTAGATCATTCCAACAAAAGCTTTGTCTATCCAGGTCTTGAAAACCTCCAGGGATGGTGATTCCACCACCACCTTTATGGGTAACCTGTTCCAGTGCTTCACTACCCTCCCAGTACCAAAGTTTTTCTAACATCCAACTTAAACCTCCCTTGCTGCAACTTGAGACCATTGCTCCTTGTTCTGTCATCTGCCACCACCGAGAACAGTCCATCTCCATCCTCTTTGGAACCCCCCCTTCAGGTAGTTAAAGTCTGCTATAAAATACCCCCTCAGTCTTCTCTTCTGCAGACTAAATAAACTCAGTTCC
>NW_017729027.1:6950866-6968582 GCF_001723915.1 Gavialis gangeticus
CCTGCTCAAAGCAGGACCAGCCCCAACTAGATCATTCCAACAAAAGCTTTGTCTATCCAGGTCTTGAAAACCTCCAGGGATGGTGATTCCACCACCACCTTTATGGGTAACCTGTTCCAGTGCTTCACTACCCTCCCAGTACCAAAGTTTTTCTAACATCCAACTTAAACCTCCCTTGCTGCAACTTGAGACCATTGCTCCTTGTTCTGTCATCTGCCACCACCGAGAACAGTCCATCTCCATCCTCTTTGGAACCCCCCCTTCAGGTAGTTAAAGTCTGCTATAAAATACCCCCTCAGTCTTCTCTTCTGCAGACTAAATAAACTCAGTTCCCTCAGCCGCTTCTCATAAGTCATGTCTCCCACCCCACAAGCCATTTTCGCTGCTCACTTTTGACCAGTCCGCTCAAGGTAATGGTAGGCCTAGGAGTCACCTGTAATATGCAGAATTTGTGCTGGTGCTTTAGCTGCTGCTCCTAAGGTCTGGCCTGTTTCCTTTTTGTAGAAATGGATTTTGAGGCCATTGGAAAGTGCTCTGCATTACACCCGAAACCTGCTGGACTCTCCCTTCAATATGGAACTGCTGGCTTTCGTACCAAGGCGGAACAGCTCAATCATGTCATGTATCGAATGGGCTTGCTGGCAGTGCTGAGATCCAAGCAGACCAAATCTACTATTGGAGTCATGGTGACAGCATCTCACAACCCTGAAGTAAGCATAAATGTTTCTGAGGACAAGCTTGATATAAAAAGGAAAGTCAGCGGAGTCAGCCGAATGAGAATCAGACTCCTGCATCTGATTGGGATAGGTTGCAGATACACTCAGATTCTGCAAACATACTCTTAATTTAAACATGATTAGTCCCACTGAAGCAAGTGGGGCTACTTGTATACTTCACATTACTTCACCACACAAACTCTTGTGCTGCTTGTATACATAGTGGATCTTTTCCCCTTTCAATCTGGAAAAAGAACTGGTACAACAGAGCAGGGCCTTGTGAAGACTGGGAGCATCCTGGAGGAACAGGAAACCCTGGGGGCACCAAACCCTGTCAATATCTGCTTTAAAAAAATTATAAGCATGGTATTGGAGTCCTTGCAGCTTAGCCAGGTTAAGGAGTCACTAAGTGTATCACTTTGATAGCAATTGAATATTTTATAAAGCTGCCAGAAAAAATGGATGATTAATATTCTGATTATACTACTTATTTGGGCTTGATGTAGTTTTGTTTGGAAACTAAAACCTGTATGAAAGATAAATGAAAGATGTAAATAAAGCCATGTAACTCTGTCAGTCATCTGTCATCAGTCATCTTTAAAGACACGTTATTGCACTTTTCTTCTTCAACATTGTGCATTTATTTTCTTCTAAGGAAGATAATGGTGTCAAGTTGGTGGATCCTCTTGGAGAAATGTTGAACCCTTCCTGGGAGGAGTATGCAACGCACCTGGCAAATGCAGAAGAGCAGGAAGTACAGAGAGTGCTGGCTGAGATTTGCCAGAAAGAAGCAGTAAGCCTGCACCAACAGGCCTCAGTGTTTATTGGGAGAGACACCAGGTAATTGTAAAATGCTGTAGTCATACACTGCTTTTATTGAATTTCTAAAATTCCATTCCTGGGCACTTATTTTTGTTGGAACTTCTATGCTCAGAACTCAAGATTCTTTAAACACTTTTTCTGAGTTTTTCATTTCAAGGTTACTAAAACATACTGAAAAAAATGTCCATACTCACAAATGTGGTTTTTAGACCTAACATAGTGCCCATTGAAGACAACTGAAGGACTCATTTTGACATCAGTAAGCATTACTGAGTCCATTGGTATTCATAATGCTATGCTGGCTGCACAATATCTAAGTCACTCCTGTCATGTCATAGAGAGGGATGACTCTTCAGTGAGATTTGTTAAGAGGGTGAAATCCTCCACCTGTAGAAATTCTTATAGAAGCAGATATTGTGCTGGTATTTATGCATAGTATTTTATAACATGATTAGTATGCATAGTAGTTTATAACATGATGCTGAATATCATTTACTGTTTTTCAGGCCTAGCAGTGAGAAACTTTCACAATCAGTGATAGATGGCATCTCTGCTCTACAAGGCCAATATCATGGTATGTTAGTCTATGAATTTATGTTTTATATTTGAAACTCTTACATGACTGTGAGACTCTAGTATAGACCCATTGTTGTAGCCCAGATGCCATTTCTATTTTTGCTTATCTTGGTTTTTGTTTGGGACAAGTGTGTCACTTTAATGTAAGTGGATTCTACTCTACATAAAGAATGTTTTAGATGGGTTTCTTACAGGGTATTTTTCTGTAATATATAGTAGTAAATACTGTTTGTCTCTTAAGAGGGATGGATTTTCTATTTTATTGCTTGAATATTGTGACTTATTCTCTGTCAGATTATGGCCTGCTAACAACACCACAGCTGCATTATATGGTTTGCTGTCAAAACACTCAAGGGCGCTATGGAAAGGCAACCCTGGAAGGTTATTATAACAAACTGTCCAAAGCTTTTGTAGAGCTGACCAAACAGGTAAAGGCAGTTAGATTTCTCCCAAAGTGATTCTTACTTAGATTAATTTAAATGTACAACCTGGATATCTTTTGTTTACTTGTCCAAAACTGGAGCGCTTAGAACAAACCTGCTTGTCTTTTTGCAGGGAATATGCAGGAAGTTCAATTTATTATCCAGAATATTATAATTTGTGTTACTGCCATCTTCCTTTCCTCTTATATCTGAAGGCTTTCAACTCTGGAGATGGTCAAAGGTGTCTGAAGGTAGACTGTGCAAATGGCATAGGAGCCCTGAAACTAAAAGAAATGGAACATAACCTCCCACAGCAACTGTCAATTCACATATACAATGATGGAAGCAAAGAGAAACTCAATCATATGTGTGGCGCAGACTTTGTGAAAGTTCATCAGAAACCTCCCCTGGGTATGTAGTCAGCCATAACAGTCTGTATTCCAGAGGCTGAAGCAGCTTCCTCAGCCATATCTTTGACAACCTAGGACTTGATGTGAAAACACAGTAGTGCATGACTTTCCTAGAAATAGGTGAGATTGTTTTGTGAGTTTTTATTACATTGCTACTTCAATAATTTGTAGCATGAACAAAGTACATTTGTTTCGCAACCTGGTTTGAGCCCTAGAATAGTAACTGCCTAGCCCCAAACAAAGCAAATTATTTTCATTATTTTTTAGTTGTCTGGATGCATGTTGAGAACACCAGAACTGGGATAGTTGGTAGAGTCTTTCTGTGAGCTTTCAAAGGATGATTGGGATAAAGTCATCTAGTCAGTAGCATGGGGAATGTTATAGAAAACACTGTATCTAAGGGCTTACATAACAGCATTGTTGGTGGAATTAATGGTCAGAGTTTTCACGTGTTTGATATATTAGGAGAGAGAGATCCATGTGTAAAGGAAAGGATATTGGACATGCTTGGGGTGGGGCAAGGCAGAAGCAGGGAGAAGTAAGAACAGGGCTCAAGTAGGCCTCAAGCAGAAAAGAAGGAAGACATTAGAAAGAAACGATCCATCCACCCTCTAGACAGTGATGTATCAAGGCCATGTTGGTGCTTCTGCTGTGTGTGTGTGTGTGTGTGTGTGTGTGTGTGTGTATAGGTAATACTATAAGCTCTGTGAGCAAATGCTGGTGAGTTAAACTCTTCAGGTAGAGGGGGGTTGTATTTGGAAGTGAAACACATGAAGGTCCATGGATACAAATGCAGTACTGTGTGTTTGTTCAAGTCAGGTTTTTAAATCAGACATGATGAGAGAGAGGTTGTTTCTAATGCAGTGTGGCTCTGACTGAAGTCATCTAGCTGCTTCCTAGTTTTTTCTGCTTTTGGACTTCCACCCATAGGCAGGGCTTATTTTTCTCATTTTTGCAGACATTAGCTCACTTCTGTGAATCGCTGAGGGAGAATTAGATGTCTCTGACTTGTATCAATAGATCATGCAGCTTTGCAAGTACACTGTGGTGACTAAGCACGTTTTGAGGAAACAGGCATTTAATAAGACAGGATTTTATTTTTGGTGCTATAATTGATGTGCATTACCAACACGATATACTGCAACCTGACCATTAGGAGTAGCTCCCAAATCACACACCATATATTGTTAGTAACTTAGCAACTTTAAGGAGACTGTAAATCTTTATAAGGCCAAAGTTTCACTTTGTTGTTCAGTTTGAAATTAACACAAACTTTTCTTCACAATTGCCATCAGAGTAGCTTCCTGTACTGGAAGACTTCAGAATGGGATTCTGTAGAGTAAGCGACTTCCTGCTTTGGTAATGTGTCTCTGAGACTAGTTACTTTTTCATGGTTTAATGCAGTGGTTCTCAACTTTTTTAGACTTGGGGCACCCATAAAAATGCCAACTCTTACTTTTCATTCTGTTTTTTTGACTACAGAAGAACAACAGAGCAATTTGTGTTGTTGCAAAGAACTCAGACCTCAACAGAGCAAACTGCTTTTGACATTGTGGATTTCTATTTCAAATCTCTGGATTTAGCTAGTGCATCATGTGTGCACACCAAATGGTGCTAATATTGTATAGCACCCTGCAGCACTTGTGAAAAGATCTCAAGGCACCCCAGAATGCCATAGCATGCAGGCTGAGAATCACTGTTTTAATATGTCTTTATAGAACTAATCTCCTCAAGACTTTAAATACACAGAAATTAGGATTAATTAAGGCTTTGCATCCCATTCGACATCTAATATATACATTTGCAACCATGTTTGCATTAGGACTAGAAATGAAACCTAATGAAAGATGCTGCTCATTTGATGGAGATGCAGACAGAATTGTCTATTACTATACTGATGCTGCTGGTCATTTTCATCTTATTGATGGAGATAAAATAGCAACATTAATCAGCATTTTCCTTAAAGAAAGTCTTGTCAAGGTAACTTTCACCTGTAAAGAGAATTATGTTGTTTTGATTTGCTAGATCATCAAATCTATATCTTTCCCAGTGAGGGGGGGGTGTGTGCACGCATGTGTTTGTACATGCATGTGCGTAGCAAGCATTTACTAAATCTAGTAAATACTTGATTTAGTACATGCAAGTATTTACTAAATCTGCATAAAGATGAAAGCAAGTTTAAATAAAGATGACCTCTGCATCAGTTGATGTAGCAAAAGGAAGAAATTTAATTTTTACAAGACAAAGGGGCTGGCTTTAAATTGGAAACTAGAAAACATAGCACTGATATCTTGACCTGGAAGCATTTGCTAGGAATTGAAAAAGTGAATGCCTTGGTTGGTAATCAGCAGAGCTTCCAATCCCCATAGCTTTGGTTTGACTAAAGTTAAATTTTAGGGCCCAATCCTACATTTCCCTTTCCGATGAACTCTGCATGTCTACCCCGCAACTCCCTCTGCAGAAACTCAGGCCATTTAATGTGTCTGAAGCTGTGTTCACCAAGCTTTCTAGTATTCCCATTGAACATTATAATGTGGGTCTGTCGGTGTAACTATTTGAAAGTCTATCTACCTGAGGTAGAAAGAGCAGCTTTTTTGGAATCCCAACTCTGCCTTTCGTGTCTCTGAGACTGCCCTGCTGTGATGGAAACCAATTAGTTTCTGTTTCTTCAAGCTGAGCTGAGCTGTCAACTCATTTTTCCCAGTACCACAGAAATATTATCTAGTGACAAGTGCTTGCAATTACAGCTGGCCCCTACCAGATTCATAAAGGTGAAGTAAACTATCCAAAAGCCCTACATCTTCTGAGTCAGTATCATCTTCTGACTCCCAAATGTGGAAATGCTCTGGAAAGGGAGAGAATAATTTATGTAGAAAAACTTCCATAACAGCAAGCGTTTCTTTCTTCTTCCCAACTTAAAGCTTGCTTTAGCTTTCTCATCTGTTCTGTGATTTTGTGAGAACTTACTTGTCTGGCCATAAGAATTTTATTTTTGGTTTGCTCAGGTAGGACAAGAATTAATGATGGGAGTGGTGCAAACAGCGTATGCTAATGGGAATTCTACACGTTATCTTGAAGAAACTATGAAGGTACCTAGTAATCTTTTCTCACTATATCCTCCATAATTACTCTGTACTTTTACATGGTGGACATCAGGTAAACATGTAAATATCACTAACTCTTAAAGTTGTAGTAACAAGTGAAGTACAAGAAAATGTCAGGTCAAGCCAATTTCTTGGCTTTCTTTTTAAAAGGAAGAATTGCAAGTGAGAACAGAAATCCTGTGACAGTTCTGACCATATTTAGGGTATGAACATTTTATATTGTTTTAAAGTTGGTGGGATTTACTGAGGTTCAGCTGAATCCACTCTATTCTGCATATCTGTTCCCTTCCTGTGGTAAGTGGAAATTAAGCCAGAGCAGATGACCTCCATTGTTAAGATACCATGGTTAGCATTTGTTGAGGAATAGGAGTGAATACAAGAGGCAGTTACAACAGATTGCTTGATACATGCTTGCAAGCAGTAAGTCCCTTTCCTTCATAAAATGAAAACAGTGTCATTGTACATCTGTGTAGGCTGGTTAGGAGCCTAGAGTTCTGCAAAACAGTGCTTCATTGAAAGCTCAATATACTGCAGCAGCAAAGGGGAATAGCAAAGGCCTTTGTGGCTAAAAAGGAATATTTATGGTTCTGATTTTAGCTTAGTCACTTGTTGGGGAAGCTCTCCAGATACCCAGTCTTTTGTTTCCTTCCTGAACAGAACTTTGGGCTACCACTCTGTAACATCCTGTTCAATAGTGAATCTTAATCTTTTTCTGAACAGCAAAGTTCTGGTGTATTCAGTGGATCAGGCACAGATCTGGGAGGTGGGATATTGCTCATAGCCAGAAAAGGGAAACAAGTCATATTAGGGTCACCTGAAAATCCAGGAACACATCTATTTCTGTAATATGCTGTCACCTAATTTTAAGACTAAATCATAAAAAACAGCATGAAGGAATACCTTTTTTTATGAACAATTTTTTCAGGTCCTCAAGCAGGGTGGAATAGGATCACGCTTTAATTAAGGACAAGTGAATAAAATACTCTGTGTATGCTTTCTGTGTGTCCATGGCTTGCAGGTACCTGTTCATTGTGTCAAAACAGGAGTTAAGCACTTGCATCACAAGGCCCAGGAGTTTGACATTGGTGTTTACTTTGAAGCAAATGGGCATGGCACAGTGAGTACTCCAACATGGATCATCATAAGATGTTAACCTGTATGAAAACATAACTACCAACTTAGCTTGAGAGGAGGTAGCTTACTTCCATGCCCTCCTTTTTCTTGTTGCCACTAACTATTGAATGTTATAAATATGAGAGGTCATGGAATTGAAACTCATAAACATTTACTTGGTTTAGACAGCATAACAGGAGATCCTTTTTCTCCCTCTACTGTTGCAATACCCGGTTGTTCTTGAGATGTCCTGTCAATCATTTTACATGTCTTATCACCGTATCTCTTATTCCAGGTCTTATTTAGCAAAGCCGCTGAAGAGAAAATAAGACATTTGGCAAAAGAGGGAAAAGATAATAAAAAAAGGGAAGCTGCAAAGATGTTTGAAAACACCATTGACTTGATTAATCAGGTAAAACTTGGAGATGAAGATTGTGAAGGGGATAACAGCAGTCTTGTGTCAAGCACCTGCTAAGTTGTAGGTTGGAGTTTAATAGATCATCTTGAACAAGAAGGCAGCCCACGGTTCCAAAATTGGAAAATGGATGGCCTATTTAAACCTTTTGCTGAGCAGGCAGCAACGGTGACACAACATTATCCTTTACATGCCATTTTCCCAGGCTTACACCAGGAAGGAGAAGTATTTGTAATTGTTCATTTTGAATGATGTCAGGATTTCCAGATGACAAAATAGAAACATTTTGCCTTTGTACATGTCCTTCCTAGCTTGAAACTAGGAAAAAGGAAGAGGTTTGGAGGGCTTGGGAGACAGGTAATGGGATGTCGAATCTTGTGTTTCATTCACCTGTGTTACTAGCTTGCTCAAATTCATCCAAAGGTAATTTTCATTTGATGGCTAAATTCACTAGCCTTGATGAGGGGAGGAAATGGAATGCACTAGTCCTTGTACCTAGATCATCATGGAAATCTGTGTTGGCAGTCTTAGGCCAGAGGGTAAGGTCTGAATGGGATGGAGCATGAGTATCTTGCTCAGCTGGAGGTAATGCCTCCTCTTTAGAGATCCAAGTCCCAATTATCCTTTCAGTGGAACCCTGATGCCGTAGCCAGGGTGGGGAGGGAACTGAAACCTGTTTTTGTTGAGTGTGGCCTCTTACATGACGGGTATTGGGGTTCTACTGCAAGGAGGCTGCTAACATTCTGGCAAAGCATACTGGGTGCTCTTCTGGCTGTTGCTTATGGTAAAAAGTAGTAATAGAGCACATTTGTGACAGTGAATCAGTAAGCCTACATTTTAATTACTCTCTTGGTTTTGGGGTTGTATGTTTATTTTTCATTCTTTGATGTTCAGCAGTTCAACAAAATACCCTGGATTTTCTCACTGTCACTGAGGTCTCCTTTGTTTTCTTCACATGCCTAGACAGTTGGTGATGCTATATCAGACATGTTAGTGATTGAAGCAGTCTTGGCTCTGAAAGGTCTTACAGTGCAAGAGTGGGATGCTATCTACACAGACCTTCCAAACCGGCAGCTCAAAGTTAAGGTTGGTGATACTTCAGCATTGTTGGCTGAAGAGGCTTCATCCTCTACATAGAAGTAGGGTGACCATAATAATTGGAGGGAGATCTGGGATGGAGGATACCAGGGGGCAGCCCGCCCAACCACTCCAGCAGCTGCTTCCTGGAGTGGGGCAGCTCCTCCTCTTCCTCCCCTCCCCTCCCCCCAACACCAATTCTACTGTACAGGTAACTCTGTCTGCAGCCCAGCAGAGTCTGAACCAGGGAGCAGAGCAGCCCATTGACTGGGCTCCCTGGAGAAAGTTGAACTGGAAGTCCTGGATTGACACAAACCTGCCTACACAAGTCTGGCTCCTGAGTCAGGAGCCAGGCATATGTGGGTTGGGGTCATGCCAGTCTCAGACTTTTACTTCAGTTTTCTCCAGTGGTTGGGATGTTGATACAGCCTCTGAAATCCAGGGACATATAGTCACCCTATGTAGAAGTCTTTCTCTCTGCCTGGAAATGAGACTTACAATACAGTAAGTATTGTATTGTACAGTGTTACTAGTACAATACAGTATAAATACTGTTAGTTGGCTAGGGTGTATTGAGGACAGGTTTGGAAGTGGAGGATGGACCTCCACTTCCTGGAACTTGGATAACTGATGTACTAATGTCACAAATTAGAATTTCACATCAAGGCTCACATTGGTATGTTACCCCCTTACACAGGTTGCAGACAGACGAGTTATTGACACAGCAGATGCTGAAAGACACGCAATCTCACCCCCAGGACTACAAGAAAAAATTGATGACCTTGTAAAGAAGTATAGATTATCACGAGCTTTTGTCCGCCCATCTGGAACTGAAGATGTGGTTAGAGTGTATGCTGAAGCAGACACACAGGTCAGAGCAGAAACCATTTCTACATACAGCAAATCTTTTGTTCAAGCACTGCAGTTCTCTGAGAACTCTGTCAGGCCCAGTATGATGGGAGAAGTGTATTTATATTGATGACAGCGTTAGTAATATGTGATGAGAAGGAGTGTAGGTGAGTTAGAACCTTTTTCCCTTAAGTATTTCCATAGTGGTTTTAACACTAGTTCATCAAGTGCTGGCTTGGTGTTGACCACTTGCTTTACAGTAGGTTAAAAGTACTTGGGAAGTTACTTCATGTAATGTTAGTAAGAAAATCTTCTCTACACCTATAGCTTTGGCAGGGCCTCTATGGTTTTATTTAGGATCAAGCCATCAATGACTGAATGTTCTCACCTGACTGCGTAGTGGCATATTTGAAATAAACCTTGGTCTTGTCCTCCATGAGAACATAAATCAAACCTGCTAAATCCCTACCACAACTGACTTGCTGTAATAAGTAGTAAGGGTGCAGGTGGGTCTTGAAACTAGACTTACATGTGAATTTTTTCAGACTAAATGATGGCAATTTTCTTAGTAATTTGGAATTGCCAATCTTTTCTCTGGGTAAATGTGGCTAAAAAAATAGAAAGGCTGAAATGTGGTGCCTTTAGTACTTCATTCATGTAAAAAAGAATGGACTTTAAACTATCAGTACTAGACAGAGTCTAGATTAAATGAGCAATGCTTACAGCACAGTGTAAAATACTCTTTTTAATTGTCCATAGGAGAATGCAGATGCTCTTGCACATGAAGTGAGCCTGGCTGTTTACCAGCTAGCTGGTGGAGTAGGAGAACCACCCCAGCCTGTATCCTGAAGGAGGCAGCTGAAGTAGTACTACATCACTTGACTACATAGATTTTTCTTTTTTGCTTTCTCCCCCCTGTAAAGCCATTTTAATTGTAAAATAATGAAGATTGATTGGAATATTCTTCCACATGATTTCCTACCTCTTTGGAATTCTCTCTAATGGGATTCTCCTGCTGCCACGCAAATTATTTTTCTTAGCCTTATTTTAACTTTTTACTTCTATTGAAGTACAACAGAACTGGAAGCGAGTAGCCATTGTTCTCTTTCTAGTTACTTTATCTAACTTAAAGCTGCTTTCCTGCACATCAGTTCTGTGTGAAAGAAGTTTTTCTAGAGAAGAGATTATTAGTGTTGCAGTGTCGTAATATTAAAATGAGATTTTTCTGTTCTATGGAAGTCTGATTGCTTCTTCTACCTCATGAAGTATGTTAAGAGCATTGCTTGCTTGCAGCAATACACAGCACTAGCCATTCAACTTTTACTGCTCCAGGGTAAACCTCCCTCTGCTCTTCTAAAGCAAGCAGGACCAAATTTTCAGTTAACTACTTAATCTCACTTCATCAGCCAACTGTCCTGAGATATAAACCTCCATAAGTAAAAGCTTGATCCAAGACAAAATTCATGTCTCATGTAACTGAGAATCACAGAATGTATTTTCCATGTTAAAAACACATTGACATGACAGCTCTGTGCTTAGGTTTCAACTGTTAACAAAGCTCTTTCATTAATATGAGACTAATACTTTTATGGTAGAGTGATGAATGTGTTACAGAAACACTTCCATTACATTTATTTTAAGCTGGTTAAGGTTTTTATCTTACTGTGTAAAATCGTGGATTCTGTTATTCAGAATCTAGGCCAGCAGTTCTAAACCTTTCTATACTTAAGGCACCCATCACTGGATTCAAGGCACCTTCCATCACTTTTGTGAATTGAGTGGTACTCAATTTAAAAAACTAATTTACTTATTGCAGCACTTACCTTCCATCATGGGCTGAGCAGTAGGGGGTCGGGATTCTTCCAGATAAGGGACAAGCCTGAGCCTGCCTTATCTGCTCACACTTCATGGCACCCTTCAAGGGACCTCATGGTCCTGGCCATCTGTATGTGACTTTGCTCATTCCTATTCCCATATCTATAATATTGCTATACAATACTGCAAAAACTTCTTCATGGTTAGTTAGTTCTGTAAAGCCTTCTTCCATGCTACTAAAACAAGCAGTCCTCCAAAGGTAGCAGATTATGACCACTCAGTATAAATATAGCAGCCCCACAATTTAAGCCCTAGTTCAGTAATTTATTTAAGCATTTTGCTCAATTAAGTCTATAAAACTTAATGCAGTCAATTTATTTTAAAAATTCAGTATTTCATATTTTTTGTGCAATGGGAAAAACTGTTTGGTACCATATATTTCAGTAAGAGAAATTGTTTAGTTCTTCTTGCAAACTGCTTTAGAAAGAGGCAAATACGCTTAGTTTATAGCCGGGGAGACGCAAGTTAAATAATGTGCTTTATGCTGGGGAACAGAATGCTGCCCTCCTAATACCAAGTATTCAGCGGTCTGTGGTGTCTCACCACTATTCTCTAATTCCAGTATTTTTATGCTCTACAACAGGATGGTACGAGAAGACTCTTAGTATGTAAGAGTCTGCACAGAAGTCTCAGAATAAATGACTGGATGCATAATACAGAGCCACTCTTTTCCAGGAGACAATATGTATAACCCAGAGAAAATTTCTCCAAGCTCATTGAAAATATTTACTTGTCACTACACAAAGCTTAAAAGTAAATAGTCTGCAGTTCTCAAAAAGCACAAAGTCTGAAGTTTACATACTGTGTTCAATAGTTGAATACAATGACATAAAGGATAAAAATGAATTTAGTATCTTACAAAGAGGGGACTCTGGATTTGTACACAGATATAAATCACAATGGGATCGGGAAAGGACAGACATGTCCCAGAGTACTTGTACTGTTATGGTGCCCTGGAAAAAGGTAACAGGAGGGAAAGTAATAGACTATTTGTATTTTGCAAGTCAGTCTTGTGATGCGAACATACCCAATGACATGAATATAACTTGTACTGGAAGACATTTACTCCTCATTCTTTCAGGGGTATTTCTTTACCGTAACATCCAGTTAAAGGTTTGCTTCATCTGTTACCTTTGCTGATTATACCAGTGTAAACTCTTTCTTCGTCTCCACCCTGTCTCTAAGGTGTTTTCTCAGCCTGTCCAAACTTCCTGTTAGCTGTAATATTTAATGGCATGATACTAAGATTTATGTCCCTTGTTTTGATTTGTAGCTGTTCCATCTCTTTGCTTGATTTGCTCTATTTCTTGAGCATTCAATTATACAAAAAGTCTTGCTGTCACCTAAGGGATTATTTTGCCAGGATTTTGCTACTAACCAAATCTTCTGTTTTGGACCTTGTGTTATTGTAAGTTGTTATGCAGCCAGTGGTAGGGTGTAAAATTTTAGGAACCTGGTAGCTTTTAGGTGTGGCATTATGGGATGGCTTGATGCAAAGATAAGGTGTTAAGACAGCTTTAAGTTTTAGATCCCAATTTCAGTCTTACCCACCAAAATATCATTTCACTCTTTAAACCTGGAAATTGATGACACTACTGATATTGAAATGATAGAGGAAGTAAATTAATTCCTTGCTCCATTTGTTGTTCTCCTTTGTAAGATTCTCACATTTATGCCTCAATAGGATGAGGTGGTGAGAATTCAGTCTTGTGAAAAGTAAATTCTGTACAACATCTGCTGCTTTTAAATTTCCAGCTATCATTAGCAAGAGGAGGATCTGGAAAGTGTGGGTCCCCTACTGAATGGGGGAGGCAATCTTGTGATAGAGGATGCAAAAAGGCTGAAGTGCTCAATGTTTTCTTTGCCTCATGATTCACAGGCAAGGTCAGTTCCCAGACTACTGCACCTGGCAGCACAGTTAGGGGTGGAGGTGAGCAGCCAACAGTGGTGAAAGAACAGGTTAGGGACTATTTAGAAAAGCTGGACATATACAAATCCATGGGGGCCGACACGATGCACCCAAGGGTGATGATGAAATTGCAGAGCCAATAGCCATCATCTTTGAAAATTCATGGGTAGCAGGAGAGGTTCCAGGTGACTGGAAAAGGGCAAACATGGAGCCAATATTTAAGAACAGGAAAAAGGAGGATCTGGCAAATTACAAATCAGTCAGCCTCACCTTAGTCCTTGGAAAAATCATGGAGCAGATCATCACAGAATCCACTTCTAAGTACTTGGGGAAGAAAAAGGTGATTAGGAAGAGTCAGCATGGATTCACCAAGGACAAGTCAAGTCATGCCTGACCAACCTGATTGCCTTCTATGATGAGGTGACTGGATCTGTGGATGTGGGGAGACCAGGGGATGTGGCATACCTTGATTTTAGCAAGGTTTTTGATATGGTCTCTCACAACGTTCTTACAGGCAACCTAAGGAAGTGTGGGCTGGGGGAATGGACTGTAAGGTGGATAGAAAACTAGCTGGAGCATCAGGCACAGAAAATAGTAATCAATGGCTCAATGTCTAGGCGGCAGCCAGTATCAAGTGGAGGTTGGTTCGGGGATTGGTTTTGTTCAATGTCTTCAACCACCTGGAAGATGGTATAGAGTGCACCCTCAGCAAGTTTGCAGATGACATCAAGGTGTGGGGAGTAGTAGATATGCTGGAGGATAGTGGCAGGATTTAGAATGACCTAGACAGATTGGAGGATTGGGCCAAAAGGAATTTCACAAGGTTCATTAAGGACAAGTGCAAAGTCCTGCACTTAGGAGGGAAGAATCCCATGCACTGGTACAGGCTGGGGGCTCACTGGCTGGGCAGCAGCTCTGCAGAAAAGGACCTGGGGGTTACAGTGGACAATAAGCTAAATATGAGCCAGCAGTGTGCATTTGTTGCAAAAAAGGTGAGTGGCATACTGGGCTGCGTCAGTAGGAGTGTTGCCACCAGGTCAAGGGAAGTGATCATTCCCCTCTATTCAGCACTGGTGAGGCCACATCCAGAGTACTGTGTTCAGTTTTTCACCCCTCCCCTCCCCCCCCAGAAAGTCTGTGAACAAATAGGAGAGTCTTCAGCAGAGGGCAACAAAATTGGTGAGGGGGACATGACTTGTGAGGAAAGACTGAGGGAACTGGGCTTATTTAGTCTAGAGAAGAGGAGACATAGGGGGGATTTAATAGCAGTCATCAACTACCTGAAGGGGGTTCAAGAGAGGCTGGAGCTAGACTGTTCTCAGTGGTGGCAGATGACAGAACAAGGAGCAATGGTTTCAAGTTGAAGCAAGGGAAGTTTAGGTTAGATATTAGGAAAAAAAAAATCACATTAGGAGGGTAGTAAAACACAAACAGGTTACCCAGAGGTTGTGTAATCTTCATCCTTGGAAGTTTTTAAAGACCTGGCTAGACCAAACTTTGGCTGAGATTATCTAGTTGGTAACGGTCCTGCTTTGAGCTGGTGGTTGGGCTAGATGACCTTGTGATGTCCCTTCCAACCATAATTTTGTATGATTCTATGGTTTTCCTCTACTGCAAGAGGAAAATATTCCTTATCTGAGACTTTCTTATATCAGTGTGATGTCATCTCTGGGGCTTACTTTTAAAATTGCAGCTTTAATGAATCAGTTTTCTTGAGTTTCATTATCATTTCTAACGTGGTTCACAATTGTGGTAACAACAAAAATACTGAATAACCTCCACTAGTGAATAGTGGGCTTTAGCCCTGGCATGCATTTTATGCATTAACCCAGTCATCTATACATTAAATTGAAGGATAATACTCTGATTGGCTAATACTTACCTGCAGTTCAGCGTCCTTACGCAAGGTCAAAGCACCTCCTTGATTTAATGGTCCAGTACCCAGAGGAATTTTCCAGATTGCGAACATAGTGACTTCTGAGAAAAAGGATGTGTATACGCTTCAATGGGTTAGAGAAATGGAGAACACAAAGATAAACTGGAAACAAGCTAAAAAATGTGCAACTTGTATTTCACAGGGCTTTTTTTAAGACAGAACTCAAGACAATTAAACAAATGTACTGTAAATAGTAGGCACCATAATCAATATGAGCCAACAATATTTAAACTTGATTCAGGCCACATCCAGAATTCTTTTCTTATTTACAAATATTTAAATTAAATACAACATGAAGTATTTGTTACATACGAAGTAAGAAAAGAATACTATACAACTTGAAAAGGTACAGTGTTTCATTTAAACAATTACATTACATTTAAGCTGAATAGTGCCAGTTAGAGCTCATGTTTTTATGACTCCTTCCAGAAAATCCTTCTCAACCATCTCTTCTATTTTTTGCCTTGCTTTGCTAGAGAATGTCTTCTGGTTTTCCATTTTTATGTCCTTATTGGGAAAAGAGTTTGGGTAAAGTACAGGGCTCCCTGAGTGTCCAACACACTTGCTTGTGACTTTGCTATTAAAAACCTGGCTGAGCACATTGAAGAAAGGCAGAAGTTGTTCGATGCTGCGGACTGTATATATGGTTAATAGCAAATGGCCTGGTTCCCAACTTAATGTTTTCCCTGAGCTGTCCTCCTCGGGGTTTTTCTGTAAATACAGGAAGTATTAAGTAGCATAGAACAAAATCCAACAACAAAATACTTTGTGCAGAGAGAAAAGACAGGGCTGCCTATTAAATAATTTCAGTGCGTTGCTACCAACAAAACATATTAAATGCTATCCTTTCTTCTTTGGAACCGTTGTATCCTGGAGATTCAGTAAGTCAGCTACTAAAGACCAGTTATAGTCACAGGTTTGCCTCCTATTAGTAATATTAATAAACATAAATAAATAACAGTTATATGCTCTCCACCTTGCGTTTCTTATAGAATTTGAAGGGAGAAATTTCTGGAACCCCCGCACTTAAGGCAGCAGTCCTAAACAACTTGTTTAAAGGGAGTGAGAGAATGTACACTGGAACTTGGGTTCTTCACAGGTCTAGGTTCCTCCCCTGCAAAGAAGAAGAGGGTCTGCAATGTATCCAGGAGTATCCGTAGCTGCAACAAATGCCAGTGTGGGACCATGGAACAGTGCTGTTTGCTACAGGTTTTGTTTGAAAGGGTGCTGCTCCTCCAATCAGCTACATGGGATTATGGTTGTGCTCCAGCTTATGGGTGAGGCAACGAAGCAAAAGATGGGTGAAGCACGTTTACCTACATGATAAATCCAGGTCCTGCTGTATTTGCTGTATTGGCATTAATCCCTACTTTGGAGTTTGCTATAGTGTTACCAAAATCTAAGCACTGATATCCTGTACTGTATAGTGTAGCTTTTAACCATCAGTTCCCTTTCTGGATGATAGTATCAACAACATTATATCTAAACTTAAGAAATACCAAGACAACACCAACACTTTAGAGCCTATGGCTGCACTACTTTAAGTGAACCAGTACAAATGTCCAGATTTTGTGGCAGTTTCTACCATAAACTAGATGTACCTGGCCATTTTGCAAGCAATAACTGGTACTTATTTTATTTTTTTAAAATGACATGTTGCCTAAATCAAAACTAGCTTTGCCTCAAGCAGAGCATCTGGAGAAATGGAGTATAAACTTACGTTTTTGATATCTATATATATCTATATCTATATAGATATAGATATAAATTTTATAAATACATAAAATTTTCTTTCCCACCACTGTGGAAAAGGCATGACATTCATAGAAGAGAGGGTTTTCAGTGTTTGATTTTCATGATATTGCCTCATGGTGAACAGTTATGTACATTCTAAAATTCTGTGCATAAGCAAAAAATGCAAGAGATTTAGCTGGTGGAAGAGCTCAACCAACATGCACCACTGCAAATGCCACTAGTCTCCTTGGAAGTGTTCAATGAAGTGCTAATCTACCCCATACCATTTCTATTGCTTAGACTGCAAGGTGAAGAAACACATACCCCACTAATTTCTTGGATAGGGAAATGAAAAGTAATTTGGCACAGAGACTAGAATATTGGGTATGTATTTTGGTTTATGTTGTGTGGTAGAAGTAATTTTGTTGTTTAAATTCTATGATGGCATTGGGCTATATTTCAGAAATGAATGAACTATTTGTAACCTCTTATGTACTTAGATAAGATGGTTTAAAACAACATACTTCTTCTCAATCACCACTTACGAAAGAGAGGCACTTATCACTATTCTTCTCTGCCTTCATCAAAATAGACTTATTTTTGTCCTTAGGAAAGATTCATTACCTTTTGCCTCCTTCATTACAGTACAGATACCACATAAGACTGTGAGCATCTGATGGTGAAAAACCAATTTTTGTTATACAACTCAAGCATCAAAGGCCTCCCTCACCTGATGCTTGACCATCTCCAATCCCTCC
>NW_017729027.1:6973582-6973817 GCF_001723915.1 Gavialis gangeticus
TTGTTATACAACTCAAGCATCAAAGGCCTCCCTCACCTGATGCTTGACCATCTCCAGTCCCTCCAAAATCATCATCTGAAAGTCCTCCTGTTTGTCCTGTGGAAGGAAAGAGAACTTTCAGACTATGCTTTGTGAATCAAAACAATACTTAGCCATGAAGGCCTTGCAGCTGGCAATTTGGGTGTTATGAGTTAGCAAAAAAATGTTATGTTCCAAAGAGCCCAAAATCTGGTAT
>NW_017729027.1:6978817-6990951 GCF_001723915.1 Gavialis gangeticus
GGGGGGGGGGGGGGGGGGGGGGGGGGGCTGACTATGGAATTAGCAGTGGTTGGAGGAGGCTAATATAGAAAGTATTTCCATTTTATTTGTTTATTGTCACAGTGCAGAATTTATTTCCTACAGCTGACAGAAATGCTGAAATCTGACTATCGATCAAATTGAAACAAAGCTAAGATCAAACAAGGCTTCCTGCTGCTAAATTTTCTTCTTCATAAGAAACACAGGGCTGTCTTCATTAGTGTTCTTCCATTGCAACCACAAAGGCATAATGAACTGAGAGCTAGTATTAGTTGCTGCCTTGACTAGAGGGTTCCAGATATTTCTGGAAGCTTTGCAAGCTCTTGAAGCACACTATAGAAGCTACAAGTTTAACAAATGTCCATCTTCATGTATGTTTTTACCAGCAGAAAATATTGTTAAAAGTACATGAACAGTCTATTTTGGAATGCGTAGAACACACGAGTGATGTAAAATACTGTATCTTT
Organism: Gavialis gangeticus; assembly: GCF_001723915.1. Classification (NCBI taxonomy): domain Eukaryota; kingdom Metazoa; phylum Chordata; order Crocodylia; family Gavialidae; genus Gavialis; species Gavialis gangeticus. Next base: position 6,979,303 of record NW_017729027.1, read on the forward strand.
AAACTCCAAGTGAGGAATGTGCAGCATTTAACAACTCAAATAATAATGTACACTATTCCTGAATAGCATTTTATCAGCACACCCATTAACTCTTTTGCATGGTTGGAAAAAGAGCACATAGGGTCCTTACTCCTGGCTTCTGAAAGACAAACAACAATCTGGACAGGCTCCAAATATACTGTGCAAAATTTCTGTACTTGTGCTTGTTTCAACAGTAGGTATATATCGACATGTCACCCTTGAACATTTTCACATAGCAGATAACTATATTCATGATATTTTCTACTCCAAAAGAGATAACTCAGTGGAAACTTTTTTTCATAGGGTGGTTAAGTACAATAAGTCAGAAGACACCGTCACCAACAATATTCAAATGAAGACCCAGAACAATCTCAAAGTTGGTTTACCTGTGCAGGTTTTAAGTACCTTGTGTCCCTTCTTTCCTTGCCCTGCCCAGCCACTGTTCCACCTGAGCCTCTACTGCTCCCCTCAGTTCAAGCCCCAGTACTAGAAAATACTGGCTGGGCATGTCTACACATGCAATTAATACAACTGAATAAACTCTGGTGCAGTTTGAGCAACAGTAAACTAATCCTGATGTCACCATCTACACATGCATTTAAGCACAGGAATTTAACTCCACCATCGGATAGTACCAGTGTCTGATCGCACTATCTGATGACACTGTAAATTAGTCTACACTGCCCAATTACCGTGCATGTATAGACAGTGATGCCTTACTGTGCAGTAAAACACATGTAGACATGCCTGCTGACTTCTTCCCATTCCGTGGCAGTAAGGGGAGCTTCTTAAAATAAAGGTAGGGTTTTGGCAGCTGTGGAAAAAGCTGGCTGGTACTTTGTTCAGTCCTTCATTCCCTATTCCAGATTTAACTACATGTGCAGTTCTCTAGCATTTATTGTTGCTTGCATTGGATAAATGTTAGCTGAAAGAAACTCACTGGAAGGGCCTTAGTGCAACCCCTAGGAGATGAAAAAAATCCCTACCAAATTTTCCCCTTTTACTGGTAGTACCTGCCTTCCTCCATCTATGAGAATTCCTCCCTTTCTCAGCTCTACTCCCACTCCACACAGTATCAGAACAAACATTCAGCCATCTTGCTCATTTCCTCAACTCTTGCTTTTCAGAACTGCTGTTCTGAGCCTGTTCCTTGCCCACTCTATAATCCAGCTTTAGTAGTCCAAGTACCAGTGGTTAATATGTTCATCCTACTCATCTCTGCTGTGAAATAATTTTTTATATTTGCTAATACACAATCACTTAACTTTTTGTCTTCTAAATATTTGTAAGAGGGAAAAGACACCTTTCTTCTTTAATGTATATATATCATGTTATCATCTATGTAGAGATTTTTTTATATGAAATATATTTAGAATTTGGAAAGTATTGTAAATGACAACAGTATAGTTATATACCCCATAGCCAATAAACAAAGTACATTTATTTTACATTATACTGATCTGAGACTCACTTCTATATGAGGATCTAGCATCCTTTTGATTCTCCATTGAAAAGTGCTATTCACTGCACATGTAACTTTACAACATAATGAAAAATGGGGAAAATTACATACCTTTGCTTTCTTCCGCAGCAGTTTTGCTAGTCGTACCACATATGGTTTAAATTCCCTTTGATGTGTTCCCTGTCTTCGCACCTCCAAACCTGAATCATCTGATGCTTCTGGAATAAAAGCCCAGCGATACCTATCAAGAGGTGACATAGTTAGAAGTTGTTCATAGCTTTTCAAAGCTGACTCTATCCCAATATCATTACTATAAAACTAGGGAATCTATGAAATCATAGCACATCTAATATTTTTGTAAATGAAAAAAAAATGGATTCTTCCAACAGAGGAGGAAAAACTATATTCAGGACGTTGGGCAGATTTAGGATTTTGAGAAGTTGTGGAAGGGACGCGGGGTGCAGATGGTGTGGTGCAATATGGCATATAAACACAACACATTTTTATCCAGGTAAAAAGAAACTAGAAGCTTTACTAATACGTGAGGGGCCTAGGGCTCTATTATTCAGTATAAGGTCAAAACAAAAATGAATATAACTTTATTGGAGCGTGAACTAATTTTCTACATTACATATTAAGTAAAAAACACAACAAATTAAGCAAAAACAAATATTTAGAAGATACTGTTTATTAGCTCTGTAGCCATTATAGTTAAATATACATTTCTTATTTAGATTCATAAAACAAGATTTACCCTGCTTGAGCATCTTGACAGTGCATCCAACACAACTATCAATCATTTGTACACTTGAGTCAATGTTAGTACACCTGAGTTAAGGTTTTTAGCTAGGACTAAAAACAGTCTTCAGGGCTGTGAAAAAGAAGTGATATTAACAGGGATGGCTATAGATACAAAAACTGCAGAAACAACCATAACTTCATTAATGGAACATCAAGACCATTAAAAGAAGAGAGGTCATTAGCACCTGAGATACACAGAAGTCAGGTATGTTATAACGAACCATTAAATCAGTTGACCCCTGCAGCACTGCCTGAATAGAAATGCTGCTGCCCCTCCCAAGCAGTCAAGTTTAGGTTGAGCAGGAATCAAAGGGCAGGGATGCAACTGCACCACTGCATCCCCCTTGATCCACCACTGTTCAGGACAAGCAAAGAGACTGTAACAACACTGAACAGAAACACAAGTTTTCTTTGCCACTCTAAAGTTTCTTCACTAAACATTTGTATGACTTATTCAGGCTACCCAAAAAAGAGGAAAAAGTAAAGGCAGATTTTAAAAAACCTGGTACCTTCATTACTACTGTAGCAAAGAAAATTTAGAGTGATTTTGAGGTATGTAACAAAATGCTAGAGGTAGCTTTTTATATTTGCAAATTACTACTATATCTTCCTTGGCCTGTAGAAATTCTTATGAAAGGCAAAACCATGACATACTACATGTGCCTAGCTATTAACCAAATTTCCCTGTCTATCCCTGGCCACTGCCCTCCTCCTTCAATATGAGGAGGATGATCTTCCAATAATAGGGGAGTCATCAGTGAATCCAGGGATGACTGAGAAGGTCAATCCCAGATGTGTATGTTTAACTAGCAACTAGTTCTGGAAGGAAGGAGTGAGTCCTGGTAATTGCATGTCACATGTCTCTCTTGCCTACCCACCTCCATATTGAGGTGAATTTGCTCGAATTGATCAATGCCTTGTCAAGTATCACAACAGCACTGGGGGCAATTTGGTGATTGAGTCTCCCAAAGTACCAGTGTTAATGATGCATTTCTTCACACTGGCGTTCAGTATGTTTTTGAATTTTTCTTTTGCCCACCTCCAGAGCAATGGCCATCAATAAATTGGGAGTAGAGGACCTGCTTTGGGAGCCAGTTACCAGGCATCTTAATAACGTGTTTTGTCCAATGGAGCTGGTGTCGTATAAACACTGCTTCAGTGATGGTAGTTTGCTTGAGCCAGAACACTAGCATTTGTTCTTCTGTCCTTCCAATTGTTATAGAGGTTTTTTAAAAGGCATTGCTGATGGTAACATTCCAAAGCTTTCAGATGTTTCCAATACATTGTCCAGGTCTCACACCCATACAGCAGGATAAGAATGACAATGGCCTGATAGACAAGAAGCTTAGTTTGAGTTGTGAGGTCATGATCAAAGACACAATTTCGGAAATGTCCAGAAGCAGCACTGGCAGACTTTATCCAATGTTGAATATTGTTATCTATATTTACTTTTTTAGGAAAGGAGTAATGCTTAATGCTCTCCAAGGATTGTCCTCTAACTATAATATGTGGAGGATCTGTGGATTGGATTGGGCTGAGTTGGTAAAGCACCTTGGTTTTTGTGAAGTTGACAGATAGTCCAAGCATTTCATGTGCTTCACAAAAGCAATCAAGGGCAACCTGGAGCTGTTCAGTTCGGTGAGCACACACACCATAATCATCAGTGTGTTGAAGTAATGACGGTATTAGTTATCTTTGATTTGGAGTGTACTAATTGATGTTAAAAACATTGCCATCCATCCATGTGATACTGAATTCTGACCCTGAACAAGTCTCTCACCAATAAGATGTGGAATAGCTGCAATATAGAAAGAAAAGAGTGGTGGTACAATCACGTCTTTGCTCGTCTCTAGTTCTAATAGTGAAGGGGGCTATTTCTGAGCCATTGCTTAATAGCACCTGAATCTCATCAGGTTTTTCCATAGAGAAAATTGTTGATTGAAGCAAAGGTCTTAGGTCAAGAAAGGCCATGCAAAAATCTTGGGGTTGCTTGTGGCACTTCTGAGACTGTCTAGCAGCAAAAATCAGATCAACTGTATCTCTGAGCAGTTTGAAACTACACTGGGAGTCGAATAGAATCTCCTCAGCCAGGAATGTGAATCTATTGAGAATGTGAGTGTGGATCTTCCCAGCAATAGACAGGAAGGCAATATAAAAATAACTGTTGCAATCCATTTTATCTCCTTTCTTTAATATGGTAATGATTTTGGCATCTCATAGGTCACTGGGAACCTGTTTTGTGTTTCCAGATTTTCAGAATAACCATTTGCAGCTGGTGAAACCTTCTTTCCACTTTGCTTATAAATTTCAGCTAGAACCATGTGCTTTGTTGTTTTTTCATCTACTTAATGATTTTCAAGGCTTCTTGATAAGTTGGTGGATCTGCAATGTGGAACTTAACGGGATGTTATGGAATGGCTTTGATGGCATTGTCTTTGATGTTAGTATCTCAGTTCAAGAACTCTTAAAAGTGCTCCTTCCACAGCTGTCTTTAAAGCATGAAAAAATGTCCCCCTGACTATCACATAACATTGTAAGAACTGGCTAGGTGCACTATGCACTACAGTAGAAGATGAAGCTGCCCACTCTGAAGAATCAGGTAAAACTGTTCAGGAAACCAGGAAAGTCAAATTAATGGTTTGATCCGTTATGCAGAAGATGTTGTTTCGAGGAACATACAGTAATGAATAAAGAGAAATATCTTACTAGAAAGGACTTGTTTAATAAAGCCATAACAACAACAATGAATAGTAGGACTCTACTACCAATTTTGTTGGAAACCTAAACCTACACATAATTTAGGGTAGATCCAAAATTCTAATCAAACTTTTAAATCATCACCCCAGGCTTATGAAACTTGATGGACCTAAACCTAGAGTGACATGTAGCCCCTTCCTCACCCTCAATGTCCTAAAAAAAGGTAGAGAGGGGTGAAGTTAACTGAATTCTGCAGAAGTTGTCTAAGGGCAGTGGCAATTAGTCACTGGCAGTTGATTTATCCAAAGGTGATTGGGTTGGAAAATGTAGCTCTTTTGGGGCTCCATATTTTCTAGCTCCCATTACTGGAGAGGCTAAGGAGGGATAAGGAAACAATTTTGCACCCATGAATAACAGGAGTCAAGAGGAGGTTAGTAGTCCTTAACCAGCAGACATCAGTATGTTGCAACTTCCTCCACAGGATCCATTCAGGTGATGTTCAAGTGAGATTGTTAGGTCTTCTGATCAAATGCTGCGTTTGTAGTAGTCTTGCTGAGGCAAGCAGGCATATATTTTGGACAATTGAAAATTATTACAAATAAGTAATTTAAAAATAAGTACTTGACCAAACTGCTTATTTTGATTATCTATAGAATTATGAGTTCTGAGCTCACTGTTTCACTTACAAAAGCTGTAGCTATTTCAAACACTTCAAGGAAGCATACAAGTCGTACTCTAATCAGACCACTTGAAATGCCTTCAGATACTTTAGGAAAAAGAGGAAAACCTAGTTTTTGGTTTAGAGATGATAAAATAATCTCTGTTTACTTTTTAAATATATTTTTAATTTGAAGGATCCATATGCATTCTATCTGTAATTTCAGAATTCTATGTGAATACAACATTTCAGTTTACCTTTAAAAGGTGTAGATTCATAGATTATAGATTATGCATAGATTAATAGATTGTAAGGGGCTGGAAGGGACCTTGCAAGATCATTGGGTCCAGCCCCCCTGCACTAGGCAGGAAAGACACCTGGGGTCAGGTGACTGTCCAATCTCTTATTGAAGATCTCCAGGGTAGGTGATTGCACCACCTCTGGAGGGAGTTTATTGCACAGTCTGGACACCCTAATTGAAAAAGTTTTTCCTAGTGTTAAGCCTGAAACAGTCTTCCAGGAGTGTGTGGCCATTACTCCTGGTTTTCCGCAAGGGTGTCCTGGTGAACATTTGTTTGCCAAGCCCTTGATGTATTCCCCTGATGTAGTGGTGTACCGTATATGGTTTAGTTGGGCAAAACCAGAAATGTTTTAAGGATTCCACCCTTGTTCCAAATAGATACACACACATTTCTGCTAAAGATTCTTGGTAGTCTTGTTCAACAGGCAGTGTCCTCTATAAGAATTACTGTATTAGTACCTTCATTGGAAGGCATTAAAGCACTACAGATCAAATTATACCCCATTTTAACTCTATCCAAGTGAATGGAATTAAACAGGGGATAAATATGGCCCTAAATACACACATAACATTATAATAAGATTGGAAAAATACACCAGGCCTGAGTCCTATCTCAGTTCCATCCCTTTGGGCTACCAATGTAGCATGAGGGACAGACTCATCCCCTGGCTGGCAAGTTGAGAATTCCATCAATGTTGAGAGCAGACAGGGTAGAGCAGAGCTCCAGTCTTCTCTGTTAACCCTCAACTGCCATACAGGCTATTAGTTTTTAAGAGGAACTCAGAATGCTATATACTTCATATCTTTAAATTTCCCTTACGATTTACCTTTTGACCAAGATAAAGCATCAGAATTCCAGACAAAATGAAATCTTTGACTTCTGAGAGACTGAAAATATAGGGATTTAGGACAGAATGGTAATCTAAACCAGGGCTGTGTGACAGGGACTGCAGGCCACATGTAGCCTTAAAGGAGTTAAGTTCCTGGCTACTGCACCCCCTGTTGCTCCAGCTGCTCTAGGGAGCAAGGCGGTATCACGCACAATGCAGAGAGCAAGTCTGGGACTGTGTGGACACATGGTGCAGCAACAGTGGAGGTTTGTATGTGCCTATGTGGATGTGTGATGCAGCAGTCTGTGTGTGTTGGGGAGCTACACGGGCGTGCACTGCAATGACATGACAGGGGGCCACGTGGCATGCAGTACAGTAGCAGGGACAGCCACATGGCCTATGGCTTGCTCTCAAGAGGCCCATGGGATTTGCAGTCCTCACTGGTGCAGCCTGCAGGGTATGTGGCTCCTGGCTCGGAAGTTGGACAGCCCTGATCTAAGCCTTCCTGATGGTATACCCTTGCTACTGACAAAGTCTCTAGGCAAAAAGGCGGCAATCAGCTACTCTGAACTAGAGACAGGAAGACTATATGAAAAGAAATTAAACAAAGTTTTTACATCTTAGAATTTTACAAGGCAATAGTTAAAATTTGAAAAATGTAAAATAATTAATCTCCTTTTACTTACATCTGGAACTGTGGAAGGTTTTCAGATGGTAATGCAAGGGCCAAATCCAGAAATTTACAAGCGGACAAGTAAAGATTTAACCACCGTTGACTATTGTATGATGTGGAAAAGCCATTGCCTCCTGTGTATGTCGTCTCTAGACCAGCAACAGATGGGCCTGAAGTTCTAAAATTAAATTATAATGAATAGCTGCACAGGTTAGTTATAATGACCTTCAACCATGATGGGAATGTTCTCTTTTAGCATTTTGTTTTACAAATGTGCACATCTAACTTGCTAATTTAACTGCAACTCCACAAATCACAAAGTAGCATAGTCTCTGTTATAGACTATTCTTAAATGTATCAGATTCCTGCCAATCATCCAAGATAAGCTGGCATTTGTTAACTTGCCAGTTGTAAGGATTTTACTTTCAGGAGAGATTTTCAAAAGTACAGAAAGGAGGAAAGAAAAAAATAAGCAGGAGTTGGAACGTAATTTCCCTTGTGCCTTTGAAAATCTGCCTTTAAGGTTCTAACTGTAGAAACTAGACCATATTCTATTCAGAAAGTGTGGGGATGATGAGTAGACAACAAAACTGAAAAAAGTAAAGAGATTTTAAATTCTTTATGCCTTTTAAGTATTTCATCAAAACAAATATTTCCTTTATATTTTCTAGCGTGCACACCCTTTGAAACACAAGCTATATTACAAGGACCTATCTTGGTAAATCATTAGAGTAGCCCCACTGACTAATATGGGACTATTTATAGGAGTTAAAATTACACATGTGAGAAGGAGTTGCAAGATTCAATAACTGGTGATGGTGTTTGTTTTTTTTAAATCGAGAGAGTCAAACAATGTCCTGTTACTGCAGTTTGAATTACATAGTCTTCATTTGTTCTTTTTCTTTTGAACACGAATAACTTTCTAAATATTGATTCTATTGCTTATTAGCATTTCAGAAGATGACATATAAAAGTGAATGAATACCTAGAAGTTAATTTAATTTTACCTTGAAATATCTTCATCAGCAGTGAGTTCTTGTTCCATCAGTAAAAACACTTGTACCTGAAGGTCAAAGGGTACACTTTAAAAAAATCCTTTTTAAAGGGACAGTAACAAGTTAAAGGTTCTGCAGCTTTTAAAAGCAAGAAGTAACTGGGTTTAGGCCTGGAACACAGCTTCTTAGGGAAAGTACATAAAAAGGGGAACCTAGCAGAAGCAGAGGAGAACACTGAATTCCCTTCAAAGCTGGCTGGTTAAAACAGGGGAAAAGCCTCCAGAGAATTAGTGATTTGCTTTCTGATTTTGTGTATGTTTGGAGGATAATAAACAAGACCTGAGGCAAGCTTTAAAGTGCCTAAAGTTTTGAGCTTTATTTCCATTCTCCGGCTGAAGAAATCACTCACCAACTTATACAACCAAAAATGAGTTTATAGAACCAGATTCCCTGTAAATCAGGGGTGGGCAATTATTTTGGCTGGAAGTCCACTTAAGTTTCAGCAAGCTGTCGAGGGCTACACACAAATCTTTTAAAAGATATTATTTTAACAAATATAGATAAAAACAATTTGTATACTCTAAATCAAATGTCTACTATCATATATTTTAATTTTATTTTAAAAATGTGTTTTGTCCTGATTTATGCTTTTTGAGTAGTGTATATAAAGGCAATTGAATAATAGCTCAAAATAAAATCTTACTTTTGCATATTGTGTGGGGAGGTGTGCACGTGTGTTTGCAGGGCTGCCTGCACGCTAGGTCCCAGAAGCCAGCCAGAGGTGGGGAGAAGGAAGGGGAGGGGCAGAGGGCACATGCAGCAGAGCTTGCTGAGGCGGTATGGTGCAGGTGCAGCTTCCCTCCCACTTGGAGCAGTGCAGCAGGGGCAGGAAGAGGAGGAGTTGCTGGAGACTGGGGAGCTGAGCATTACCCAGGTGGCTGCAGCTGCACCTGGAGCAGCCCCACTGGGAAGTTATGCACGCTGGCCATGGCTGGGACCAGGGCTGGAGCCAGCAGGTGTGGGCAGGAATGGGCTGCCTTGGTGAGAAACAGACAGGGTTCAGCCCCATGCAGAATGTTGGGGAGGCAGGCCAGATCCAATCAGTTGGTGGGCTGGAACCAGCCTGCAAGCTGTATTTTGTGCACCACTGCTATAATGTATTAATTCTGCAATTAATACTACAATAGAAAAATAATCTGGGGGCAGCTCTCCATCTGACAATTCCCCCAGGAGAAAAAAATCCTCAGCTAATATAAAGCCCGCAGACCCAGTTCTTAGGACAATCTTCTTCACCCTCTGCTATAGTGGAAGGCAGGACATAATCAGGTGAAAGGAGGCATGAGAATACAGTTCCAGTCCCTATGGCAATTGTCAGCTGGAGTGCAGTCTTCAGGAGACCATAGACAGCTCAAATAAAGACAGCCTCTAGGGGCACATCCACACATGCAAGCACATGCACTTTCAACAGCTCAAATAGAACCGGTGCAAATTTGAGTCGGGGCTTTTTGCTTCAGTGCACATTCCCAGACATGCACTTTGGTGTGGGCCAAAATAACCCTGCCTGGCCCCTCCTGAACTTGCAGCCAGGGGGAGCTAGAACCCGGGGCCAGCACCTGTGCTGTCCCCATCACTTCAAAAAGCTTCCCTGTCAAGTAGCTCAAGGCTACTCGCTCAGCAGTTTCTGAGGCCCAGCCAATTGGTACCTGGGGACTGTATCCCTTGTGCCAGCTGGACTGATGAAGCAGCCCTGAGAGTTCCCTGCACCCTTTACCCACTGCAGCAGTCTGGCAGCGGGGGCTGTTGCCTGGCTGTGACCTGCTGTGTACCTGCCAGACCCAGATGAGGACTACACAGCCAGCAGAGGCATCTGCCCCTCTGGGCCAGCTGCCAGCGGGCTGTGGCTGCAGGGTTGGCCTTTGTGCAGCACTACTGCCATGTGTGCCCCCCACCTGGCCATCAGAGCAGCTATTGCCCGGAAGATGTTCCCAGTGTGGTGGCCTGCTTTGAACTGTCAAAGCATGCCTTCCTGGCTCCAGCTGGCCAGGAGGTCAGCCACCTTCAACTGGGTCCAAGGTGCCAGCTCTGAGCAGGCTCCTCTTCCTTGGTCCTGCCACTTGCCTCCCTAGCAGGAATTCTATTGATTCCCATTTGAAAACTGAAACATCGTTGATAGAAAAATCCCAAAGTGACTCTGTAAAATACTCCGAAATCCATGTTCCACCACAATTAAAATAAAAGGCTACTATATGTAGAGAGAGAGAGAACAATTAGTTGGGCAATATTTTATTGATATATCTACAGTGTTAAAGCAATATGGAAGCCTATCTGTGTCTCTACTATCATAATAAAATGAATTCTAAATACCTATATGTTTTGCTCTTTGCCTTTGGTTTTCTTACCATAAAGCAGTTAGAGCTCTGTGACCCCTTCACTAACCAAGATGTGGGGACAGCTTCCCCATCAGCCACAGCTCCTGCCAGCAGGTCTCCTCTTGTCTGGCAGCTGGGCATGCAGGGTGCATGCTGGGGGGATGTGGGGTTTGCAGGAAAGGGGTGGGAAAGGGGAGTGTGTGGGTAGATGTGGGTGGACTGTGCAAGGGGGCTACTCAGGAGGGGTGGGTCCCCTGCCCCCAGCAGGGTGCAGCCTCCCTACACAGCTCATAGACTTCCTCCAATAGGGTTACAGCCCCCCACAGGAGCCACAGGCTCCCCCGTCCAACAGGGGCTACCACCACCTCTGCTTGCAACCCCAGCCTCTTAAAAAAAGAAAAAAAAAGAAAAGCCTCTTATTCACCGGCAGTAGCAGCGGCTGTGGGGCCACATAGCAGAGCTCCTCCCTCTGCAGCACAGGGCAACAAGGGGCAGTAGGGACTGGCCCTGGCCGCCTGGCACCCACACTCCTACTGCCCCATTATGCGGGTGCAGCTAGGGTCAGCAGGACACTGTGTGGCTCCACACACTGTCGGACAGCTGGGGCCTCTGCGGCCATCACCCGGCCCCATATTGTGCAGGGGGCTCTGCCATGAGGCCCCAGTTGCTGCTACTCCACCACGACAGCAGCTGCTACTGCTGGCGAGGGTGGGGCTTTTTTTTTTTTTTTTGGGTATAATTGCTGGGATACTGGGGCCAGGTGGGGCAGTGATTGGGAGGCTCGGGGGCAGGCAGGGGATGGGGCCAGGCGGGGCAGTGATTGGAGGGGAAGGGGGTTGGGG
>NW_017729027.1:6991098-6999335 GCF_001723915.1 Gavialis gangeticus
GGGGGCGGGGGATGGGGCCGACTACTGTAGAAGCAATCCAGGGGGTTGGGGGAGCAGGCAGTGTGCCCCCTTCTTCAACCCCCCCACACCCTGCTTACTGGCAGGAGCCCGGGTCCAACTCCCTGTGGCTCGCATGCTCCTTGCCCTTCACAGGCAGGCAGTGTGCTTCAGCACCAGGGCAAGGGCCAGCCACAGAGATGCTCTGATTAGCTACCAAAGTCTTTCTGTGGAGGACTGAGCCTCCGGTTGCCTCAGGGCATGGTCCGGGGCCGTGCCCTGCCCTGCTGTTTTCCCCCTATGTTTTTTTTTGACCCCTGGATATCCAGGGGTCTAATTTTCCCCCAGTGCCACGGGGAACATTTTTTTGCTCCTCCACATGCCTCTTGCAGCATCTCAAAGGACTTTTAGATGTTGCAAGACACATGTGCACACTCACCCTAGGTGGCTACAATTTATCTCAGGGCTGAGGACAGGTGGGAAATCAGGGAACTGTAGCTACTTAGACTGGCAAACCTTCTCTCATGATGCGAGAGAATGCTTCTTAATGTTTGTATGTTTTGGAGTCACTTTAAACATATATATACATATATTGCAAAACAATATTCCCATAATTTTTAGAATTTTTGTTTTCTCTAGCTTACCACCATTTATTGCTTAGAACAGGAAGGGCATTATATGCCTTCTTTACTCCCCCTGGGATAATCAAGAAGTAGGTTAACCTCCAGCAAAATTCAGACTTTATTTCAACACCTCTGTGTTTTTGTAACTTAAGCCAGCTGGTAATGGCCTCTCTAAGGACCACCAATGCTGACCTTAGTTAAGTATAAAACAAAGTGTTCTGGCCATCTCCCACTTCTAATCCCATAATACTCCCTTTATGGGAGCCAGAGTGTCTGGGGATTTCCTGTATAAGAAGAAACTGTGGACAGCAGCTTAAAAGCAGCCTTTTAGCCTACTAGAATGGCACAAAGGGTAAAGACCATTCCCTACACCTTGCATTTATCTAATGACAAAACTTCAGCTGTAAACTGCTGTGAATCACCACTGATCACCAAAATAACAAGACTTGGATCTTGATGTCATCATCATAGGAGGAAAAGGGCTTAATCAGTAACAGCAAGAAAGAAACAAGTGAGAGTAGTGAGGAGCAGACATGCTGGGAGGGGGAAGCAAGCTTACTTTGGCAGGAATTGAACTGGTAATTAAGAGCAGGGAAGGAATGACAACACTGGTGGAGGTGCAAAGCTCCTCCAGGAGACAGATGGGAAGGGACAGAGACTGCAATTTTCTAGGAAAAAAATATTTTCTGTATAGCTTAACTGATAGCATAAACCAAGGATTGTCAATCTGCAGCACACGTGCCCCCACTGGCACAGACTACCTATGTGCATGGCAGACCAGGCAGCATAGTGACAGATGGGGCAGGAAATAAAAAGCAGAGCAGCAGATAGGGCAGGGTGCAAGGGGCAGAAGAGATAACACCTCCTTCCTTACCATGTCCATGTGACATGGTACTTAGCAGAATTCACAGATTTGTTAGAATCTGACAGGGCTGCACAGTGAAGGCTTCTTCTATGGCCCTGAATCATGCACCTTAGCATCTGCACCATGCCAGCCCCGAGGAGAGCAGCTGATCAGACAGAAGAAGGGGATCAGAGTAGCACTTAGGGAAGGCACGGGGCTAATCTGTGGCATGCCTGCCAAAAAAGTTAGCTCCCACTAGCATAAACCATACAGACATTTCATTTGGTTCAGGAACACAAATTATAAACCAGCTTGTGCAAACAAGTCAGCATTCAGTTCAAGTCACGTCCACTGTACATTAAATATACATTATGTAACTATAGTTGCCTTCAATGAGACCAGCTAAGATGTTCAGGACTTGTTTCATATTTTTTTAACTTTACAACATAAATTTTCTAAATCATGAATGTTAATTGCAACTCACCAGTTCAGTGATCATGGTAGGCCAAAGTGAGGTAAGGTGCTGTGGAGACATTCTTAAAAGCAATACTCTGAAAAACAGGAACACTTGGGAATGAAGAGTGGGCACCTGTGGCAAACGGAGACTTTCTACCAGTCTTTCTGAAACAGAAAGTCAACAGGGATTGCTCAATTCAGAATACTTCTGGTTACTGTTTAATCTTCTCTTCAGTTTATTCTCATTAGCTTTAAATTGTATTTGAACAGAGAAAGGACCTTCCAAAAAAAAAAACCCCCAAACAAAACAAATCATGGAACAAGCAGACCAAGAAAATAATAATCACTGAACTACAGAACTGAAGGAAGAACTGAGACATCATGCCTATGAACAAAATAGCAGTTTGTCCTAGCAGTTTGAACTATGTTAGAGCAAAATCAAGAACATCCCATTCCTACCAATAAGTCAGCAGGAAGAGATAACAATCATATTTACTTGTATACTTCACACACATTTTCCCCAGAAGTCAGCACCCCCAAATTGGGTGAATGTCTGAAGTGGGGGGGCTGTTTTTCTCCCCAAAGAGAAACACCTTGCTTTGATTTCTACTCCACAGTGCAGCAGTACTAGCCTTGTGTCAATTGAGGGTGTCAATTGACTTAATGACTCCCTGTCCTTCACTGTGGCAAAAATGTTAACTATAATTTCTCTTTATAATAGCCTTGATTTTCTACTGATCAAGGTAATCCTTTTTAGGGTAATTTTGTTGTCTGCTAGCTGCTCCTGGTCTCTCTTCTCCTATTTGACAGCCTTGGAGACTCTACCTCTTTTCAGAATCATAGATCCACTTATGGAGACCAGTCTTTAAGAGCAGTTAAAGTTTTAGCTTTTAGTTAAGTAGAAAAGGAAGCATGCATCAGCTCTGCAGCTATAACTCTGGAAAAATATTTTTTTTCTTCATTCTACTTTTAAAAACAAAGGTGGGTATTTTATTTTGGGGCATGCCATATGTCAGGAAATGTGGTATTAGTCAGACTGACAGAAGTGCAAAATAAACAACTACAGGAATTTTTAGAACCTAAAATATTTCTCTCTAAACCTAGCATACCTCCCCTTCCTGAAGTAGAGTAAGATAAAACATGTGCATATAAATCCCCTATGCAAACCAGCCTGTCCATGGACACTGACAAAATGGTAAGATGATAGATTTATGACATGATCCGGCTTGAAGTCAGCTGGCAATGAGAAAGCTCATGTGTGTTAATATAATTTAAGACCCAACACCGCTCCCACTGAAATTCATAGAATTTTGTCGTTTATTTCAATAAAATCTGGCCCACAGATTCCAAAGCCAGATGGCTGACATTGGAAGCACTAGTGGCTGATGTTACATCACCACAGAGAACACACAAATTTTATAAGAAAATTTTTCTCAACAATAATCCATTTTATTTAAAAAAAATAGTGAACAATGAATTTCTACTTACCTTGTATATCTGGAAGGTACTTCTGGTACTGGTCTACTTCGCTGCTAAAAATGGCAAAGGCCAATCTCTTTAGGAGCATAGCTCGCTGTTCCAGCTCTGCATCCCGATTAGCAAATAGATTGAGTGAACTGCTCTGAGCCACAGCCACTCGTGCTAAAAGGGAAAACATAGAGTGTCTTGCGACAAGGCAGTAACATTAAACATTAAAGTATGACTAACTGATATTTTATCACAGGAATGTATTCTGAAGTTAGGACAACAGTTTCTATGGGTCTCTGCTGTAATTGATACCTCTCTATCAGATACAGCAGGGATGGGGAATTATTTTGGGTGGAGGGCTGCTTACTGAGTTTTGGCAAGCTGTTGAGGACCACATGAGTGGCCCCACCCCCTGACAGGTGCCCTGCCCCCTGCCCACCATCTTAGGACTGGAAAACCCACCCCCTAACCCCCAACCTTTGCCACCAGAAGTAGTCCTTTCAGGAAGGGGTTTTGCCAGAACCAGAAAAATATCAAATTATATGCTAAAAATCAAACATCTATAACATTCATTAATTTGATTTAAAAAAATATTTTTGTCCTGATTTATATGTGTTTATGTGTTTGTGTACTGTGCAGAGAAATGACTGCACAATAGCTTAAACTGAAGTCTTACTCTCGTATACTGTGGGGGGTTTGGGTGGGTGGGTATAGGTTTGCGGGGGGCTGTGGGTGTGTGTAGGGGTTTTGTGGGGGGATAGGTGTGGGGTGAGGGAGCATGTGAGTGTGTGTGGATATGGGGTTTGTGGGGGGCTGTGTGTGTGGGGGGTGGCTGTAGTGTGTGAGGGGATGTTGGGGTGGGGATCTGTGTGTATGGCAGGGTGTGCTTGTGGGACTTGCCCTATGCATGCACGCACAAACGTACTCTGTGCCTCCCTCACCACACACACACACACACACACACACACACACACACACCCACCCACCCCCCTCCTCCTACTCCTGGCCCTGGAATATTGGTGTGGCTCTGTGCTCCCATAGTCCAGCGGTGCAGCCCAGGGCCACATGGTGCTGGAGCAGGCATGCACAGAAGCAGTGAAAGTCAGGGCAGGCAGAGGCTTCCAGTTGGGGGATGGGGTCCAGCTGGCCTTTTGCTGGCTCCCGGCAGCTTCCCCTGCGTTCTGCTGGCCCTGGTTCATGTCATCTTTGACAGGCAGCCAGGAGCAGATTAATATTAATTTTCTAAATTTTTTAGGGGCCCCACAGGCCAGATAGAATGGCCTGGCAGGCCGGATTTGGCCCACAGGCTGTATTTTGTCCACCCTTGGGATACAGCTTAACTACGTATATTTGTAAGAAACATGTATTAAATGAAAACTTCCAATGGCCTTTACATTTTACACACATTGGGCCAAATTGTGTTCTCAGTTTACTGGAGCACATCTAAGCATAGCAGTGTTACTACACATTGTTTAAATACATTGTTTATACAAAAAATGATTCTCCAGGAATCTAGAATCCTCTTTCTCCTTATGGCAGAGCACAACTAAAGATATTTTAAGATTTGAAAAAGTATTTGCTTGTTAAACTTTTTCATGTAGAGTGTGAAATTCACTGGAGGTGTAGGTAGGTATAAGCCCATTTATTTAGTAGGAGCTATGTTCTAGTACATAGAGGTGTACATGTTGACTATTTTCCAAGATACCAGTAGCTTAATAAAAATTAAATTAAAACAGTTAAAATACATTTAAGCTGAACAATTTACAAATATCTCTTTTCTGGAATTTCTGAAGTGAACTAACAATGTTAGGATTTTTCAGTCTCTCAGGTAAATCGTACCATCCATTATATTAATAAGTTATCCTTGCACAGAGTGCTTTGAAGAATAACAAAACATATAATTAATATCTACAGCAGAAGCCAATACTCACTCATCAAGTCTCTGAATGTGGTTTTGTCATGGGTCATCAAATTATCCATAATTGCTCTCCAACTAAAAGGCAATGATTATAGGTCATTAGAAAAGGATGCCATTTTTATAAGAAGAGTTTTCTTCTGTTAACTAAATTGCAAAATATTTACAGAGCCAAATTTCCTAATGGCCCCAACCTGACCTATGTCTATCTATCTATGCACACATATACACACACAGTTTTGCATGTGTAAACTAACTGCAATATGCAATTTTCAGTATTATCTCTTATTCATGCCAATGATAAATACATTAAAATGTACTCAATTCATGCATATAGATAAGGCTTGTGCATGATTTTTTTCACGTGACCATGTAAGTTGTTACATCATAATTTGTATGCCCCCATGAACAGCACAATTTTTTGGAAAAGTGGGCATGCTGAATGTAAAACTAATTATATGCTACAAGGCAAACATATCATGACATACAAAAAAAGCACTTACTGATTAACACAAGAAGCATCCATTTGGAAGAAGCTGGAATCCATGAAAAGATCAAATGCTTCTTTTTTCCATGCTCTCCTTGTATACTGATACCCACTAAGACTGCTCAGCAACTGAACACAAGCCCGATAGCTAGATGCGTTATGAGCACTGGCAGGGGAAAGCAACTCAACATGAAATCATTTAAATCACTGCTTAACAGAAGTTATGAACTCTTGTGCAAACTGCTGCTAAAGTTTTAAAATATCAAATAAAAATCACTGTCAGACATGCTACAGAAGCAGTATCTATCTTTTGATTAACCATACTGGTTAACCATACTCTTTATCAACCAGAGCTTGAAAAACTGTAAAAGATTTGTGTTAGGATCCTGAATTTTATTCACGTCTCTGAGGCGGAAATGCAGAATTGTGGTTAGACAGACCCCAAAGCACATATCATATTTGCTTCAAAGCATAATATGGTTAAGTAAAGAAGACTTGGGGGTGCCTTATCTGAGACTTGGATTCTATTCCAAACTATGTCTGAAATGCCTGTAAATTATTTGTCAAGGATGGCAGCTAATACTTCAGTATCATTGGAAGTTGGGGTATGAGGCCCTGATCAAGGGCTGTGAAATGCATGGACATAAAAACAGCAGCCAGAAAGATGAGATCTGACCTGCTGGCTCACAGCTCAACCTATTTATTTCAAATGATTTGTTGAAGGGACTGTTCACCCTCAGATGGATTCTGAGAACCAACCAAGGTTTGAAGAGCTGGTCCTACTAAAACTGAATACTCACAGCATAAGAATATCCATTTTTTTTAATATTGAATTCCATAACACAACACAGAAAGACATCAAACAGTAGAGATAAGGCATATAAAGCAAATTATTAAAATTTATAAACTATATATTTGTCTAAAAGGCATAACAATCATATCAATGTCTGAAAGCTATTTAATCTTAAATTTCAGTCTTAAAGTCTGAAAAACCTTTAACGGTTGGCTAACTTGTTAGGGAAAGGTCCTTCTTACCTAGGTTTCAAAAGTGCTAACAAAGTGCATTTAAAGTAGGCAATTCAGCAAGAACTGCAATTCTAGGTTAAAGAGCAAAAATCCCAAAGTGGACCTGTTTTTTTCACTCTATTGCTTACTAAAAAGCTTAATAAATAAAGTAAAAATATATATACTATACATTTACTTGAATAAGACAAGATTTTTTCCCCAATCAGCATAGGGAAAAAAACCTCCTTGGCTTACATTCACATACAAGGAAACCTCATTATATACAGTACTAGCCAACTGCCTGTCAAGAATGTTGGGGGGGGGAGTGGGCAGGGATGGAGTCCCATGCTCCCCCCCCCGCCCCATCCAGGCCAGCTCCACCCTTTTCTCCTGCTGCTTGGGGTCCGGGCCCGTTCCCCACCTCCCCGCCGCAGCTGCAGGGAGAGGAGGAGTGGGCCTGCGCCCAATGCAGGGGTGGACTGGTTCCCGAGGGTAGGGAGAAGCCGGGCCATGGCAGCGGAGGAGGGGGTGAGGGGAGCAGCAGGCCTGGTCCAACCCAGCAGCGGTGGGGGGACAGGAGGAGTGGGCTCAGGGCTGACGCAGGGAGGTGGGAGTGAGGGAGGAGTGGGCCTGGGCCCAAGGCAGGGAGGAGACCTCTTCCCCTCCCCTAGCCATTGTTGCATCCCCCCAACTGCTGCATTGGGCCTGCTCCCCATTCCCACGTCGGGCCTGGGCCCATCCTCCCCTTCCCCCACTGCCGCGGTGCAACTGCTCCTTCCCCGCACCCCATGTTGGGCCCACTCCTCCTCCCACCTGTCTGTCTACCTGCCCACCATGCTTTATTTGCACTCTGACTGGCTGACAGAAACAACCAACCAGAGTGTGAATACAGAGTTAGGACAGGTGGTGTGGTGGAGCGCCATCATGACAGTGGGGACAGTGGACGGAGCGGGAGGCCCCTTGCGTCCGCTGCCCCACTCCTAAGAGGCAGTGACAATGGAGCAGACAGGCCCTTGCTCCTTGGAGGTGGCAGTGGCGGCATGGGGGGGAGCAGGATTGGGACACCGTGGGGAGAAGGCAAAGCCAGCACCCGCCACTGCTTCCTGCGCTGCTCCCTTCCAATGCAGGGGGGTGGTGAAGCAGCAGGCCCGAGCTGATGCGGCAATGGCAGAGGGAGGGGAGGGGAGGAGCAGGTCTGAGAGTGGGGAGAAGCTGGTGCACTGCCATGGCAGGGAGTGGGGAGTAGTAGACCTGGGCTGATGTAGCAGGGGTGGGAGGAGCAGGCTAAGCCCTGAAACAGCAGCAGGGAGGATGGCAGGGGGGCACACCAGGCTCAGCCCAGCTCTGAAATGGAAGTGGTGGGGAGCGGCTTGGGCCAGCTCTGAAATGGTTGTGGTGATAGTGGGGGGGTCCAGGCCTGGCGCTGGCTCCACAATGGTGGTG
>NW_017729027.1:7004335-7012002 GCF_001723915.1 Gavialis gangeticus
AGCTATGGAAAGAATAGAACAAGAACCTGTGTAAAACTCCAAACGTAAATAAAAATGGTCTATTTAAAAGAATGGAGCATGGTTTTAAAAAGAGCATATAGATGTTGTCTGGATTAGCTGAGACACCACAGAAATGCAGGAGGAAGGATAACCTGACCAGTACAGACCACTGCAATTCCGGCTTTAGGGGGGAGGGTCGAGGGGAGAAGGATCCCTGTAGGCTCACTGGAGCCAATTTCAGGCATTTTTGAGGGTGGGGGGGCATGCTGGGCCCGGTCTGGCCCCAAAATGGAGGGTATGGGGGGGCGCCTTGTGGCTTTGAACTAATATTATGCATAGTATGTACAACATATAAGTACATACTAAGTACATACCAAAGTGCTGCTTGAAAGTGTGTTTATGGAGCACCTGTGCTAAAGCTAGCACCAGTTTCAAAAAAGATATAATGCATCAATTCTGGATGAACAAAGTCTATTGGTACCTGTAATAATTCACCTATATGCAAATTACTACAGGTCTGTTCATTTCAAAGTCAGTGTTTTCAAAATTTGCCCCTCAGTTCCATGTGCTTATGGAGAGCAGGATCTGACACTAAGGGGGGAAGGGGAGAGGCTGCAAGGCGAATAAGTTGGCGGGGGGGAGGGGAAGGGGGCCACCTGACCCTCCAGTTTTATCTTCTCTACTATAGCAGTGGGAGTAAGTTCTATATCTGGAGAACTATAATAAATTTATAAATTTTCCATTTATAGAATCTAATTATGAGGTGTCTTATATTCAGGGTAATCTACTTGAGTAAATAAGGTAAATGCATTCTTAATAGGTACTACTCTAGCTATTATTCATATGCCGATTCTTTATATATATTCTTTATCTTGTCAAAAGTTAGCCTTGTCTGACATCAAACCATTACATGTACCTTGTAACTTCTACCCTAGGTTTTTCAATCCAGTTTGCTTGATTTTTCTAAAATGGTTCACACCTTGTGACATTCTCTAGCCTGAGCATTACTCTGCCTGTTCTTCTCTTAGTCAGATAACTGTCAAGCAAATACAAACAACCCTGTACTATCATATCCTTAAAGAGCTTAAGTCTTATAGTCTACAGGAGTCAGACACACTCCTTTTTCTGCTGGGAAATTTCTGTCTGCAAAGTGCCATTGAATAGGGAGCCTGATGCGACTGAAATGTCACACATCCAGCAAATTCCAGTAGGCTTTAGAGACCTGGTTCTTCAAAACAGTAATGATACCTGTGATTGCGGAGGTAGGGCACCACATAATGCATAATATTTACAAGTAAAGGAATAACTCTCTCTTTCTCATCACTGTAGAAAACCATATCCAAAAGATGAGCCAGAACCTAGGAGGGAAAAAGAAAAAAAAAACAGCAAGCACACTTGGTTTTACCAACTTGTGACTCCCAACACAAGGTTTATTTATATAGCAGCTTTCCTGTAATATGTCTATCAATAAAATAGTGCTCCAAATCCTATCTATGATGAATTATTACCATAGGAAATAAGATATAATCTCTTTGTACATTCTCTTTAATGAAGTGAATTTGGTGCGTGTTCATCCTACAACTTAATCCATGCATACAGTGCAGCACAGCAAGCTTTCGTATAGTTTCTTGCCAAAGAAGAGCAGCTTCTAGGGCAAGTCTCCACATTCAGTAGCATGTTTGCCGAAACTGATAAAAATAGCATGAACTACACAAGCATTCATTCATATTTAAAACTGAGGTGATCATATCTCCCATGAAATATACAGGTTCAAAAACCCAAATGATAAATATTCATTACATATTTAGAAATAAATTAATAAAGCCCATGAACTCTTAGCCAAGACTACATACTATGCCAGTGCTGTCCAGCTGGTTGCCTGAGGGTCATATGCAGCTCACAAGGGGTTACGTTATTGCCACTGTTCCCCCTATCCCTTGGGCTGTGATAGCAGTCAGGGCCTCTGGGCTCCCCTTCTCTTCTCCAGCTGCTGTTTCTTACTCCTGCCCCAGGAGGTGGGGCAGTGTGGGGGGAAAGTGGAGTCTGAGTTTGGGGCATGTGGTGCACAGCTGGGAAGAGGGGTGCCTATGCAGGTATGCAGCGCAGCAGGGCGGAGAGGGGGGAAGAGCCTTAACAGCTTTGTGGTACAACAGCAGGGAAGCAGGGAGCATGAGGGCACATGGTGCAATGGTGAGGAAAGAGGGCTGCACAGATGTGCAGTGCAGCAGCAAAGGGGGAAATAGCAGGGGCGGGGGGTGGCAGGGACATCTGAATGTCCCTTACTGTTGCAGCCCCTGTCCACTTAGAAATTGGACTTCCCTATATTATATGTCTTACAAAACAGCAAAATATAACAATTAGTCTAGAAACTCATGCCAAAACACCAAAGTCCCTCACCTCATATACTCCAAAAAACCCTGATCCAAGACTCCAAATCTTATAACGTGTCAGGAACTACAAAGATCAACACCGAGGCACATGACACCCAGGCAATGGCTACAGTCATCTTTTTTTCCCTTCCACAAATGCAAGTAAAATAAAGTATCAGCTAAAATGCCCACCACAAACTGCTACAAATTAACACAAGCATGCAAGTAAAGATCATGGCAGGTAACCAGGTCTCCTTTAGGCATCTGTCAGTAGGCACCATCCCTGAACCAAAGAGCTTTCTGATCACCTGCCCCCTGTATTTTTTCAGAACAGTGAGATTGGTTCCGGTTTTGGGGCATTACAACAACCCAATTAATAAATAAACGAGGTTCACCTCTCACAGTATATGTACATTTCACATTGTTTTTTTCACCAGATGTATTAATTAGCATTTCTCCAAGGTAAGTTTCACATTTAGGTGCATGTTTCTAAACTCTATAGGTCCTTTTGTAATACAAAACCAATATTTCAGGATTTAGTACACTGGAAAACATTTACCTCAGAAAGTAAGGTTAATGCGTGGACACTATAAACAGATGGAGTTATGTTTGAAGTTTCCAGAACTGGTGATAACATATCTAAATTAAAAAGGGACAGCAAGAAATAATTAATTTTGGAAACTTTCTATCAGCATCTACGAAAAGCATTTTAACGCAAATATTTTCAACGACATAAAAATGGACTATATAGTTTTGCCCTGTACATTACATATAACAGAGTTCAATATACCACACACGCTCAAATTTATTTAGTAAATTCACACACTGCAAAGCTATCACTTTCAGTAACATGAAGGTAACTGAACTAATTAAATCCATTACTTGAATAAACTCCATATAAACCACCTTCAACGTCAGATTCCAAGTTGCTTCCATCAACCATAATCTTAGGGGAAGGTTTAACCTCTAGGTTTCGTCTTAGCCAAGTAGTCTGTTCTAAGGAAGAACCAGCAATCGCACCAATGGCATCCACTATTTTGTGAGTTACATCCTGGAGGAAAACAAAAAACAAAGGTTAAAAAAATCCTCCAAAAAACCCTTGTGTAAAATGGTGTTTCTACTCTTTTGAGATGTTTATGTTTTCTAGACAGATATCCATTAGTTCAGTAGCAAGAAAGAAAAGATATTAAATGGAGTTTCATACTGGCTTTTCCATGTACTTCCCTTATATGTTATCAATTACAAATATTTCTTGAAGGACAAGGTGACATTCTTCGTATCAAAACCATGGACTATTTAAGGAGTTAAGCAGGGTTAGAAGTATAGGAAAAACCTTAAGGAAAGTAGTCTAGAGCTTTAAACATACAATAAATTCACTTAAGGTCCTTTCAAGAAGTACAGCAAGAATATACATATCTGACTGCAAACTGTTGCCCACAGAAAGGAAGGCTGATCAGTATTAGCATCGTACAAAAGTGTACAGAAGTTAGAGAAAAACATAAGTTGAATATAAATGTTGAATTCAATGCTGTTATAAATACAAACTTGGATTAGTGTTTTATATAAGAGTACCTCAAGCAAGACAAGTAAGGTACGTTCTGTACATAGGGTTGTTTGGCTTTAGTTGGAATACTCAATACTGGACTCTAAAACTCTTAAAAGTAGAGAGATGATCAGAAAGGCCAGAGGACAGGAACAGAAATCATAAGAATTTGGAAAATAAAAAATTCCTCTGTAAAATTAAGAAGAATGGGCAAGCTTCAACCTGGAGAAGAGATGCCAGAGAGAAGATGTGGACAATCATAACATTTATCTTGCAGCATGTAGCTTAAAAGGTCAATAAAAATGAACAGACAGACAAAGCACAGCACAATTATGCTGCAACTCAATGCAACTTGCATAAAAAATGACTGAAGCTGATGAAATAGGGGTAACTGACACACTTCAAAGGGAAATACTTCAGATTATGCCTGTCCTACCCACCCATGCATAGAAAAAAGCTGCCCAGTTGAAAAGCATCCTGTGCTTAAGCTTCTCTTTCTGCCAATAAGGTTCTACAGTTTCCAGGCTGGAAGACTGCAGAAAATGTGGCTGAAAGATGCTAGGATCTCTGATCTCCAACCCCTAGCAATGGGGTGGTACCACAGAATCTAGCAAACTCTGAGATGTATTTGGTGGGACAAGACTGTATATTTGTATATTATTAATGAGGTAGCAAATAAAAGTGTTACAAAATTCTGCTGTCATCTGAAATGTTTACAGGAAGGAATATTAGAAGTTAGAACAGAACAAATAATTACTTGACTCACTTTTTTTTCTAAGTTAACTATAAGCAATGGAAAAAAACTGCAAAAGTAAATAGAAGGCCTTAACAATAAAATCAGTTGCCTAAAGATATTTTATTGCTAAACAGGAAGAACCATTTAGACTATACTACGCTCTTAAAACAGCCATTTGCTGAACTATATTTTCAATGATACAAGAACATTTTCTCACCTGAAGGTCTCTTTGATCTTTCTTATTCTCCAGACTGGGGTTTTTCATAATAAACTCATTTAGAACACTAAAAGAAAATATATGAAAAAATACTGGCAATAATCTTAAAATAAAATAACATCAGTTTAAAATATTAGGCCAAAATCCATGAAAGATTCATATGCACAGTACAAATTTAGTGACATTTTAGCCGTTTCCTTCAGTTTGCTAAGTTTCCAGAAAACATATTTTCATGTCTGATACGTAATTTTATTTGTAGCACTATACCTTGTTTACTTAATATTTTATGGAGTACCTGTAACACTAGCATATATCCAAAACATAATAATTAAGGTTTTTTTTAAAATAAAATTATTAGCGACTACAAATTTGGTTTAATATCCCATATTAGTTTTAATATCGCATATTAGTATTACTACAATTTCCAAAGACTGAGGTTTGATATTTAACACATATATTTAAATTTTACATTTTATTTCTGATGTTCAGGAAACTTTTTGTATGCTGATAATTATAATTCCTATTTCATGGGAAACAGACATAATATACACAAAAAACAACATAAGCGTGATTTACAAAAGGCACGAATAGAAGAACAAATTACACAGAGTAAAAAGGTGGGGAGATCATTACCGAGTCAGCTGATTCATGGAAACTGCTTGTTTGTCCACTCTGAATGAGTAGTAAGTGGAAGTTAACTATGACAACTTTACCCATTTTGTTTATGCTAACCCAGTTTAGCTTTCATTTACTGCAGGACAGAAGACAATACCGAGCAACTACTGTTTCCAGTTACCACTGCTGACTTGTGGTAAATCTTACCCCTCCCCTTGGTATATAATTTGTTCATTTGTCCATACCCTTAGTACACTTAGAAGATTAAAGCAGTGTTTAGGTTGTGTGATTAAATCAAAAGTTTCAAATACTTTATTTTACAATGATTTATATTTATAGTTTCTAATGAAATTAACTGCTCACCCAAGTATGAGAAACTGCCCCGGTGCTGGAAGACCAAGCTGTATAGAGTCCTTCAGAAGAAGTAAAAGTGATGCCCAGCTATCCACTAAATTGGACACTGGTATCCTGCAAGATGAAATTAAAGTGAAAAAAAATCACGTTGAGGCTGTCAGGGTGCCTGTATATTTGCTGGGATGCTGCTCTGACATGCTGTAATTACAGCATGCCAGACTCAATTAACTGAGTCTGCTGGAGTGTGCCAACTAGTGCGCTTCAACAGCCCCTGCAGCTCATGTATTCAGTGACCCCGCACTTCAAAATAGGGGCAGGGGTGCTTTAACTAAAGCTTGAATGAGCTTTAAAGCTCCCCCACTGCCATTTTGAAGCACAGGACACAATACACGAGACACTGTAGGCACTTTAATTAGAGCAGATCTCGGAGCTGCTCCAATTAAAAGGCCCCCCGCAACCCCAAAGCACGTGTAAAGGCACCCTTATTTCCTAAGTTCTCTTTTTAGTATTATGTCTTTCCTGTCTAAATATGTCAATTAAATTACTGTTTGTGCAGAGAATCAAAATTTAGTTCTCATCTCTCTCACTTGATTCACAGACCAAGAGGAAGTGGTACACCATGGACATAAAGCACTGGAATCTGGAAGGAGGGAAAAGAACAGCACATTCAAAAGATATTCTGCCTGGCTTACAACTAGAGGAATACCTATGACATTTGCAGTAACTGAATTCATCCCCTCTCAGCTGGATGGTGGTCACCTGTAGGGCCTCTCAAGTTAGATGACTGAAAATGGTAAAGCCACAACGGGAGAATGCAGAAAATACTCTTCTCCCCAACAATAAATATAATTAAAAAATGTTTTTTTTATAATTATTCACAGGTTCAACATATACAATTTTCAGTCTATAATGTTATACCAAAAGGATGCAAATTTATTTGAAGGATTTATAATGTCCAGATTCTCTTTTCATAGATTGTTAGGGGCTGGAAGGGACCTCACAGATCATCGGGTCCAGCCCCCCACTCTAGGCAGGAAGACAACTGGGGTCAAGTGACACCAGCAAGGTAACTGCCCAGTCTCCTCTTGAAAACCACCAGGGTGAGTGACTGCACCACCTCTGGAGGGAGTTTATTTCACAGTCTGGACACCCTGACTTGTAAAGAAGTTTTTCCTGGTATTAAGCCTGAAGTGGCTTTCCCAGAGCTTATATCCATTGGTCCTGGTCTTCCCCAGGGGTGCCCTAGTGAATGGTTCTTCACCGAGCTCCTGATGCACTCCTCTGATATAGCGGTAAGCCGCTATCAAGTCCCCTCTCAACCTTCTCTTCTTTAGCCTAGAGAGGCCCAGGTCCTTCAGCCTTTCCTCGTATGGCCTTCCTTGAAAGTCCTTGATCATAGGGGTGTCTCTTTTCTGGACCTCTCAAGTTTTTCCACATCCTTATTGAAGTGTGGTGCCCAGAACTAGATGCAGTACTCCAACTGCAGTCTCACCAGTGTTGAGTACAGCAGGAGTATCACTTCCTTAGTTTTATACGAGATGCATCGGTTCATGCATGCGTGTTATTTGTCCTGCTGACCACTGCCTTGCACTGATGGCTCATATTCATGCAATGATCTATCATTACCCCAGGTCCCTTTCAGCCGTGGTGCAAGTCAAGCAGTCACCACCGAGTCTGTATGTATGTTGAGAGTTGTTTGCCCCCAGATGGAGCACCTTACACTTGGAAGTGCTAAACTTCATCTGGTTCTGGTCTGCCCAACTCTCTACCCTGTCCAGGTCCACCTGTATCTGCAACCTATCTTCTGACGTGACCACACTGCCCCATAACTTG
>NW_017729027.1:7012277-7016745 GCF_001723915.1 Gavialis gangeticus
TTTCCAGGATTTTCCCCGGGATAGAGGTTAGGCTGACTGGCCTATAGTTGCCCAGGTCCTCCCTCTTCCCCTTCTTGAAGATGGGCACAATGTCAGCCCTCTTCCAATCCTCAGAGATTTCCCTTGTGCACTACAAATTCTGAAAGAGCTTCACCAGGGGTTCCACGATGACCTCAGCCAGCTCCTTCAGCACTCTTGGATGAAGTCCATCCGGTCCCGCTGACTGATAAATGTCTAGCTTTTCTAGTTGGTATTGCACTCGCTCAGCATCCACAGTGGGGAGGCTGCCATTCCTAGCATGACCCCTATGAGCCTTATCTTGCTTGTGTCTGTTTGTTTACTGCTTGATGACACAGAAGAAAGCCATGATTTATCCATGGCCTCTTTGTCTTACCTTTGAATATAGGCATAGAAAAACTGCAGCATACAGACTTCCAGTGAGAGATGCTTCTAGAAAGATATGAAAATCAGTGTCACCAAGAAACAGAAGTTGATTTGTTATTTTTGTCTATGTCAATGGAAATGGTGGATATTGAACCTATCCCCAGCTTTCAAATGGTAAACAACATTTATTAGAATAACTTGAGGTCAAATTAAATAATTTGCACTAAGATGGGAGCCTGGGTGCCAAACTTTGATACCTATATAAAGATACTCTTTATGCTTCTAGACCTATTTCATACCCTCCCTTCTCCGTACAGCCACTGTGACTGAAGTATGGCATGCCATCCACTGGCTCCACAGTTACCACATCTGGGTTCTCCTCAACCTGGTACATTGTCAACATAATGCTAAACGTTTTAAATAGAGTAATAAAGGAGAAATGAATGGGGAGCATAAAGACATCCAATACCTAAAAAAAAATTAGAACCCATTGGGGTTGTGGGGGAGGTAAGAGTCAGCTCTGTTTAATTCATCTATCCAGTGCAGGAGTGTCAACCTCATCTCACGCAGGCTGGATCTAGACCTGCGGGGTTTCTTGCAGGCTGAACATAAACCTAGCAGTGGTTGGGACAAGTGGCAGTATGAGTGGTGCTGTATCAGCACAATTATTGCTTGCCACCAAAGGCCATTCCCAACAGAGCTCTGTAGTCTCAAATTCTGTAACAGGCCCCACCATTGAATTCCCGGGCCCACCAGAAGCCCTGCACGCTGGAGGAAACAGTTGCACAGGCCAGATGCAACCCATGGGCCTTACTGATTGATACTTCTAATCTGGTGGATATACAGGAGAGTGAATTTTAAATTAGTATCTGACCCTGAATGGCTGCAAAATTGACTTGTTAACCTGAAAGCATTTATTTTTGCAATCTTAATTAATTTTATAACTTCAGTCTATATTCAGGACCTTCCACTAAATATATGTTAAAAAAGAAAAATGAGTTTCCACACAGAAGGTTAAACTAGTATTACCAGGACAGACTCTTCTAGAGAACAACCACAATACAGCAGAAGCAAGTTCCTTCACACAAAGAATTAAATACCTATAGCATCTAACATAAACTTCTAAAATAGCATCAAACAAACCAGCAGCAGCATTACTATTCTCATACCTTGTCCTTGGCTATGGCTGGAGGCTGCTTTAAAACCTCTTTCACTGTTTGTATAACTGTCTCAGTTCTCATAACACTAATAGAGCGGACTAGCTCTACCAGTAGAAGTTGTTCTTCACTGGCTGTAGGAATTACCTGAAAAATCCAAACATGCCACAGATTGTCATACAATTAGTAAAACTGACCGCTGTAATAGGTTTCCCAAGTGAAAACTTTCTAAACAAAGAAGGGTCATTGAAAATGCATGACAACCCCAGAGCACAAAACATCATGAAAGTTACCTCCAGGTATAAACTACTTACAATGGATGTCAATCTGCCAGGTCTTAGTTATAATCCCTAGACTAAGATATTGCAAACCAAAAACGCACCTTCAAACAGGTAAGCATTCAAGTCAGGATATGTGATAGTGATGGTCACAGCCACAAGCTTACCTCAAACTCTAGTACATAACCTGTGTCATACAAAGCTTTAATTACATAAGCACATGCTGTATGATATATCTCTTTTCTACTTTAGATGCACATTCACAGGATCTTCTAAAAGTATAGATTAGAAATGTACATCAGGTTAGCAGAGTTCACCCAAGTCATTTATATATCAGTTGTGATATAAATGAGCCAAGTGTTCCTGCACATTGCTTTATTTACTGTATACCTAGAAGGAGGTACGGTAATAGTTGTAGAAAAAACGTAGGATAATATGCTTCACTGAGATTAGGGCACATGCAGAGGAGGCAAAGGTACATGCTTAGCCTTAAAGTCAACAAGAGATGCAGGTGGTCAGCACTTCTGAAAATTTGGGGCCTAATATGAATATTGGTGACTTAATTCAGACACCCAAGTTTGAATATAGTGTACTAAGCAATTGTTCACTGCAGATTACCGTTATGACTCATGGACTAATAACTTTTCTGAATAAGTAAAATTATAAATTTTTGGTTTTAAGCATTAAGTCATAGGAGGAGGCTTGATGTTTAATCTAAGGTGTTACTTTTATTACAAGCCTCTGCCTAAAATATTAGTCACTAACAACACTGTTTTAAAAGAACTGGCTGATCAAATCTAAGATACATTTGACCATGCAGTTATTTATTTATAAATTCCCATCACATAATTCCTTTCCATGTAGTAAAATATATTTTTCATTTAATCTAAAGCCTCCCTTTTGATAGGTCTTGATCTCACTATAAGGAAGCTTCTTTTCTTCTGTTAATTGTTTGTTTGGTGCCCCTGAAAATTTCTTCCCCCTTAAATTTCACAGCTTTACCCATTATTCTTAAAAACTGCAAACCTTGCTTTCCTCCTCAAACCAGAAGAAGAATGCTTTGAATTTTAAAGCTTGTGTAATTTTATCC
Organism: Gavialis gangeticus; assembly: GCF_001723915.1. Taxonomy (NCBI): domain Eukaryota; kingdom Metazoa; phylum Chordata; order Crocodylia; family Gavialidae; genus Gavialis; species Gavialis gangeticus. The sequence continues at coordinate 7,015,187 of NW_017729027.1, forward strand.
CAACGACACTAGTCCAATAAAAGATACCACCTCACAAAATCCTTGCCTGATTTTTTAAGTTTTGAAGAAAAGTAGCAGTAACCTAGGAAATCAGTTCATTTAAGTAACTCAGTCCCTTGACAATACACACACCTTTGTCCTAGAAGTGTTTTTGTTTTGTCTCCTTTCATTCCAGACAAATGCAATAGCAGCCATGAAGTGAACACCATGATTCATTGAGATGGGACCCAACAATTCAAGAATCTGCTGCCTCAAATTCTGAAACACAAAACCAGAACTTGTGTATATTAAAACAGGCAACCAAATGGGGAATTCTAATTGATTGACAGACTATACTGGAGAATGTCTTCTCACTATTCATTTTCTGAGAATGAATATCTTAATCTGAGACATTTAAGGCAGTGCCTCTCTTCTGCAAAATCCCAAAGGCATCACAGAGAGATACATGAAAATTAGCCAGATACCTTTTACACTTGCTCACACAAGTGCTTCCAATGGTGCAACGAAGCATTAAAATCTTATCAATAAATTACATAGAGTTCTTTACATTACTGCCATTTACTTTGAATGTGCTATGATAGGGCAAATGATCATCCAAATATTACACTGCACTACTGGGTTTCTCAACAAATTAGTGTAACGGCTTTAAATGAGCACAGGCTAAGTGCCTTCTCAAGTACTGAAAGTTCAAACAAAGAAAACAATTTGTGATGTATGGAAGAGCTAATGTTTAGTAACCAGTTATTCTGGTGTATAAAGGACGGTTTTGCATTTCTGGAAAAAAGTGCTCTGGATCGTGTCTTGTATTACCAGGGATTGATTTCATGGACTGTTCCTGTCAATGAATGACAGGGAAGCCTGACTTTTATGGAAAGGCAATACATGGAATTAGATGCCAACAGCTTAAGTAGACGGGTATGAAAACCTGTTGAAGTGCCATCTTTTATACACATGGATCATAAAAATGATATTTGATATATTAAGGTAAACAGCTATGTGGTATGTATAGACAAGATAATGATAGACCTAAGTGAAAAAGTAAGGCTGACTTTGTTCTTAAAAAAAATAAAAAAAGAAACAAACTTTCAATAGTAGGAGAATTTGAATCACTTCTGACAAGTGGAGATGCAGGATTTCCAGCATATCATTACTTTAATACAGTAGGGGGCAATCTTTTTGCCAGGAGTGCCACCACTTAGCTCTGTGCCCCTCCTGAAAGCCATTCCAGTTCCCCTCTGCTGACCAATCTGCTGCTTGGCTTTATGCTCCCTCCCCTATGTTCTCTGCCTTATCTTCTGCTCTGTTTTCTGTTCCCTGCCCTATACTTCCTATCAGTTTTGCTGCTCTATTTTTTGCTTCCTGTCGTATCTTCCTGCCCGCCTCCCAGACTGGCCATATACCACCCACAGAGGCTACCCATGTCATTTGTGACACCCATGCCACAGGCCAGACACCCTGATTTAATATATTTTGAAAAGGTCTTTGGATAACATATTGTCTAGTTCTTCCCCAATTTCTTCTTTACATTTGCCAGTGATCTGACCCAGGTGACCCATAGA
>NW_017729027.1:7021745-7024438 GCF_001723915.1 Gavialis gangeticus
ACCCATGTTCATCTTGGAGTCAATGATGACTCCAAGATCCCTTTCTGCCTTATCTTCTGCTCTGTTTTCTGTTCCCTGCCCTATACTTCCTATCAGTTTTGCTGCTCTATTTTTTGCTTCCTGTCGTATCTTCCTGCCCGCCTCCCAGACTGGCCATATACCACCCACAGAGGCTACCCATGTCATTTGTGACACCCATGCCACAGGCCAGACACCCTGATTTAATATATTTTGAAAAGGTCTTTGGATAACATATTGTCTAGTTCTTCCCCAATTTCTTCTTTACATTTGCCAGTGATCTGACCCAGGTGACCCATAGATTGTTGTAACCTGTGGGCAACTGGAATGCCCAAGCTGCATGGGTGGCAAAAAAAGGAGCTGGGCGGCTTGCACTGTGAGTGATGTGCACAGCCATGGCAGGTAGAGGGCTTAAGTGGTGGAGGGAATTCAGCCATCTGTGCTGTTGGGGTGGGGGTTGCTTGCATGGCACATGCAGTTGCAGGGGAAGGTACTGCGAGTGCAGCAGAGAGGAGCCAGATTGTCTGGGCTGCTGGGGGAGGGGAAGAGAGAGGCATGCTCAGCTATGAGGGAAGAGTATTATTCATGCAGTAGGAGGGAACTAGACTGCCTCTGCTGCGGAGGGGAAGCTACACCCAGGGGTGGGGAGGTGGTGAGATGGGATGGGATGGGCTGCCTGTGCTGTGATGCAGTGGGGACATGCAGCATTTGGCTGCCCAGAAGTTGGACAGCCCTGATTTTACATGACAGGTCTACATGTAAATTATGTCACCTACAGGAGATGGATGAAGCAGGGACATGAGCAGATTCAGGATTTGGTAAAATGGGGTGCAGAACCAACAAACTACATTGTAGGAGTGGCTGCATCCTGCTCCCAGCCTCCACTTTCCCTTCCCCCCACGGAAAGGCAAACCTTGCCATGGGAGCAGAGGTGGGCACTTTAAGTCCCTGAATCAGGTAAGAATTTCCTCATAGTCCCCACACTCAGCACTTCCCTTCCTTCCCCTCCATGCTTAGTGGCACATCTGGTCCCCTCCTTGCTCATTCCCCACTGCCACCTCCCCTGCTTGCCTCTGATGGTATATATCCCTGGCTGCCTCGGGGTTTGGAGAAGCTCCAGAGCCACTCCTGCCCCTTTCCAGCTAGGTTGTGCCAGGACCAAAGCTCAGCTAGGGACAGTGGTGGTAGTAGGTGGATTCTCCCTCTCTGTGCCTACTCCTGGGCTGGCAGGGAGCAGCTGGAGGGTGGGAATCAGGCAGGGAGGAAGACCCACCCATCACTGCCAACACTATCTCAGGCAGTACAACCCAGTTGAATATGCACTGTGGAGCTCCCCCACCCCTGGTGCACCTGGAGGCAGGAGAAACAGCAGCAATGGTAGAAAGGGGAAGGGGAGAATAGGAGGGGAAGGGAAATGCCACTGAGGGGAAGGGAGAACATAATCTTATTCAAATTCTAACCTATTTCAGGGACTTAAAAGTTTCTGGCTGCTGCTCTCAAGGTATGGACTGAAAAGGGAATGTGTCTTTGCCACTGCACCCCCTCTGGATCTGCCCTGACCACAGATATCTGATTGTGTTATATTTATCCTTATGTTAAGCACATTGTAAGATTTTGCAAATATTTTCAACATGCATCTTATATTCTTAGAGACAAAACATTATTCTTAATAAATGTGTTATGAATATGTTTCCAGCTGTATGCCTTAATTCTTCTGTCACCCTGAGAGAGCGAAGGAATCATATTATGTTAAACTGGATACATTTTACTGAAGTAAAGCTTGAACATTTACTCTAGTCTGATTTGGGAAACAATTTAGGTGTTGCAACTGTTACGAGAATTTTCTTAAAAAACCCCAAAAAACAACTTGCAAGGAATACAATTAGACTTAGTTTGACAAAGATATTAATGTACAGTTTAAACCATGCTACCCCTGGTATTCAAACCTTGGTTGATCCAAGATTAATAGTAGTAACAGAAGCAGCTGCTGCAACAGTTGTCTTCTCAGAAGAATCTGCCTGATGCAGAATGCTCCACAGCAGAGTCACAGAAGACATGATCATATGAAGGATGGATAAGATTCCATTGCGTGCTTCAAATAAGTGCTTCTGGTCTACATTAACCAAGAGCTAGTAGATACAAAGGAAAAAAAATCATTAAATTTTGACAGAACAGCTTGATCAAAATAGCGTAAATTATAAATGAACAAGTTACACCTGTAACTCTTCAACTTTAATACCTTTTCACTCTGATGTTACAATTAATATAATCTGTGTGGATTTTATTAGATGGTCAAGAACTACTTTATTTAGAACTGCTTGTTCTAAATAAAAACATAAGTTTCATAGTTGGTAAGGTCGGAAGGGACCTGAGCAGATCATCAAGTCTGACCCCCTGCTGTGGCAGGAAAGAGTACGGGGTCAAATGACCCCAGCCAGGTGTTCATCCAGCCTCCTTTTAAAGACCCCCAGGGTAGGAGCCAGCACCACTTCTCTTGGAAGTGGGTTCCAGATCCTAGCCGCCCTGACCGTGAAGTAGCGCCTCCTGATGTCTAGTCTGAATCTACCCTCTACCAGCTTGTGACCGTTATTTCTTGTCGCTCCTGGGACTGCTCGGGGGAACAGGGACTCTCCCAATGCCTGCTGGTTCCCCCCCGCTGACTAGTGTGTAAACAC
>NW_017729027.1:7029438-7029699 GCF_001723915.1 Gavialis gangeticus
TAATTTTCTCAAAAAGCTGCCCCAGGACCGAGGTAAGACTAACTGGCCTATAGTTTCCTGGGTCCTCCTTCCTCCCTTTTTTGAAAATGGGAACCACACTGGCTCTTTTCCAGTCCTCTGGCATATTGCCAGAACACCATGAGTGCTCGTAAAGCCATGCCAGAGGTCCCGCAATAACCTCTGCTAGCTCCCTCAGTACTCTGGGGTAGAGATCGTCAGCACCAGCTGATTTAAATACGTCCAGTCCCTCCAGAAGTTCTT
>NW_017729027.1:7034699-7042829 GCF_001723915.1 Gavialis gangeticus
GCATCTGTGGATGCATGACAAGGTATGGTTGGCCTTCCTGGGCACATCCCCACACTGCTGGCCCATGTTCACTCTGGCATCAATAATGACTCCAAGATCCTTCTCCACCTCTGCACTGAAGAGAAGGGAGTTCCCCAGCCTGTAGGTATGCTGCTGGTTCTTCCTCCCCAGGTGCATCACCTTGCACTTGTCAGTGTTGAAACCCACCCTGTTCTTATCCACCCACCCCTGTAGCCTGTCCAGATCCAACTGCAACCTATTCTTCCTTCTAGCATGCCCACTTCTCCCTACATCTTAGTGTCATCTGCGAATTTGAACAGGGTGCTTTTTACCCCCTCATCCAAGTCGCTGACGAAGATGTTAAACAGCGCGGGCCTGAGGACCAAGCCCTGCGGAACCCCACTGCCCACATCCCTCCAGGTCGAATAGGACCCATCCACCACCACTCTCTTGGTGCGACCCTCCAGCCACTTAGCAACCCATCTGACTGTATAGGCATCGACACCACAGTCTCCTGGTTTTTTAATGAGAATGGGGTGAGAGACTGTGTCGAAGGCCTTCCGAAATTCCAGAAAGACTATATCCACCGTGACACCTGCATCCAGGGATTTGGTGACCTGGTCATAGAAGGCCACCAGGTTTGTCTGACAGTACCTGCCTGTAATGAACTCATGTTGGTTGCCCCTAAGCATAGTTTCCTCTGCTGGCCCCTTGTGGACATGCACCAGGATAATTTTCTCAAAAAGCTGCCCCAGGACCGAGGTAAGACTAACTGGCCTATAGTTTCCTGGGTCCTCCTTCCTCCCTTTTTTGAAAATGGGAACCACACTGGCTCTTTTCCAGTCCTCTGGCATATTGCCAGAACACCATGAGTGCTCGTAAAGCCATGCCAGAGGTCCCGCAATAACCTCTGCTAGCTCCCTCAGTACTCTGGGGTAGAGATCGTCAGCACCAGCTGATTTAAATACGTCCAGTCCCTCCAGAAGTTCTTTGACTAGGTCCTCACTGACCCTAGGCCTGGGTGTGCCTCCCACAGGGCCTACAGGGGTCCCAGTGGGGTTGGTGATCAGGTCCCTACTCAGAAAAATGGAGGCAAAGAAATTGCTAAATAGGTTAGCTTTGCTGTCTGGTGCGACGACCAGATTTCCTAGTGTGTCCTGCAGAGGCCCCACATTACCCAGTACCTTCTTTTTACCCCCTATGTATTTAAAAAAGAACTTCTTGTTGTCTTTGATCTGGGTAGCTAGTCCCAGTTCCATCTCTGCCTTTGCCTTCCTGACCACCCCACTACAGTCCCAAGCAACAGAGGTATAGTCCTCTCTGGTGATGGCCCCTTCCTTCCAAGTGAGTTAAAATAACTCATTATCTCTGAGATATATTTTGAAGAACTGTCTATGTCTACAGTGATCATCTTTAAAATCCTTTGCAAGTGATTAGGGTGATTTTAGAGTTGTAATATAACATACATAATACCTTTCTCTACTTACAAAACAATTAGTGTTTAAATGACTACTTAAAAGGATTGGAGAAATAGAAGGGAAAATATATATTTAAAAAAAACCTAAAAAGCAAACAACAACAAAATGATTCAATAGGTTCTGGGTCAAATTCCCAACACAGATTACGTATACAGTAATTGCTACAAAATATTCTCTGGTCAAAACCAGAAGGGTCCTAATATACAAGAAAACTACATGTTAGCACAAAAATGGATTAAAAATGGTAATGTTAGATCACATAACAGAACTAGCTAGATAGGTGAACACATCATTTGATAACGTGCAGTAATATCCATATGGAAGCCAGAGCTACAGCTGACTACTATAGTTAACAATTTAGAATTCTGAAATCTAGGAGTTTCCATCGTGATTTTATGCTGCTTTGTGTATTTAAAAGGCATATTAGTAGGGACCTACTGAATTCACGATTGTGCAATTTTTGTGGAAAATGTGAACTGGGGCAAGCTCCGTGAAAAACAGCAGGCTCACAGGGGAACCCCCCCACCCCCAAAAAAACCCCAAGCTCAACCTTACCAGCAAGTAGCAAAAAGGGCAGGAAGATCATGAAGCTGGGGGGGAGCAGGGCTGCTTGCAACAGAAGGCTCCGAGACTGCAGGCAGTTGCACTGTGGTCCCAGGACAGCTGTGGCAGATAGCTGGGAGGCTGCATCGGGGTCTGCAAAGCCCTGTCCTGGCTCATTCTACTTGTATAGCCAGTCTGGGGCTCCACAGACAAGGGAAGAACCTCCCTGACGCCTGCTATAGCTGGCTGAAAACCATGGTGCAGCTGTCTGCAGCTTCTGAATCTCCTGCTGTGAGCAGCCCTGCCACCTGTGCTCCAAGACTGCATGGCTTACCAGTCTTTACCCAACTTACAGGGAAGCAGAGTATTTGGGGGGGGAGGGTAAGGGGGGGGGGGTTCGGTTTTTTGCAGCGAGTCCACCAAAAATCGCAGAGCCCACCACTTGAAGATGGCCCAAAACCATGGCTTAATTAGCCACAGTTTCTCACATTTTTCTCCTTTAAAGTAGAATCCATTTTTGAAGTTTGTTGATCCATTTTTAAAAGTTTGTTCATGACCCTTTCATATATTTTTGCAACACACTTTTGAGTCATGACCTACAGGTTGAAAAATGCTGCTCTAAACCCAAGTGTTATTCCCCCAAAATGTATGTATGTATGTGTGTACGTGTATATGTATCTGTGTATTATATATAAAAGTGAGTGTGCTTGTGTATTTTTCCCATTAAGAACTTAAGTCTTAAATAAATGCAACACCGCAAGCATCATTAATGAGCTAGTTCACCCTAATTTGATAAATAGTGCATAAGAAACTTCTTAGATCCTTAAATAAGCTTACCTGATGATATTGTGTAGATGGATCTAGTAGGCAGTAATGAATTATTGTTGTTATACCTTCTAATACAGTTAGAATCATATCTGGTGGGGTAACTGATGCCATCCAAATAGGCCTAAAATGCAACAATACATTTGTAGTGAATTTGCTAGGCACTAGTAATTAAACATTGAAATATATGATCAAATTTGCAGAAAGAAAAAAAAATATGGATATACATACCTGCTATCAGATAGTCCTGTTTCATACTTATACTGCTGTATTAAATTATCTAAATTCTTGCAAAGCTGGAGGGTCACAAAAACCACCACCTTCTGTAGAACTTTTCCCATATAAGGCAGAGTAGAAGTGATTAGGCCAATCCACTGAGGATGCATTTTACAGGCACAGTGTTGGTGTAAAGCTCTTATCACAGCACAAAGAAACATGCCTTGAGAGGTTATAGGCTGGGAGTGCAAATACTGAAGAGAAGTCATTGGCTGCTGTGCACTGATGTGATCCAAGTCTGTTATGACAAATTCAAAGCCTGTTTCATTCTCCTCTGGTACAGTAATTACTTTATGCTCTAGAACAATTAATCGCTGCAGCACTTTTAAGAGCTGTGACTGTAAAGTACTGCCATTGTCAACTTCATCCTCAGAAAAGTTAATAAGGCTATCTTCAGAGAAACCTTCTTCAATAGCCACTATATTTTTTCCAGCCACCTTTTCACTATGCCATTTCTGTGCACTGAAGATAGAAGATAATAAACAATGCAGGACCACTTTCTGAACCTTGCACTTTGATAACATGTCTGAAATAAAACTAGGAAAGCCCTTTGCAGAACTTTCTATTACTTTTGCCAATTCAGCAAAGAGGAGTGTCAAAATTTCAATGCTCATCATCTGCATATTGCGGTTTCCTATTAAGTCTTGTGGGGTTACCTTTACATGAGTTGGATAGTGGCTCCGCATGTAGTATAAACACAAGGAGATAAGAATTTCTATATACATAGAACTCCGAAAGTTGTGGTTAGAGTCTACCGGGATGTGGCTATAGAAGTCTTTGCCCATTACAGATATTCGATGCCTGGCCAAAAGATTCTGAAGCAAGGACAGTTGAGGAGTGTATGCATTGTTGACACTGGTGGTTGAGATAGCACTTACAAAAGCTGAAGGATTTGTTTTCAAGATTGCTTTGATAGCAGAAAAAGCATACAATGTCCTTGAAGAGTCATATAACTGGAGATAAAGCAACACGTGTTGATATAAAGGATGGATGTTAAAATTGGGAGATTTTCGCATTCCTGGAGATCCCACATCACTTTCTATTTCTGAAATTTCTCCTTCTCCACAGCTGTACCAGTTCTCCAAATCAAGCGCATCACTAAAGAAAACACTGGTTTGTTTAAGTTTTTCTGTTTGTATTTTTTTCTTCTCTTCATCTTTCTTTTTTGCTATTTTCACCTTGGGCTTTGCTCCTGGTTGCTTACCAGCTTCTTTAACTATAGTTTCTTTTTCTGATAGCTTTCCTTTGAAGCTAAACTGAATACTGCTGTGACTTCTCTGTCTTGACTTAGCTTCTGTTACAGTGAAAGTGAGGTCAGAGAGGGACTGCTGGCTTACTGCAATACATGGTGAAGAGTTGTTTCTAGAGATTTCATCCCTTGAGCTTTCGAGTCCTGTCTCAGTTGAAGCAGATAACAATTGTGAACTGTCATTACTAAGCAAACTACTTTGGCTGCTTTGAATATTTTGTTCTTCACATTTGGTTACCTCCTCAGAATGAACCAAAGTTCTGATTTTAGATGATGTATCTTCAGGATGCAGATGATGCTTAACTGAATCAGTCTCTTCCCCAAGACCACTTACAACCTTGCATATCAAGTCAGTAACTACTTGCTGCACAACTTCATCAGGCGAGTCTTCTCTCAATGTCTGAGAACTATCCTGAGCACTCAAGCTCTCTGCTTCCACCTCATAACTCAGGTTGTCCCCAACAGATGAATGGGAACAGCCAGAGTCAGAACTCTGGAGTATTTCTACCTGATGGTCAGGAAGGTCAAAATCAGACACAACCATTGGAATAGTCTCGCTACTGGTACTTAACAAGGAAAGTCTGTCACTCAGTGGGTTGACAGTAAGACTGAAGTTCTCCATTTCATCCAAAATCAGCTGTTTGTCATTGTTCTCTTTGGGTGTAATGAGTTGTCCTTGGGTAACAGGCACGTTGGAAAATGCTTTAAAAAAGGTATTACAACAAAGTTAGATATGTTTTGAACTTGAGATATTATCTGCATAAATAATATAACCTTAGTTTTACATAAAATAGTTAGCACCTTTCACCCTAGCTCAGAGAGCAATTTAAATGACAAATCACTAATTAGACCCAGCAGACTCTTCACCCACCCTTGTATGACAGCACTTGTAAGATGTGTAGGAACAACTTTTTAACAATAAAAAAACAAGACTGCCCAACCAAAACTACTGGGAGACTTTAGTTAAACACTCAAGTCCTGGTATTGTAAACTGTGAACACGGTTTGTTACCCATCGTTCTTCGTTGGTATTTTTTTGAACACTTTTCTGTTATACCAAATAAATCACAGTTCTTCTTTTTGCTAACGCTGTACAGCACAAGAAAATGTTTAAAAGTGTCCATTATCATCATATTTACTTGAATATAAGATGAGGTTTTCCCACACAAATCAGCATGAGGAAGAAAGCCACTTGTCTTACATTTGCATATAAGGAAACTACATTAAATACATAACTTATCTTTGAACTGCTGCTAAAAGCAGCATGTGCTCAGGAATGGAAATTAACTATGAAGTCGATTAAGTGCAGCTAACACTAAGCACAAGTATAAAGTACACGGACCATATTAGGCAACCATACCAATGGGAACCGTGTAGGTGTGGGGGTGGGAGCATTTGGATGTATGTGGGTGCTTACTCTGCAGAGAACTGTCACCAGGCTTGGCGGTACTAGAATACCAGGTCAGCACATGGAGAGCTAGAGCCAGCCCTGATATCCTCCCCTTGGTTCCATTTGATCTTAGTCAAAAAGATCAAGATGCTAATGGGAACCTACCATAAGAAGAGATTACTGCAACCCATCTGAAGAAGATATGTGGTACTGCTCATTGAGTACAGTCTCCCCCAGCCCTGCCTCTTCTTCAAGTCATGGTGTACACTGCACACATTTCAACTGCCTCTTCATCCCCACAGCTGAGCTGTGCTTTTCTTTCCCACTTCCAATGATTCCTGTTTCTTCATCAGACTTAAAAGTGTGGCAAACTTTGCCAAACGCGGACCCAAATGATTCACCCGTAATCCCTCTGCCACCTCCTCTCTCACCCTGTTGCATATGATTAGTGCAGTCCTGCCCTCCATGACATGGGGCTGTGGCAGGGCATTGTGGGTGCCTGCCACTAAGGGTCTGGAGCTAACAGCTGCCAGGTGCCTGATGAGGGCAGCCATTTTGAACGTGGGGCTGCCCATATAAACAGGGCAGTTTTGCTGCTGGAGGTGAGGCAACAACATCGCCTGGCCGGAGGGCTGCTGGTATCATCTGGAAATAAGGGAGGATCTGTAGGGGATGGTCAGGAGGCTCCTGGTCCTGGGTACGACCTAAAACTGCACCCTGCCGGGAGTGGGTGTCCTGGTGGGGCTCCCAGTGGCACGGGAGCCCTCAGGAAATGCCAGGCCAGTTACCACTCTGGTGAAAGATGGGTTGGGGCGCCTTAACCCCTAGCCCCTACGACCAGGTGGGTTACCTCTTATTGTAGGGTCTGGAAGGTGGAACCCAGAGGAAGAGTGTGTGGCCATAAACTCACACCTGTCTGGACATCCCCTGACTGGTCAATGCTGGGGCCAGGACCGGAAGGGTCAAAGGGCCAGGGACCCACTGCCAGGGACACCCAAGAGCTGAAGGCCCGGGATTCTGACTGGCCTGGAGGTGGGCCACAGCTAGTAGCCAAAGGTTCTGGGGGACCACGGCCAGAAGGGGAAGCAGTTTAGGGAGCTATGGTGCCCAGGATGAAGGTGGAATAGGCTGCTGGAGGAGAGGAATCCAAGAGGGGTTCAACACTAGGATTCTGGGGCCCAGCAAGGAGCCAGTAATTATGAGAACTATGGATGCCATCTATGAGGGCTGGGCTGCGGTGTAGGGGTGGAACGGAGCTTCAGATAGCGCCCCCTAGCATTGGGGCAAGAAATGGGCAGCCTCCCACTTAATTGACATCTATTAATTAATTACCAACAAGGCGTGGCGGGCGAGAAGGCGGGTGGTTAGCCTAGAAACAGGTAGGCGGGCCCCAGTGAGATCAGCCCTGAGAAGCCCCCCCTGTTACAGGGGCCAGATCAGGTTGCCTTGCACCTCATCTGCATATAAATTACTGGAGAATCCCATGACTCATGACAAGAATACCCAGTTCCATTCATGAGCAAAGGGCTACTTAGCACATGGCTCCTTTGTGGCAGGTATCTGGACATACACATACTGAGCAGTGCTGAGCTGTGGGGTCACCATGGTTTGAAACACTGTTGACTTTGCTGGGGCCCAGCATGATAAACTCCATGGTAAGTGAGGAGCCTTCTAGCTTTGGACTAATATAAAGCATAGTTTGTACTATATGTAGTAGTGCCAACGTGCTACTTAAAAGGATACTTATAGAGCACCTGTGTTAGAACTTGCAGCAGTTTCAAAAAAGGTAACATGCATCAATTTTGGATAAACTAAATCTATGGGTACTATCTATAAACTGACATAGCCATGTTTATTTCAAAGTCAGTTTTTTCAAATTTGCTTCTTAGCTGGGCCATGGGTTCTTCAGACAGAGGTGCAGCCTCCCGGCTGCCTGCTACAGTTGGCCTAGGACCACAGCGCAGCTGCCTGCAGCCTCTGCACCTCCTGCTGTAAGAAGCCCTGCTCCACCTTCCTCCCTTCTCCTCCTCCCACTATGTTCCAAGACTGCAGGGTTTCCTGCCTTTTTCTCTGTTTGCTAAGTTTGTTTTTGGTTCAGACAGTCTGCCAAAATGATAGAGCCTACCACTTGGGATGTCCCAAAACTAGTTTAATTACTCTGATTAAGCCCAGGGAAGCCCTTAATCCATGCCTAAATGCCTGGATTAAGGGCTTTCCAGGGCTTAATCAGGGTAATTAAACCAGTTTCAAGCCATGTGGCAATCTGCAGGGAGGAGTGGGACTGCTGGGGCCCCTCAGCCAATCAGAGATGTGGGGGGAGGGCCCTGCTGCATTCAGCGCATGAGAACAGTGGCCAGCCCCAAGTCCTCT
>NW_017729027.1:7047829-7052006 GCF_001723915.1 Gavialis gangeticus
GTTTTTGGTTCAGACAGTCTGCCAAAATGATAGAGCCTACCACTTGGGATGTCCCAAAACTAGTTTAATTACTCTGATTAAGCCCAGGGAAGCCCTTAATCCATGCCTAAATGCCTGGATTAAGGGCTTTCCAGGGCTTAATCAGGGTAATTAAACCAGTTTCAAGCCATGTGGCAATCTGCAGGGAGGAGTGGGACTGCTGGGGCCCCTCAGCCAATCAGAGATGTGGGGGGAGGGCCCTGCTGCATTCAGCGCATGAGAACAGTGGCCAGCCCCAAGATCTGCCCATGTAATTGCTGGCTGCCTCCTTGTATTCAGTAGACCCCTATTCACAGTTTAATCAATAAAAAACATGTTACAATATTTCATAAATTAATACATTTATTAATTACCTTATATCATGGGTGGGGAGGTAGGTTGTACTATACTTACCATCACCGCAGTTAAATTTTTTCATAAAGTGCTTTTCGTTTTCTTCTTCAGGGTAACATGGAGACTTATTCCAATAGCGTTCAGCCTGCACTCTTTGCACAGACACTCTCTGAGTTTTTGGATGAAGCAGCAGCAAAAGCAAAGGTTCAAGAACCCTCGCAATATCATGTCTTTGGAGCACTTGGTTTAACCAGGCTTGTCCCACTGACCAGGTAGAACCATCTAAGCTGTTAAGGCTGTCCAGCATGATAAACAAAGACCTGGAAACAAACTGGAATAAATCTGTGTTGCTACACCATAATGTAGCCTATTTATTTAATGTAAACTATTATAAATATCAACATTTTCCCAATGACTAGAACAGTGATTCTTAACCAGTGTCCTGTGGTACCCTGGAGTGCTGTGACATCCTTTTAAGGGTACTGGAGGGTGTCATGTACCATTTGAATTTTTAACGTGCAAACACCTTCACATGATTCACAAGATAAACCCAGAGATTTCAAATAGGAATCCATTAGTGCAAAGCATATTATGAACTATTGTGGGCTTTCTGAGTAAGTTGTAACAAAAGAAAAATACTCTATTGTTTTTACTTAGTCAAGAAAGCTAAGATCTGGCATTTTCCAAGGGGTTTCAGAACCACTGGTCTAGAAACTTCCTATGTTTTTACTACTTCCATGTGCAAATGTTTTACATTTCACACCCAAAATAATTCAGCAGAGAAGGCCTAGTTCTCATATCTCATCCTTGCATATAAACATAAAGAATGCCAAGATGCTCTAATAATTAAACCTGCCTCAAATTTTCAAAAAATTGTATTGCTCTGCTTAATACAAGAATGCATTTACCAGTTTTTAATGAATTGTTTATTAAGGAACAGTCTTACTTTAGCTTTATTCAAATGATCATTGTAAGAAATATACCCCACGGTTGGCTTTATGTACAGACAATTTATTCAGAAATCAAGTAGAACTTGCACTGAGAGATCCTCCATTTAAAAATGAGTTATATAACCTAAGAAAATAAAGGGGGCTAGAAAAATTAAAAAAGCAAAGTGATCATAATAGCAAAATGGTTACTTACTATGTCTGCATGGTATCTAACACCCTGAAACTGTGATGGCAATATAAATGATCAAACAGTTTTAAAATCTATTTACAAATTTATGAAAATAAATATTTTTTATTAGCTGAGAGCATTACCCTCAAGGATTTGGAAAGGAAATATGGTTTACTTAGCATTACTGTGCTTCCTACTTTTTATCATTTCCTTCTTTTTATATTTTAGTCTTGCGACTCCTTTACAGAAAGGAAAAATTAATAACTGTAACATCTTTTAAATAATATACCCACTGGCCTTTAATCATTAAAAAAATATTTTAATACCTTTATGTGATACATTTCATAAGCCCTTCTGCTCTGTATAGCAAATTTACCATCTCTACTTCATCAGAGAACAAAAGCAATAGTTCAAAAAGAAACTGAAAAATAATCAATACTTTACTGTACTCTCTCACAGCTGTAATAAAGGGTACCAAATCCAGATTGATTTTCTCCTGACAACTTCACACAAAGATTTTATTTGTGTGTGTGCATAGTTCTAGCTAAGGAGAATGAGAATAGATTGCTTCCGGTCATTTGGTGCAGAAATTTGGGAACACAGTCTCCTCTTCTCTGTTAGTAAGAAATGTCTCATCAAAAATATGGGAGCCCAAATATAGATGAGGCAAATTTATTTTTAAATTCAAACAACAACTTGAGCATTTTATATTCTTTCAGTCCTTCCGTCATTCCATATTCTGTTTTTGAATAAAACACTGTATTTCTATTCTGTTCTGGGTGGATCCTCTTTCCATCTTTCACCTTTATTAACTCATAGCAAGGATGAGAACAAATAGGAGCAATGTTTTTTTAAGATAAAGTGCTCACATATTAAGTTAAAATTGCTGGGCTGAACATGGTCCCAGATGACTGTTTCTGCCCTACTCTTCACAATACCACCAGTTAAGTCTGTAGCCTATACATTAAATACTAACTTCATTGACTGTTACTTTTAACTTCAATTACACTAGTATTTTATAACAGTGCTTAATAAAATACATTAATTCATGTGTTTTTTTTAAAACTGAACGATCAACTTATTTTGCACAGTTAAATGTAATGGAAATGGAGATTATCACCAACTATAGACATGATCACCAACCTGTCAAAAGAACGTCCAAAGGAAGACGACTTGTTAATATGAAGGTCTCTGGTCAGATGCCAAAGAACTGCAAACTTGGCATGAGCTTCCATTCTTACTTTCTGTGGAACAAAACATAGGTTAAATTTAAGTAGATATCATTGCCTCTGAATGGAAGTGAAAAGCAATATAGACAATAACTTATTTTTAATATGTTGATATTACCTTTAACATCAACTGCTAATTAAAATTTACTATGAGGTTAAAACTATTTATTGAATTCTTAAAGACACTAACAGATTTTTGTTTCCTTGCTAGAACCCTAAAGTGATCTGTAATCTTAAAACATAATATTTTTATATTAAGCTTAGCTTCTTCTTTCCCCAAGTTCAGCGTAAACAAAAATTCAAGCAATAAGAAAATATTTTAAAGAGAAAAACTTTTATTTCTATTACTCACCAAGCTTTGTTTTCATTGTATTAAGACTGAGGGTGAGATACAGGCATAGGTTGGGTCTGGTATAATATTCTTTAGTGCAAAAGAAGAAAGAAAAAGAAAGCAAGACTAGACTGAGACCCGGCTACATAGAAAAGAAAGAAGAGGCACAAAATGAGGTAAGCAGGAAGATAGTTCTATGGTTAATATATCATACTGAGACTCAGGAAATATGGGCTCTATTTCAGTTCAGCTCTAGCACAAATTTCCTGTAGACCTTTAGTTAAGTCATTACTTTTCTGTTACTTTCTCCCTCTGTCTGTAAAACAGGGACACTCTCTTCCTCAGCAAGAGTTGTGAGGATAAATTAAATAGTAGTGCCAACATGCCTAGATATTGCCAAGAAGTGATCAGAAAGTAATTAGGTAAAAAGACAGACAGAAAGTTGTGAACATGTGAGAGTGTGAATATCTCTCTATGTTAAGGAAAGCTACACGTCCCTGCAAGCTCACGTTGGCAACCATGGTGGATGACCAGAGACCCTGGGGAACATCCGTGGGGAACATGGCACAGGGGACACAACGGTTGGAGTCTACTACAGACCTCCCACCCAAAGTCAAGAGCTTCAACAGGAGTTCATCCAGGAACTGGCTGAGGCAGCATGCTCCAGGACCATAGTTGTCATGGTTGACTTCAATTACCCAGACATCTCATGGGAGGATCACTTAGAAAAATCCAAGCGGTCACAAAGCTTCCTAATATGTGTGGATGACCTCTACCTGACTCAAGAAGTCTAAGGGCCAACAAGAGATAAAGTGCTGCTCGACCTGGTACTGGCTACAGGGGATGAACTAAATGGCGACCTAGCGTTCAATGGGAAGCTGGGTGACAGCGACCACGACCTGATCGCCTTCACCATCCACCGTAAAGCTGGCAAGTCAGTCAGCAACACGGAAGTCCTTGACTTCAGAAAAGCTGACTTTGACAAGCTCAGGAGGCTTGTCAATGAGGCCCTAAGGGACCACAACCCCAGGGAGAGGGGAATCCAGGAAAAGTGGTTGCTCCTGAAGGGAGTGATCCTCAATGCACAAGCTTATTCTATTCCATCTCAGAGGAAAGTCAGCAAGAG
>NW_017729027.1:7052755-7053195 GCF_001723915.1 Gavialis gangeticus
GAAAAACCTGCAGCATCCTTATAGGCTCAGCTGTGCTATGCTGGCTAGCGCTACAGAAGAAAGACTAGGGAGTCATCATTGACCACAAGATGAACATGATCCTGCAATGTGATGATACGGTTAGTAAAGTGACCAAAATGCTGGCTTGCATCAATACATACTTCTGAAGCACATCCCGAGATGTCATTCTCCCCCTGTACTCGGCCTTGGTGAGGCTGCAGCTGGAGTACTGCGTCCAGTTTTGGGCTCCACAATTCAAAAAGGATGTGGAGAGGCTTGAGAGAGTCCAGAGAAGAGCCACGCGCATGATCAGAGGTCAGGAAAGCAGACCTTACGAGGACAGGCTGAGAGCCATGGGGCTCTTTAGCTTGGAAAAGCACAGGCTCACGGGTGATCTGATGGCCACCTATAAGTTTATCAGGGGTGACCACCAGTATCTG
>NW_017729027.1:7053364-7053810 GCF_001723915.1 Gavialis gangeticus
TGCCCTTTGGGTGGGGGGCTGGACTCGATGATCTTCCAAGGTCACTTCCAGCCCTAATGTCTATGAAATCTATGAACACAGGGTCAGAACTGGGGGATGTGCACTAGTGCACTTGGACCCGTCCGATTACTGTACCATACAGAATTTAAAACCAACTGCCCGGAAATGGCAGCAGCACTTCTGGTCAGGCAGTGCTGAGAGAGTCGACTAACTTCAAAGATTATTCTAGTCTACCAGATTGCTTCTAAACTCTTCATCCATAGGTGTTAGCAACTTGGTTTTTCTTCTTTTTAATGGTCTTGATGTTTCACTATCCTTTGTTCTGCAATGCTGCTTTTAGGAGCTTCATTACCAGAAGCAGTTATTTCATAGCTCTGCAAATTGTTTTTAACCCCTTTCAATGAAGTTGTACAGGCATACCTCGGAGATATTGCGGGTTCGGTTCC
>NW_017729027.1:7053984-7072789 GCF_001723915.1 Gavialis gangeticus
AATAAAGCGAAGCGCAATAAAACGAGGTATGCCTGTATTTGTTTTTACTTCAATCTTAAACTGAATAATACAGACCTAAGTAGGCCGCTAGTGTAATATCAAAGCTTGTAGTAGGCAACTGTCAATCCTCTAGATCATGGTGTATGCATAAGAAGTCTAGCCAGGTACCTGATGAATCTGCTTGTATGGAGTTCTGTGATCATCACTCCAATATCTTCAACATGTATGCTTAGGGAAGAGTATGGAGGAGGAGTGGGGGCTGCCCAAGACCTACCATACCCCCCTTTAGACCACTGAGACAGAATCCACAGTCCAGACATTCAGTGCCGTGATGGTTGTAGCTTCTGCCCGAGAGCAACAGATAAGAACTGCTGCTGACTGCCTAACATATCAGAGAGGGCGTGTTTCTGTCAGGGTGATGTCCCTTACCTTTCTCCAACCAAGGAATACCCACCAGGCAGTGAGGGCTAGGGTTTTGAGGCGCCCTATACTTACCTTACTCAGGTTACAACATTGTAGTATTTTACAGGAGCTACTCTACCACAAGTAGCCCTGCCACATTGCCACTAGGCGCTCCAAATCAGATGCAGTTTAAGGTCATACCCAGGACCAGCAAAGCTTTTAGTTTATTTTTAACTGGAGAAAAATGTGTTGTTTTATACATGATGATGCATCTCACCATCTGCATCCCACCCTTTTCAAAATTCTCTCTCTGCCCACAACTGAACAAATATAAATTTCCATATGTATAAAGTTTGGTCCTAAATATTGGGTATCTGCAGTTTTTGGCACGTGCTAGAATACAGGCAGTCCTCGACTTACAACGTTTTGAGTTGCAACGTGTCACGCTTACAACTGTTCTAAATTGACACCGTTTCAACTTTCTGATGGCAGTTTCGACTTTACATCGCTTGATCTGATGCGACGCCATGACAGCGAACAAGTTCGCTGCGTCTCCCATCTCCCTGGAGAACATCTGTTCAACCTTCCTTGGACACTTGCTTTAAGAAAGCAGACAAGACTCCAGAAAAACCTGCAGCCAAGACTCCCAAAAAGAATCCAGCCAAGAACCCTTCAAAAAGTCCAACCAAGAGCCCTTAAAAAAGTCCAGCAAAGTAACCTCAAAGAAGTCCTTCCAAATCAAGATGATTGCTGTTTACAATATAAATACATTAATGTAGTTACATTACACATCTATAATTGATTGAGTACAAAATTCTGGTTTATTTTTGTTGAAAAAAGGGTATCAGGCCTTGGTTCAGGAACCAATCCCCCATTTATAACATTATTTCCTATGGGAAAATCAGTTCTGAGTTACATTTTGACTTAAGACACCGTTTTCAGGAACCAATTGTGTCGTAAATCCAAGGATTGCCTGGATATATATTTTACACTTTTGTGTATACACGCCCCCCCACACACTTCCTCCACCCACTATTGAAATTGCTCACAATTCACTAGTGAACCATCAAGTCCTTCATTTACACATGCTACTCTGTTGCCACATATCCAAATACTTCTCATAACTGACTTTTTAACACCTTATAAATAGCTGAGAAAGTTTACCTTGTCTCTATGGGTCAGCTGTTGACTTATAACATCCTCACAAATGCTAGAAGATGGAACCAAGTTGTGTAACTGGTAGAAGAGCTCCACACTCTTCTGATGATGTTGAGGGGTTGTATCACCCAACTGGTTCCAGAGAGTTAAAGCTATATGCTTTGTAAACAAAAATAAGTTGTAAGAGACAGAATGAATGAATGAATATCTTGCATTCTGCTTAAGAATTACTAGCTTTACATTCTGAAGGGAGCCCTTTAGTGTCCACAGTTGAAAAACGCGACTAATTGGGACAAATTATGGGATTATAAATTGCTTATGCCTAAAGAAAAACAGCCCTGAAACAGCACTAACCTATTGTACAAAGTTGCCAAAAATTTCATTGTAAAGATCCAATGCTTTTTACTTAATTTCTGTAACGGCAGAATATTTAACTACCTGATATATTAATTCTTGTGTTTAGAAATTCTAATGTCCTTGCATAACTCATCTCCAGAATGTTGTATTTAATACTGTAATTATAATTTAAAAATTAAAATATATATTTTAGAAATAAACTGTTTAAAAATAGTTCTCATTCTACAAGTCACTAGGATCACTCTTTAAAATTGTTATTCTTTAAACTAATATCTACCCTAAACATCTTCTACCAGTTTCATGTCGTTGCTGCCTCCATCATCTTCTCTGGAAGCTCAGTTATTTAGTTCTTTCATTTACATTTTCAAAATACTGATTCAAATGAAGTTTCTAACCTGAACTGTGAATAAAACACTTTTAGTCATAGTAACTAAGTATTTCATTTAAACTACAAGAACAAAATATAACATATAACTTATCCTTAAGCTATATTTATTATTCTAAGAATAGTTAGATAGCTAAGGTTGCTGATCTTCACTTATAAAGAAATATGCCTTGTTGCTGGAAATGTAGTCTAAAGAAAATGAGACAAAATATTGCAAGAACTGCAAGGTAGCTTCTTGTACCTTGAAAAAATCTGTCTTTTCTGCCATATATCTCAGGTTGCCTTGAGTCAGAGGTGGCCTGATAACGACAGCCACTCTTCCTTGGTTTGGACTAAGAGGCTGTTCAGTATCCACACTGTTCAGATTTTCTCCAGTGACAAGAGCAACAGATTGAGTCATTCCAACCAAGTCCATTATCAAAGAAATAGTTACACCTTGAACACTAAAATCACTTGCTTGCCTGCAAGCATTCATAAGGGTCTGGAGCCACAATGGAGGATGCACCTGTTCACAGTCTGAAATAAAAATCAAAGGAAATATTTTTTATCACAGCAATTGAAACTGCAATTACATTTTATTCCATTCCGCATACTTGTCACACATAATACTTTCTGGTTACTTAAGCTCCACTACAGTCCTCTCTCTCGTATTTTTAACTGTTTTTTATCCTATGCAGAAAATGATGGATGCAGACAATAAGCATCCCTATTTTGAATAAAGTTAGAAGCAAACAATAAAATAATTAATTATGTACTAACACACCACTTTCTTTAAAATATGCAAAATTAATTTGTGAAAACAGACAAAAGATGCAAGGTCATTTTCTTAAGAATGAATTAATATAAAGATCTGTTACATAAAATATCTTCCCTTTTCAAGATCAAGTGAACACAAATTCTCTCGTTCTAAGCTAGATGCTAGATTAGACCACCATATCTACAAAATGTGTGAATATCACCAAGCCAATCCTAGTATCATTATGTTAGTTTCAACAGCTTTGTGTATGACATCTGATATGTGCATTTTATTCAATGCATTGGAACCCCTGGGATTCAAACCTGAGACTGGCATCTGTAGGCAGAAGCCCAGGATTCAATGCCACTGCACTGTTGGGTAAATGCCACTCAACCTAATGGGGGACTCAGTGACTTGGGCGGGGGAGAGGAGGCAGAGACAGTGGGATCAAAAAGTGCCTGATTGGAGAGGTATAAAACCCCACTTCCTACAGAATCTTGTCCAGGCAACAGCCCCGTAAGGTGTTGTTGTCTTGAACTTTCCCACTTACACTTTGATTCCTGTCTTTGACATCTTGGCCTTCATCACCTGTTCCCCTGACCACAACTATGTCTTGACACTTGATTTTAACACTCTGGCAACTAAACAGATACCTGGCTCTGACCATGGTTATTTAGGTTTTGGTAAACCCCAGACTCTGGTCCAATTGTTCTAGTCCATGCTTATTGTTCCTGGTTTCCTATTCCCTGGGTCATGCTTTCTCAATTTCTGGCTTCATCCTTGTTCCTGGGTCCTGCCTATTGACCCCTCTGTTTCAGATTGCCTAGCTAGCTCCTGACTTAATTAAGTGACCACCTACATCCTGGCTGTAAGCCTGATAAAGATGTCACACCCATAACTGGAAGAGTTATGATAGCACAACTTTTAAATGTAGACTTTATTTAATGAAGAATGTGTGTTCACTTTATTGTGAAAAGGGAAAATATTATGTATGTAACAGATTTATATTAATGCAGCCACTGGTCAGAATTGCAGCATTTTCTATTGTCATGCCATAGAAAAAGTATGCAAGTAACCCTTAACTTGCACATAATTAAAGCTAGGAAAGCATTACTATTTGTATCTTACAAATGGCTCAAAGAGGTCGTGACATGCCCAAAATACCACAGGCAAAGGCAGAGTAAGCAGTAGATCCACAGAAGACTCTCAGAATTTTACATAGGTAGGAGCTTATTTTTTTTAAGGGGCACAATCACGTTATTTTATAATTGAATGCATTTTTATCTACTCTTTTATAAAAGATATATTTCAGATATTCTGGATCTAATTAAATTATACATATGCCATACCCCTTGGGAACATAATGACATATACACTCAAAATTCAGTCCGAATGATAAGTAAGTGTCAAAACATAAGCAATTGCCATTAAGCTTGGTAAATTATGTGCATTTAAAAACCTTCATCTTCAAAATCTGTAAAACAAAGTAAACCCCCCCAAACCTACAATGTAAAGTTTCAAACATAAATAAACAAGAGCCAAGACATCAGAGACAAGGTTTTATTTAAAATCAGGGGTGTCAAACTCATCTGGCCCTCTGAGCCAGTTGAGTTGCCTGGGACCAGTCAACAGAACAGATGAATGGTGTGGAGCTGGCCCCTTGCGCTGGGTCAGGTCCATGAACAACACTCCCGCACATGCCTGCTGGATGCAGAATTTGCTTTAGCCAGTCCAGGACTACACCATATGTGGTGCCTGCTCTGACCAAACTGAGATAGGACTGGCATGCAATGTTTGCTTCAGCTGGTTTGGGTTGTATGTCCTGTGTAGGGCAGGTCCCTGACTGGCTGGAATGGGTGCTGTATATGGTGTAGTCCTAGACTGGCCAGATTGTGCACTGGATCTAGCTTGCGGGAGACCCACAGAGCCATCCCCGCTTCCTTTTGCACTTGCTAGATTAGTGCCTAATCCAGGATTTGTACTGCAGATAGTGCCAACCCAAGACCGACCAGAGTTGGTGCTGGGTACAGCAGTCCTGGAGGCACCATGGGTGCTGGATCTGGTATGTGTGGGAAGGAAGCAGTCCTGGACTGGCCCTGTATGGGACCAACACTTAGGGCCAGATGATGCGACTGCACAGGCCATATTTTGGATACCCATGCTTTAAAGGTAACACAATTTATACCTTATACTCCTGTGTCATACTGTGTAAGAACTTGTAACTATAAATGTCTTGAATTTTGTCAGATAGCATTTATTACTATAACTTTAAAAATATTATTTTATTAATAAATTGCTCAAGATTAATTAATTATTCCTATGAGTTAGTGTGCATACAATACTATATATTCCTCATCTACATTTTACTCAGCTCCACTATATTTGATTAATTTCTTCTGATATATCTGTAACCAGTCTAGCTTTACTATAAGGAAATTATAGCTTTAATCTTTTCAACAGCAAAATAAATTCAGAGAAACTCTAGACAGAGGTATATATGTTACTGACCTGAAATGTATAACTTAAGATGGCATATTTGTTTTACAGTGTTATTAATGTGGATGTTATTATTAATTATTAATATTATTATTGTGATATATAAAATATTATTATTAGCACTGCTATTATTATCATTGATGTCATCATAATTACTTATTTATTAATGTAGATATCAGTGTAATATCTTGAAATGGGATCAAATACAGACTCGCTATAGGCTTCTGACTATAACTTGCATACACAATCACTGTTCAAGGCATAAGAAAGGCACTATTAACAGCGAACCCTGATAGAAGCACCAGTTGTGTGTTTCATATTTTGAGTGCACAAATTTAGATGCTGGGTTTCATCCTCAGGTCTCTTTCTCCATTTGTCTTCATTGGCTAAAACTGGCCTGTACAAATTCTCACAACAAAACATATCTTATAGGAAAAACCTTTTTTTAAAATAATTTTGCTATAAAGTACGTAACTTTCCAAAAAAAATTCTACACCATAAGAGGAAAATATATGTTCCTACAAAGAGCAATAAGGAAAAAAATCCAAACATATAGTACAAACCCTTACTAATTAAATTTTTTCTTAAAACAAATAGTTTAAACTAAAAATGGAAAAACCGGGGGGAAGGGGGGGGGAAGGGGGTAAAGAAATACTACTTACCAACATCTGATTTCCCTGCATGTAATTCTGAAGTACGGTTTCCCTCTGCAATGTAAACTGGAAAACTTGAACATTCAAGGTATAGCTGACATGCAGCAATAAAGGCAGAAAGGTATTCTTTTGATGGTAATTTTTTGTTTATTTTTTTCCCTTTAGCATCTCCTTGTGATTCTCTCTCCCATTTTGCTGGTTGTCCTTGCTCTTTAGTATGGTCCTGTTGAAGGTCTGCTGCCAAAGACTGAGACAAGGAATTATTCTGAATGATATACAGGTTGATAAATCTGGTTAAAAACTGTTGGACATACTCCAAGCAGCACTGCATTGCAGTCTTTTGGATCGTCTTCCCATTTCGAGTGGCTGCTCCCTGTGTTATGGAAGGGGGCTGTACAATGGTTTCTTCAGATCCCACAGTTGATGCTGTTTCAGTCTCTGAGGATGTGCTACCTATAATAGGGATACCAGCAGCTCCATGACATTCACTCACTGCTCTATCAATATCATCAGCTGTGTCTGCTTGGTACTGTACAAACTCAGTGAATCCACTTTCTGATGATCGACTGCTTGGAGGATTTTCACCATCTTCAAATACATCATTAGGATTTTCAAGTGAAACTGATGGCACCTAATTGAGACAAAAGTATGTATAGCCACATATTACAAAGTAACAATGAATGTCAATAATTAGCAATAAGAAATTAACTTAGTTCCCATTTTGGAAACTATGGCACTCTAGAAGTTCCAGCACATTATAAAGTTTTAAATTATGCCTATTGTATTCTTTTACCACTGCATTCTAGTGCACTTGTTCTTCATCTATTTTTGATGCCTTGCAGCATTGTTGGTCATGTTAAAAATCAAACTTAGAACTCTCAAAAATGTATTTATAATAGATAATATCAACTATAAAAGAAGCAAATATTACTTATCAAGTTAAAAAAGTAATTAAAAAAGTTTTAAGATATATAATTAATATGCTGACATGGCAGGAGAGAAAGGATCAACATGGTAAATATAATTATTTGAAAAAGCATTTGAAATGTGTATACATAAGATATTATTATTAATTTATACAGCACTTTATGCCAAAATGCCAACATGCCAAACCAATATAATTTCTTCTTTATAACAGGAAGCAAGGCACTAAATTACAGCTTAATTAATGGTTATTTTGGGTACTAGAGGGATATATTGAGTTTTAAGATTTGCTTTTAGAAGACCAAAATAATTATCTGTTTATGAGTGCAGCAGTTTTCCAATTAAGTACACTATAAAAGATGCAAGTGCATGGAGGCATTTAAAAGGAGATGTCAAAACAGAGGCTTCAGAAGATGGAAGAAAGTGGGAAGAGATACTAGAAACAATGGCCAAAAATTGATGGTGAGCAGATTTAGGTTGGACATTAGAAAGACCTTATTCACAGTAAGGGTTGCCAGAATCTGGAATGGTCTTCCAAGGGAGGTGGTGCTCTCCTCTACCTTGGGGGTCTTCAAGAGGAGACTGGACAAGCATCTAGCTAGGGTCGTCTGAACCCAGCGCTCTTTCCTGCCTAGGGCAGGGTGTCGGACTTGATGACCTACTGAGGTCTCTTCCAACCCTAACATCTATGACTCTATAATCACAGATAGTTTTACATAATGTCATTGTACAAGTAAATAATTACATTAAAGTTTATTAATTAATTTTGATTAAATTCTGCAGGTGCATTGTTGACATGGGCTTCCCAGTTATAACTGTTAACTTCTGTAGGATGAACCAGTTTCTTGCAATATAAAGTATTAAGTACATAAATTCCTTGCAAAACAAAAAGCAAAAAAAAAATACCACACACAAAAACTGCTTAATTTAGCAGCAAAATTTTTAAAGCTCCAAAAAGTATAAAAATTTTTCTGTTTCTTAAACAAAAACACTATTAATTATCGAGTTATTATACCTTCTCTATCAAATGTAAAATTTAAATTTCAGTATCTTTTTCATAAAACCAAAACCTAATCTATAAACAAGTCTAAAGTATCTCAATACAGAGCACACCATTATTATTAAATTTATAACTTAAGTGTATCACCTAGAATATTTCCTCCCTTACCCAAGATATGGAATACATAAAAAAGTGAAGTGAGGAATTTTCTTCCTGTAGTTGTGAAAAGAGAAATGCACAGTTTGATTGAAAATAGCCGACTGCTGATGAGATCAGACAGAAATGTACATTTTTAGGAATAGAAAAGAATAATTACTTATGCTACAAAAAAGAAGTTTTTTGAGATGTGTTACCTCCGTGGGTGTGCATATTGTAGGCGTACACTATAGGTATGCAATATTGCAGGGCTGTCCAATTTTAAAGTGCCTGGGGACCACATGCCCCACAGGTCACACCAGTGGGGGCTGCATATCATAGGCGCACCACGCCACAGGGATCACAGGCCCTCAGGCTGCATGCCCTGTGCAAGCTGACATGGGCAGGTGCCCCTCACCCTGCTGTACCAAAAGTATAGGCAGGTATTCCCCAGTGCAGTACAGCAACTCACTTCACCTTAAGCTCCCTGAGGGCTCCCTCTGTGGCATCATGTCAAACATGCACTCCAGAATGTTCCCCTGGCACCATGTAAAACCTGGGGGAGGGAGAGAAAGTCCCGAAACAACCAGGCTGCTCTTAAAGCAGCCAGAGCAACAGGAGCAGCTGCAGGTGTGTGGGAGCCTGGGGGCCACATACTAATCCCTCATGGTCCCATAGGCTGCCAGGTTGATATCAGTGCCCACTGTGACAGCCCTTCTGCCCTGTGTGCCCCCAAAAGCACTACAGTGGTGAGCAAAAGTGATAAGTTGGCCTCCACCTCCACTTAGTTCCTTTGACAATAAGGATCAACAGAGCTTCCAATTAGTCATTAAACAAAGGAGTTGCAGGGGTAAACGTATGAACAGCAACCCAGGTAGTGGCCCCACATATTTCAAATATCATTATCCAAAACATACTCAGATAAGTTTTGAATGGGAAAAGTTATTCTCTAATTCAGGGGTGAAAAACCTACAGTCCACAAGCCAGAAACTGTCCCTGGCAAGATTTAATTCAGCCTATTTAGGGAAGTAGCAGTGCCAAGGTTGAAAGTGGCTGCAGCCTGTGTTAGGGCTCAGTTGTGTGAATGTGGGCCCACTGTTGACAAAAGTTTGCTGACCCCTGCTCTAGTTCTTTGTAAAAGCCATGGACAGGCCGGAGGAAGGTATGAATGACTTCACTGTGCCATTAAAAGACAATGTCTTTACCATATTTAATGTGTGAAATCTTGCTTCACAAGGGATGGGATAAAGCTTCAGGAAGAAAATTAGTAACTGGATAAATTGATTGAGGCAAAAATCCGAAGGTGCCTCAGGAAGAAAACTGGGGTGAGGCCTAAAGATGATCCTGTCCTTAAAAATATGCCGTACAGAGGAACAGACATGGGGCCTTTGATTTCTTCTATTCTTCTACTTGAAGTGGTATCCACAACTTGCTAGAAAGAGCAGTTGCCATAGGTTCAAGAAAGGCTTTATTATGTTAATGAGGGTTAAGCTGAGATCCTAGAAAGAGAAGGCTCCTTCATAGCCCTGGGTAGGATCTTTCAAGGAATTTCAACAGGATGAACCCAGGTGGTGGTTAGTAGAAAACTGCTGCTAAATATGCCATACAAGAGAGTCTGCATTACATTTGGGTAAGCAGATAGTTCAGGTCCATAAGAATTGATGTTAGTAACAAAGATTTATCACTCAAACAGTGAGAGAAAAAACGTCTTCCATTTACACGTGCAGATGGAAGGTTTCCTACTTTTTAGAAGGCAGTTTTCAAATGGGCTGCTTCTTGCCAGCAAGCACCCAGACTACCAGTTGCAGGTCCTGGGTCTGAGAAATTAACTCTGGAAAAACTAGCAAAGAGATCAGTGATGTCAGGTCACAGAATCAAAAATCTCTTAATCGTGCTAAGGCTATTATAATCTCACAGCCTGAATCCTGTTTCACTTTTCTGATAACCAAGAGCCTCAGCAGAAAAGGAGGGAAGACAAACTGTCCCAGTGGCCACTGAACAAGAAAACTGTGTCAAGAACTGGGTTCATGAGCCCCTCTCTCTAGAGGGACATATCTAGCACTTGTCACTATGATGGGAAGTAAACTCCCACCTGTGGAAGATGTGGAAAAAACAGACCATTTACAATTCTATGAAAAATTCCTGATGACTTATGCCAGTAGAGTATCTCATAGGAACAGAAAAGCAGGCAGTCACTGAAGTAATGTGTTAGAACATCCCCCCAGTTCCAGAGATGTTTTAGTGCCTAGCAGAATGGATGTTTGCCAGGATATTAGTAAAAGACTTCAGATGCCACACAGAAACCAACTAGCAGAACTCTATAACAGTAGTTCAAATCTTTACAAACTACAAGTATCAGTCTGCAACTGATACTCCTTGATATTCCCTGTCCCTGGAAAACAGAAAAGAAAAAAAAGCATGAGGAACTTAGAGATGCACAGTATAGCAACACTACCATTGTATATGGGCAAAAAATCCTCTGGAAGGACTCTGAAAGAAACAAAGTTAGATTTTTCAAGAGTGCTTGCTATAAGCCTGATCTGGTACTTCTTGAAATCAGTGGTAAATGTCCTAATGACTACTACACTGTAAGCAGAGTTAGGCTTATCTTGAGTATTTTGAAAATTCCACTTTTTACCTTTTTCAGAAAAGAACATATTGTACAACTCACAGAGGATATGGGTAGGGACCTACCAAATTCATGGTTGGGCAATTTTTATGGAAACTTGCATTCAGGTGAGCTCTATGAAAAAAGATGGGCTCCACAAAATTGGGCAGGCTCCATGATTTTGGTGGGCTTGCTGAAAAAAACAACACCTTACTGAAAATAAAATGGCATCTCCCACTGTGGAGCCAGCAGTCCTTGTGGCCATTGTGGCCTGGCTGTGCAATACACTATGGGGAGGAGAACTGCTGGCTGGAAGGGCTGCCAGCAAGATGGCTGCTGCCCTGCCCCTCACCGCTGACTGGCTGAGAGGGCTGCCTGTTGTATGGCCCACCCTTCTCCACCAATCAACAGCAAGAGGTGGGGCCACATGATGGACAGCCTTTGCAACCAATTAGTGGGAAAGGGTGGGGCTGCATGGCAGGCAGTCCTTGCAGCCAATCGGCAGCACAGGGTGTGACCACTGGGGCTCCTCGACCAATCAGAGGCAGGGGAGTGAGGGGAGCTGTGCTCAGCCCATGAAAACGCCTGCTGGTCCTGAGATCTACCCATGAAATCAGCCAGTTGCCTCCCTGAGTTAGGAAGACGCCTAGATATAAGTTTATTACCTTTTTATCTTCCCATTCTTTGATGGAGCTGTTTTGTCCACTTGGAAGCTGCAAAATACCATCTGTGCCTGCAGACAACAGTGGAGGTTGAACCTTACTAAGGATCTTTGAGCAGAGTCTGAGGGAATCAGTTAGTTCAGACAAGTGCAAAGTATGAAGATGGCTTGTCAATGCAGAAATCATTCTAAGCAACAACTGAGGCAAGTGCTCCGTCTGTATTTCAATATAGGTTTCCTAACAAAAAGACAATAAAATTAAGAATATGTCTTTAAACCCCATCCCAAACTTACTTATAGTCCCATTATTATTCAATTAATCTTATTTTAAGCTTCTTAAAAATAAAGAAGGCAAACAAAATCTAGCAGTTCAAAATGTCAACTATATTTTACACTAACTTTATGGGACAGAAAGAAGGATATTTTAGGATAGCTTGTAATGAAAATATTCATGCATTATTACCATTCTAGTCCTTTAATCAACAACACAAAGACATTACAACATTTCTTATAACAATGCTGGAATTAAAAATTCTATTTTTCTTTGTATTTTACTTTCTTTAAAATATGGAATTAAGAATGAAATGTAACAAGTCAGTAAAAACTAAAGGGAAAACAGGCTGAATGTCATACCTGACACAGCACTCTCATACTTCTAGTAGGCTTTGAAATGAGAAAGCAAAGAATTGAGGAGAAGACAGATATACAAAAAACAGTTCCAAAAGTCTTCACTAAGTTAAGCAATGCTAATAAAGAAACAATAAATATCTTATTCTGATATTCAAGAGAACTAATATCAAAATAAAATGTGCCTTCTAAACTATTATATAAAATACATATAAACTACTGCAAAGTAAGCAGGTACATTTGTAACTAATATAGAGCAGACTTTAAAGAAGAGCAGGGCTAAACTCAAAATAAAATCAGTTAACCAAAGAACTTGTAGGCTTATGCATCAGAAGAACAAAAACTGATTTATTGTATGTAATAGGATCCAGAAAATGTACTTCGACATTTTTTTAAACTTCTGAAGCAGGGGTGTCAAATACGTGGCCCGTGGGTCAGATCCAAACCATGGAGCCATGTCATCTGCCCTACAAGGCTCCTGGAGGGGCCAGGAATTTGGAAGCAGCGGAAGTGGGGATGGGACCCGCTGCCAAAAAGGAGCCTTTTTTTTAACCCCCATGGCTCCCTTTTGCTCTGTTTCTTCACCATGTCCAGATCCAGCCTACAAGGAGGCTCATGGTACAGATTTGGCCCATGAAGAGCCCTGCAGTCCAGATCCAGCTCAAGGGGTTATTGGATGAGTTTGATGCCACTGTTCTAAAGTAACGAACTATTTTATACAAAATATTCCTGGTTTTGCTCAAGGTTAATTCTCAAAAGTACTGTCCTCATATACCTACAAATGATGAGTAACAGTCTTACCAAAGAAACTATATCCAACAAAAAGTCCACTAGTAGGCAGAAATTGGTCAGAGGTAGCTCAGATGGCTCGCTACCACGTCCAGGCCCGGTGTGAAGTCTAGCATGCAGTGTCCTCCTGTGAAATTAAAATAAATTTGTGCAGTCCTTTTGTTTCATTTATAGGCTTAGTTACATAACAAGTTAAGGCACAGCTGTACACATCAAAGAATGGAATGATGTTTTATTAAAACTATGTTTTAATTTAAATTAAATCTATTTTAGTAAATCCAGATGGACTATGTTCTTTCAGCAGTACTTGCATTTCACCCTACAACTTGTGTTGATGATCAAAAATCTGCTATTCCAGTCATTATCTATTCAAGCATATTTTTTTTACAGTGAGAGATTTAAGAGCTCAGTCATTTCAGTTTATCAAAACAAACAGTGAGAGGTGACTTGAATACTATATGCAAGTGCCTCCACAAGGAGGAAATTCTAAGTACTAAAGGGATTTTAATTTAATAAAAAAAAATATAACAAGAACTACTGGCTGAAGCTAGGCAAATTTTTGACAATGAGGGGGATTAATCATTGGATCAATTAACCAAGAAGGTGATGGATTCTTTATCACTTGGTGTCTTCAAATCAAGATTCAGTGTCTTTCCAGAAAATATTGTAGTTGCACAAATTAAGTAACTGGATGAAATTCAATGGCCTATGAAACATAGATGGTGAGAACAGATGATTCAGTCTGACAATAACCACTAGGAACTTATGAATAATGTATGAAAAAAACTCACTGAAATAAAGACAGATCTTGTCCAGGGTGGAAATACTATTTACAGATTTAAAAAAAAAACCCTGACTTCTCTACACAACACAGTCAAGACATCCAGACATTAGAGTAACAAGCAACTATTTATACTAAAATCCCAATATACTCCTCCCTTGACAGAAGGCTGGTTTTGCTCATCAGGCATTTTGATTTAGTTTAATATCCTAAAACTGGAAGAAAAAATCCCAGGGTATTTTATGCACGTTTAATAGTAACATGTGTCCATACATTAGCCTTGAGCATCGCTCAAGTGTCCCATTGCCATAATTCTGATTCAGCGTGAAGCAATCTAGCTAAAACCATTCTTTGCCTTTTTTTCCAAAGGATTTTCCAATTCACACTGAAGCAGCATTTGAAGAATATTAGTATACATCAATGAAAAAAACCTGAAGGTACTAAGAAAAATCTCAATCTCAGGAAGTAGACTTGGTCTACATTTTAAATTTGGGCCATCATAATTTTTCCGATTATGGGTGCGACATTCTTGTTTACACTGAAATGGTCAGCTCCCCTCTCCCCACCCCATGACACTGTTTTGAGAACATTGAAAATGCAGATACTGTTCTATAAATATAAAGGTGACACAGAGTATGGCAAGACACATATTAAAAGCACTCCAAGTGTTTTTTTGATGGATCAATAGCATAGGGAGGTACAGTAGCCTCCCACCAAACCTGTTCTTAGTTTGCAGAGGTTGGAGGACTGGAAGGGTAGTGATCCCAGAACCCAGTTAGTCTGACCAACAAACCAATTGTGTGCTTGCTAAGCAGACAGAAACAATCTGTAAAGTGTGTTAAAGTTATCCCTGTTCATCCAGTGTTAGTAGAAATGCCAAACTGTTATCTGCCCATTCATATTTAATTGCTAAAATGTTTAAGTTTCTTAGCAAGTAATAAAAATTACATCTGTCCACCTTCTTAAATTATTATACTAAATCCTCTTCCCATGGGGAACAGCAATCCTTATATAAAGTACCTTTGCACCAATATAACAGCATCCATGCTGAAAGAACTGCACCACCTTAACAACACAAATAATGCTAAAAGGGTACAATGTTCTAGTATTGAACTTAACACTTGAGAATGTCTAGTAGGGTACCTTACCCATTGCCCTGCCAATGCACAAACAGGAGACAGCCAGATCCAATTTTACACTTACAGGAATTAAACAGTGTAACTTACCTACAACATTCTTCAAACCAACGAGCAACATAATCCCACATATAATAAGGCTCAAAGGAATTAAAGAGAAGATTGGCAGTTTTAATCAGCTCTGCTGTTTTCTTGTTTTCCCTCAGTTTGCTAAAAACAAAGAGAAATAATGTCATTTAATGTGTATTGTTACACATCATGTTAAAAGTTATTGCATAATTCTAATACTACATATTGATATAATATATATGCTGATATTAATACAGTAGTTACTTCGGCAGCTCATCAGCTGAGTGTGTACAGTTACCTTTCCCACCATGACCTGGCATGACTGTCCTGCTGCTCATCATTCCCTGTGTCTGTATTTCCTTTCCTTCTCTATGTACTTTTCCTGGATTTAGTTTCCCATTTTCATTTTAATATTTCTTTATTCCTCACCCCTTGTTGTTTTCTCAGTTATCCTTTCCTCCAGACTTTCCACCATCCAGTTTCCTTGTCTTTGCTTTAAATTGTCCTCTCTACCTGATGCTCTCTCCCATCCTGTAGTTTTGTTCTTTCTTAATAACTTTGCTTTCTAAGAATTTCCCATCTCTTAGTGTCTCCCTACGTGCAAGACAAGAAGCTCCTCAAGCTAGTGCCTGCCTGTGCCACCTCTCAACTACTGGCAACTGAAAAAGCTTTTCTTCACATTTCTCAAGACAAATAATGTTCTTCATATTCCAGTATTAACTGGACACTTGCACTAAATATTCCAAAATAACGTCATTGATACTGGAACTATTTTCGCACAGTAAAAATTAAAAATTATAACTAGTGACCATAGGTCATCACGCTTTTGGGCCTTAATGCAAAGCTTTAAGATCATTGGGAGCTCTGCCTTTAACTCTAAAAGGAGCAGAGGCAGGCTCCTACTCATTGCTACAAGTTTAGCATGCCTTCCAGCCACAAACAATATTTGATATCTATTATTTTTATAAGTTTAGATTTAAACCTCAGAGTGTTTTCTGCTAAGGAATTAGTATATGTTAAACTCTCTCTTCTTGCAATCCACCTGCTTAGCTGTGTGTGGTCTTTATTGAAGGAAGGTTCCACCTGTAGATCCAGCTCTGCTTTACACTGTGTATACAACGTTCTAAATACTTCAATCAGTACATCTTCTAAGATTGCAGGCCCTAAAATAAATACAAGAAATAACTGCAATGATAATCTTGCATTTAATGATACTGCAATAATGAGTATCTGAATCCTAATCATTAGCTGCTATCACAGCTTTGTTTATTAAAACCACAGAATAATTTTACTCAGTTATTGTAAAAAGCGGAACAATGCCAGAATTTTTTTTTTATGCTCCTATGCACATTAGAATTTAATACTGTACATGTTTTATACAATGGGATATGCAGGATAATTATCTGTGATCCCTAATTAGTTATGGGAATAAATCCTGACCCATCATGATAAAAATTCATCTAAGTATATAATGTAAGCATTATGGCCAGGTACAGACATTACACTTTTACTGGTATAAGTGACTGGAAACCAGTCGATACCCATAACAGAAGTTCAGCACACAAAGCCAGGCTATAGCCATTAAAGAACAGAAATTCAGAGCACACAGACTGGTTTAAAAATGTCAGAACCCAGTCTAATATTTAATGGTGGGGGGCAGCAATGGGCCTAATCTAGGCCAGCAGGAAAGGGGGTCTGCACCTTGGTGTAACACAAGCTGAATAACACAGATCAGATATAACTCTGCCCTGGAGAGGTGTTAACTTTGAGCTGCTGAACGGATGCTCAGAACCAGGGGCAATGAATAGGGGGTGCATATGCACCCCCTGCCAGGCCATGCTCCATTTAGCCGGCAGGCAAGGGGGCAGGCGGGAGTACCAGTGTTCTCTCTGTGAGTGCTGGCTGGGGCCGCTGGGGGCCCACCCCACCCCAGTCAGTGGGATCAGCCGCTGGGGGACCCCCTGCCAATCGCTGACTCGTGTCAGGGGGGCATGTGCCCCCCCCAACTCAAGAGGCACCAGACGCCCATGCTTAGAACCAGTTTCAGGTATTAATGTGTGGGTTAAGAGCTCCAGGAGCTGCCCCAAATTACTGTGTAACAAGGCCCTCTGTTAGCCCTGTTGAAGCAATTTGCAAACATGATCCCTTTAATGCTGCATACTCCATGAAATCTCAGTGTGGGCAGTGTCATTAATGATTTAAACTGCCTGGCCCAGAAATCATGAGCAATTGAGAAAAAGTCAAACTATAAAATCAAAAACATAGCCTGGTGTATTGGTCTCTGTAAATTGGCATTTTTGTTGTCCTCCCCACCCTCCCCCTACGTTTAAAGGGTTGCTTTACTTTTGTCTTCTGCTTCAAAAATGAGGACAAAATAAAGTAAACATATGCTTCCATTTTGCATATCTCAAAACGATGTTTTAGGGGTGGTGGAACAGATTTAAAATGGAATATGTGGTTTTATTGATGTTTAAGTTGCATGCAAAAACACATCATCCAAAAAAAAAGAAAAAGAAAAAATTAGTAACAAACATTCTTGGTAAGAGGCATCATCATTCCATCCACATGCATCTTTTATCCACATCCTCTCCATTTTCACTTGCATCTCATCACTAGTAATGCTTACAAATATTAAGCAAAATTTAATTACTCCTTTTTGTTAAAAAGGCTACAGATTTTCAAAGCCACATGACCTTTATTTATGAATTTTTCTTGTGCATTAGAACAATTGGGATGCATCATGTTTTTAAAGAAGTCTTATACATACATTTGCATATATCAGGAGAAATAAGAATAAGCCTAGGAATCCATAAAACTGTAATTACTGAGACATTTATTTTTTTTTAATAGAGTACTACCAGCTTTGACTTGTTTTTCATAGATATTTAAAATCTAAAATAATATTCTTTGCAGTACTGTAACACCTTTGCAATGATACTTTTACTTCAGATTTTCTGCAACAATAGCAAAACTGTTAAGATTTCCTGGAAGGTAAGAAAGAAATAAACAATCGTCTTAAGAAATGCTACAGTTCAACTCTACCAATTATTTACTGGAGGCTTCTTCTTCTTTAACCTGTTAGCAAAGCAAAATGAAAAATGCAGTAAACGCTCAAAAAGTTTTTGGGAGAAGTACCTAGTTCAGGCTTATCCAGTAAACTGATAAGAATCCGAAAAGGCTTCAGGTCTTGCATTAGTGTACTCTCCTCTCCATGTCCGTTAACTTGTAAGATTCCCACCATTGCCTATGAAAAGCACAACCAGATCAGGAAAAAAAAAAAAACCCAAGAAGGAAACCAATTCTGTCAAATGGTTCAGCGCAAATCATATAAAAGGGAAATTATTTTTAGTGGAGGAAATTGTTCTCTCAACTCATGCAGCTCTCTTCATACTTATTCAGTAGGTTCGTTCCCCCGCCCCCTCCGGAAGTCATATTCTGTTCCACAGTTTGCTTGTTCTAATATTTGTAGAGGTTGAGGAATACACAACAAAGTGGTATTAATAGATGCTTATTTAAAAATCTTTGAAAGTAATATAGGTAAGGGAGACAAATGATCAAGAAACTTCCTGAGAACCTAAGAACTTTTAAAAAACAGTGCTGAATAAAATAGTAATCTACCTATCCAGGATGAACCTTGCCAGGGTAGAAGACCTTGCTAACAGTGAAAGCTTCAAAAAAGGAACAATGGGAAAAACATTGAAACCCTATCTTGAAGTTCTTTATTCTATGATATCAACTGCAGAAAAAAAACTAGCTAGACTCTCACAAAGTCTACTTGGTTTCTCTCTGCAGCTGACACAGCTGTCTGAGTAGGAATTATTCCATTTCTTCTACAAGTTCTAAAAAAGAGAAAAGGGAAAAAGGAAAGAGAGAAGAAGAAGAAGAACA
>NW_017729027.1:7077789-7088017 GCF_001723915.1 Gavialis gangeticus
TATCTGTACTGCAACATTTTATATAAGCAGTGGTGGGGAGAGGAGGAATGAGACAGAAAAAAGGCTTGATCTTATCTGCTAAAAGGTGATAATCACTTACTATCTTGGAAAATCTTCTCTATCTGAACATGCTTTTAAATGAGTAGATTTTCCATCTTACAAACAACAAGAGAATCCCCAAATCTGAGGAAAATACAAAAGGAGAGAAAACAAGACTGAAAGACAGAGAAAAGGAGAAAGCAATATTTTTGAAAGGCCTTCTCTCACGGTATTAAACCAGGGGCAGGCAAAATCTGGCCTACCAGGCCATTCTATCCAGCCTGCAAAAATTAGAAAATATTTATCACATGGCTCCTGGCTGCATGGCTAGACTAGGAAGCATGGGGCCGTGCCGGTACAGTGGGTGTGTGCGTCCACAGGCAGGGGCAAAGAGAGAGTGTGTATGTAAGCAGGAGAAGAGTGTGTGTCTATGCAGCGGCAGAGAGCGTGTGTGTGTGTACAGGCAGAGAGAGAGCGAGTGTGTGCACATGTGTGTATAGGCAGGGTCAAAGTGTGTGTGTGTGTTCATTCGTAGGGCGAGTCCCAAATGCACACCCCACCATACACATGTACCGACACCCCCCCTCACACTGCCATACACACAGACCCCCACACCCACATTGCCTCACATACCCTAGTCACCTCCCCCACACAGTCCCCCACAAATCCCATACCCATCCACACCCATACGATTCCTTTCATACGATCCACACGATTTCTTTGCCTCCGTCTTCCTAAGTAGGAACCAGAACAGTCACCTCCCTGCTGGGCCCACTTCAGGCCCCGGGGGAGGCACACCTGGGCCAAGGGTTAGCGAGGACTTAGTTAGGGAGCTTCTGGAAGGGCTGGATGTATTCAAGTCAGCCGGTCCGGATGATATCCACCCTAGAGTTCTAAAGGAACTGGCCGAGGTCATTGCAAGTCCCCTGGCACGGCTTTATGAGCACTCATGGTGCACTGGAGAGGTGCTGGAAGACTGGAAGAGGGCCAATGTGGTTCCAATCTTCAAAAAAGGGAGGAAGGAGGACCCAGGAAACTATAGGCCAGTTAGTCTTACCTCGATCCTAGGCAAGCTGTTTGAGAAAATAATTCTGGCACACATCCAGGAGGGGCCAGCAGGGGACTGCATGCTTAGGGGCAATCAGCACGGGTTCATCAGTGGCAGGTCCTGTCAGACCAACCTGGTGGCTTTTTATGATCAGATCACCAGATCATTAGATGCAGGGGTAGCAGTGGACATAGTCTTCCTGGACTTCCGGAAGGCTTTTGACACTGTCTCTCACCCCGTTCTCATTAAGAAAATGGGAGGCTGTGGTGTAGACACCCACACAGTCAAATGGGTCGCCAACTGGCTGGAGGGCCGCACCCAGAGGGTGGTAGTGGATGGGTCCTTCTCAACCTGGAAGGACGTGGGCAGTGGGGTTCCGCAGGGCTCGGTCCTCGGGCCCGCACTGTTCAACATCTTCATCAGTGATTTGGACGAGGGGGTGAAAAGCACCCTGTTCAAATTTGCTGATGACACTAAGATGTGGGGGGACGTGGGCACACTAGAAGGAAGAAGCAGGCTACAATCGGACCTGGACAGGTTACAAGGGTGGGCGGATAAGAATAGGATGGGTTTCAACACAGACAAGTGCAAGGTGATGCACCTGGGGAGGAACAACCGGCACCATACCTACAGGTTAGGGAACTCCCCTCTTGTCAGCACGGAGGCGGAAAAGGATCTTGGAGTCATCATTGACTCCAAGATGAACATGGGTCGGCAGTGTGGGGAGGCAGTTAGGAAGGCCAACCGTACCTTGTCATGCATCCACAGATGCATCTCGAGCAGGTCCAGAGAGGTGATCCTCCCCCTTTATGCGGCACTGGTCAGGCCGCAGTTGGAGTACTGCGTCCAGTTCTGGGCGCCGCACTTCAAGAGGGATGTGGACAGCATAGAGAGGGTCCAGAGGAGGGCCACTCGCATGATCAGGGGACTGCAGGGCAGGCCCTATGAGGAGAGACTACGGGACCTGAACCTGTTCAGCCTCCACAAGAGAAGGCTGAGGGGGGATCTTGTGGCCTGTTACAAACTGGTCAGGGGGGATCAGAAGGCATTGGGGGAGTCACTGTTCCCCCAAGCACAGCCAGGAGTGACCAGGAACAACGGTCACAAGCTAGCAGAGGGTAGATTTAGGTTAGACATCAGAAGGCGCTATTTCACGGTCAGGGCGGCTAGGGTCTGGAACCAACTTCCAAGGGAGGTGGTGCAGGCTCCTACCCTGGGGGTTTTTAAGAAGAGGTTAGATGAACACCTTGCTGGGGTCGTTTGACCCCAGTACTCTTTCCTGCCATGGCAGGGGGTCGGACTAAATGATCTTCTCAGGTCCCTTCCGACCCTAGAAACTATGAAACTATATCCACACACACACTCCCACACGCTGGCTCACCCCACATACCCACACACCCACAGCCCCCCACAAACCTATACCCACCCCCCACAATATACAAGAGTAAGACTTAAATTTTAAGCTATTCTATAATCACCTCTATGTACACTACACAAACAAGGGCAAAAATATTTTTTGAAATCAAATTAATAAATGCTTTAGGTGTTCATTTTTTAGAATATGATTTGGTACTTTTCTGGTTCTGAGATGGCAAAACCCCTTGCTGAAAGGAATATTTCTGGGGTCAAGGGGAGGGACTTCTGATGGCAAAGGTCAGGGGCTAGGGGGTGGCACTTCTGGTCCCAAGATGGCAACCAGGGGGCAGGGCACCTATCAAGGGGCAGGGCAACCCATGTGGCCCTTGACAGCTTGCCAAAACTCGGTAAGCAGCCCTCCACCCGAAATAATTGCCCACCCCTGTATTAAGCAGTGTTTGATGACAACATCTTGTCTGTAATACTAACACAGTGTATCAGCACTTGTCACATTGTTAAGAGCATGAAGGAATATGCAATAGGGCCGTCCCCCTTATTGCAGAAAACAGGCACCCTCTACTACTAAACCAAAAACACAATGCCTTGCTTCAAAGTGGCTTTCAGCTTAGCAGTATTGGAAAGGCAAATGGTTAAATGGTCACAACCACAGATCAAGATGCATAGATCAATCAGACTGGTCCAAACCATGAATCCTGAAGAACAGTTCCATGTACCTTAACTACCTTTTACTCCAGTAAGGCATTTTTAAAGGCAAGATAGCCCCTGGACATCTGGGAAGACTTTAGACTGGGGACGATTGAATAGGCGGAAATCTACTCCACCACTAGATATCTAAAAGATCACAGAGAAATCTCTTCCTTTCCTCTTCTTTTGATGCATCAGGCATCAAAAGAAGAGCTCTTCCCTTTCCTCTTCACCTGGATCAGGGAGGTAGTCAGCCCCTGCTAGGCTGACAAAATATCCCTGGCCCCTGAGATTTTGGGGACAGACACACACACACAGTTCATCATCAATACAAGTGGAAGAGCGCTGCTCCAAATCTATTCGGTGGATGCGCAGTCTATTGAGCTGTCCCATCAAATGCTATATTTACATAAGGGGGAAGAAAGATGGAAATGGAAGACAATTTAAAATTCTTCCTTACACTATTATTGCTATAAAGAAGGGTATGCTAACTAATATCTCAGGCTAAGTGGTTCTTTGAGTAATCTAAAAGTTTTGAAAGAATGGTACCAGAACAGGATGTGATTGTCCAAAAGGCAGAACCAAAAAAGAAAAGTTCCCAGATTGAAAGACAACACATACTACATGGTTATACCAAAATGACTATTAAGGGATGTGGAAACAGAATTTTTGGTAAATATATTCTTAAAGCAGCCTTTCTAAAGATGTTAAAAGATGTTAAGAGAATAATTCCACAATGAGTAAGTCCCACGTAATAAAAGAAAGTTATAGCTACCTGAACCAACATTTCCTTAGAAAAGGTATTGAAATAGTAAGTGGCGTGTTCCTCAGGATTGCTATGTCTTGTGCTTCTAGGTCCTATAATGGCCCCATTGTTATCAAAACCTTGAAGCATACAAAAAAAAGAAAAATTAATATTTATCTTTCTATGAATTATTTGTCAATTTCTTGAAACAGGAAATCAAAACACTAGCGCTGATAACTTACCAATTTTTAATCCAAATTATGTGGGCAAGAGAAAGACCATTTTAAAGAGTTTAATACAAGAAACTAATAGCAAGGAACAAACTAATGAGCCAATCACAAAAGTGCAATCTAATGTTTTAGTTATAAGTTGTACTACCAAAAACATTACTTTCACAAACAAAATGAGGCTTCAGAAATACAGTATGTTCCATAGAATGCATTCTCTGCTATTGAAATAATAGTGTGGTCTACAGCTAGTGAAAAAACTGTTAAGAACCTTAGTGTTACTGATTTTTTTATAATCTTTTATAATAGGAGGATAAAATATTTTTAAATATATGCATTAAAGCCACATAAACCAAGACACTAAACGTATTGCCATATTACTGTTATTCTATATTACTTTCAAATTTAAACAGAATATACATTTTTTGTAATCGAGACATTTCAAAAGAGACTAGTGTTATTAGAAGTCCAACTTTATGTAAAAGAAATCTACTTAGTTTCATCTCAGAAAGGATGCACGCTTCCTAGAAACATTTCAACATTAATCCTATCAGCTTGTCACAACATATAATAATTCTTCAGAATGTTTTTATAGTTTTCCCAGGGAATGATAGAGACACAGAAGAAGTTGAGAAAATGTGTGGCATCTATTTTGAATTAGAAATCATGTTTTAATATGGGAGAATACTGATGGTAACCTTAGACTAAAAAGCTTTAATGTGACTTTTAAGACTCCAGATGCTTAATAACTCTGCAATACAATATAAAAAAGATGAAGAATATCTAAACCCAAAATAGTCACATAATATGAGAACTCAGACTTAAAGGGGCCTCAACAGTTTATAGTTAAAATAGACTCTTTATTAGTAACATAAAAATAGCACAAAGATTAACTTTTAGGAGAGGAGAGTATTATATTATTAAAAGACATAACACTTAATCCATTGGAAAATAGAACTTATATATTTGTACAGAATCGAGGCCGTGTCTAACCTTTATGAACTTTATTCTGCAATATCTACCTATGTTATTGCAGACACTTTACCTCCTAAGAT
Organism: Gavialis gangeticus; assembly: GCF_001723915.1. Lineage (NCBI taxonomy): Eukaryota > Metazoa > Chordata > Crocodylia > Gavialidae > Gavialis > Gavialis gangeticus. The sequence continues at coordinate 7,082,965 of NW_017729027.1, forward strand.
CCTATTCTGGGAAACTGATAACAAAGAATAGGTGAAGAATTAGCATTCTATTTAGAAAATGGCATGAATTTACACTAGAAAGATGTGTTCCACTATGTTTTTCTTTAAAGTTCTATGTTTATTAGAAGACTGAAATTGAACATTTATTAAGAAAAAAATAGAAAAATGATCTAACTGTGCAAATGTGTCTGACCGTGACTATCCTCTCCTAGAAAACATGAAGTGGTTTAAAAACTTAAGAAATGGGTTTTTTTGATCCTCCTCCTAACACTGCTCACTTAGAAAAATGGCATGAGTTAAAATCAACCATACTAAAAAAACAAGCTGAACAAAAAACAATTTGTCTCCTAAATAAATGCTGTTGTTTTTTTTTTTTTTAAAGGATTACAATTTAAACATTTTCCATAGCTATTAATGCTTTTTCTGACAGCACATCAAGATGAAAGTTACTTTAAAATCTGACACTGAGGTTCCCTATACACATGCTTGGGGATGGTGCATTTTAATTAGCGCGGTTCCTCTTTTAAATGCACCATTTAAATAGAGCAATTTAGTTTAATGTATGTGCACTTGATGCATGTGTGGGTGCATTTTTATTAGAGTGGTTCCTGAACATCTGCTCTAATTAAAACGATTCACCATCACATGTATTAAGCCCCTATGCAAGTCCAAATGGCCACAGGACACTTTCTCTAAACCTCATTCAACAAGAATTAAAGTGCCCCCATGGCCTTTCTGAAACGTGCAGGGACTTAATACATGTGAGGGTCAGGTGATGCTGGAGCAGTCTAATCAGAATGTGGAGCAATTCAATCAAGTCTGCTCTGATGTGTTCTAATTAGAACGTGAACAAGCACATCTATAGGCAGCCTGGGGTTCCATTCTGTACCACTATTTTAAAAAATAGTGACATTTTAACCTCATAACAGTCTGAGATTTAATATTTGTAGTAATAGGGCTTACAAATCAAAGTGCATAAAATTAGGAATGTCTATCAGTGTTTTCAGAATGAGGCCTTAATTGGTATAAATTTTACTTACAAATTTATTTCAACATACCACTTTTATCTTCATTCTTGGTACCCCTTCCTGTTTTAATTGTCTATTATACCCATTAATGTCTTGTCTTTATTTAGACTGTAAGCTTTTGGGGCCAGGGATTGTCTTTTAACGTGTCTGTAAAGCTCTTAAGCAAGTGGCCTTCACTCCTGACTGAAGATTATGGTTATTACTGTAAGAAAAGTTAATAAACATATCTGACAAGCAATACTGTCATCATGAACTCTTCATATGGTTATTCTGACCAAAAGGTAATAGTTTTATTTATCACTTGAGAAAATAAAAAAAAAATTGCTTCATTTAACTTTTCCCAGGGTCTCTGTTGGGTGTAATGCACGGTTGGCAACTGGCTGGTACTGGTAAATAAAAGTATGAACAAAATCAACACCAACCTTTCATTTATCAAGTCACAACACAATAGTTATGGGAACACATTACCTGCACATTATTTTCACTGAATACATTTCTTCCTCCCTTATTAAACAGATGATTATCAAATGCAACAAACCTACCTAGAAGCCATGCATAAAGCCTTCGGTTAAGTGACATATCTCTGCGCAGTACGACATGAAGGGCTGCTGACAAAATTCTGATCATGTCTGGCCGCGTTGCCTGAAGAAATTAGGGATATTTATTTAACCTTAAGAAGTTACATCTTACTATGCACTGGAAATTATTCTATTACATCTCTTACCATTTCTGAACTGGTAGTAGTGAGATGCATACTGTTCTAAAACCTTAGGAAATTAAAAAGTGAGTTTACTATTTGGAACAGCTGTGTATTAAAGTGATGCATGTATAGATTTGAGGGTCTGCAAAAAAAATTCAAATTTTTTTCTTCAGAAACATTTGGAAAATTTTGTGCTCCAAGTATAGCTAGTCCTGGATCATCCTTGACCAATGCTTATTCAAAATCCTGAAAACCTCCTATGAAAGAAATTCCACAGCTTCCCTAGGCAGTCCTCCTTCCCTGCAAGTTAAAGCCATTGGCAAGTGTCCTGCTCCCTACGGAAATGGGAAAAGGTGTTCTCCCTCTTTATATGGCAACCCTATATGCCATTTTCTGCAAGCTGAATCAACCTTCTCTTGTATGGCTTGCCTTCCAAGCTCTTTATTATTTTGTCACCACTTCTGGACCTCTCCAATATCTCATTTTTAAAATGTAAAGACCAAAACTGCACATTATACTCTAGATCAGAGGTTGGTAATGTTTTCGGCCTGAGTACCAAAAAACCCCCGCAACCTGGATTCAGAAGATGATGGTGGGGGTGCCACACGGGGCCTGATCCTTGTCATGGTAGCACAACCCCAGCCCCTTCCCCACCGTGCTCCCCAAGACACATGTGTAGCCTCTGATGACAACGAGCTGGGCCAGGGCTCCAGACCCCAGTGCAGTTGCTTGCAGCCTTGCAACTGCCTGCTACAAGCAGACCAGGCTCTGGACAGGCCCGTTGCCTGCCATGGAACCTGGGCTGCTCACAGAAGGCAGCCACAAGCCTGCAAGCAGCTGCACTGGGGGGCTGGAATCCGGACTCGGCTCATTGCTGGCCGGGGCTACATGCATGCCTTGGGAAGCACAGTGGGGAAGAGGCTAGGGCTGCTCTCCTGCCCCTTTATTTTTTAAAATGTTGTTGCCACTTTTGATCAATGAGCTCCTTTGCATTGGTTGTTTCAGAAAAAACTGTTTTTCTAACGGTCAGCTTCTTCCTCAGCTCCCACTCAACCACCATTCATCATAATGACTCTCATGTTCTTCAGAGCTAAAATGTGTGGGTCCAAGTACTCTCCCCCTCTCCTACAAGTCAGGCAAACACACTGCAGACCTGGGTTATCTATGGGCTACTGAAGTATACTGAACTCATGTTTATGAAAGAAGGGAAAGCAGAAAAGTGAAAATACCCCCAGCCACAGATTCACTGGGAATCCCAAAGCATGAGTATAAGCACTCCCTCCCAGCTTGCCCACTGGGAGGCATGCTGGGTGAGGTGCTCACTCCTGCTCCATGGTATCAGAGCCACAGAACTTCATACACTTGTAAACCAATTTCTAATCAACGATATTTTAGAACAGTGCAATTGTTATGTGTCCACACCCAATGTGTACATGCAGGGATCTGAAACTTGATATTTTATGTTAAATTTTTACCTGACTCATATGGAATGGAAAACAGAAGAGTATAAGGTCCAATGTACTTCTTTGTACTAACACACTGGAATCTTGCACTGATGTACTTACTGCTTCCACCTGAAATTATCACCATCAAAAAGACTTATAATCTGTTATGTTATTTTAATTGCAAAACACACACCTTCAAAAGAAAAACAACTCAAGTACTGTCCTCCCATTAAATACATTGGATTTCTAAGAAATCCACAGAATCTGTTTAGAACCAGAAGTAATAAAACAATGTAACCGGGGAAAAAAGAGAAGTTATACATGAAAGATAAATATAATTGTTACACTGTTCAGTGTAAAGCAATAGGTTTTGCTTAAAGCATGCCTGGTTTCACCTGGAGTATGAAAAAAATGTACATATTAAAAAGGGAGGGGAAGCTGCTGCTCAGATGCACACATTAGCCATTACAATCTAACTGTAACATCTACACAAACCTGTAGCAAGACAAGCTGTAATGAAGCAGGTTTAAAGTTGTTACTCTGGTATCACTACAGAATCATGCAGAACTAGCAGTTGCATTGGTACCCTTTGATATCCAACTGCTATGGCCATCTACTCCAGGGTTGGGCAAAGCCCAGACCATGGCAGACTCCGTTTCCCAGCAGCCCTGCATCACTCTGGCCAGTTTCCATGGAGACCCCAGGAGTAGCAGGGCCGTGACAGCACAGGGCCAGGATTTCCATGGAGACAAGTCCAAGCAACACTGGCAAAATATGTGGCCGAGCAGGGAAGGAGCTGCTCCAGGGCTGGAATTCTGTGGTGGTGACAGTGTGGTCTGGAGCCAGGGCAGAGCTGCAATCCACTGCCAGCACGCCTCTCCAGACCATGCTGTAACTGCCAAAAAATTCTGGCCTCATCCCCAGAGCAGCTCCCTGTCCAGCCATGCACCCTGGTAGTGCTGCTTGGGTCAGTCACCATGGAAACCCTAGCCCCACATTGTCACGCCCTGCTGCTCTTGGGGTCTCCATGGAAACTGGCTGCAGCAATGTGGGCAGAGGCTGCTGGGAAATGGAGTCTGGCTACCAGCTGGATCCACCATTTTGCCCACCCCTTAGCTTCATCAGCAAAGTAATTCAGTACAGATTTTTCAAGATGCATTTTTAAAAAAGTATGTAAAATCTAAATTGTTATAGACTGCAGTAATTTAACACATGCTATAAATGAAGTGTATTTACCTTGTTCCCATAAGGACTATTTAAAAATATTTTGAAGACATACAGAAACTGCATAATTGCATAAACAAGTCTTATGAAGAAAAGAATGAAGTGTTTTGATAACAAATTACCATTAACTCAATGTCGCTGCCAATTATATAGAGCTGATCTTCCATTGAAAGCTTCCTGTTCAGATGGCAAAGGACATAAGTGATTCCAGGTAAGCGAACTGCAGGACTGGTAAGAAGACTACCCCATAGGGCACTGTAGAATGCCGACTGGTCCACTGCAGCAGCAACCTTCTCCAACAGTATGTTTGTTCTGCAACATATATGACAAGACCAGCTCACAGAACAGAAAACTCAATTAGTGTGCATGTTCAGAAACACGCACACTCAAGCTCTATGTACATAGACGCTTGTAGTATGGGAAACAAGCAAGACCCTCCTCCTAGCTGACACCAACCTGGACATAATGGGGCTCACTGAAACGTGGTGGGACCCAACGCATGACTGGGCGGTGAATATCAAGGGCTATAGGCTGTACAGGAGGAAGAGGAGAGGGAGAAAAGGTGGGGGCGTGGTGCTCTACACTAAGGAGGAATATACATAGGAATATAACTCTAGTTTTCAGGAGGGCGGACTTCAATGAGCTAAGGAGAATAG
>NW_017729027.1:7090564-7091981 GCF_001723915.1 Gavialis gangeticus
CAGAGGCAGAAAAGGATCTTGGAGTCATCACTGATGCCAAGATAAACATGGGCCGGCAGTGTGGGGATGCAGTTAGGAAGGCCAACCACACCTTGTCATGCATCCACAGATGCATCATGAGCAGGTCCAAGGAGGTGATCCTCCCCGTTTATGTGGCACTGGTCAGGCTGCAGCTGGAGTACTGCGTCCAGTTCTGGGCGCTGCACTTCAAGAGGGATGTGGACATGGAGAGGGTCCAGAGGAGGCCCACCAGCATGATAAGGGGGCAGCAGGGCAGGCCCTACGAGGACAGGCTACGGGACCTGAACCTGTTCAGCCTCCACAAGAAAAGGCTGAGGGTGGCCTGTTACAAACTAGTCAGAGGGGACCAGCAGGCATTGGGGGAATCCCTGTTCCCCCGAGCACTACCGGGAATAATGGTCACAAGCTGGCAAAGGGTAGATTCAGGCTAGATATCAGGAGGCGCTACTTCACGGTCAGGGTGGCTAGCATCTGAAATCAACTTCCAAGAGAAGTGGTGCTGGCTCCTACCTTGGGGGTCTTTAAGAGGAGGCTAGATGTACACCTTGTTGGGGTTGTTTCACCCCAGTACTCTTTCCTGCCATGGCAGGGGGTCAGACTCGATGATCTGCTCAGGTCCCTTCTGACCCTACAAACTATGAAACTATAAAGATCAATACTTGGCAAAACTAGACAAAGTCAGAGATGGTGTTCTACAAGAAGCAATCCTTTAGGAATTTATAGATTTACAATGGATCACAAAGAAATTCACAACTTAAATGAAATTTCAAAATGACCTATCATATAAACAAGAGACATACAAAATATGAATATGCCTAGCATTAATTATTTTTAAAACAAAAATTAAAAAATGCAAAATAGAGACATACCCTCACGGTTTCTCTAAGGGAAAAGAGTATATTTGTGTGTACATTGTTTTAAATTGGCTTTAGTTTGACCATCCTTAAAAGCTGGCCAGTCCCAAATATTCAGGGGAAAAGTTACTTGTTTCCAGAATATAGCACTTGAATATCAGCACAACTCTTGAATCAGCGAAAAATGAATCAAGTACTGCACTGCTATGCCTTGTGATTTGCAAAAATCACAACCACAGTGAAAAAGTTGTTTTAATTTTCTTTATTTTCTCTCAAGCTACGTGCCATGCTTCTTCTGCTACAAGTTATATTTTTGTGCCAGTTTTTTTCCACCCATTTATATACATATGAATAGAAAGTGAGACCAGTTCTCTTCCTGGACTTAACCAAGTATAAAAATTGTAAGTACAACACTTGAGAAGTCCAAAGTATTAAAAACCTGTATATGCCCCATCAGGGGTGATGGGTACCTCCTGAGTGTAGGGGGGCACAATTTGTGGTAGGCCTGGGGACAGGCCAAATGTCCCATATCCAGTCCTATA
>NW_017729027.1:7092057-7095665 GCF_001723915.1 Gavialis gangeticus
CCCCCCCCCCCCCCCCAAACCACTAGACTGCACGGCAAAAAACATGCACCGTCCCAAGCAGTGCCGAGTTGGAAGCCAGTCTCAAGGGGGGCCCATGCCCCCCCCCACCAGTCGCCTGTGTGCCCCATGAACAGATTCACAGATGGTCAAACAGTAATATTCGCCTTAATGTTACAATACATTAAAAAAAAAACAAACAAAAACTTTCACAAACACTAAGGGCGCTCTCACTACCTTACTGCAGCTCTCCCATTTTGTTTGTGGCTTGGACTCCCCAGACAGGAAGGGACACAAAGTGGCCATACTGCTATAAACTTTGTGTTAAACAGATACACTGCTCTCATATAGTTTCATAGTTTGTAGGGTCAGAAGGCACCTGAGCAGATCATCGAGTCCGACCCCCTGCCATGGCAGGAAAGAGTACTGGGGTCAAACGACCCCAGCAAGGTGTTCATCTAGATATGTCAATGTTATTTTAGGCACACAAGGTTCTTTGGGTAAATCCAATATCTTTTATTAGATCCAAAGAACCTCGTCTGCCTATGGCCTTAGACCAACATGGCTACAACCTATATCCCTGAAACACGAATGTTACTTGAGGTATTTTAACTGTGTAAATTTAAATATATAGAAGGGAAGTTATCGATTTATTGCTCTTCATCATCTTACAGTTACTTGAGATTTATATTTGGTTCTTATAGAAAATAGCATGAATAGCTGTTTTCAAATAGCATGAATGTTGTTTTGGAAGACGCTTACTAAAATGGAATAAAGAAAGCATTACCCAGAGAGTTACACTTGTAAAATGAGTTCAAACTGAGTCCCATATGATTTGAATTTCCTTTTTACATACAGTACTAACAAAATAGTTCCATTTTCTTTTAGTGTAATGTCAGGAATATTCTCAAAAAACACCTGTAATATTCATATACAATCAGCAACATTTACTGTACAAAAACAAATACCAATATATCTAATGTATAACATCCTTAGAAAACAACATTCATGAAGTTAAAACAATAGTGTGGTACAATTAATTCATTAGCATAGTCTTACCTCTCATAGTACTCTGATCCCTCTTCTAATCCAGGCAGAATTCCGGTTAACAACCCCTGCAGGCCTGGTTTTAATGTTTTCCCCAAAGGGAGATAATAAATCTCATACAGACTGAGTAAAGTTGGTTTAACAGACATAGCAGCATTGGCAAGGAGAGGAAATAGCCCAGAACTGTAAACAATACATTGAAAATTAACTGTTTTGGGAAGCAATTTATGCAAAACATCTATAGTCAATACTCTGTGTGTGTGTGTGTGTGTATTCATAAAACAATGCTATATATAATTAAGTCCTGGGAGTGACCATAAACTACACTGGACTAGAGGGCCTGGTGGCAATGTGGTGGGGCTACTCCTGCAGGGTAGCAACTATAAAATATCACAATGTTGCAACCTCCAGAGTAAGTGAGTATAGGGTACCTCAAAACCTTAGCTACACTGCCCTGTGGGTACTCCTTGGTTGAAGAAAAACTAAGGGACATCACTCTAACAGAAACATATCCTCGCTAAAGTATTAGGCAATGAGCAGTAGTTCTTATCTATTGCTTTCTGGCAGAAGTTACAGCCATCGAGGCACTGAAAGTCTGGACTTGGTCTGGCTTTTGGATTCTGTCTCAATGATCTAAAGGGAGGATAGTAGGTCTTGGGCAGACTCCACTCCTCCATACTCTTGCCTGGGCATACACATCTAAGGTCCTGGTGACTAGACGTCTCAGACATGCACCATGATCCGGGGGATCAACAGTTGCCTACTAATATATATTAATTTACATATACAATAGGGCTGTGTGAAGAATTGGTAGCTAATTTGATTTGGAGGAGATTCAGCCCGATTCAGTGACTGAATCTCCGAATCCAAATCGAATTGGGAGACCCATTAAAAGCTCCAAATCGATTCAGAAAAAGATTCAGCAATTCAGCCATAGGCTAAACAGGCAACTGACACAGCTGCCTCTAGCCAGAGTAGGGGGTGCATTACTCGGGGAGGAGGTGCACAGGATGCAGGCATGGCTGTACTCAGAGCAGGGACTCTGCCCGGCTGCTGCTTATCCATTCAGCGTAGGGTCGGGGGGGTGCGATGCAGGCACAGCTCGCTCTAGGCAGAAGCAGGCTACTGGCAGCAGGGCAGAGCCCCCGCTCCCAGTGCTGCCGTGCCTGCATCCCATACCTTTCCATGCTGGCTGGCAAGGGGCGACAGTGCAGAGTTCTCGCTCCCAGCACTGCCACACCCCCATCAGTGCTGAGTGAGGACATTGCTTTGCCACTGCTTTCCAGGATGCATGGGGGGTGCAGGCGTGGGCACACCAGTACTGAAAGCAAAGGCTATGCCCTGCTGCTGCTTGCCCTCTTTCACCCAGAGTGAACTATGCCTGCATCACACCCTGCCCCCTCCTTGCCAGCTAGGCAAGCGGCAGCAAGGCAGAGCCCCCCTTCAGAGTGTTGCCGCACCCGCATCTCACATCCCCCTAACTCCATCCCTGAATCCTGTGCCCCACCAGCTGGGCAGCTTGTCCCAGCTCCAGCCCCAATCTCCCCCTCCCCCATGCCCCTTCCCTCCTCCCTCTCCCAACCTCAACAGACTTAGCAGCTGGAGGCAGCTGCCTGTTTAGTAGGGCTGTGCGAATCTTCAGTAGCCGATTCAGAGATTTGGCCCGATTCAGCGGCTGAATCTCCGAATTTGAATCGAATCAGAAGACCCATTAATCTCTCTGAATCGAATCGGAGAGATTCAGAGATTCGGCTATAGACTGTACAGGCAGGCAGTAGGCAGTGCCAGCGGGAGCAGCTGGGGGAGCAGCCATACAAGCCCCAGCTTGAGCCAGCAGCCCCAGGAGAAGCTGCGGCTTGTCCAGCTGCTTGTCTAGCAGCCCCCACACTGGGAACTGGAGGAAATTGAACCAGGAGCTGGGGGGAAGCCTGTTCCCCCAGCTCCCAATCATTTCCCCAGCTCCCCGATCACTCCCCACAGCTTGTCCCAGGGCTGCCAGCACTGCCTGCCTCATCCCGGCAGGGGGGCAGCTGAGGGAGTAGCCAGACAAGCCACAGCTTCTCTCACGGCTGCCGGCTCAAGCTGGGGCTTTCCCAGGTGCTCCCGCCAGCACTGCCTACTTGTATAGTCTATGGCTGAATATCTTCAGATTCATGTTTGGCTGAAACGAATCGAGACAGTGATTTGAATCACTGAATCAAATCACTGTCCCTCTGAATTGCTGAACCTGAAGTAAATAGTTTCTGTTCTGCACAAGCCTACTGTTTAGTCTATGGCCAAATCTTCCAAGTGGCACCAAATCTTTCAGATCCGATTTGGCTGAATCGAATTCGGGCAGTGATCTGAATCTCCAAATTGAATCACTGTCCTCCGAATCAACCGAATCTGAAGCGAATACTTGCTGCTTTGCAGAGGCCTAATATACAACATGTCCCCAAATAAGATATACACCTTGTTTTTGAATGGCAGGAAAAATATTTTTCCTTGAAAATACTGATAAATATGGTATTTTCCCAGGGAAAACAGAGGCAGCTGCAGTGTGTGTGTGTGTGTGTGTGTGTGTG
>NW_017729027.1:7095821-7105580 GCF_001723915.1 Gavialis gangeticus
TGTGTGTGTGTGTGTGTGTGTGTGTGTGTGTGAGAGTGTGTGAGAGTGATGAGGAGCTAAACTCTGTTAACCCCTAGCTGCAGAACGCTACATATGCTACTGGCTAAACAAAATTGTTCAAACCCTCTTCTCAAGCTGAACTGCGTGGGCAGCCAGCGGCACCTGCCAGGTTAGCTGAGGGCAAGATCATCATAGCCAGTATGACCTCTAGAGTCAGCTGAGAATACAACCAGCTAATTCAGTAGTTTCTTTCCTAGCACCCAGGGCTCAGCTCCAATTTAGAATTGCAGCAGAAGCTGAGCCCTAGGTGCCAGGGCAAAAGTTCCTGTTAAGTCAGTAGCAGCTTGTGCAATATGAGCCTCTGCCAGGAGAAAGGGAAAGTAATGTTGCACAGGGTCAACACAGTGAGAACATAGGATTCCTGTAGTTCGCATCCAGGAGCCAGGAAGCCCTGCATGCTCACTGTGTCCCCCCCGTGCAGCATTACTTTTTCTTTTTCCTGGTAAAAGCTCCTGCTGCAGAACCTGCTATTACTGTATTTCTCTGTTTAAAACACACACCCAAATTTTCAGCAGTTTATTTTTGGAAAAGTATGTGTTGCATGCAAAAATAAATGGAAACGTATTTGAGTACCTGCCATGTTAATAGATGAAGCATCTAATTGATTTTATGGATGCACTTAATTATTTTCATAACAAGTCAAGGAGGTATAGTATTGGATATTGCTTACAACAAATATATAAAAACCTGCAACAGAAGCATCTTAGTAAAACAGATATGGGGGAAAATTATTTAAATTTTTTTTATGGTATTTCTACCCCTGGGAAATCCAATCTTAGTAAAAGCAAGATAACAGGCTAAACTATCAAATTAATTAACTCCTTAAGTACAACATATTTGTTTCTTTAAAGACAAGATAAAAGTGGAACTTGGCATGTGAGGCACTCATGTTTTTCATTTGTAGAAATTAATACTCTTCAATAACTTTCCCTACAAAAATCCATGATCTTGTTCTTTACAAAAATAAACTGCAAGGCCAACAAAATAAGTATATGAATACCATACATTTTTTAAAAATAACAGAGCACATACAGCAATTCACTTGCTTATGGGTCCTCAAACTAGCAGTGACCCTATTGCTTGTGTCCAAATGTCAAAAAAAGTTAGTTTAAATGTATGTACATAAGAAAGGAATCATAAACTTAATGTTAATGAATGATAGTTTATTAGTCTCATGATAAAAATAAAATCTTTATAACCTAAAACACTTTTTCTCTAATCCCACTCCTCTCCAACCACACCTCCGTCTCCCTCCCTCTCCCCACCCCAAATAAAAAACTGAGTCCAATGACAGATAAAATACCAAGACTCTAATTCAGTTCTGGATTATGACTGATACCAAACAATAAAAGATTGGGATTACATATACATAATTTAACCTTTTCATTGGATTGACTGCTTTGTGGAAAAAAGTGTCCTGTGCTGAATTATGTAGTGTCTTTAAGTGATTTTCTGCATTTGTTGTGTAGAAACGCAATTCCATACTAATTACTGGAAAGCACAAATCAGCTGAAATAAATAGAAGTTTCTGCAGCCACCTATGCAATAATTAGACTTGTGATGGTTAGTTCAGTATACCTAAACCAAATATTTCTTTCCCTTCATTGAAATGTTGTAGGAAAGAGTTCCAATATAGTTTATCAGAGACAGATTTTTCCTGTCAAGCTCCTGTAGCAGCAGGAAATTTTCTTTTTTACAAAAAATATTTTTATTTGGCAGAGGCAGTGACAGTAGGGAGACCACCTGTCCCTAATTGGGTGGGGCAGTCCCAAAATGGGAACATCACTTCCTGGGATAAATGACTCCAGGACAGTATTTATGCTAGATTTGCAGCATTATGTAGGGACCTGGGTTTTCCGTTCACTGCAGAAAAACACAGGAAGTGGTGGATTTCTTTGCAAGGGGCTGCAGGGAGAGCTACATGCATGTGCGCGCACACACGTGCACATGCCTTGGGATACAGCCCCAGGCAGTGGTGAAGAGAAGCTCCCCCAGCTGCTTGCAGGTAATTGTTGGGGGCAGGGGGACAGACTGAGGCTCCTATGGTGAGGAAGGGAATGGGGCAGGGGCTTGGCCTGGGGGTACTACCCAGTCAGGGAAGTGCATGGGACTTGGAGCAGAACTGTGTGGCTGCAGAGCCTAGCCAGGAGTGGGATGGAATCATGGGCAGCTTGTCTGGGGGGGGCAGCTTCCCACTGCCGTAAGCACTCCCAGGGAAGGGGGTTTGTGTGCATGCCCTCCCCCCGCAGAATTTGTGCATGAGGCAGAGGAGGATGCAGGCTTGGGGCTCCCGCCCTGCTGTCCTGCCCCTGGGAGCTTCGTGCTGGCCACATCAACATGGTGACGGGCTCCGAATCTTCCCAGCAGCAGCAATGCAGGGTTGTGCCCTTCACTGCTGCTTAGCAGGCAGGGGGTCCGTTACCATGGCAGCACAGCCAGCACAAGGCTCCTGGGCACAGGACAGCAGGGCAGGGAGCCCTGAGCCTGCAGCAGGCAGCCTGTATCCACTCCCACCCCCCATGGACTCTGCTCGGCTCTGTTCTGGCTATGCCATGGGGGGGAGGGAGGGGGAAAGAGGCAAGTGGTAGGCATGTGTCCATCTTTCCAATTTGTAAAGGTGGTCACCCTAAGTGAAAGTATTTTTCTTATATCTAGAAAACCTCTTTTCTTCAGCACATCATGTCCATGTCCTGGCCATATGCACAAAATTACATTTCATTTTCCGCTGCCCCAGGAGATTAGAAGACAGAATCTTCCTCTGATAAACTATATGGAAACTCTTCCCTAAAACATTTCAACTGCAGGAACAGAAAATTTTGGTTTCAATATATTGAACTAACCATCACAAGTGTAATTATTGCACAGGCAGCCACACAAACTTCCACTTACTTTAGTAAAAGAATAACGGATATCAAAACTTGTAAACACCAAGATGCACTATTTCTCTGAATAGAGAAGCAGAGACTGAAATATTCAGAAGCAGCATACTAAACAAGAGCTACTTACATGACAGAAAAGATGAGTTTTGTTTCATTTTATAAGATACACAAATCAATTGTTCATGTAAAATAACAGACACCAAAAAGTAGTTTAGATTAACTAAAAAACTGAAAATTAATGACAACTATGTTTTACCTGTATAGGAAAAGATCTTTGGCCAGACGCTTGGGCCCAATGATCTTGAAGATAATTTCATACGTTTCAAGTGCCTTCCGATGAACCCCACCTGGCAAGGCTGGATGAAGGCATTGTGCTAGACGCTTGCCTATGGTCAGCTTTTTTGGTACTACTTGGTATTTTGCATTGTTTTGTAAAACCTGGAAAGAAACATTACCATTAAAAACCCAACAATTAGTTTGTGTCAACTGCTCATTTTACCAATTAGTTCCTACACAGGGTGGAATGGGCTCATATGGCAAGCAATCCATTTTAAACACTACCATTTATGAGTTTTCAGAACCTGTCTTGCCAAGTTGAGTTTACAGCATGAGATACTTCAGTTGAACATCTGCCATAAGCAAAATGATGCACGTATGAGTACTTAAATAGGTACAATTTTACTCAGAGCAAGCCCCACATGTAAAGAGCATCTCTCATCCATGAAATCACAGGACTAAAATTCTAGCTGTCACTGTAGGTTGCCAAGCAAGCAAAAGCAAGAGGACTATTGACAACCTCTTTCAAAGATATTCCAAACACAACAACTTTAGTTTATGGAGCCACAACAGAATGTGCAAAACAGAAAACCCTAGAACAGGGATTAGTAACTTTACAGCCCACAGGCTGGATCCAGCCTGCGAAGGACCAACCTAGCCCGGGGTAGCATGGAGATTGCACGGGACATAGCTGTGCTGTGCCACCCATCCCCCTCTGCAGCAGTCACCTACACAGCCCACCCTGCGCTTATCTTCACTGCAGAGGGGCCATGAATTAACAGCGAGAGTAAGCACAAATGGCTTTGGCATCCCACGAGGTAGAGACCTGCAGCAGGGTACTGGGTTACCTACCCCTGCCTTGGACTTCACTTTTAAGCCTGGAACATAAAAAAGCATTTATGTTTTTGGTAATAATTAGTTTTTATTTTGTGCACGAATATACTGAGAATCATCATAAACAAATTAAAAAACAAATTTTAATAAGTAATGGCTACTCTACGATCCTCAGCAACTAAATCAGTGCTCCCAGATTACTACCACTATACAGCACTTCTTATAGGATCAGAGCTGATGCTTGAGTGCCACCTAATTTTATATTATTATATAATTCTATCATACCAACTGATAGTTAAGATGGTTACAATGTTTTGAGCCTCACCCCATGTCCCAGACTCAACCAAAACTCACTGTTGATTTTGGAAGCACCAGAACCATAGGACTGGACTAATATTGTAATTAAAATTATTAATTTTGTAAAAACATTTAGAAGTAACAGCATTCAAAATAAAGACAGCATTACCAGTTAAAAAGAGATAAAGGCAACGAATAATGGACTTGCAGTTTATTTCTATGAAAAATATGATGGTCCTTCATTTTTTCCTTATGAACACTGGTTCTACTGGAAATGATTAAATACATAGATAATACATCCTTACCCAGCTTTCTTTTCCAATAGTGCCCTAGCAGTAAAGGGCAAATATGTCTTTTGCCTGTAAGCCCTTTTCTCCCTTCCCCTCCCCTCCCAACCCAATTAATAAGGAAAAGGTTTTTCTATAAACCTTCTATAGGCACATTTCATTTTTGCACAGAAAAACACATACATCAATCTAAAATTGTGAAATATTTCTACTCACTCCATACTAAAATTTTTCCACCAGAGGATCTCAGTTACATGTATTGCCTACTGAAAAAGTTAACCTCTGGCTCAGTGATTGTCAACATTTTTTAGAGGACTCAAGGTACCCTTCATGAAACTCAAGACACCCCTCTTTAACATTTGTGAATTGGAAAGCACCCTATTTCAAAAACTTATTTATTACAGTGCTTACCTCCCTGTAGAGGGGTCAGCAGCAGGAGTTGGGGAGCCTGAGCCAGCCTTTATCTGCTTATCTCCTCATACAGGGAAGCTGAGCCTTATCTGCTTATCTTTTCAGACCTCACTTATCTCTTACCTCCTGCAGTACCTCTCTAAGGATCTTGTGGTACCCTGGCTGAGAATCACTGCTCCAGCTGAACAGAAGCTAGCTTCCCATAATAAATCCTATTTTGAATCATGCTTTCTTTTTGTGAAATATTATTGCTTAGCAACTGAAGCAAATTTTTAGTTCTGGAAGATAGTTCCTAATTGTTTTAGATAACTATGGTTCAAAAATACCAGTAGTAGAAACACTAACTTGTTGGCTTCACCAAGGATTATGCCCTTAGAAACTAGCCTCAGAAAGTGCTATTAGCTGAACAGCTCATTTGATGTAGAAGTTGACCAGCTAAGTTACTTTTGCAAAAAATAATAAAATTTTAGATAAACAGAATCTTATTTTTTTATATTAAGAACTATGCCTCAAAACTTGTTAACACTCAATACCTGCTGCTTCTTTCAGAGTGTGTTGCAGTCATACCTTGTTTAGCTTTCCAAGTGCTGATATCAAATCTGCCCATTCACTGGAGTATTCAAAGTTCTTTAGTGCTTTATCAACTGCTGCTACATAGTTTCTATATTTGGAGTCACTCAGTAGCTCAAGCTCCTCTGTGTTCATCCTCCTACGAGTCCCCACTAGAGACTAGCTTGCAATTCATGAAAAACCATTACCTGTAAAAAAAAGGGATTAATTCTTTTTCAGTCACTACGTTAAAATAAGTGTGGATACATTTCATAAAAAGAGCTTGCAATGATCTAAGAATCAAGAGCTTTTACAGAAACAAGAATAATCAGGCTTAACAAATTATGACAAACCTATGTATTCTGTACAGATATTAAATGCATTTCCAAACAGGTAAATGGTCGCGTTTTGTTCCATTTTAAGAGATTCTGACAAAATAGTCAGGTTTATAATTCTAAACAATACAAATATGGAGGTACGACTCAGATAGTAACCAAAGACCCTCCAACCCTATATTTCTGACATGTATGACAGATTCATATTATCAACAAGTACTGCTTCTGAACTATACACCATAATTTTAAGTCAGTAGACATAAAAAGTCTGTACCCCATATTTACTTTAATATAAAAGACAACCCTGAATATATGACAACCCCCAATAATTAGATTCTATATCTGAAACGTTTATAACTTTGTTATAATTTTCCAGGTATAGAATCTAATTATTGGAGGTTTGCCTTGAATTTGTACCCCTCCTACTGCTACAGCAGAGAAAATAAATCTGGTGGGGGATCAGGTGGTTCCCTTGTCATTTGCACCCCCCCCAGGCCTTCCTCCCCCCTCTTTATCATCAGATCCTGTTTTCCCCAAGCACATGGACGTGAGGGGCAAATATGAAAACACTGACTTTGAAATATATGTAGTTCATTCAGAATTGATACAAAAAAGTTTACCGTTTTTGAAACTGCTGGAAGTTTTAGCACAGGTGCATTATAAACAAACTTTTAAGCAGCACTTTTGTACCTACTTATATGTACCTACCTACTTGTACAAACTATGCAAATTAGTCCAAAGCTGAAAGGCTCATTATTTACCATATAGTTCACTGGCCTAGGCCCCAGCAGAATCAAGTGTTTCAAGCCATGGTGACCCGACAGCTCAACGCTGCTCAGTATGAGTGTGTACTCCAGATAGCCACCACAAAGGATCCACATGCTAATTAACCCACTGCTCATGACTGGGCTAGGGAAAGACATTACACATAAACTGGTTTAAATCTGTAACAGAACGGATGTTCAATACACATAAACTGGTTTCAGCCATTTTCAAACTGGTTTGAGATAAACCTGGTTGAATGTAGTATCAGACTTAACTGATTTGGGTCAAATCAGTTTATGCAACATCTGTCTCAGACCCCTTCTTAGTTTAACTTAAACCGGAGTCCCTCAGCATCCCAGATGCTTTGCAGCCCTGAGCAGCGCTCTCTGCTCCACAGCAGGGCTGTCCCCACCCCTCTGCTCCCTGGCTGGAGCTCTGGCAGACATGCAGGCACAGCAGTGTCTGCCTGGCTTCCCCTTGCCCAACCCTCCCCACTCATAACTCTCTGCTCAAGCAGGGATTCCCTCCTCCCCTCTCCCACATCACAGACAGTAGCCAACATGTGGTATGCTAGCTAATGCTGAGTGGTGTCTGTGTAAGGCAGACAGGACAAAGGCAGATATGACAGTGTCTACTTAGTGCGTTTTGTAGCTAATCAGCAGGTCAATCAGCGGGAATGTTCCTCCATTCCTTCCTTGGAAAAAGTTGTTTAAGAAGAGCTTGAACTAATGCGAGAGGCTTTTGTTTTCTTGATGGAGTACTAAATGCTGTGTTACTCCCTTTGTAACTGCTTGCTGTGTAACTAAATGCTGTATAACTCTCTGCTGGCTCCCTCGCTGGTCAGGAACAGCTGGGGGGTGGGGGGCGGAGGGCCCTCCCTAATCAAAGCATCCTACCGAGACCTAGCCACGCCACCCCTCATCTCAGCACTGTGGAAGGGACGGCTGCTCTAGCGCCCCCTGGCTTTTAGCCTGAGCCACTGCAGACATATGCCTGCATTTCTTCAATCCAGAGAGGATGTCTCTACGGTTACAAACCGGTTCAGCCTAGCCAGGTTAGACTAACCTCCAAAGATTGACTCTATTCAGGCTCAAGGTTTTTGAACGTCTGTTCCTAGCCCACGTGTTCTTGTCGTGAGTCTTGGGATGATCCAAAAATTTGTATACAGATGAGGCTTAGGGCAACCTGGTCTGGCTACACCTCACGAAGCGTGAAGCCATACTAATCATATGCAACAGGGTAAGAGCAGAGGTGACAGAGGGATTCTGGGAACTGTTTGTGGCTCAATTTGGTGATGTTTACTAAACATTTAAAGCTGGTGAAGAAACAGGAATAATTGGAAATGGGAAAGAAAGGTACAGCTCAGCTGTGGGTGGGAGTGAAGAAATAAAAATGTATTGAGTGAAGTGGCTCACCATGACTTGAAAGAGTCAGCACTGAGGGGGACTGCACGCAGTGAGCACTACCATGTATCTTATTCAGATGGTCTGCACTAACTTAGCCTTGTACTTAATCAACTTCACTATCGATTTCCATTACTGAGTTCATACTGTTTTTGGTAGCAGTGTACTGATAGACAATACATTTAATGAAGTTTCCTTGTATGTGAATATAAAACGAGGGGTTTCCCCGGCATGCTGATTGGGGGGGGGGGGGGGAATTCATCTTATATTTGAATACTGTATTTATCACTGTATGTCTACAGATGTGTGCGATGCCTGCTCTGATGCACTTTAACTGCAGCATATAAGAGCAGACTTGATTAATCAAGTCTGCTGGAGTGTGTTAATTCGCATGTTCCAGCGCCTCAGTGTCTCATGTATTCAGCACCCCTGTACTTCAAAATGGTGATGAGGGCATTTTAACTAAAGCTCGTCAAACAAACTTTAGTTAAAGGGCCCCAGCTGGCATTTTGAAGCGCAGGATGCTGAATACATGAGATGCCATGGGTGCTTTAATTAGAGCGGCGTCCGAGAGCCACTCTAATTAAAGCTTCCCCACCAAAACAGGTGTAATGTTGCCCGGTATCCTTGCATTTTCTTTTTCTTTGAGTTTGCATTAGAACAACTTGCCATAACTGTTTTGAAAAAGTGATTCATTTTCCTGCATTTCATTTCTTGTCAAAGCAAAGAATGAAAGATTTTGGCAATACAGTTGCAAACCGCTGCTTGTTAGGCACTTGGGCCCTCCCTTACAAAGTGCTCACAGTTCCAAGTTAGCAACACACATTGTTATAAACCACGTTTGTACATTATGCTTTCATAAGGTCTTGCAGTGTTCTGAAGTAAGTGAATCCATGTACATACAGGTATAACTTTCAAATTTTTCTTTGTAACTAGAATCAGCAACACTCTACTGAACATACTTATCATCCTGGGCTGGTCTACACTAAACTACATGAGATTCTCTGATTACAACAACACAGTGACACACCATTCCAGGGCTTACACCACTTACCTATGTTTTATTTTAATTTTACTGATTTTTTCTCCATCATCTCTTATAGAACTTTGACCATAGAAAACCTTCTAAAAACTGTTTTTGAATTACACTCCAAAAGGTAAGAAATCCAACTATAACTAGTAGCTACAGAATGATATTTGCTAAATTTGCCTTTAGAGATTTCATAGACATTAGGGCTGGAAGGGACCTCGGAAGATCATCGAATCCAGCCCCCCACCCAAAGGGCAGGAAGTCAGCTGGGGTCACAGGATCCCAGCAAGATAAGCATCCAATTTACTCCTGAAGGTGTTCAATGTAGGTACTTGAACCACCTCCAATGGCAGGCTATTCCAGACCTTGGGGGCTCGGACAGTAAAGAAATTCCTCCTTGTGTCCAGCCTGAAATAGTCTTGTAGTAGTTTGACTGTTTGACCTCGTAATCCCTTGGGGTGCTCTGATGGTCACCCCTGATAAACTTACAGGTGGCCATCAGATCACCCCTGAGCCTGCGCTTTTCCAGGCTAAAGAGCCCCATGGCTCTCAGCCTGTCCTCGTAAGATCTGTTTTCCTGACCTCTGATCATGTATGTGGTTCTTCTCTGGACTCTCTCAAGCTTCTCCACTA
>NW_017729027.1:7110580-7110862 GCF_001723915.1 Gavialis gangeticus
TGGAGTCCAAAACTGGATGCACTACTCCAGCTACGGCCTCACCAAGGCCGAGTACAAGGAGAGAATGACGTCCAGGGATTTGCTTGAGAAGCATCTATGGATGCAAGCCAGCATTTTGGTCACTTTATTAGCCGCAGCATCACATTGCAGGATCATGTTCATTTTATGGTTAATGATAACCCTCAAGTCTCTTTCTTCCGTAGTGCTAGCCAGCGTAGCGCAGCTGAGCCTATAAGGATGCTGCAGGTTTTTCCTCCCAAGGTGGAGAACCTTGCATTTTTC
>NW_017729027.1:7111932-7125482 GCF_001723915.1 Gavialis gangeticus
CGCTGTCACCCAGCTTCCCATCGATCACTAGGTCATCAATTAGGTCATCCTCAGTAGCCAGTACCAGGTCAAGCAGAGCTTTGCCCCTTGTTCGCCCATAGACTTCTTGAGTCAGGTAGAGGTCATCCACGCACGATAGGAAGCTTTGTGACCGCTTGGATTTTGCTGAGTGATCCTCCCACAAGATATCTGGGTAACTGAAGTCACCCATGACAACCATGGTCCTGGAGCATGCAGCCTCAGCCAGTTCCTGGGCAAACTCCTGGTCAACTTCAGGACTTTGGGTGGGAGGTCTGTAGTAGACTCCCACCACTGTGTCCCCTGTGCCATGTTCCCCATGGATTTTAACCCAGACAGTCTCCAGTCATCCACTCCGGTCGCCAATATCAGCTTGCAGGGATGCGTAGCTTTCCTTAACATAGAGCTACACCCCCGTCCTGTTCATCTACATGATCCCTCCTGTACAGGGTATAGCCATCTATACCTATTGTCCAAGCATGGGTGGAGTCCTACCAGGTCTCTGTTATCGCTAGGACATCATAATTATTTGTACTGAGCAGGAGGACGAGCTCCTCCTGCTTATTCCCCAAGCTCCTGGCATTTGTGTAATTGGATTGCATTAGAAAAGTAGTCCAGGAGAATGGCAAGGGTTAATTGAATCCAACAGTTTGTTTGTGTTGGAGATTCACATTCTTAGCATTTTAGCATCCAAGGTTCCGAAGTTAGCAGACAGACAGACACATACATCCTGGGAAACTGAAAGTATGCAACACCAAAATAAGCACTTTGTTCCCTTAGAACTGATAACAAAATAGGAATACACAGAATTAGCAATGACCACAGCTGTAACTTCTTGAACAGCCCCTGGGATCCTGGTTTTGGTGGCATGACCAAATCTGTAGACCAGGAATGCCTCAAATAAGACACTGGCAAATGACCAAATTAAGATGTGTACATGTGATGTGTTTGAGAAACAAGCTATTATGCTGACAGGGCAGAACATGAACAGTATGACAGCCACAGGGAAACCAATCAATGGTACCCAGAAATGAAGAGTCATCAGGAGAAAGAGAACAGAAAAGGTGGAATCCCGAGGCCACTGTGGGTAGAGGGCGCACCACCAGCCCATCTTGCCTGCTTCGTCAGGGGGCTAGACATCAACCTCCAAGGCTGATGACATCCTTCAAGCAAGAACCATGAGGTGGTGCTCGCATATCGACTGCATGTACCATCTCCTTGTGAAACCCTAGGACTGGTAAACGAGTGGGACTGTCTAGTCATTTTGCTTGCTTTGCTTGCATTAATCATATTTGCCATCATTGTGTATCAATAAAACTTGCCTATTATTGAGTGAAAAGGGTTGTAGTCAGTTAACTTTAGAAAGGTTGTGCCCACCTGGAACAAGGTATCAGGATGGCGTCATAAAACCAGTGACAACAATAACATCTCTCATTGATGGTGGTAGCTTTTATGGCTATGGCTGTGACAAAAAAGCCCTGCAAAGATTTAAATTTAACAAATTCCCATGGATGACAAAAACGAAACTGCAGAACAAATTTCATATTGAAAAAGTGCAGTTTTCTACATTGGTTAAGACCAGAGAATAGGAAGGAAAATGAGCTGGTTTATGTATAACTCCATATTCAACTTTGGGTTGAAACTTGATCCAAATAAAAAAAAAAATCCATTCAGGGAAAATACTGAAGATGAGAAGTGAGACTGCCTACCACACGTCATCACAACGAAAAAAACCATCACTTTGAAAGACTTAAACAGGCTCTCCCACATTGGTTCAAAAATTAATTCCATCTGCTCCTGATGTTTGCCAATGAGAAGTAAAAGTGGAAGTAATTGAAGAGATCATTGTACTAAAGATCTCTGAAGTAATAGTAATAGGGAGCAAAGTTAATGTTTGGCTAGAGGGTAATATCACAATCTTAGTGGTTCTACAGAATATGACAACTGTGAAAGCACTGACTAATACTCTTAGAAAAGAAATCCAAGACACTGAAGGAATAAGGAAAGGACAGCAATTTACCTTTCATCATGCCATATAATAAGAATCTACTTATTGTTCAAGATGCATCATACAAAATGGGGACAATATTCTGCTAATCACTAAGAACTCACACAGACTTTCAGTTTCTACTGGGAGAATTGCTGCTCTCCTAGGAGAAACCATGAGTGCACAGATGTTCACACTTCTTCTAATAGAGTAAAAATGGGTGCTCAAGGAGAAAAATCACTTGGAAACAACCAAGGTTAAATCACTCCAAGGAGAATTTCTCCTGGGAGAACAAATATCTGTACATGCTATGGCCTCTATCAGATGAGACTATAGTACTCCAGCACCTCCCCCACAAGCATTCCTGGGGTGTCAGTGTGTTGCTCCCTGGATTCTTCTGCTGTAGCAGAGACAGAACATGCCCCCTTCACAATCCTTACATTGCGCTGAAGAAAACACAGGTTGACCATGGAAACCTGATTAAGGGAACCTGCAGAGCATGCTGAGATGTGTACACCGCCTCCCCTCCCACGCAACCTTCTTGTGGCACAGTGTCAGCACTGTAAGTTCTCCTTTCTTCAGGGCCTCAGCATTTGAATGTCTGTACATGTAGCTCTGCGTAAGTTTCTCTACCAGAAGAATAAACTTAGGAAAATTCTCCCAGATTATTTGAGTATGTGTATGCAACCTCAAACTAAGCAGTTAAGGCTTGTTGCTGCAATATTTCAGTGTCTAACAACTACCTATTAATTGTAGTGGGAGTTAACAGCCTAAATATCTTTAAAATGTCATTTCAAAGGGAATTGAGTATGCAGGTATGTTTAAAATATCTTACTCTTAACTGCCTCAGACAGAAAAATCTGTCCTATTCAGTGACTCTACTCAATTTCCATCCAATCAATCTGAGATGCTATGGCTGACCAAAGCTCTCAAGACCCTTAGACAGATCAACTAATATCTTAGGATACAGCTAAGGTGAATCCTCACTATGCTTGCCAAGCTTGAAAAACAGAAGTAGTGTTCAGTCCAAGTAAAAACCCTGGTTTCACTAGCTCAGCCAGATAACTTGATGGACCTAAACTATGGAAATGCTGAACTAGGCAATTTTGGCAAGTTCCATCTCCTGGCAAAGGTTCCTGAAAATTGAGGGAATTAAGCTCCAGGTTGTCATGGTCACCTGATTCACGCTTAGCTACTGTCCCCAGGACTTCCTCCTTCACTGCTGTTAGAGGTCAATGAAAAAAAAAGAAAAAATCCACTTAGAATCCCCCCAGGAAAAATATAAAATGGGTCGCAATGAGGAATCTTTGCTACTTCCTCCAAGACATCCATTGAAAGATGTAAGCCTCCAGTACTGAGCTTTGATATTATGTTGCTAGTACCTTCAGAGTGCCTTGCACTCTTTATTGGGCCTTCAACCACCCCAATGGCTATATTCTCTTCTCCAGGATTGTCAAGGACTTGGACACTTATTTCTATGTCTCACTTGATATCCCCTTCCTCCTTCCCCTGCTTTCCTCTTCTTTTTCATCCCTACAAACTGAAAGAAGGAGGAAAAAAAATGTTTCTAGATATAACTCAAAAGATTCAGAATGATGGATCTGAATTCACAAAAACTGAATTCACAAATCATTTGCATTCTCAGCTACAAGTAAATAAGCAATATTGACTATATTACTGTGTGAGGCAGGTAGAAGGAAATAGATAAAAATGTTTAAACAAACAAAAATGATAAATAAAAGTCCCAAACAGATGCAATTTGGGACTTCCCACAGAAGTAAAGGACTATAATCTTATTACATTTATATATTTTTGTTTAACTATCTTTGCTTCGAACTAAATACGGAAGAAGATCCCATTAACATTAATTTATAGAATGCCAACAAATTTATTAAAAAAAAAGATCAGAGGTAAGGAAAACAGACCTTACAATGACAGGCTGAGAGCCACGGGGCTCTTTAGCCTGGAAGAGTGCAGGCTCAAGGGTGATCTGATGGCCACCTATAAGTTTATCAGGTGCGACCACCAGTATCTGGGGGAATGTTTGTTCACCAGAGTGCCCCGAGGGATGATGAGGTCGAACGGTTATAAACTACTGCAAGACTGTTTCAAGCTGGACATAAGGAAGAACTTCTTTACTGTCCGAACCCCCAAGGTCTGGAACAGCCTGCTATCGGAGGTGGTTCAAGCACCTACATTGAACACCTTCAAGAGTAAATTGGATGCTTATCTTGCTGGGATCCTGTGACCCCAGCTGACTTCCTGCCCTTTGGGTGGGGGGCTGGACTCGATGATCTTCTGAGGTCCCATCCAGCCCTAATGTCTATGAAATCTATGAAATAGGGGTATGATGATTGTCAATGTCTGACCTCGAGGAATGAAATAACTGCTAACAGTAAAAGAAAAAAAAGGAAAAACATACAGAAGCAACAGAATTCTCATTTTTCCAAAGACATTTATATAAGAATGGAACTAACTGTGAACAAATATTTTGAGGTGAAAAATATGGACATCTTTTCCTTATCCAGCTAAATATTATGTGTACAAAGCTATATATAATTTGGTGGAGAGGGGATTAGCTTCCCTTCAAAATGTGTGTATGCATTCTAAAGAGCCAAGAACCTGGATTCTTATTCAAAATTACTAAATACTGCTTACTGAGCAATGCATTTACTTTTGGCAGGATGGCCTTTCCATTTAAATATTAATCACTCAGTGTAGCTTTCTTGGCTTTTTTCCCCCAGCTCAAATATGAAAATGAATAGCTGTAATCAAACGAGCTCAGCTTTTAGTCATTAATCTAGTCCAGTAATCAATAATTAACATTAATTACATGACAGTATTCCTTTAATTGCTAGTAGTTGCCTTGTGTTTATTGCATAATAATTCTTCTGACATACAAATAATGATTATACTTATTCAACTGCTTAGCCCTTATCCAGCCCAGTGTTGCCAAAGACTCACTCTCCTGCCTTTCTTCACCAACTTGCTTTTACTAGTCGCTATTCGGTACACCTGTTCTATGGACAATAGAAACCTACAGACTTCAAAGTTATATATCCACTGCCTTTTGCAAGCACAATATTTACTCACAATTTTAAAAAGAAAATAATGAGTTCTAAGGTGTGCAGACAGGAAAAGAAAAGTTATCACCTTCCCTTAGTACTCCTTATTTATCCTTTCCTTGGAATATTTTATTCCACATTATTACCTTACCAAAATATATTTAATAAAAAATGACCAGCATTTCCATCCATCATATACTTGACCAACTGGAACAATGTTGATTCTTTTTATTTCTTCCAAATAAAACGAATAGTATGAAAAAAAATAGATACTTCGACTCACAAAACATTTAAGCTGTGATTTATATACAATTGGTCTGTCTATATATCATTATTATTTAAAATGTCAATGCAGCATAAAGCACACCCAAATACCTACTAAAAATTAACTAGATTTCAGTGTACTTTTCCAGTCTTCTCTCCCCTTGCCTCAGAATACACATACATTGAGCTCGCTATTAAATATATAAAAGCAAATTTATCTGAAAGAACTGTTGTGACCCAGGGATATTGAGATACAGTACATCATCTTCATAATTTCCAGTTTTTATATATCATAGAAACAAACTCTTAGCGTAGGGCAGTTTTGACTTCAAAATGTTATTTCATAGTTTTTAATTGACTATAGCTTCCCCATACAATTTATTTTTAAATTACCTTCAATTTTCTACAGAATTAAAACAAAATTATTTACCAGTAATTAGAGCGCTTTGAAATATATTGTCCACAAACCCATGAGTGAGAATGTGTTTCTCTGACCTCCTGTGCTCCGATTAGAGATTTTTTTCTTTGTCTTAGCAGTACCCAGATTGTATACCCTAGCTCTGGCTCCTTCTCATGCCTTCACAATGAGAGGATGAGGGGCAACACAAACTTCCTCCACCTCAGTTCCCTATCAACCACAGTGCTGACTCTGAGAAAGAAGAGACAGAGGGTGGTATATGAATGTATGTGTACTCAATGCATCTTTAAAAACTCCAATGGAAGGTAAGCTCTGATGAGCTCAAACGGTCTGTGCCAAAACCAAATGTGATGTTTGGTGGCGGCAAAGAAGCCCCAGAGACTGGGAAAGGCTCACAGTTTTCTGAACATTTTTCTGATAACTTTTAGTAACCAGTTACTGAGACACAATCCCTTTTCCTTAAGTGTGTTACCACTACCAAACATACTGTGGTTAAACTCTCAGGGCTGTGGACAGGCTGAAGGGTAGGACGCACTGTATCAAGTGGTCCTGGACCACAGTGAAGCTAGAGTACTTTCTTTGACTGCTTTGTGGGAATATGAAAGTAACAGTCCTGCAAAATAAGAGATGTATGTGAACCAGTTCCATTAATGTAGTGAGGGCACAGATGCAAGGGATCAATCATTATCACCATCTTTATTCATAGATGTTAGGGTCAGAAGGGACCTCAGTAGGTCATTGAGTCTGACCCCCTGCCCTGGGCAGTAAAGAGTACTGAGGTCAGATGACCCTAGCTAGGTGCTTGTTCAGTCTTCTCTTGAAGACTGCCTTATTAAATAGAGCATCTTCTATTCCTTGCTGCCCTCCCTGATGAATTTATAGGCAGCCACAAGATCACCTCTCAGCCTTCTCTTGCAGAGGCTGAAGAGATCTAGGTCCCTCAGTCTCTCCTCGTAGGGCCTTGCCTGCAGGCCTCCGACCATATGAGTGCCCCCCTTCTGAAACCTCTCAACATTCTCTGCATTCCTCTTGAAGTGCAGCATCCAAAACTGGACACAGTACTCCAGCTGCGGCCTGACCAGTGCTGCATAGAGGGGAAGCATCACCTCCCTGGACCGTTTCATCATGCATCTGTTAATGCATGATAAAGCGCAGTTAGTCTTGTTGATCACTTCATCATGTTAACGACTCATGTTCATCTTGGAGTCAACTATGCGACTCATGTTCATCTTGGAGTCAACTATACTCCTCCTTGGTAGCTACCCCATTTCCACAGCCTGTATACCTCTTTCTTTGCCCTTAGGCTTTCCTGGACTTGTGTTCAGCCAAGAGGGCTCCTTGGCCCCTTTGCCCCCATCGTGCATAAAAGGGATTGTCTCCTGCACCCATAGGATCGCTCCCTTGAGGAACAACCACTCTTCCTGGACCACCATTTCACCAATGCTATTGAGCTTTAATGCCTCACTAACTAATCTCCTGATCACACTGAAGTTAGCCTTTCTGAAGTCTAGGACTTCAGCCGTGCTGGTTAGTTTACCCATCCTTCTCCAGATCACAAATTCAATCAGTTGATGGTCACTATCCCCTAGGTTACCTTGTACCTGCAGATTCCCCACCAGGTCATCCCTTACAGCTAACACCAAGTTCAGTAAGCAGTTTCCCCTAGTGGGATCACATACCTCCCGCGCTAGGTGGAGGTCCTGTATGCACGTTAAGAACCTACATGGACAGTTAGATTTGGCTGGCTTCTCCTCCCAGCAGATGTCAGGGTAGTTTAGGTCACCCATGACAACCATCTCTCTCCACCGTATGGCCTCTGCGAGCTGTCTGGAGAATTCCAGGCCACATCCTCCTGGTGTGGCGGTCTATAATAGACCCCCACTACCAAGTCCCTTTCCCTCCCGACCTCTTTGTATCCTGACCCACAGTACCTCGGTTTGGCCCTCCTCTGATCCTATCTTGATTATAGAGGATGTATATTGTTCCTTAACATAGCCAGCAACACCTCAATTTTCCTTTCTTAAAGAAAGTTATTAAAAATACTGTCAGGTGTTCATTTATTGGTCCCAGCAGCCGTGGGGCACTGCCCTGAGGGAAAGTCCCATCAGCTGCATTCATTTTCCCCCAAGAAGGCTGAGATACAAAGCTTCAGTGCCTGTCACTATTATGTTATTTAGGAGATTTGGAGAAGTTTGCTGCTGTCAAATATCAGTAAATTGACAACAGTGAGATTTCTGACCATCTTTCAGTACATGGTTTCCCTGTTTTCAAGATAGGTATCTTTCTTCAGGTGCCTGTCTAAAATGTAATGCTGAGGTGATGCTTACTGGCAGGGAGAAAGAGCTTAAAGGTGTGAAAGTGCTTTCCAACACCAGCATTGTTAGACTTACTATCAGGCCCCCTCTACATGTTACACGCATCATGAAGTTACCAGGTTAACTGCACAATTAATTTAGACCAGCTACACGTGCAAATTAACTATTGCACCATAAAAAGGTGCAAACATCACCTAATCTAAGTTAGATATGGAGAATGTGCAAAACTTTTATAGCTGGTTTTTATCCAGCTTTAATTTGCATGTGTAGCAGGGTCTCCTGCACTGGAGCCCCAGCCACAGGGATGCACCATGCACAGATGGAACTGGGAGTCCTGAAGGTTAACAGGATTCTCCATTGCGGCAGCACCCCATGGCTGCCAGGCCTGTGGGTCCCACAGCTGATGGGACACTCCCTCATGGCAAGGCCCCATGGCTGCCAGAATCAAAAGTCTTGCAGCTATGGATTTTGGGTCCTGGCAGCTGTAGGGCAGTGCTTAAAAATGGTAGCAGCAGCACTTGAACTAAAGCTCATTTGATAAGCTTTAATTCAAGTGCCCCCCACCGCAAGTTTTAAGCACCTAGACAGCTGTAGCACGCCAAAAAAAGAGTTTATGTCAGTACCAGATCGGCACTGGCTGATATGGCTGGTTAATAATCAGCTATTAATATCGGCCAAAAAAATCTTTATTGGTGCACCCCTAATTGTAATATAATAAGAAACATTAGAAAGATATTTTAATAGCCCATAAAAGTACTTACTATGGATAAGAACAATGTTTTAACACTGATCTATTTGGTTGTAATATATAACTCAGATATCAAGCTGGTAACTGACATCTGTACATGTATTTTAATAAAAATACATTTGTTTGACCAACTGGAAGACAAGATGACTGCCACATGTATAATTGTAATTTGCAGCCTTAAAGAAAATAGTTGATACTTCATGTCACTAATGAATTCAGAGGAACAATGGCAAGTCAATACATATTAAGACAAAGGAATTTTCAGTAATTGTAGAAGCCAGTCTATAAACAATTGCACCACTGTGTCCAATGAAACAAAATCAAAAACGCGTGAATAAGTTAAAAGTGTCCTAAAAATATTTACCTTTAGGACACCGATCAGAAGTTGGAAGCATGTTTACTCCCTTATCAACAAAGTTATAACTTTTCCAATCAAAGCTAATTACAGTTCTTCCTCTCTGAGAAGTCTCTCTTTTATTCACAATTCTCTGTATTTTGATAGAAATCTCTAATATTAGGAACCGTTTGAAGTTACTACTTTCTTCCAATTATTATTCAATGCAACACATCACACTGAGAATAACCCTCACATTTCAAAAGCTATATCATACCTATGCTACTTGTCACCTCCCTGTAGCATTAAAAACATTATCTTTCTCTCTCAGATGGTTTCAAATATTACAACACTGTATAACTGCAGTGCTATTATTATTACTAAGTGTACTAACTCCCCTTCCTCCCATCACACACACACACACACACACTTAGAATTCATTCTGAAATAATGTTCCGTTATACTTTTCCCTTGGGAAGCCACCAATGTGTACAGCCAAATTTTATTTCTACCCCCCGTTAATGGATAACGATTTAATTTACTGTAAAAGTCAGTGGATTATCCACCAACCACACATTTTTAATCATTATTAGATGTATTCCTAAGAGATCTGCTCTGGTCTGAACAAAAATTCACTGAGGAAGCTTGTACAGATTAGACGAGATCAGGGGTTGGCAACGTACAGCCCAGAGGCCGGAGCCGGTAGCATTCAGTGGCAAGGGGCACCTTTTGCAAGGCACTCTCTCCACGCCACCAGGAAGATAAACAGATGTGGTGGCAGGGTACAAAGCACCTGCCTGACTACCCACCTCTGACATGGGGTTGGTCATTCCAGCCTACAGCTGGAAAAAACTGCCTACCCCTGTACTAGTTGTTCACTATGGTCCCCATCTCCTGGATTTATAGTATGACTCCTGTTTTCCGTAAGTTATATCAAAAAAATGAACTACTCTGCAAGCATCTAAAATTCTATATTTAAGGTACCACTGTAATAAAACCTGGAAATCCTAATTATTTCTGGTTACTCACTAATCAAAATAATTAGATATTGTTTATTTTATTTTGACAAAAATACCTTTATTTCACGTACAAAACAAAAGGAACTCCAGCAAATACTCGAATTTATCCTTTCAGGTGATATCTTGACCACTCCAGAAAAATATTACACAGAGTCTTCAGACTCTGTTTAGAAACTCCAGTCAGATTTTAGTAACAAAATGTATATCTAAATGGGAAATATTTGTTGGAAGTTGCTTTCCTTATCTGCCCCAATGGTCATAATTTTCTTTGTTATTCTCTTAATCACTATATAACCTACAATTGTATTTGAAACAGCAGCCCCCCTAAATAAATACACCAAACCCATCAGCTTCAGAACTGCTTTCTCCCTTTTGTTCAATTACATATTTGAGAAAAAAAAGGAATATTTGACCTGTGCTGCTTCATATTTCAATGTCTCTTTTTTACTACAGTTCCCTTCATGCCAGTTCATAGAGCTTGTATTGTCCTGCTAAAACTGAAATTTCTATATTAGTTTAAATTTCTTCTTTGACATGGACCTTTATTTGTAAAGGTATTTTCCAAAGCTTCCTAAAACATGTAATCCTTTACATAGCTCTAATTAAATCTTCAAACTACTGTCCTAATAATGCCACAAGAAAATTCTAACATTAAAGAGATTCTTACAGATATTCTTTGCTAGTTTCTGAAAGCTCTCCAAAGTTGCATCCATATTGTTAAAAGAACAGAAACATTGCTTTCTTACCTAGAAGTTCCTTGAGATGTATTATTTTGTAATGTTATTGCTTACACGCCACTGGTTCCCAGAACAACAACTAATAATTGGTTTATAGCCTATTCTGTGAGGCTGAAATATCTTGCCTTTAGTTTACATATATCCCTAGATGGATGGGAACCTGCTATTCTATACTGAATAACTGTTAACAGTTGGATCCACAGATAAAAAAAGGTGGAGGCTGTCAACAGAGTGATCATTTTTGCATCAGGCTTTTTTTTTTTTTTACTCAGCAGTTCACAAGGTAGGCTAGCTGGTACAGAAATGATATTAGAACATGTGCCATAGCGAGATACTCTGGTGCCAAGTGACAAACAAGTCTTGCAGTGACACACGACAAAACATTCACAGGCAGAAGCGCCATGGGTACAAATGAGGTGCACCCTGACCTCTTTCTAATAATTTGAGTGAAACCTTCTGTGTTAAGACCTTATCTATTACATAGTGGAATCCCACAATTTTCCCATTTGTAGATGGGCAGCTCTGCTGTATGAACTGTTCTTATCCACAAGGCCTGAATAAGTGCATGCACCTGTACATCTTCACTTCAGGAGTCTATGTGCAAGCATGAGACAGCCCTCTGGTATTTCTGTTTTTCTCCCCCCAGTCAGAAGGGACAACATATTTAGAAAAAAAATTCAAAAAACAAAACAGGCTACACATGTCTCTCATATTTAAAGGATTTCCATCTGCTGGTGTTAACCTAGGCAGGCCTCTTTTATTTATTTATTTATTTATTTATTTATTTTTAAGATACCCACAGCAAATGCTCAGGTCTCAGCTCAGTGTCCATCTTCCCCCCACCCATCTCCCACGACTGCTCCATTCTAAACCAGCTTGAGTTCTTTCTTTATCCTGACATAGCTTTGTCCTGACATAGTTATTCCAAAACACCTCCAAATCCATCACATCACAAGTACTACGCTTAAAGCCTGTACTGCACCACATTTTATAGGACTTCTCTATTTCTCCTGAGAACTTGGGCTCTGCAACAAGAAGTAGTTTCTTAATTTCACTGTCCTATACTTACTATTCTTGTATGACTACATTTACTATAGTTTTTAAAATAAGAAAAAAGTATGTGTTCTCATACTTTATTGCTGGAAAATGATGAGAAAACGTTTTGTGCAGTGGTCTATTTTTTATGATATCTAACAGTACACCAAGAAACAAAGCTGAGAGAGCAAACGTATTTTCTCTTCCAACTTTTCTGTATTAGGATAGTGCATCATCCTAAGAACAGCCAAATCATACCACATGGGACATAAGTGGCTTCTGGACAGCTTAAATGCAGATCGTGAAGAAAATCATGTAACAAATCATTATCTGAGCTAAGGTACAGTTCACAGACCTCTGGTCTTGCAGCTCCCAGCTGCGTCAAAATTCTGGATTGTGGTAAAAAGGTTAGGAAGGCTGCCCACTCCTGTCATATATCATACATACTTCAAACATTTTCTAAATTGCGATTATTTTGCAGTATATTTCATTTCATATATTCCACAAATTATTTTAAAGAGATTCATAGAGTATAACTATTTTAGTGATCTCTTGTGAGACTAGAAGTTGGGCAAACAAGTGTTCCACTCCTTTATACCCTCTCTCAAATACAGAGGTCTACAAAAAAGGAAAACAGAATGAAGAGAATTAAATTCATTGCAGTTTTACATATGGTACTATGACCTCAATCCAGTAAAACATTTAAGTATCTGAGCTGTCCCACTGACATCAATGGGATTAACTCACATGTTTGAAGTCAAGCATTTAACTGTTCGGCTGAATCAGTCCTTACTAGTGGGGTTCAACCTCTGGCCCATGGGCCACATCGGAGCCATAGAGCCATATCATTTTGCCTGCAGGTCTCTGCAGGCAGCAGGGGAAAGGTGGCAACATTAACTACCCTGTTTCCCCCCCCACCAAGGCAAAATTTCTGGAAACACTGGGAGCCCCAAGTATCAGATCACATTGGCACGCCGGGTCACTGTAGCAGGATCAGGCAATGCCAGATCACACCCACAGACTGACCCTGCGTGACAACCCCATACTGGGTCTGGGACACACACTGACCCTGCATGACTTATCTGGCACACAGGGACACAAGGTTGAACATCACTGACTGGGGTCTATATGTTTAGCTACCACATACTGCTGAAAACAGCAGGTATGTTTCCAATGTGTCTTCCCTGTTTAAAGAGGCAGAAGTTTTTGGCTTGCACATTTGCATCCTGATAGTTCTACAACTGTTCAGCCCTCTCTGAAAGATGATAGCTGTACCCGGAAGAGAGAACTGACCCTGTTATTTTAGCAGCTTGGAATAGAAAAAAAAACTACATTATAATTACGTCACAATATTTTTTTAATGGTTCAGTGCTTTAATTTTTCATTTTTGTTTTCAGAAACTAGATAATACAATTGAGCTCACACCCCTTCTTGATCCAGTAAATTCTCAAATGGAAAAAAATAGAAAAATTCAGGAAGGTTTTATTTCTGAGTTTCCTTCCATTGCTAGTCTGACTGACGCTATTAATTTGGTAGGCCAATGAACTCAAACAATCTCAACTTGAATATTAAAGCAATTTAATTCTATTTTTCCCTTCCACGTTCCCCCT
>NW_017729027.1:7130482-7132050 GCF_001723915.1 Gavialis gangeticus
TTTATTTCTGAGTTTCCTTCCATTGCTAGTCTGACTGACGCTATTAATTTGGTAGGCCAATGAACTCAAACAATCTCAACTTGAATATTAAAGCAATTTAATTCTATTTTTCCCTTCCACGTTCCCTTCACCTGGTATTTCTACCCCTGTTTCTTCTTTATGTCTGACACAGCACAGCCATTTTTGGAATTTGTTTTCTGGCATTCCTCTTCTTCCTCGTCTCTGCTGGAGTTTTATCTTCTCCCTGCCCTTCTAAGACCCAGACTGCCCTATCAGAGGGAAGATGACAGAAGACTAATCATCAGTTTTGCTCAATACACAGAATCTTTCAGCTAAGCAAGAACAGCCTGAAAATAAAGCCAGACCTACACTAATGACTCAAGTCAAAAAATATCTGTGACCATGTAAAGAGATGTGATCACTGACAGACACAAGCACCCCAGAAGAAACCCTAGTTCTGATGCAGTTATACCTGCAAAACTGCTCTAACAGTGTAGCTTGTTACACACATAATAATGTTACTAGGAGGGCCTAACATAGGTGTTTAATATACAAGTATTCATATGCTGATAAAGCACTTCTAGTATAAATATGGACAAAGTAAGCTGGAGCCAACTCCCATTATAACAATATCACAGATTAAATTTGTAACCTGACAGGCCCAGAGAAAAGATGCGGACTAGACGCACTCTTGTAGGGTTTTTATGCATCTGCTGGCCCAACAGAAATAAAAACAAAACAAAACACAAGTACGTCAAATACCCAGGATATTCAGCAAATGAAGGCTACAAATCTTTCCTCAAGTCTCATTTTCCAGTGGCCCCAGTGAAGTGCATTCCCAATCCACAGTAAAATAACAGCACCCAGTCAGCTCCTGATACTGGATGATCCACAAAACCCCAGTACATGGTGGAGGCGGCTTCAAGGAGCCCAACACCACATTTGAAGGCAGAGGTTCTTAACCTGGTGGGACTCAGGCACCTCCTCTGCCCTGGAAACACTGAGGGCCAAGGGGTAGGGGGTGCACCCACTGTAAGTCCCAGACCCTCACTCCTTCACCCAGTTTCCTCTTATTTGTCCCAAGCAATCAATCATTATGTCTTCTTAAGCGGGGTTACAGTGTTACTGTACCCACGCCCAGCGGCACAACAAACAGGCCTGGGCTCGAGGCAGCCTGCCCTGACTTTGTGGGGCACTGCAGCTCAGACGAGCCAGCTACAGGGCAGCGTCCGCCTCTCTGCACAGGGCTTGAGGGTCCTCCCGGCGGGCACGAGCCTGCGCCTCTCTGAGCGTCTCCTCCTGCCTCCCTCGTCCCCGCACGGCCCCTTTCCGGGGGGGCGCACCCCGGGGCCCGGGGGAGGACCGCAGCTTTGAAGGCCGCCCCAGTGGACAGCGCCGGCCGCCCCAGCCCGCTGCGAAAGCCGCTTAACTGAGGGGGAGGAGAATGACCCCCGGGCCGGCGGCGACGGTTACCTGCGCGGCTCGAGCCGGAAGAGCCCGCGAGCGCAGCACACCGGAGCGGCCGCTGACAGGTCCCGGCATGCAGCGCGCCCGCCCGGCCGCCCCTC
>NW_017729027.1:7132061-7145581 GCF_001723915.1 Gavialis gangeticus
CCCGGCCGCCCCTCCCCCTCAAGCCGCGCGCCTGCGCCACAGCGCCCCCTGCCGGCCCCGCCGGGCACCAGGCAGCTCCTCCACTCCCGGGCGCGTCTTGGGTGGAAAAGCGGCTGCGGGCGCTCCTTCTGTGGCACAGCTGCCCTCACAGGTATCTGCGGCCGGAGACCCTCGCAGGGGGGCAGTAGGAGCCACCTCGTCCTCATCCCAGCCTAGGCTTTGTCTGGCCGGGCCTTTAAAGCCCCTCCTCCTCTCGTGTGGTTCTTCAAAACCAAGCAAGGGTCTTTGGGGAAACGGGATATCTTTTATGAGACCGACTGAATAGTTGCGGGGTGGGGGGAGTTTTTTGCAAGCTTTCGGGCACAAACGCCCTTCTTCAGGCATAGGGAGGCTCCGCCTAGGCATCGGGGAAACTCCAAGCCAGGCAGCAGGGCTCTGAAGCAAGACGCTTTACTTCCAGCAGCCACCTGACAGCAAATTCTTTTCTGTTAAAGCGCAGGGTTGTTGTTTTGTTTGGCTTCGCTTTGTCACATGCTGCGTATATTGAGCCATTTCAAAGAGCGGGGTCTACACATCTTGGCAAGTCTTCCTAGTGTTAAGCTTCACTTCTTTTAGCCAATACGCTGCAATAAGTTATTTGTAAATTATTTTCAGACTCATAGTCCCTCAGCAACCCTAGGCAGTAAGACCCTGAAGGGAAGCCAGCAGTAACTCGACGGTCATTGTAGAAGTGAGTTTAATGAACCCATGGGTAGGCACAGCCCTGTGGCATTCACATGCCTGATGACTAGAGCAAGTGCCATGAGTAGAGTATAATCTACACTGTGTACATGGGTGTAATAAACAGCACTGGCAGTCTTATCACTCTGCAGAGGGGGTGCTGGAGCCCATGGGACATTCCCAAACTT
Source organism: Gavialis gangeticus (assembly GCF_001723915.1). Lineage (NCBI taxonomy): Eukaryota > Metazoa > Chordata > Crocodylia > Gavialidae > Gavialis > Gavialis gangeticus. The sequence goes on from NW_017729027.1 coordinate 7,132,970, forward strand.
TTGCACTGTGGGAGACTATAGTGTTTCTCTCAGTCGTGTCATTTTCCAAGGTGCTTTTCACCATATCTGTAACTGGTGTTGAGACATGGAATCCAGTTTATAGGACCCTTATCTTTCACCCAAGGGAGGCCATCACACGCTCTGGTGGCCAAGCAACCCCTACCTCACCTTGGCCCCACAGGGTACCCTCCCTCATTTCACCTGCCACAACTTGATGAATGTTTTTGTCCTTAAGGAGGCTGCCCCAGGGCCCTGAAGGCAAGCCTCAATTTACCTCTCTTCCTCTCCCTCTCAACAGTCTTGTCCTCAAGCACTAAAGCACCTTGAGGACACTAGCTGCAGCCTCCTTCAGCTTCTTCCACCCTCTTCCTTCCCTTCTCTGACCACTCTTGCCTGCAGGCATTGAACTACCTTAAGAGTGCTAGCCATGGCTTCCAGCCTCCCCATAGCCACTCCCATGTCTTGTAGAGGCTGGTGAAGAGCAAGACCCACAGCAGGGGTGGGCAAAACGTGGCCCACGGGCATACTAGGCCATTCTATTCGGTCCGCAGGGACCCTAAAAAATTTAGAAAATTAATACTTATCTGCTCCTGGCTGCCTGTCATGTGGCCCTCAGTGGCTTGCCAAAACTCAGTAAGCAGCCCTCTGCCCGAAATAATTGCCCACCCTACTCTACAGGCTTCAGCCCTCTTGGCTTTAGCTCACTGGTTGTTCTAGCTGTTGACTCCTAGCATAGGACCTCAGCCCTCTCGGCCTCAGCCTGCCCCAGTTTCCCGGTTAGACAGACTCGGGCCTTCATGGCCTCAGTAGAGCTCAGAACTTGAAGTACCTCTTGGGAAACCATGTGGCCTAACCAACCCTACAACCACTCCAGTTTGAACTGGAGAACAAAGGTAGGCAAACTGCTTCAAATTAAAGCATCTTAAGTCCCCTCTAAGCTATCATACTACTATCAAAGCTACCTCCCCCCACACAAGCTCTCTTAGTCCCTGGGCATATTGGACCTGTTTTGTAGTTTCTGCTTCTTGCCAGCTTAGGCTAACAGGGGCTCTTCCCTTTATGGAGTTCAAAGCATTACTAGTCCTTCTGCATCAGAGACTCAAGCTTATATTTCACGAGCTCTTCTGGTCAGGTGTTTCCCTGAGGAGTGAAAAGTGTGCTCTTAGGATTAATAAGGAGTTTACTTGCATTCTTCTGGCTGCTGCAGTTGTTATTCTCCAGAGCCCTGGTCTATTGCTCTACAGCTAGCTACCAGGTAGTTATTTGTAGCCCTTTAGCTTCCCACATATCTTTTTTTTGTATCTGGCCCCAGTTCAGTTGCCTGCTTCTACCAGTGGGCCTTAGCTGTTGACATTTCTCTCCTTAAAATTACAGGAGCTTCTGGCTCCCTAATACATACCCAAACTCAAGAACATTTCTAATTATTTCCCCCCCCCAACATACAAAAAGTTGATTTTATTGCATTCTGTGTGGTTGTCTCTTGCCATTTTATCACAGTGTTTGGTGTTTTTCTTAAAGCACCAGGAATCCATTTGATTACGTGAGATTTTCTCCTTCCATTATTAAGTGGTGAAGATTTTCATTTTCACATTTGGATTGTCTATTATATGTACCCTAAGAAAGAAAAATAGACCCCTATTTTTGTTTTATAAGCTATGGTCTTACTATCTGTCAATTCTCTTGCACTTGATGCTTAAATTCACTTTATGTGTGAGCATGTGTTTGGGAAAATGCATACATGTTGTGGATGTGTGTATGAACTGTGTGTAATTTGTGGCCCACCTTCCCATAAGACTTGTTCCCACTTATGTAGGATAATGCTTTTACCTTAAATGAAGAATTTTTGATGCTGCACATTAATATGAATATTGCATAAAGTTCTGGTGTCAATGTTTTTAAAAACAATACAGAAGAACTAGACGGAGCTGAAAAGAACTATATGGAGCTGAAAAGAACTATAAGAATAATTCCAGGGCTGAAAAAAATGGCTTGCAGTGAGATACTTAGAGTTGAATCTATTTAACTCTTTAAGTATCTCTGATGGGGCTCCCAGCCAGAGGAGAGCACCTGGCCACATGTTCAATTAATGGCATGATAAGAACAAGCCACAAAGTTTTTGCACATTTTACAGTGGAACAACTTTGTGGCTTATTTCTAGTTTTATCATGCTGTTAATTGACTGAATCTGAAGCTGAGTCACAACTTAAGACATAAGTAACTGGTTAATCACATCTTAAGTGTAATGTGTAGATGGGGCCTAACAAATCCTTGGGCCCTGGTTTGCATGTAGCTCCAGGTAGACCAGTTAAATCCTTACAGACATACGTATGAAGGCTTAATTTCTTTCAAGGTAAGGAACTACTTTATTTCAAGTCTTCCTGTGTATGAAATTCTTTGTAGTATTCTGGAAATATTCTGCAGTGTCTGTGTGTGTTGTCAGAAATGGCAGGATTCAGTGACAGATTACATTATTTCTAAATGTGTAAGAATGCAATCCTGTGTATGCACAACTTTGAGCACTCATGGATGAAGCTGTGAGATCAGGGGCTAAAGTTTCTATGCAGCAATGTGAACCACAGAGAAGACCCCCTACCCTCCTAGGAGATTCTACGTGGCTATGACAGTCTGCTTGTATGGATCATTTTGCTGAGTGGTGGCTCAAGCTTGTACATTTGTCTGTAAAGCTGCCAGGACTGAAAGACACTATATAAACTTAGTAATTTCCATTATTTTTATAAAAATGATTGAGAATAACAGGGTGTAATAGGAGTGTTTTAAAATATAGTCTATTTGAGGGGACATTTCATTTGCCCTGTGGAGGAAATTTGCAGGCAGGAGAGTGGTATCATCCCTGCCAAATTCCCAAATCTCAAGCCCTATGTGGGTGACGGAGGCTGGGCCAGGCTGTGACCCTTTCCACTGAGGGGTTGGGCCATGTGTCCTCTCCTGCAGCCTACCTGGGCTGGGCCACACCTCTTCCCTGCCTGTGGGGCCAGGCCACAGCCCCTTTCCCCCCACAAGGTGAAACCATGCTCCTTTTCTTTCTCCTGGGATGCCAGGTCAAAAAAATCCTGTCCCCTGGCAGGTTGGGCCCCCCTTCCCAACTGCACAGCTGAACGGTGCCTACTGCGCCTGCCTTGGGTGCTGGATTGGGACCACTGGCTGGATCTGGCCCACAGACCAACTAGGGAAACAAGTGGATCACCACTGGTCTGTATCATCAAATTATTGTGTCTGTTACAAAAGCACAAAGTCCTGCTTGCTGATCCAACTCAACTAAACTCCTGCCTGCAACGTTCTAGCCTACACATTTGACTTAAAGTGCATTTTATGCCAGCCCAAAAAGCAGGATTCTCAGCTGCAGAGATCTAAAAGCTGTAAGTCACAGGGCCTCAAAAAATCATGGCAGTTTTTTTTTTTTTAAAGCCTATAATTGCATTCTATCTTTTGAACCTTGTGGTTTGTGTTTTCAAGCCACTCTGCAACCAAGCACTGAACTGCTTTTAACAACCCCCTTCAAATAAGACGTTTTAAAGCTGTAAAATCAGAAGGTGCCTTTCTAACAGCCGGTGCCAGGCGAGCGGGCTGGCAGCAGGAACTGGCTCACTCCAGGTTAGGCCACCAGAGCCCTGCTCTTCGCAACTCGGGGAGGTGGCTGCAGAGAGCAGCGCCGGCTCCCGAGTGAGGCCGCTGCCGAGGACAGGGGCTGCACATGCACTTGCTTCCCGGGGTGAGCGGCTCTGGTGTCTCTGGGTTGGAGGGGAGGTCGGAGCAGAGGCCGCACGAGGCACACCGTGTCAGGCGCACTGCAACGGCAGAGGCGCTGCAGAGGGAGGCCGGGCGCCAGCGCCTGCCGGGCCTTCCTGGGCGGGCCGCTCCCCACGTGGGCGCGGGGGTCCGGGCTGCGCCGCATGGAGGCCGGGATGTTTCTGGAGGTCCGGCGGCGGCTGCAGGGCGGGCTGCTGATCGTGCGGTACTGCGGGTCGGCGGGCGCAGGGGGGCAGGGGCGGCTCCAGCCCGGCTTGTCGCCTCCCCCTAGGGGCGGGTTTCCCGACTGTGGGAGCGTCCCGCGGCTTCACGCCGGGCTCCTGCTGCTTCCAGCGCGGGGCCCCGCAGCTCCCCTCGCGGAGGGGGCTGGGCTTCGCCGTCCCCGCAGTCTGCTCCCCGCTGGGGCAGCGCTTCCCGGGCTGCTGCTCGCCGCGCCTGCAGGGTCACGGATAAGCGGGGCTGGCTGGGACCTCCGGAGGCATATGCGAGGCAGGATGAGCCCTATCCAAACCATCCCATAAATACACCATAGGGAACCGGGTTTATTTAGTCTAGAGAAGAGAAGACTGGGGCAGGGGTGGAACTGATACCAGCCTTTAACTACCTGAAGCGGGTTAGGAAGAGGATGTAGCTGGACTGTTCTCAGTGGTGAAGGTGACAGAACAAGAAGCAATGGGCTCAGGTTGCAGCCGGGGAGGGTTTACTTGGATATTAGGAAAAACTGTCTCACTGGGAGGGTGACAGCACTGGAATCGGTGCCCTGGAGCGGTGGTGGCATCTCTCCGTCCTTGGGGGGTTTTAAGGCACAGCTTGACAAAGCTCTGGCTGGGATGATCTAGTTGGGGATGGCCCTGCTTTGAGCCAGGGGCTGGATTAGATGACCTCCCGAGGTCCCTTTCAACCCTCATTTTCTATGATTCTGTGATCCCATACAATTGTAACCTAAACCCAAATAGGAGTACCTAACCCACCTGCAACACTCAGGCCCTGATCTTGTGGACCAGAGAGCAGGTGCCCTTGAGAGCTATCAGAGAGCAGGCATGGGTGAAGGTAAATAGGCATAGCAGTGGGGACATCCTTTGGCTAGCCTTGCAGTATGGAGAAGAAAGGGCTTCTAGGGAATGCCCATGGCTTCAGCCTCCTCTCTGAGGGCCTGTGAACATCAGCACTTTGACTGCAGGAGTTGGCAGAGTGTGCTGCTAACGTAGTGAGCATGAAACATGGGTGGGAAAAGACCCAGTACTCCCATGCTTGTTGCAAAGGTTTTGTAATCCATCCCCTTCCGTATTTCAAAGGCTTGGCAAACCTAGGTGTGGAAGGATTAGTGCTTTATTGGCAATCTTTGCCAAGCCTTTGTTTCCATGTGTAAAGTGTTGTTTCCATCCCATTCACCAGCGTTCTGGTGGACTCCCCAGAGACAGGGCTGTTGAACGCGTCTGGCCCCTGTGCCCCAGATGAGTGGTATGGACCCCGTCTACAGGCTGAATTGGGCCTGTGCACCTCCACACCTTGCACGCTGGGTCTGCCACCCACTCTGCCTGCTTTGGGACATGCTGTGTGCGTGACAGCACCCACCTCACCTACTTCAGGACATGTACCTCACATGATGCCCACCGGCAGGCACCATGTGTCACACAGGTCCTGGAACAGGTGCTGTGTGTAGCATGGGACCAGCTGGGAGGGCACTGCATGTGGTCTTTGGGTCTATTTTGACACCCAAGGTCATCACCAGGAGCCAGATGACAGGGCTCCAGGGGCTGGTTCCAGACCCCAGGCTGTATCTTTGACACCCCCCCACCTAAGAGCAAGTAGGTGTTCATTTTAAGAACTGCTCTGCTGCCCCTCCCACTTTTAATTTAATTTGAAACCTCAGCAGTCATGTTATGTGCATAAGGAATTTAATGTCAGATACTCTGGCCCCAATTCTGTATCTATTTGATTTGTTGGGAATTTGATGACATTTTAAATGGGCATGAGATTTAAATAATTTTAAAAAATCTCCAGTTTTTCCTTAGGCTTTATTTTACACACTGACTTTGAGTTAAAGGAAACTTGGTAAATTACTGTCATCTTTTGTAATAAATAAACTTATTGTAGAGTAGTTTGCAGCTTTTTTTACAGCCATGTATACTTCTTAATTTGGAGTTCAACAAACCTTACCTGAGCCTAAACTATATTTGAATAAAAGTCAGAAGCATTCCAACTTTGAGAGAGTTTATATGAGCAAATAGACATTATATATGCCTCATTATAAAACTTCTTTCCTAATTTTATATATATAAATATTTTACATCTCTAGTGAGCCCAATGCAGGAAGCTTGCCTTTGGATATTTCAGTGACTCCATCATCCTTAAAGATAAAAAGCTGTCAAGCCTGCACAACAATCAACCTGCCTGCAGAGGTCAGGATTGTTCCTTCCTATTGCCGAGGTATACAATATGTAGCTGGGGATGGCTTACATGTAAGACTGCAGGTCAAAGCAGATTCAAATGCAAGTAAGTGTAACTAATTTATTTATTTATTGCTTTGCTTTGGCACTTGTAAAGAGAAAGCTGCTCTGGTAAAGATATAAGCTGAAACTCTACGTGTTACATGAAAGAAATGTGTTGAAGGTTTACTGTCTGCAGTAAGGAAGTCAACTGAACTTCATCTTATACAGAACTATTTTTTATGTTCTCTATTAGTCTTGAACTTGGAACTAAAATACCTTTCTAAAGTGCTTTTAAAACAAATGTCTCTAACTTTGCTAGGTAAAGTACAAAATCCATGTAATAAAAGAGAAAGCATGTCATTTCAGGAAAATATTTTATCTAAAGAGTTTGAGAATTGTTTTGCTATATTCACGGCTCTTTCCTAATAAAGACACTTAGGGTGATTTGGCAGTTTGGGAGTTGTTCCCACTTAGTAGTTTGTAGTTAAAAATTCAGTATCAAAATTTTATGCAGTCCAGGTTATTGGATGAAGGATGGGATGTTCAGAACCATCCTTAAGAAAGAGTTGTATTGCTGTCCTTTGCTGTACTGATTTGCAGAATTCAATGTCCCCATGGTTAATTCTGCAAGCTTTAAGCGTTACTTACCTTTGACACTTTCACGACAGTAAAACAGATCCCTGTATTTTGTTTTCTAATAGTGTGGAAGAGGATTCCAAATGTTGCAAACCTTGTAAGGTTAGGGATGCTAGACTGGCTGCTTGTTTTCATCCCTTTCTACTTAATAAGAGTCTATTTAAGTCTTTATTTGATAGCTTAAAACATTTAACTTTGAAACATGGGATATATTTGGGAGGACACAAAATAGGATGACTACACTAGATATATATCATTATATGATTTTTAAACTAGGAACTAGTAGCATCTGCTATATCTTGTACTACTATCAAGATCACTGCTATCCTATAATTCAGGGGTTTTCAACCTTTTTTAACAAGTGTACCCCTTTTGTCTCAAAGTTTCAGCTCATGTACCTGTTTATATTTTTTCTCTTGTTTTTAAAGGGCAGATTGAAACCCCAATGATGAGGGAGGAAGTGGGGCTGGGGCAGGGGCAGGTGCTGCACAGCCAGGGTAGAGAGTGCGATGGAACTGCAAATGGCTTGTCTGGGGCATGTTGCGGGGGGGGGCAACTCCTGCTGCTGCATGCACCCCGGAAGGGCATGGGGGCATGTGCCCCCAGATCTGCATGTGGGGCAGAGCAGGCTGCCACTGTGGGCTGGGGCTGGGGCTGCACCAGGCTCTTCTCGGCTGGGGCTGGGCCGGGGTTGTGCTTGGGGCAGGCAGTGGCGGTGCTGGGAGGGGGCTACGGGGTGGGCTGCAGCCACTCTAGGATTTGCTGTAGCCCCCCCATAGCCTGCCTCCCAGTGGTGCTGCCCCCTGCCCCAAGCACACCCGGCCCAGCCCCTGCCAGGAATAGCCTGCTGCTACTCCAGCCCCAGCCTCCAGTGACAACCCGCCTTCCCCCCATGTGCAGATCCAGGGGCATCCCCCCCACCCATGCCCTCCTGGGGTGCGTACAGTGGGAGCTGCCCTGCCCTAGACGGGTAGCCCCTGCCCCACTCCTTCCACCACCGCTGGGGCCTTGATCTGCCCCCACAACACCCCTTCCCTCACAACAGACTTACCAACCGGACCTGGCTGCTTTCTATGCTGCCAGGCTGCGCGGTTGGCTGTTTGCATGCTGCGCTGCACCTGTGTGCACACGTGTATCATTTATTGGCCATATTAATTCTGTGTACCCCCTATGGCCTTTTTAAGTACCCCTAAGGGTACGTGTACCCCCGGTTGACAACGATGGCTATAATCTATACATAGATGCATATAGATAACAACTGAATCTTTTACACAAGGAAAAATAAGAGTCTATTACTCAATTTTGTGGCATGCTTCTCTGTTACTCTGGGATTATGCATGCGAGTTGCCAAGTGAATTGTATGAAAATGATTTAATATGTTTCCTAGTACTAAAACTCATGAATTACAGTAGTAGAAGCCATAACCCTGGTCTTCCTTTATGTAACATGATGCAGAAGTAAACACCATTTACTAACTTTTCAAAATTGAAGTCCTAAGTTGCAGCAGGTTAAAATGGGAAACCTGCTTTGTAGGTATAAGTCACATAGGTATGTACATATGTGTTTGGTGTTTCTGGAGAATCATTTAACTTGCAATTTGCAATTGACTTTTACTTCTCTTTTGTGAGTTCAGTTTAGAGTTTCAGTTTTGAAAAATTACAGCTATGAATACACTTTTTTTTTTACTCTAAAATTTGTGCTGTACAAGTTTTCATGTTCAAACAGACCAGTACGTTGTTTTTGTATTATTTACTTGTATTAATTTGTTTTGCTAGTTTCCATTTAATTGTGGAAAGAAATGTTGCCCAAGCATGTCTTTTTGTCAGGTTTTTTTTTTCCTTTTGCTGGCCAGCAGAGGGTATTGTTACACTAAAGACTCATTTTTTTTCCTTGAGAGAGAGCATATTTTTATTGCTGGTCGAGATTGTATAATATTTGTACCTGGTCGAGTTTGTACCCAGTTTGTACAATATTTAGAAATGTTACTCATTTTTCAACTATCTTATGGTACAAGTTATTAAAGGAGGAGCTGTCATACTGCTGAGATAAGGAAACTTTAACATTTTCAGGATTAAGATTTAATTTTAACTTTTCTAAAGATCAAGGATTTTTTTAAACTTTAGCCCTTCCGAAATTAGGCTTCCAAATTGTTAAAATGATTATTCAAATGTGCTGTGTGCCAGGTAATGATAATAAATAGACGGTGCTGTGTATATATATTATACTTTCCTCTAGGCTAGGCTTGCCTGTTGTGTTATAAGAAGGCAGTGCAAAACTGCTTGGTATAAAATGTCAGCATTTTGTTCTTATTTGCAGTAATTAAATTCCTACCTTTTTGAAGCCACTGTATTGGTATCCATAGTTTGTTTTTATGTTCAAATTTACGCTTAATAGGAACTTGATGTTTACTCTGTCTTTCATCTTTTTAGAATTGGTTTCAACTTTGTGTGAAATCCTGAAAGCCAATGAGAGTTGCATCTTTTACTGTCAGACGTGTGGGGAGATGATAATAAAAGACCGGTAAGCAATGCAAGGTTATACGCTTATATTAATAAATGAGGTAATGGTCTGTCACACACAAACTTAAAGGAACATGGATAATATTTATTTTAAGGAGCTTCTTCAACTGTTATTCTCACACAGTGGAATTTATTAAAATTGAAGTCACGTGACAAGTCTTTTTCCTTCGTTTCTTGCATTTTGCTCTACATGGAAAACAGAAATAAACCAGGGAAGCTGCACGGTTCAGTGGATAGGGCTCATACCTGGAAGTTACCAGACCGGATTTTTTTCCAGACTCTGCACAGCACCTTGGACAAGCCACTCTTCCCTCTGTGTGCACATATAGGTGTTACATTTCTTTTTGGAGAATCTTCACTTTCCCAATTGAACCTAGAAGTGTACAGGAAAATGTCTTCTTCAGGAGAAAGATTTTTCCACTTCCAACCAGAAATATCTTCATACTTTGAGGCTTATTGTCATGCTGTTTTTAATAGTTTCATTCTGATTCTCATGCACCAACATAATGGTGCAATTTGAGTTGTCAGTATTTTAGGAGAAACTTTGAAAGTTAGAGAGGTTGTTATTCTCACTGAATTTTGTAGAGAAATATTTATGATGATTAGTAGGTTTGTACACAAACAAACACACACATACACGCACAAAATCAAAACTTGGGCCTAGCCTACATGTTTTGCATCCTTCTGCATTTCAGGCATCCTACTTGTTTACGTTCATTCCCTCCTACAAGTTTTCCCCAGTCAGCAGATTGTACTTGAAATGTGCTCAGGTTGCGTAGCTATTCGTGGGAGGTTGCTGTCCATCTTTAGTGTAACTTAGCTCCTTCAGATTTGAGCAGCAATAAGCCTTGGGATGTATGTGAGCTGTACCTGAACTTTATGACAGCCTTATCTCTGTTTCTTACAAAGTTTGCAGATGGCATGAGAATTTTAATGCAAGGTTACTTGGTTTCCTACTTGTTGTGATGAGCAGTTTTGACAGCTTCAGCTGAATATGTACAAATTCTTACAGACACACTTGCAGTCTTTTATGATCCATGTCACTCCTGATATTGAGAATGATAATTCAGATGTAATACAGTCTGTAAACTTCTGTTCCATTGCCATCGTTTTTGCCAATTTATGGCTGACTTGAATGCAACTGAATGTTGGTTTTATGAAGTATTTTATCAGCTAAATTTGTTTTATTTTTATCTATTTAAGAGAATAAACCAAACTTAAAATCTAGTGAATAGTAAATTCTAGTAAACTTTTAAATTCTTGGTGCTGTTTTCCCATTGAAGACTTTTATGCTTTTATGTATCTGTCCACAAACACAAACTTTTTTTTCCAAATTTGAATTAATCTGATAAACACACATGGGGGTTTACTGCCTCTTGGTTCTGTTTTCTTGCTTTGTAGTGTGGAGGGTGTCAGTGGAGTAAAATGATAGACAGGAGTATGTTACCATAGCTTTACACCATAAATTTCTCCTTTCAGGAATCCTTTCAAGTGCCCTCCAAGTAACATTTGCAAGAAATGGGGCATAGAGAGGTCTGGAGGGATATGGAAAGGATGAAGCAAGGTAGCTGTCAGTATTCAACAGTCTTCCAGTGCTGCTTTATTCCCTTTATTTCTTCTCTTTCTACTGATTAAATTCCTATCTGTTATCTAGAAGAGGAGCATATAGACAAAAAGGTGTGTCTTTCAAAGTGCTTTTTCTGTCATTCAGTAGATCTGAGAGGACTGAGAAGAATGCAGTTTAAATTAATTTTTTTTACTTATCTTTTATGAAAATGGTTCTTTCTGCTAAGACAAAAATACTTTGAAAAATCTGATGTAGAAAAGTATCTTCTAATTATGTTTTGGTATAGAAGTAGACACAAATCATTACAGTTGCTATCAAACTTGAATGCCCAAGTTTGTTCAGAGCCAAATAAGACTATTTAATTTGTGAAAAGAAAAGTAAATTCAGCATGGTCTCTTAATATTTTAAAAAAGAAGTCAGAGGTTTGCTCAAGCCGTTGGCCTGGCATGACTAAGGTACACTAGGTTCCATAATCAATGGCACAGAAGTGAGTGATATAATTAGTATCACAGCAGTCACCTTTTACTGGGCAGGTCAAATTACTCAGTACCCATTTACAGCAAGGTTGACTGGAGACAGCTTTCAGAGTGAGTCTGGAGTAAGGCTCAAACCAGGTCTCTGGAGCCACACTGAGGAACACTAAGCAGGAAACCACTGCAGCCCTTTGTGTGTTGAAGGACCTGTAAAATTACAAGTCCACCCACTTTTATTTTGGACTTTCTGATTTTTAATGAGAACTTTCTAGAAATTATGACATTCAAACCTACAGTCCAACAATATGAGTGTAAATAAATGCATTGCCAAAACCTGAAGTTCAAGCTTTTCTGACTATTGGGTCCATCCTTCTAAAGCAGGGGTTGGCAACATATTGCCCTTGGGCCAGATCTGGTCTGTGGAGTCACTGATATAGTTTGTGGAACTGGTGGGCTTTGCTTGGTCCTATGCTCATACCAGGCCTGAACAGAGAGGACTTGCATCTGCACCTGGGCTGTTGCTACTTTTTTCCCCCACTGCCCGAGACTGCAGTGTGGATGCAGCTTCTAGCCACTAGGGAGCTGCTCTGGGGATGGGCTTGTGCTGAGCCTGTGCTGCTGCATGAGGAGGGAGAAGTGGCAGCAGCATAGATGCAATTTCCCACTTTTTAGGCTCAGTACAGCTCCCCACAAGCCAAAACCTGTTTTTGTGCTCCATCTGGGAAGCAGGGGGCTGGGAGAAGTGGTGGCAACAGGACCGGGTTAGAGAGCTTCTGGAGGGGCTGAATGTGTTCAGATCAGCGAGTCCAGATGCTCTCCACCCCAGGGTGTTGAGGGAGCTAGCAGGGGTTATTAAAGGGCCCTTGGCATGGCTTTACAAGCGCTCGTGGTGCTCGGGCCAGGTGCGAGATTGGAAGATAGCCAATGTGGTTCCCATCTTTAAAAAAGGGAGGAGGGAGGACCCAGGCAGCTATAGGCCCATCAGTCTTATCTCAATCCTAGGGAAACTCTTTGAGAAGATCATCAAGGAGCACATCTGTGATGTGCTGGCTTCAGGGATGATGCTCAAGGGCAACCAGCACGGTTTCATTAGGGGCAGGTCATGTCAGACCAACCTGATTGCCTTTTCTGATCAGGTCACAAAAGCATTGGATGCAGGTGTCGCTGTGAACGTAGTCTTTCTAGACTTCAGCAAGGCCTTTGACACTGTCTCCCAC
>NW_017729027.1:7145903-7174081 GCF_001723915.1 Gavialis gangeticus
GCTCCTACCCTGGGGGTCTTTAAGAAGAGGCTTGATGCCTACCTGGCTGGAGTCATTTGAGCCCAGTTTTTTCTCCTGCCCAGACAGGGGGTCAGACTTGAAGATCTACAAGGTCCCTTCCAACCCTACTTCTATGATTCTTTGAACAGGGGCGTAGCTCCTACATGGCTGTCCCTGTAAAAGTGCTTCTGCCACTGAAGTTACCTGGTCTGCATCAGACCAGAGCTGTATTGTTCAAGCCCATGGCTTATAAAGGTTGCTGGTCCCTGCTCTAAAGAGATTTCTATGGGCAGACTCTTACATTAGCATGGACTCACAGAAGGGTTAGATCCTTAATGAGGTCAGATCAGTTCACAGACTTGAGCACATCCTTGCTCAATGCAGTTCAAAATTCTGAGAACAAAATAATCCATTGATAATGATACGGTTCCAGAGGCAGGAAGGGGTTTGGATTATGCCTTTTAATGCGATGCCCAAGATGCAAAATGTAAATACACTTCTTTGGCATGTCAGGCTGTTGCAGGCTTGTTTATGAGAACCCTGTAGTCTCCTGAGAGAGAATTCAGTTGGGTGGATAGCTTTAGTAATCAGACAAAGATACGGAGTTTTGCTGTGGAAACCAACAGTCTGTGCTATGGGGAGCAGATTAAGCAGGGACAGGGCTTCAGTTTAGTTTCATTTTGCATTATGTAACACTTTAATAGACAATAATATAATTGTTCCATGTAAACTCTTGTGCTGTTCTTTACATTACTGCTATGTCCTAATGGGGCTGAATGGATTTTAGAGCACTGAAGAAGGCTTTTGATTCCTAATTCAGGTGTTGGAACTGCTGGTATAGATGGCTGGCCTAAGACCCATCACCAGTATTAAGATTTTAGGGCAGTGTAGAGAAATCAAAATGTCTCAGACAGAAATTATTATGTGACCTCAGTGGATGATGATACTCTCACTGGAAGTCTGTATGCTGCAGTTTTTTTATGCCTATATTCAAAGGTAAGACAAAGACGCCATGGATAAATCATGGCTTTCTTCTTCTGGGTCATCAAGCAGTAAACAAACAGACACAAGCGAGATAAGGCTCATAGGGGGCATGCTAGGAATGGCAGCCTCCCCACTGTGGATGCTGAGCGAGTGCAATACCAACTAGAAAAGCTAGACGTTTATCAGTCAGCGGGACCGGATGGACTTCATCCAAGAGTGCTGAAGGAGCTGGCTGAGGTCATTGTGGAACCCCTTGTGAAGCTCTTTCAGAATTTGTAGTGCACAAGGGAAATCTCTGAGGATTGGAAGAGGGCTGACATTGTGCCCATCTTCAAGAAGGGGAAGAGGGAGGACCCAGGCAACTGTAGGCCAGTCAGCCTAACCTCTATCCTGGGGAAAATCCTGGAAAAGCTCATTAAAGAATCTGTGTGCGATACGCTCGTGGAAGGTAAGATTCTGAATGACAGCCAGCATGGCTTTGTCGCGGATAGGTCTTGTCTTGCCGATCTCATCTCCTTCCACGACCAAGTCTCTCGCCACCTGGACATGGGAGACAAGGTAGACGTTATATGCTGAAGCTTCCAAAAGGCTTTTAATCTAGTACCCCACAATATCCTTAGAGAAAAGTGGAAGATGGTGGGCTTACCTACTCGACAGTTCAGTGAGTGGGAAACTGGCTACAGGGTAGGACCCAGAGAGTTTTCATAAATGGATCTGTGTCATCCTGGCACAAAGTGGCCATGGGGGGGCCTCAGGGGTCTGTGCTTGGACCGGTCCTTTTCAATATCTTTATCAATGATTTGGATGAAGCAGTGAACAGCTTGCTGGCCAAGTTCGTGGACAGCACCAAGTTATGGGGCAGTGTGGTCACGTCAGAAGATAGGTTGCAGATACAGGTGGACCTGGACAGGGTAGAGAGTTGGGCAGACCAGAACCAGATGAAGTTTAGCACTTCCAAGTGTAAGGTGCTCCATCTGGGGGCAAACAACTCTCAACATACATACAGACTCGGTGGTGACTGCTTGACTTGCACCACGGCTGAAAGGGACCTGGGGTAATGATAGATCATTGCATGAATATGAGCCATCAGTGCAAGGCAGTGGTCAGCAGGACAAATAACACGCATGCATGAACCGATGCATCTCGTATAAAACTAAGGAAGTGATACTCCTGCTGTACTCAACACTGGTGAGACTGCAGTTGGAGTACTGCATCTAGTTCTGGGCACCACACTTCAATAAGGATGTGGGAAAACTTGAGAGGTCCAGAAAAGAGACACCCATATGATCAAGGACTTTCAAGGAAAGCCATACGAGGAAAGGCTGAAGGACCTCTTTAGGCTAAAGAAGAGAAGGTTGAGAGGGGACTTGATCGTGGCTTACCGCTATATCAGAGGAGTGCATCAGGAGCTCGGTGAAGAACCATTCACTAGGGCACCCCTGGGGAAGACCAGGACCAATGGATACAAGCTCTGGGAAAGCCACTTCAGGCTTAATACCAGGAAAAACTTCTTTACAAGTCAGGGTGTCCAGACTGTGAAATAAACTCCCTCCAGAGGTAGTGCAGTCACTCACCCTGGTGGTTTTCAAGAGGAGACTGGGCAGTTACCTTGCTGGGGTCACTTGACCCCAGTTGTCTTCCTGCCTAGAGTGGGGGGCTGGACCTGATGAACTGTGAGGTCCCTTCCAGCCCCTAACAATCTATGAAAAGGGTGGTGCCAAGGAAGTTATTTTATTAGCTGTAGCTGGTTCAAAAAACTTAGCTATTTTTAACAGCTTCCAGCTCTCATTTGCAAACAGCGGTGATTCTAGTAGGGTGTTAGCACAGCTTGAAATATATTGTGTACTTAGAAGGAAAGAAACTTATCAAAAATTTCACTTCCCCACAAGAAAACAAAAGGCACAAGAAAGTATGTAAGAAAGTAATGGCTTCTTGAGATTACCTGTTAAGAATCAAGCTAGTTGTGGACTGGAGCCATGAGAAGGTATGTAAGCATGGGCTCAGGGGTTGTGAACTGGATTTAGAAAACCTGTCACAAACGTACAGAACAGCAGAACCAACAAAATTGCAGGTATAGGCTTAAATAAGGGGCAGAATCCAGAAACTGTACACACAGTTATTGGGCAGCAGAATAAGGAAGGTGAGCACAAGAGGAAAACATAGAAGAAAACCAAGAAGGCAGAATTGGCTACAGTTTTGTCAAAAATGTGCACACAGCAAATTGTAAATATGGTGATGGTGTCAATTGATAGCTCTGAGCTGTTAGTATGAGCAGCAAATTGTGGGACTATAGAATGGGGAATTCTTGTTTCAGCTCATGGAGCTGTAGGAAATAAGTTAAAATAAAAAGATGTTTTTTCTCTATGTATCGTTTATATTTGTGTAAAAATAAATCTTGTTTAATTTCCAATTTTTGATGTTAAAATAGACATAATAGGTTGCACTGGGAGGGATAGGAATAAAACAAAAGTTACTGTTTAATGAAGTTTTGGTTTTGTTAATTTCAAAGCAAGAATCGTCTACGAGAAAAAATGAATTCAGACAGGATTGTTCTTGAATAGCAGTGTGTGTGTTCTAGCTTTCAGACTTTATTTCCTAATTTAGAGAGTTGTGAGGCATGTGCGACTTAAATGTTACATCCCAATCCAATTTCAGGTTGTATTTTCCAGTCTTTTAAAAAGAAATGGACATTCATGCTCACATTTTTGTTAAGACTTAATTTTGTTTATGGCAAAGTCTGATTGCCTCCCTCCATATAAACTTGCCCTGTATAACTGCCCTTGCTAAAGGTGCCGTGTGGCAAGACATCTACTGATGTTGCACAACCATTTTGTTTGAAAGAGAGAGAACAGAAATTTAACATGAAATAAAACAAAGAAAGGGCATTTTAGATTTTTTTCAATTATGCTTTCATGACTGACTGAAATTACTTTATCTTATGATTCACTTTCCTAGGGGACAAAGCCAAATTCTGCAATATAATTGCTGGCGATCAAGTTGAGCCTGAGTCCTCCCACTACTAGATTGTGACTCAGGCATTTCCCAGATAATCTTTTTAAACCAGTTTATGTGTAATGTCTGTCCCTAGCCACTGTGTGTTGCATTGCCATTGGTGCCTTGGAATGTATCCAGTGGTATTCAGCAGCTATACAATGTGCCTTTTATTGTGAGTGCCGAGACAGGCTTTTCCTTTAGAGAGAATCTCACAAGTTATAGACTTATGAAGATAGGTGTCATAAGAATGTCTGTAATAAATTGAAATAGTTTGGGGTTTTCTCTTCTTTTAGGACGTTTCTCCGAGTTCTTCCTTTGCCTAGTGAAAACTGGAGTGCTTTGGTTGAAGAGTGGTGTTGCCATGCTAACCCCTTTGCCAGCATTCTTCACCCTCAGAGTAATGACTGTTTTCTTGGAGACACGTATTTTCTGGTGAATTCAGGATATGAGGCACATGTGTCAGGAGCTGAAAAAGTCAATTGGGAGACTGAACACTCTGCTTCTCAAAGTGGCTCTGCTTTGGTAAAGTATTTTTTTTTTTAATTCACAAGGTTGTAACAGTGTTTGGCATCCCCTGACTTCAGCTTTGTAGGAACCAGAAGAAGTTATAAACTGTGATTTATGATTTCAATACAAGTGCCATGCCGTATAAATGTAGCCACACAAGAAAATCATTGTAAAAATGTTCTTCTAAAACATAATATCTGCCAAGAAGCCTGAGTAAACCAGGAGAAACAAAATTTGTCAGGCATTTTTTACTACAATAAAAACAGTCATAATTTGCTACAGGCTTTGTATAACCAGGTAGTTAATTTAAAATGTACTTGTGTTGTGATAGAGGGGTGTCAATTAAAAGGCAGCAAATCAAGTGTCAAGAAAAAATGGAATCTTTTATGATCACCTGGGCCCCAGCAGATGTTATATTTATCACATTATTAACATGTTAATTGGGCAATAAATTGCAGCATGCCACATTTTCAAAAAGTTTATCATGTGATAAAATGGCAAACCAGGTACAAAGATATTCCACATTAAATGTGATTTAATGTGGAAAATGTTTGTGGTTGGTTTGTATTGTACTTTAGTTTGAACACATGGCATGTATACCAGATTCTTAATGGTAAATAAGGGCAAAATAAGTGATTTTGACAGGCTGATGTTTGAGTCCAAGAATATTTTTTATTTATTCTTCCAAAATAAAAGTGGGGGTCGGGGAAGAATGGGTAAATGCCTCTACTTCCCCCTTTTGATATTGGTAATCCCAAAATGTGAGATTTTTTCAGTGTTTTTGTGAATTTTACTTCAAATTTTGATCAGCCGCATCTGTAGCTGAACAGAAATGTTTGAGGGGCTCTGAGAATCGTGAAGAGGATGAATACTGGTTTGATATCAGTGTTGTGCCTCTTTGTCCGCCCTTGGAAAATCTCTTCATTTTTAAAAAGTTCTGCTATCATTTACTTTGCTTTACCATTGTAGGGCAAAATCCAGGAGCCAGTATGAAGTCCAGAAAACTTGTATCACAGTATAGCTGGTGGTGTTGTATTTACTCAGATATAAGATGACCCCCCAATAATTAGATTCTATATTTGGAAAAATTATAAATTTCTTATAATTTTCCAGGTATAGAATCTAATTCTTGGAAGCTTGCCTTGAATTTGTCCCCTTCCCATTGCTACAACAGGAAAAATAAATCTGGGGGGTCTGGTAACCCCTTTGTTCTCTGCTTCCCTCCAGCTTTATTCTCTGGCAGCCCCTTCCTCCACTCCTTACTGTCAGATCCTGTTCTTCCTGAGCACGTGGAAGTGAGGAGCAACTTTGAAAACAGTAACCTTGAAATTAAACAAAGCTGTAACAATGTGCATATAGTACCCATAAACTTAATACATCCAGAATTGTTGCATGTTAGCTATTTTTGAAACTGCTGCAAGTTTTAGCACAGATATTCCATGAACACTTTTGAGCAGCACTTTGGCACCTACTTATATGTAGTACAAACTATGCATGACATCAGTCTGGAGCACTTACCACATAGTTCATTGGGCCAGGCCCCACTAGAATCAACAGGATTTCAAGCTTAGCGCTTCTCATTATGTGTGTGTACTCCAGATGCCCCTGCAGAAAGGATCCATGTGCTAATTAGCCCCCCACTCATGACAGGAAACAGGTATTTTTGTCATGAGTCCTGGGATCCTCCAAAATTTTTATATGCAAATGAAGTGCAGGGCAGACTGAGCTGTCTTCACCTTATGGAGGTCAGGTCCACACTCATAATATGTGACAGGCTGCGAGAGGGGGCAACAGAGGGCTTTTAACTAAACTATTTGGGACCCTGTTCAGTGATGTTTGCCAGACAGTTAAGGCTTGTGAAGAAACAGGAGTCACTGGAAATGGGAAAGAAAAGCACGGTGGTGGTGGACAGGAAGGGGGCATAGCCCTGCAGGGATGGAAATGGTCATAGCCCAGACCCCTGGGGGGCATGGCCAGGCCCCAACTCAGCCTCATGAGCGGGGAAGGGAGTATGGCCCAGCCCCAACAGGAGGGAAAGGGGTGTGGCCGAGCCCTGTAAGGGGAGGACTCCAGCTTGGCACTGCAGAGAAGGAAGGAGGTATGGCCGAGCCCTGGTGGGGAGAGGGAGCCTGGCCAGGTCCCAGCTCAGCCCACAGGAGAAAGGGGTGTGGCCAGGCCAACTGTGGAAGGGGTTGCACACTGGCCCAGGCCCACTGGCCATGCAGGGCTTTGGGTTTAGGAATTTGGCAAGGGGGCGGATGACCATATTAATGGCCACTGCTCCCCTGTCACCAGATTTTGTGACCTGTGGGGAGCCCCACAGATCAGATGGAATAAGTGTAGCTTGATCTTTGCTTTCAGAGTTCTTTTGGGCTGCAAAATTAGCTCCAGAACCAAAATTGTCTTCTGCAAACACTACTAAGAACTCTGGGATGGGTACCCATGGGAGAGTTCAGCTGCACGTATGAGTATTGGGCAGAGCTGCACCTGTAACAAGATGGCTCATTTTCTATGTGCTGTTTCATTGCACATTATTAAACCAGTGAAGTCCCACTGCCTCTGTTAGCTGGAATACAGATCTGTAGCAAAGAGGTACCCAACACATTTCCAGAGGTGATGAATCTGGATTCACTTTCTTAAAATTATCAGGATGCTGAGATTACTTGATGGTCTGAAACTCATTTTGTGCTTATTTCAGACTGACTGTTGAAAATCTAATTTCTACTCTTGGTTATTTCCAGCATTAGTCAGTTGCCAGACAAATGAGCAAAACTTTAAAATCAAGCAGGAATTGGACTAATAAGAAGAAGGCTCATTGAAACAAAATTCTTCCTTAATGTGGAGACTAATAGAAAGTAACAGGCAAGACAGATTACTCTTGGCACACATGTTCTCATTTTATAGTATATTTGTGTAGTCTACCCTAGTATGAAAGTTCATCTTTAATTGCATAGCAGTTCATTGGAAAGTGTTTGCCTATGAGTAAAATAGTAGCAGAAATGTAGAAGAGATACTTAAACAATCCTTTCAAACCTCCTGTGGGACCAAAACAATGTTCTTTCATTGAAAACATATTTCTCACATCTCTTAGTCCTACAGTGTAACAACGTTTTTAAATGTCACATGGTTACACAGCATCCTAATAGTATCTCTTGGGGAAAATATTTTCCCCGAGACAATATCAAGGACATTTAGGTATAGAAACACAGAGTATTAGGATGGTGATCCACCTCCATCTGCAGGTTGCCGGCAGCTGTGAGTTGTCACATAGATGTATCGATTTAATTAGTCTGGCTAACACTATCATCCTTTCTGTTCAAATGGTGATGCCACTAAGTTCCTAGTGTTTTTAGGTACCATACTATAGAACTTTCTGCCAGCACATTGAACTATAATCAGATAAAGCACTTGAGTAGATGTCAGAGGAACACTGTACCTGCACCTCCTCTGTCTCCTCAAATACTGTGCATTCTCCAAATTTTATTGCCCCCAAATGAGCAGTTTTACCATATATTTTTAGAGTTTGAAATATTGGATATATAGTGCAACTGTGTGCACTTTTGTATACCCTCTAATTCCAAAACCATGCAACATGCATTTCTGAGATAGGAGAGTTTAAATTTGCCATGTTTCAACAGAGGCTGGAGAGTTCCCAGTGAAAACTCAGTTATTGTTTTCTGTTGACTGTTTCCTAGGTTTTCTTGCCATAGGTAGGGTCTATATTAACTTGTGGCAGCTTATCTAATTAGAAACAAGAGACCGTAGACAGTAATGAGGAAAATATTGCTTCCTGCTGAAGCAGAATTTGCAAGCGTACCACTTTCCTGGTGCATAAGGTTCCAAGTTTGAGGTATGAGAAAAATCCTTATCTAGCCTATGACACTGCATAGAGCTGGAAACCAGGATGTTGCACATTCAGGTTTCATTTTTACCACTCACTTATTTTCTTATATTTGTGTGCTCTTAACTTTGTAGTCAGACAAATATCAGTCATAACATTTGACTAGCAAATTGAGAGGTTGCACAAGATCACTTATAGGAATAGAGACCAAGTTCCTCATACTCCTAGAATTATACAATAGTAAAGAGAGAATGCACCATTATGAGCATTTTGCCTGACATCTTGCATAACACAAGCCAAAGAACTTCATGTAGTTCCTGCATCAAATTCATAACTTCTGTCTGATTTAGAGAATATCTTTTAGAAAACTATTCAGTTTGGACTTGAGAATGTAAAGTGGTGGAAAATCTATTAAATCCCTTTGTTCAAAAAGTCAAACACCATGTCTTACCACATCCTTTTTCATACCACAGTCTCCCAAATAAAATACTAACCTTGTTTTTGGAAGGCAGAATGTAGAGAGACATATTTTTTCAGTGTCATGGTTGGCTGTGTGACAGTAAGTCCTGGAGATGAGAGTGTCTAGGAAGTGTTGCATCCCAGGAGACAATCTGGGTGTGGCAGCAGGAACTTCTGGGTGTCAGGACAGCAACAATGCTAGGCCCCAGATCCTTGCAAGTGAAGTAGTAAGCCTGTTGCTTTACTTTAATTCAGTGATTCCCAAGGGCTGTGCCATGGTACACTGTGTGCTCCAAGAGCGATGGAAGTGTGATGCAAAATCTCCATGTGTGAGGAGATAAATTCTCTCTTCCCCCAACCAGCACCCTGTGCCTGCCCCAGCTATTGCAGCTAGGCCTGTGGCTGCCTCTCTGGGGACTGCCACTACTGCTGCTGCCTTCCACTGCCCTTCCACAATCCCCAGCTGCCCCTATGCCAGATTCCCCATGCTTCCAGCAGCATGTTCTGGTACTAGTGGGCAGGTCAGTGTACGGACAGCTGCACTTTTCTACTTGTCTCACCCTCTCCACTTCTCCCACACTCCTGGGGTTTACAGGAGAGGTTGCAGGGATGGTCATTGGTGTTCGACCCTGCAGGAACAGCCTCAGAAGTGGGGGCTGCCTTTGCCCCCCTGAGGTATAGACCATGGGATGGAAGGGGGCAAACAGTGGAAAGAGCAGGGCAGAGCATGGTGAGGTACTGCTCCACCAACCTTAAGTGGCATCAGTTAGATCAGTGATTCTCAGCTGTTTTAGTCTCAAGGCACCTCTTTATCATTTCTCTGAAATTTTTGGTGCCCCAGTTAAAAATAGCTTGAGATATATTTTTTCTGAAGTTAGACCCGGAGGGGGGACCTTAAGGCTAAAAGGGTTGGGAACCACTGGTATAGAGATGAATACTATGCTTAAAGAAAGATGTGTTGGGTGTCATTTTTAATGGTGCATCTAGCGCTGGTATGATTTCCCCTGGCAAGTGATTAGAATATGTTATATGTTTTGAAAAAAAATGTACATATATTGTTTTGGATGTAAGAGTGAAGTGTGCTTCCAGTTTTAATTGAGAAGAAAAGTGTGCTGTAGGTATAAGAAGTTTGGGAAACACTGATTTAAATAGTTCTTTATATTCAGTATTGTAAACAGTAAAGTGTTGTTTCCACACCACAAGTCTCATCAAGATACTACAAACTGCATGAAGCAGCTCACCCGCGCAGTGGCTCTTCAGCCCAAAGCTACTTCCTCACTAGCTGCTGTGAAAGGGTTAACACTGGACTCCATCCCTGCTCTTTGTTGCCCGTTGGAAAAGTGTCAGGCATTCTGGCAGCTGAGAGCATCAGCTTGCTCTCTTCTACCTTGCTTTTATTTCAGCAAAGAAAAATCTGCCTCCCTGCTTAAAATACTCATCCCAATTTTGCAGGGCTGGTTTTGGGGAAATGGGTACATGTGTGGGTACAGCAGCAGGTCAAGAAGAGCATAGCCCCCAGCTGGCCACTCCAGCACTTGCATTAGGAAGTTGTCCCCAACGCTCTTCAAAAACTTCCTGTATTGCCTTCCCGGTAGATGTCAGAGTAATTGAAGTCCCCCATGAGAACCAGGGCCTGTGATCATGAAACTTCTGTTAGCTGTTTGAAGAAAGCCTTATCTACCACTTCCTCCTGATCTGGTGGTCTGTAGCAGAGCCCCATCACAACATCACCCTTGTTGCTTTCCCCTCTGACCCTAACCCAGAGACTTTCAACAGGCCTATCTCCAGTTTCATACTGGAGATCTGAGTAATCATACAGCTTTTTTACATACAGTGCAACTCCTCCACTGCCTATCCTTCCTGAACAGTTTGTACCCATCCATGACAGTGCTCTAGTCATGCGAGCTATCCTACTAAGTCTCTGTTATTCCCATCAGATCATAGTTCTATGACTTGGCAAGGACTTCAGTTCTTCTTGCTTTTTTCCCAGGCTCTTTGCATTCGTGTACAGGCACCTAAGGTAACTAGCTGATTGCCCTGATTTCTCAGAGCAATCATGAGAATGCTTCCCCTCTTACCCACTCCTGCTTGTGCTTCCTCCAGGTCACCCGCTTGCCCACTTACCTCAGAGCTTTGGTCTCCATCCTCTGTCAAACCTGGTTTAAAGTCCTTCTCACTAAGTTAGCAAGTCTGTCTGCAAAGATGCTCTTTCCTGTCTTCATCAGGTGGATCCGGTCTCTTCCTAGCAATCCTTTTTGGAACATCATCTCATGGTTAAAGAAGCCAAAGCCCTGCTGGTGACACCACCTGTACAGCCATGCATTGATCTGCAGGATTCATCTGCTCCTGCCTGGGCCCTTTCCCTTAACTGAAAGGATCGAGATGAATACCACCTGAGCCCCTGTCCCCTTCATCCTTGTACCCAGATCCCTGTAGTCACTTTTAATCTGCTCAGGCTCTCCCTTGGCAGTATTGTTGGTGCCCACATGGATGAGCAGCATGGGGCAGTAGTCAGAGGGTTGGATGAATCTCGGTAATCCCTCTATAACATCTTGGATCTGGGCTTCAGGCAAGCAGCAGGCCCCCTCTTCCCCCAAGACAACAGATCAGGCCAGCAGGTGGGTGCTTCTGTCCTTGGCAGAAGGGAGTCTCCAACTACCAACACCTATCACTTTTTGGTGGTGGTGGACTTGTGATCTTTCCCACTTCGAGGAAGCCTGGCCTGTCCTCATCCACCAATGGAATATGCTCCTCCCCCTCGTTGTTAGGGCTCCATATCTGATCACATCACCTCTTAGTATTTTGTTGGATAAGTTAACAGTAGGCATGCACTGATTTAAGATTTTTTTGGCTGATACTGTTAGCTGATTATTAACCAGCCATATTGGATAATACTGATCCGATAGCCAATATGTAGCCTGGCAGCATGGAGAGCAGCATCTGTTCATTAAGTCTGTGGGGGAGGCAGATTGAGACCACCACAGTGAGAGAGGGAATGGGGCTGGGGCAGGAAAGAAGCCTGCACCACCCCTGGCCCTGAGCCTGCAGTGAGAAGCCTGCCTTTGCCCCATGGAGCTGCCCCCCTTCCCCACCCCCTGTGCCCTCTGGACGACTCCTCCATGACTCTCCCCCCCACCCCAGCTGGGGAGTACCTGCCCCTACCCCAGCCCCATTCCTTCCTTCACTATGGGGGTCTCAATTGCCCCCTCCCACATCCTTACCCCCCCAAACCTAGTGGCCAGACACTGCTTTCCATGCTTCCAGGCTGCAGTCCTGGCCATGTGCATGCTGCAACTACGTGCATGTACTCAGCATTTATCAGTGACATTATTGGCCACACCAGCCAAAAAAAGCCAATTGCTGATAATGTCAGTTTTCCTTTTATTAGTGCCAGTCTGATATATCGGTGCTCCTCTAGTTAAAAAGGTCAAACTTTCTACGCCTCTCACTATAAGGCCTAAAGGCTTGTTTTCAGATCTCAAATAATTTTTTTCCTTGTAATTCTTTTCTGAACTCTTTCCAAATTTGCAACATCCTTGATGAAATACGGATACTAGAATGGAACACAGTATTCCAGTAATTATCTCACTAATGCTGAATACAAAGGCAATAATTCCCTACTTTTCCTTGATATTCCCCTGCTTAAATGTTCAAGGGGCATGTTTTTCCCTTTAGCTATAACATTGCACTAGAAACTCATGACAGTAATCAGTTGAATTATTATGTTTAAATTCTTTCGAGTAGAATTGTTATTAGTATGACCAACATTTTCTGTTCCTTAATGTATGACCTTGCATATAGCTGTATGAAAGAGCGTGCTGTTTTACAACTTACTTGGCGATATAGGTTACTATATACACCTTGCATATTACTGTTTCTTACCTTAGGATTGTTGTAGGATTGTACCTTAGTTGTCTTCACACTGTTACTCAAAGAATGTTTCAAAATATGAATATGGTTGTTGAAAAGAGTCCGTTCTTGTTACTCTCCACTGATTGAGACGCATGTCTTATGAGGAAAGGCTGAAAGAAACTAGGGATATTTAGTCTGGAGACAAGAAGACTGGGAAAGAATTTAATAAGTCTTCAAATGTCTGAAGGGTGATTTTAAAGAGGATGGAGGTAGATTTGTGTCCCTGGCTGTAGGGGCATGTTTAAGAGCAATAGCCTCAAACTGTGTCAGAGGAAATTTAGGTTGGAGATGGGGAAGAAGTTTCTGACCATAATGATGGTTAAGCCATTGCAATAGACTACCTAGTGAAGTTGCGGAATCTTTATGCATGGAAACTTTTAAGAGCAGTTTAGATAGACACTTAACTATGATGGTTAGTCAGGAATGATCCTGCCTTGAGCAGGGGGCTGGAATAGATGACCTCCTTAGGTCCCTTCCAGCCCTACATTCTTATGATCCTATAGTTACAAGTAACTAATAAGATTAATATTATTGTACTTAATTCACACTGCAAGAGAGCATCCTTGAAATAGGTTTTATTCTGAACAAAAAAAATCATGTAATTTATCATTTTAGGTATATGCAATAGAACACAGTTCCATATTTTGGTTATTTATCAGATATTTCCATGGTTTACCTTGTGGCAGGCCAGTAGGGTAAGCCACCTGTCTCACTGAGCCTGACCACCTTCCAGGCTCCAAGTACCTCCCTGGGGGTGCCTTACATCCAGCCGACCCCCTTCCCGGAGCACACCTGCAAGCCTGGGGGCAACACCGCCACCACCCAGAGTCTGGACTGATCTTGGACCTGCACCCTCTGGGAAACACAGGTTTAGTAGTCCTTGAGAGAGTACTTGATCCACTACAAGAACTTGGGGTGCTTCTTTCAGTCTGAAGCACAAACAGTGGTCTCCCTTAGTCAGTGTAGCAGAGTGGGGTCCTAGGGGTGGCTGTGAACTCCCCTAGTGCCCCCCACCATGCCAAGGTGTTATTGAAAGCACCCTAACAATCTTTCCTGCCACGTCTTTGCTATTAATAATGTTTAAGGGAGTCTCAGTCTTAGTGCTATCTTGGGTGACTTGGTGCACCCTGGCTTTATGGGCTATGCGTGACTCCAACCACCCCTGTACCACACCCCAAGCCTCGCAGATGTACCGGGCGTTGTCTGGTCAATTTCCCTCTCAGCGCCCACCCTGGGGCTTCTCGCTGGCTTGTCTTGCCGCCACCGCCTACGCTGGGGCTTCTCGCCGGCTTGTCTCGCCACCACCACCCACACTGGGGCTGGGGTCAATGCACCCCTGAATGATGTGCCCTCTCTGGCACTGGGGTCCCCACACTACCGTGGAGCCCCTATGAGGCCTCCTCCAACCCCTAATAGCCTCACCCAGTCCTCCAGTGTAACGACGACAACAACAAAACAATAACATAAGTCCCTGGGCTATCACATAAAATCTAAGCCGCCTGGCTAACCATCATTCAAATTCCTACCAGGGAATTCTCTACCCGGTATCCGTGAACAGAAGCTGCTCATGTCATCAGGCTTCTCTGCTCTGCTTGCTTCCGCAGAGCTCCTTCTCCCTTGGCTGCTAGTTGAGAGAGAGAGAGAGAGCCCTCACCTTTCTGTCTGAGTCTTATAGTGGTCAGCCCTGTCCCTTTCGGTCAGCTGACTCATCAGGTGTTGGCCCTTAGCTCCTCTTGGTTGCCCCTAGCAACCAGCACCTGAGCCCATGCTACTGCCTTCCAGGTAGCACGCACCTTAGTGCCCTGCTACAGTCAGCCATACCAAGGGGACCCCAAGGCATAATCTAAACCCTCTCCCAATGAATCTCCCATGCTGTGAACAAAGGAGAACTTTGTTGGTTACAAGCAGTAGGTTTGGAATAGGGTACAGGGTACAGCAATATCAGCGAAATCCCTTAGAACAAACTGTGGCATGGTAGCCTTTGATCACGCATCTGAGTTATCTAGTTAGATCTCAAGTAGCTTACTCACAAGTATCATCCAGAGGCAGGTGGAGATTTCCTCTGGAGGCAAGCAGTTTGTTGACCATGAGTTTCAAGAGAGAGAGCAAGTTTCAGATGGTCCAGCTTCTCTGAGAGTTCTCATCATGGCAGCTGCCCCACCTCTTGAGTGGTCCTTAACTTATGACCTCATTTGCCTGATCCAATGAAGGCCGGCAATTGTTGGCTGCCAATTCAGACCAATATGAAATGCATTACTGGTTGCTGGGTAGACTGGCAGGGTCTCTAGCCCCCTCCCAGTCAGGATAAAATTGCTTAGAACAATAGGGAGTTTAAGCCCCCACCCAGGTGTGTGAGGCCAGTCATGTTGGCAGAGGGGAGCAGGTTTCCCCCTCCCTCAGGAATGTATCCAGCTCAGGTTACAACTCAGGGTTACCTGAAGCTGATGTGGCCAGGGGTGTCTGCTCTCTGCAGTGACCATGGTAACCAAATTGTCAGATTAGGCATCCACCTGACAGCAGAGTTTGGGGAGAGACAGAGATGGCATTCTGCCACATACCTCATGCATGCAAAGGTTTGGAAGTTCAGTGGTAACAGTGACTTCAGTTAAATGTTAACTCTTTCCACTGAAGACAGCTTGTGGCTTCTTTCCCTTAAGAATCAATGGAAATTGGCAGTCATCTGGTATCAGGGACATACAGGAAGTTGTGGAATCATTTTTTCATCTGTTTTGTTTATAAGTTAATTATTCTGGTTGTTTGTAATACTTTTCAATGTAAGTACTTTAATATGACTTTTTAAGTTGGTAACAGCTTTTAAAATTTCACTAAGCACATAAAATTACACTTGTGTAACTCACATATTGTGCAAATACACCAAAAGACCTGGTGCATATGTGTGTGAAGGTACTGGATGCAAAAACTCTTCTTTTGGAATAGCGTGAATTAGGGTAAGTTTAATGTTTAGCGATTGTCTTTTATATTCAGTTTAAGTCTGTAAACTGGGTTTCACGTGTGCATCTTAATTGCCATAAGATTTAAATTAAATACACAATTTATAAATAGCTCAGAAATCTTAGAAGACTGAAATGAGTAAAATAGCCAAAACAAATCAGTGTGTATGTAAGAATGAGGAGATGCAGAATGAAGTATAAAGTTCATGGTGCACTCTGGAGAGTGTGTTACAATTATACATTGCTTTTCAAAGTAGTTGAATGACATTTAAATGACATTTATCTGTCCTACAGAAATCAAAGGAAAATAGAGTAATCTGTAAGCGCTGCAAGACAATGCTGGGAGAGGCAGTATCATCAGGTATGGATTACACAAACCAAATTGTACTTAGTTGTCTCAGTTACTAAACATTTGAAGTTAAAAAGTTCTGGACAAAAATAATTTATCAACAGGTTTCTGAGTTAATTCCTGCATTACTTCTCACTCATTTTTGGAAAGGGTGAGAGTATTGTTTCCACTATCAAAACTGTAAAGTGACTGGCCCAGGAACTTACTTTGATCCTTGTTTCTGTAACACATCTGGTTAATTCCAAAGGATTTGGAGGCCTGCCAGTATAATTCCAATATTTAAAAAGGATGAAAGCTGTGACCTAGGAACTGTAGCTATGTTAGCCTGAGCAAAATAATGGAATGGTTAATTTGCGACTTGATCAACGAAATATTAGAGACTATAAAATATAAATGAATACCTGCTAGCATGGCTTCATAGAAAGCAGGTCTTGTTAAAACAATACTGTTGCCTTTTTTCTGTAAGATTAGTCATTGTTGGTAGTCTATTGATTAAAAAATGACAGTCTTCCAGTAAATAGGGAAATCATCAATGAGTCCATAAATGCCCATGGCAGCAAAGTCAAGAGCGAGGTTTCCAGGCTAACAGTAGGGGAAATAACAATAAATCCTCAACAGCAGAGCAGGCAGATCAATAAACAATATGTCACAGTGTCTGTAAAAGTGGATGAAGGCTGCAGCAGAATAGAAACCTCTGATTGTCTTGGTTTTCCTTGCCGTCAGATTACGGTTTCTTCCCTCAACATATTGTGTGGTTTCTGATGTGCAAGAGCATCTCCATAGTAAAAGATATTCACGGGCATCTTTCTTCAATAGGAAGTCCTGCAGTGATGAACAAATGGTGATGGGGACAAGTGCTAGTGATTACCAGAAGCCTGTAGTCACAGACCTACAGTGAGGTGATGATTGCATGATGATCATTGTGTACTTGGCTTGAGAGTGAGTTGTGCAGTTCAGCAGCTGCATTCTTGATGAGCAGGCCTATTTAACATGCACTCTGCTCGCCCCATACAGAGAGGAGGCTAGAAAAGGTTCCCTCAATGCTGTCTTACTTCACCTGACTGGACAACTGTATCCAGTGGGTCCCTCTATCTGGGGTGCAAATAAAGTGATAAGTTTGCAACCTGGAATGTTTGCATCCTCAGGGACAATCGTAACAGTGACCAACCAGAACAAAGAAGCATACATGGTCAGAGAACTGTGCTTTGTGAGACCAGACACACAAGAAAGGGGCAGCTCACAGGACATTGTGGTGACCCACGGGGCATAGTGGTGGCTACATCTTTCTTTTGAAAAGGAAAAGCCAAAAAATATAGATACATCCATGACATTGGTTTTGCTATCAAGACCAAGATTTGTTACTCAGGTACTGGAATTTCCAGTTGGCATCAATGAGCATTTCAAGTCCCTTTGTCTTCACCTGACCAACAGACAGCATACAAGAAGCATATGCCCTGGCCCTTCATACAGATGACAAAACAAAAGAAGAATTCTCTTCTCAGTGTTACCAAATGGTGTTATTTGTCCCCAGAGAAGATAAGGTAATTCTTCTTGGTGATTTCAGTGCTAGTGTGACAGGGACTCTGAGCTATGGAAAGGAGCACTTGGAAAGGAAGGGTGGGAATAGTCAACGGAGATAGAATTCTTCTCCTGAACAGGTGTTTAGAACATGATCTCATCACCACAAACTCCTTATTCTGCCAGAGCAACAAATTGAAGTACACCCCCTAACAACACTGGCACCTGATTGACTACATCATAGTGCATGTCTAGACCATAATGATGCCTGTATTACCAGAGCTATGGAAAGTGCAGAGGACTGCTAAATGGATCATTGTTTGATGCTTTCTGTCATGTCTATTCATCTTGTCCCAAAATGATGTAAACAAAAGAAGAAACTAAGGAAGAGGTTCAATATCGTGTGCTTAAAAGACCCTGCTTTAAATGATCCTCTTCAGCCATGCCTCCGTGAGAAACTCTCCAACGTCCCTGATGATCTTGATGCTGATAGCAATGAGAGAGCCTCAAGAAAGGCATCCATGAGGCATGTGAAGAATCTCTAGGTTTCTCCACAAAGAAACATTAGGGCTGTTTCTGTAAGAATGATAGGGAAATTCAAGTGCTCATTGACATAAAAAAAGATTCTTCAAAGTTTGGTAGAATGACATCAACTTCAAACCAGAAATAAAACACTTTATTGTAGTTTCTATTAGTTTGCTCAGCACAACAAAACTATCTATGAGCTGAGCACACATGGAATTGTCCCTCTGAAATGCAAAGATGACACAGCACTTTCTAAAGACGGTTCCACCATCAGTACCCAGTGGAAAGAGTACCTCAATGTTAGAATCTAGGTTCAGGAGCTCCTGAAGACAAAGCCATTCCACAACCTTGAGGACAACCTTGCAGATCCACAAACTTATGAAGAGGCCTTGAAAACAATTAAGCCAACGAAAAACAACAAGCCATGTAGTCCTGTTGGAATGCTAGCTGAAACTGTATAGGCAAGGTGAAAAAAAACTCTCTCACCAACAACACATTTTTATTATGAAAATCTGGAAACATGAACAGATTCCCAGTGACTTGAGAGATCCCAAAGTTGTTACCATAATCAAGAAAGGAGATAATTTCTGCAATCAATTCTGTTAACAGACTACATTTCTGTCCATG
This sequence comes from Gavialis gangeticus, assembly GCF_001723915.1. Taxonomy (NCBI): domain Eukaryota; kingdom Metazoa; phylum Chordata; order Crocodylia; family Gavialidae; genus Gavialis; species Gavialis gangeticus. The sequence goes on from NW_017729027.1 coordinate 7,164,571, forward strand.
TAGGTCCTCACCTGCATTCTCCTCAAGACTCACCTTCTTTATGGAAGAGATTCTACTTGAGTTCTGAGACCACCCAGTGGCAGAATAGATACAATCTTTGTTGCTAGACAGCTGAAGGAAAAGTGACTTGAGCAACACCTAGATCTTTGCATGACCTTTATTGACCTGACTGAAGTCTTGGATTCAGTCAACAGAGAGGCCATGGCAGATTCTGATGCTATTTGGATGCCCATTGAAATTATTACTATCATCAGACTTCTTTTTCATGATGGCACAACAGAAGCTGTCCTAAGCAGTGGCTCAGAAATGAACTCCTTCTCTACTAATACTAAAATCAAGCAAGGATGCCTGATTGCATCAACTCTCTTTTCCATCTATATTGCAGCTATTCTGCATCTCATTACGGATAGACCTCCTTCTGGAGTCAGCATCCAGTGTCACATGGAAGGGAATGTCTTTAACATCAATTAATTATGTTCCAAATCCAAGGTAATCAACACCTCCATTAGTGGTCTTCAGTATGCTGAAGATTGTGTTGTGTGTGTCCACTCAATTAAATACCTCCAGGTTGCTCTTGGTTGCTTCTGCAAAGTGCATAAAATGCTTGATCTCTCTGCCAAATTCACAAAAAAAAAACCAAGATTCTTTACCAGCCTACCCAAAACCAACTAGCTGTAAGATTACACATCTTGATAACACTTTTATTATATGGAATTAACAGGACAAACAGTTCTTATTCCATTATTTTTATCCATATTTGCCAATATATTTTTCAGTGATCAAGGTGAGACAGAATCTTATCCAGTAAAGGTTTCAGGTGATAAAAGATTTGTGGGGTAGTAAGCAGTGAAACAAAATAATTAGGGCTGCCAAACAATTAAAAAATGTGATCACAATTAGTTATACAATTAGAAAAATTAGCCACGGCTATTGCAATTTTAATTGTACAGCTAAAAACTCAAAATTATGTGCAGAAGAACTCAAAATGATGCAAAATTATATAGGTACTTTGTATGGTTGGGGGTGGTGTGGGGGTGTGTGTGGGGGAGGTGGAATTTGTGAAGGTGTGGAGGCTGTGGGGGTGTGTGTGGGGTTCAGAGTTGGGGGTCGGAGGGGGTCCCTGCATGCCCTGGCAGGATGCGGGATACTTAGAATCATGAGTGAGAGGCAGCAGCATGGCTGTGGGGCTGTGGCTTGAGAGTGAGGGGCAGACAGATGTACACAGACACAGACCTAGCATATAAGTTTGTGGAGGGAAGGGGGTGGAGGGGCAGATAGAGGCCCCAGTGATGAGAGAGGGAGTGGGGCAGGAACAGGGGTCTGGAGTGAATGGCGCCCCGGGGCTGGGTTAGGTTGTGGGACGGCGCTGTGTGCTGCTTGTCCAGGGGCCCGGGCGGTGGGGCATGGCTCCTCGCCACTGCATGCACCCCCAGGGAGGTATGCAGGGGGCACAAGCCCCCCAGATTTGTGCACGGGGCAGAGGTGGGCTGCTGGCTGGGGCTCTCTGCCCTGCTATCTTTGCCCTAGGAGCTGTGCGCTGGCTGCACCACATATCCTTTGCTCGCCCGACTGCAGGAGGCACAACTTGGCATCATGTGGCTTCCAGGGTAAAGGCAGCAGGGCGCAGAGCCCCAGTCCACAGTGGGCAGCCTGCCTTCGCCCTGTGCAGAAATCTGGGGGGCACATGCCCCCATGCCTCCCCTGGGGTTCCATTTACCCCCACGCCTGCCCCTGCCCCACTTTCTCCCTCACCATGGGGGCCTCGATCTGGCCTCCCAACTGCTTCCCTACCCCATGCTCCTTCCCCTCCACAGACTTACCTGCAGAGCATCGCTCTACGCATCGCTAGGCTCCATTCCTGGCCATGTGGCTGCTTGTCTGTGTCTGTCCATGCGCCCACTCTCCCCTGCTGCAGGTGCCCAGGCTGCTCTGTCACTCCTCTGCTCTGCCATTGCTACCCTGCTGAGCAGCCCAGAGGTGGCGGTGACGGTGGTGGTGTGGGCTCCAAAACCATGTATACAATTAACTTGTTAAAAAAATAAATGCAAGAACTGATTAACACGTTAATCTCGCACGTTAGCTGCGATTAATTGACAGCCCTAAAAATAATGTTGCAAAGTGGTCTATATAACAATAAAACAAAATGTGTTTTAATAGAGCCAAATTCAATTTAATACCCCTGGGAGCAAAGAATGCAGGCTATCCCTATAGGATGGGAGACTGTGTCTTGGGAAGCAGCAGCTCAGGAAAGGAGGTAGGGTCCTAAGAGATAACTGCTTTAGTTTGAACTCTTGAGTACAGTCTGTGGTAGAGAGAGAGAGAGAGTGCAGTCCTTTGATAGATCAAAAGTGGGAACATTGAGTGGAAATAGTGAACTTATCATGCCTCTGTTGTTAAGGTTTTTTGTCAGTTTGGGTGCACAGAATGTGGGAACACTGGAGAGATTTTAAGGAAGGCCACCAACATTATGCCAAGATTCAAAACAAGCCCTATGATATAAGAATTAAGAAGTTCTGTCTGTTGATCTTATCAAGGAAAATTTTGGAAACTGATCCAATTGCTGTGTAATAGAGAGCAGTTCAGTCTTGTTGATAAAGGCATAGCAAGATCTAGTGGCTGGAAGTTGGATGCATTCAACCTTGAAATAAAACTCAGTTTCTTAGAAGCAAGAATAATTAAAAACTGGGACAACTTACCAGGGTTGTGAGAGGAGGTGGTGAACTCAGCACTGGGTAGAGTCTTAAAATGGGACAGCAGAGACTGCCTATGCCTGAAGAAGGATGACTGCGCCTGAAAGCTTGCCAAGAACATTTTCCATCTACTCAGTTGGTCTAATAAAAGATATCACATCTATTCAAAGAACCGTGCCTGCCTAGTTAATCATTGTAATTGCTGATCAATAAGGTATTAACGTTCAGTTACCATAGTATTTGATCTTAGTCTATTTAAAATGTGGGGTAAATGATTGTTAGGTAATTAATCTTGTAGACAATATTGTAATGCACATGAGAATAAAACTATTAAACTTGTATACAAGTTTGCAAGAACAGACTGTAAGATGAAGAGTATATATGTCCGTAAACTATTTAGACATGGGGATGAATATCTATAGATGTTTATTTCAATATTTGACTTGAGGTTAGTGTCTGAGAATGGACAGTCAGATCTAAATAGATCTATGTTGCTGATCATCAAACACTGAACCACTGTGAAGGATGTTGCACTGTACTAATAAAGCTCTACTTCATTTTGGAATTCTCTAGCAAAAAGAGCTCAGCCCCAAACTGCTAGAGAAGATACGAGCAAGCAATTTATCACGTGTGCACTTTCTTTTTGTGGCTGCTGACATACCTAGAGAGTTGTCCCACAAACATTAAAGTTTGCCTAGATCCTCTGACACACACATGCTTCTGTGTGCAGCCTGTTATGTTCTGAGGGACTATCTGCAAGCTATCCAGAACAAGGAAGCATATTAGTAGATTATAACTCAGAAATGCAAATCCTACAGTTGTCTTATGTGGCTCCAGGCAACAGAAGAAACAAATTGCTGCTCTAATACAGAAGTCCTAAGACCAGTTTCAACATTTTAGATTTTTAAGTCTGTAATATATAAGTACAACTAAAGGCCCTGAACCTGGATGCTGATACTTCTAAAGAATAACTCTGGCCCAGTTATCTAATCACCTGCCTGCTAGAAAGACGATCTCTGCAACTTCAGCTCCTATTGCTGTAAAGCAGGGGTGGGCAAAATGCAGCCTGCGGGCCAGATGTGGCCCGCCAGGCCATTCTATCTGGCCTGCGGGGCCCCTAAAAAATTTAGAAAATTAATATTTATCTGCCCCTGGTTGCCTGTCATGTGGCCCTTGATGGCTTTCCAAAACTCAGTAAGTGGCCCTCCACCCAAAATAATTGCCCACCCATACTGTAAAGCCTGGTTCTAGCTATGTGTATACAAAGCTGCATATAGTATTGCCATAAAACCAGAAAAAAGTTCTTACCTATGTAAGGTATTTATTTATCTTTGTTTGTTTCTTGAATTCTGTACATATGCTTGCTATACACACTTAACAATGTGCCAATATGTTAATAGCTTCTAAAATACAAATAAGGTCTATATGAATAATGCATAAGATATAAAATAAATCATTCTTTTATACTTGCAAAAAAGTCTAAAAAGAAAAAAAAAATGACCTAGATTAGGAACGTACAGGTATATTTGTGGCATTTTGATGGTGGGGGGAGCTTCGCTTGCACCCACATTTGAGTGTTGGGGCTGATTGGCTGGAAGCTATGTCCGTGCTGGGTTCTTTTGGCCTATGGCTCTGAAAAGTTGCTGAATGCTAACCCATGGAAACAGCTGCTAGTAAAGATGAATCAGTTGGTCTCTGTTACTTTTTCTGTGTGTCTTTTTAATATGTGGGGTTCTTTAGGTATCAGGACACTGGTTGCTCCTATAGAGGAGTTTTGCTTCACTCTTTGAACAAAGAAGAGTTAGTCCCTGCTGAAACAGGAATTTGGCAGACTGATTATACCACTTAACTGAATGCTGGACTACGAGATGACACAGCATCTTATAGTTAAAATATACTTACTCTTACTGTGGATTAAGTTTCTTTTGTCTTTTTGTTTCTTAGGGATTATAAAATATTATATCACAGAGATGATTATTCAGCCATCAGAGAAAAGATTTGTCATGATACCACGGTATTAAATTTTGATTATGCACTCAGTCTTATTACTTGAAGAATACTGTCAACTGGTAAAAATGTAACTTTTGAATAGTAATTTTATTATATTTTATTAATAAATATTATGCTGATAAAGTATTTGCACAATTATAATCACAAACTCAGGAAATAGTAAAGCAATATTAATTCACTGATGTTGGGCCAGAGGTGGGCAACCAGTTTGATCAAGGACTTTGAAAGCAAATCATATGAGGAGAGGCTGAAGGAGCTAGGCATGTTCAGATTGCAGGAAAAGTGCTTAAGAGGGGACATGATGGCAATCCTCAAATACTTGAAGGGTTGCCATAAAAAAGAGGGAAAACACCTTTTCTGTCTTGCTGCAGAGGAGAGGACACGGACCAATGGCTTGAAGTTGCAGCAAATAAATTTAGATTACATATCTGGAAAAAACTTCTTCGTTGTTAGAATAATGAGACAGTGGAACAGATTACTGAGGGAAGTTCTGCACTCTCCATCACTGGAGGTGTTCAAGAAGAGGTTGGACAGCCCCTGGTTGGAGATGATCTAGGCATAGATATGCCTACGTTCTGTTATGCTTCTGGGCTTTGCTGATTGCCTCTGCCCCACCTCTTCTGCTATATGTGTTGGAATGGTTTTCAAGTCTGCCTCAGAGGCATTGGGCATTGGCTACAGCCAAGACTAGGGACTTTGAGTGAGGGGTGCTAATGCTCCTGTAGGGACCAAAGCTGGAGGGTCCTAGCTAGTGGAGGGTCTTGCCCCTCCACTCGGGTTAGACAGATTGCCGTATTTGGGGGCAGATTGCTATGAACCATGTTGATTTTTGCCTTCCTCTATAGCAGGGGACATGCCTTCTACCTGGGATCTGTTGAGCATTTAGGCTGTGTGTAGATGAAATGAGAGGCATGTGTGCACGACACTTTAAAGCAGGCTAAATGCTTTTGCACTGAAAATGGTGTTGGTGTTTGCACTCCTTGGCAATGTATTGCGCATTAATTCCAGCCACTGTAGGAAGTTCGGCGGCACAATGCACCTTAATTGACTTGGGGCACAGCAAACCAAAACTCCTTCAAGGAGTTTTAGTTTGCTGCCTCTATAGCTGTGGAGCGAAGCACCGGGCTCCATGATTTGCAAAGTAGACTGAGTGATTTCAAATAGGACTCCTTAGTGTTAAAAAGTTATGATCTTTTGTAGTCTTTCTGAGTTCTTTGGAACACAGAAATTGCTTTGTTATTTTTCTGTAGTCAAGAAAAAAGTGAAAGCTGAGTTGGCATTTTCTGAGGGGTTCACTGAATCTAAAAAGGTTGAGAACCACTGATATGCCCTTCTACTGTTTTGCTTTTATATAAAGTAATTTTGCAGGGTAATGTGTATTGCCAGGGCTATATGTCTTTCTTTGCAACAGTAGGTATTGGATTGTGTTAAATACAGAATATTAGATTCGTGAACCATGGACCTGTTCAAGCATGACAATTCTTGCTAAGCAAGAAAGGGAAAGTACTCCCTCTCTTTGGGGGAAGGTTGTGGATTCAGCATTTTTCTCTTCATAGAGTCAGTATAGGTATAGTGATCAAATTTCCAAGTAAAATTGACACTGAGGAAGAATCAAACATCAGGTATTTAAGGTTTAGTTTGCACTTACTGGGCATTAGCTTATTTTGCAAATCATTGTTATTATAAAAACATATTCTAAAGAATGCTTTATTTTAAAACAGGTCTCAGTTTGTACAGAGCATTATAGCTCAGTGTCTTGTGGAGCTGTCCTCTTCTAGAAGCACATTTAGGTTCAGCATACAAGGACATGATGGAAAGGTCTACACCTTGGTAAGACATTTTTAATTTTATAGAAAACATTTCATGTGTTTGTATTCATTTATTTATTTTTTATATTATGCTTTTTATGTGAATAAAGGAAATGAGATAATTCAGAGGATTGTTCAGATTATGCTTTTATGCATCTTACCCAATGCTGTTTTTGTTTGATTATGAGCTTGCTACAGTGTAATGTCTTAAATCTTTTTACTCAAAATAAAAACAAAACCAAAAAACCTCATAAGAATTTCAAGTAGTCTAAACCACCAAATAAACCATGTGTTATCTTTGACTGTACAAGCTCGAGGGTATTGAAAATATTCCTTAATACCAGATTTACCAATCTGGTAGATTTGGGTACACTTCTCTTCCCAGAAATGTCAAAAGTAGCTTAGACTTTTTCAGCAGGTTCTGGGACATAGCTGCTTATCCTTCTTCCAGGTAATCTTGTCTTTTGCAGAAAGACAGATGTTCAGTGCCCCACCTTACTAGTGTTGGGTTTTTTTTAAACTTGATTTAAACCATCAGCAAACATTTTTTTTCCTTCTCTATTTCCCCTAGAGGGCACCAATAACTCTGGGCTGTCCCCTTTGCACAGAGCCAAGTGCTTAAGCATCCTATTTCCATCAACCCCATTTTGTTTGTGATGAAGCAGTCAAACTAATGGTAGGAAGAAAGCCAAGAAATGCTCCATTTATAGAGTGAACAACAGGAGAGGAGGCTGTGCTGCATATATTCCCAGTTAATAGACCACTACCCTCTATATTTTCCCAATTCTTTCACTCTAATAAGTACAAAAATATTGTAACTAAAATCTTGGACTGACCTCTTTCTCAGTACAACTCATCAAGTTCCATTTACATCATTGTCATGGTTGAATAGTGTAGTGCTCTTGTCAATTTAAGTAGCAATAATTCAGCTTATCAAGATAGTTTTGTAAGTATTCATTCTGTGCATGATGCACAGTCAAACCTTGAAGCCTTGTGGACACGTCTGTACTGTCTCCAGCATTTGTAAGAAGGAAGGCCCACATCTGGGACAGGGGCAGAGCTCAAAATCACAGGAGTGAAATTACTGGGTAACTTTTTCCCCCTTGTTGTAATTATTATTAAACACACAAAGTTACTTTTTAATCTTATTTGTAGCAAAAATGCCACACTTGAGCACAGATTCAACCAAGAAAATATCAAGCAATTAAGTTTTTGGTTGATGGGTAATATCTCACTTTTAAGTGCTAAAGATGCTTTTGGGTTAAGATCACTTGGGAAAGGTTCAACACTTTGCAGATTCTTTCATGGGGATTATTCTCTGCACCAAAGGCTACCAGTACAGTATTGATACATATGCTGCATTGCAAAGCAGATTACAAATAATAACAAATCACCAATTAACAGTAGAACAGCAGTTAACAGGCCCAAATTCTAACTAACCATAAAAGGCTAACTCAGCAAGGGGAGTAACTGTTTTTAAAGTTGAGATTAGTCTAGTCCCTCTCATGCTTAAAGTGAAAGTGAGTTTCAAAGCCTTTGATTGTATTGACCAGTATCAGGCACTAAAATCACCCAGAATGCCTCTGTTGCCCCCTCTCTCAGCCTGTTGCATATGGTCAGTATGTCTCCACACTTCATGAGATGGAGCCAGATGAGGTTGCCCTGTGCCTCATTTGCATATAAATTTGTGGAGGATCTCAGGACTTATGACAAGAATACTCTGTTCCAGTCATGACTGGGGGCTAATTAGCACATGGATCCTTTGTGGGGGGTATCTGGAGTACAAACACATGGATCTTTGGCAGGGGGAGGTATCTGGAGTCCATAGATACTGGGCAGTGGTGCGCTATGGAGTCAGCGTGGCTTGAAATGCTGTTGACTCTGCTGAGACCCAGCGCAGTTTACTACATGGTAAATCATGAGCCTTTTGGTTTTAGTTTAATATTCTTCATAGTTTGTACTATGTGTCAGTAGTAGGGTTACCATATGTCTGGGTTTTCCTGGATATGTCCTCTTTTTGAGCCCTCTGATATCCATTCGGGCAGGTTTTTTTAAATCTGCCTAAACGTCCAGGATTTTGCTTTCCTCCTCTGGTGGGAGGAGGGGGGAGGGTGATTGGAGGCAGCAGGGAGCACAGGCGATATAGTTTATCACAGCAGGCGATTGGAGGTGCACGGAGACCCAAGTGGTACTCTCTGCTGCCTCCGATTGCCCTCCCCCTGCTTCCAAGCTAAATCCTGGACACTTGGTTAGAGCAGAGGGGTCGGGGGATTGGGCTGTGATAGGGCAGGGGGAAATGGAGTAGGGTAGGAGGGCTGTGTGCTCCTCCAGCGGGGGAAAAGGGGAGGGCCCTCTGAGGGCAGCAGGAAAGTGTGGCTGGCAGGCAACACAAGGACTGGTGCCTGTGCTTTGTGCTCACAGGGGCTGAGTGGCCAGGAGACATTGCCCGAGGGGAGAGGAGGAAGGAGGGGGGCCATGGTCAGGCTGCCTGGCCCAGTGCGGCAGCCTCATCACAGGGCTGGAGGTGCCACAAGCCTCCCTTCCTCTTCCCTCCAGCCCTCGATGGGGCCTGACACAGTCTCCCACCTCTTGCATGAACTGGAGCCATGGGACTCTGGCCCATCAGGACAGGGACAGCTGGGGCCCCACCGGCAGGGCTGGGGAGGGCAGGGGGCTGCGGGTTGGGAGTGAGGGGCAAGGAGGATGGGGGACTGTGGGTTGGGAGTGCAGGGGGCACTGGCAGTGTCAGGGGGCTGTTGGTCAGGAGTGAGTGGCACCATCATGGCCCGGGGGGCAGAGTACTGTGGTTTGGGAGTGAGGGGCACTGGCAGGACTGGGATGTGTGGGGTGGGAGTGAGGGGCAGCAGCAGGGCTGGGGGACGCTGTGTCTTGGCAGTGAGGGGCAACAGAATAGGCAGGGGCAGAACATCGGCATGTCATGGTGCCCCCCCAGGAGTATGCCCCCCCCCCCCCCCCCGCGGCCCCGCTCCGGCTTTTTCTTCG
>NW_017729027.1:7174314-7176607 GCF_001723915.1 Gavialis gangeticus
CCCCCCCCCCCCCGCCTGCATGACAAGTGTCTTCTTTTTTGGACCTGGAAATATGGTAATACTAGTAGGTACAAAAGTGCTCTTAAAGATGTGTTTGTGGAGTACCTATGCTAACAGTTGCAGCAGTTTCAAAACAGATAAAATGCATCAATTCTGGATTAACTAAATTACGACAGGCCTGTTTATTACAAAGTCGGTGTTTTCAAACTCGCCCCTCATTTCAATGTGTGCTGGTCAGGGAGAGCAGGGTCTAAGGGCCTTGTTACATGGTAATTTTGAGTGGCTTCTGCAACTCTTAACACCTGGATTAACACCTGAAACTGGTTTAAGCATATGTTATGCAGTTCAGAGTTATCCGTGCCACCCAGCTCCTATTACAGTAAAGTGTGGCCATACTAACTTGTAGCGGCCCTCACTCAGTCCGGGGAGCAGGCAGGGGAAGAGCTGAACTGCTTGTTAAGTCAGAAGAACAGCAGCCCAGGAACAGTGTGGGTGGGAGGCAGTTTAACTCTTCTCTGCCTGGTCCCTTGGGAAAGACAACAGAGGCAGCCACAAGTGAGTAATGCCCCAGGGGCAGGGGGAGGCAGAGGGTGGGGAGTCATGGGAGGCAGGAGGGAAGCCTGGAATGGGAGGTGGGGGATCTTACCTCTAAGTCTTTCAGGTCTCTGCTGGCCTGCAGTGTGACTTCTCCAAACTTGAACTAGTACTAACACCTATCAATATTGGCTCACAGTGTAAGGTGCAAAAGCCCCTGAGGGCTGGGGAGGGCTTTCAGGGGGAAGAAGTTGGGGAGTAGAGTATAAGGTCAGTATGGGGGGCCCCCAGATCTATTTTCTCTGCTGTAGCAATGGGAGGGGGACAAATGCTCTAATTATTAGATACTATACCTGGAAAATTAGAGTAAATTTATACATTTTCCATATGTAGAATCTAGTTTTTGTAGGGTCATCTTATATTCAAAGTCATTTTTGATTTTATAGACATTCGGGCTGGAAGCGACCCCGGAGGTCATCGAGACCAGCTCCCTGCCCAGGGGCAGGAAGTCAGCAGGGATCATGACCCCCAAGTCCCTTTCATCTGTAGTACTAACCAGCGTAGCACTGCCGAGCCTATAAGGATGCTGCAGGTTTTTCCTCCCAAGGTGGAGAACCTTGCATTTTTTGGTGTTAAATACCATCAGGTTCTCATTCACCCATTTTATGAGCCTGTCAAGATCTGCCTGGATCACGCTCCTGTCCTCAGGTGTGGATGCTTTACCCCAGAGTTTGGTGTCATCAGCGAACTTGGCCAGCCTGCTTCTGACACCAATGTCTATATCATTGATGAAGATATTAAAAAGTAAAGGCCCTAGGACAGAGCCTTGAGGGACCCCACTGGTCACAGGGCACCACGACGATTGACTTCTGTCAACCACCACCCTCTGGGTCCTGCCATGGAGCCAATTCCCCAGCCAGCAGATTGTGGTGAGGTCGAGGCCACAGTTAGCCAGTTTTGCCAAGAGGTGATCATGGGATACCAGATCGGAGGCCTTTTTAAAGTCAAGATATACAACATCAATCTCTTCCCCCTTGTCCAGGTGATAGGTCACCTGGTCATAAAAGGAAATGAGATTGGTCAAGCAAGACCTACCTGCAACAAACCTGTGCTGGGTATCCCTCAGGATATTTCTGTCAGCTACCCTGTATAGGGTGGCCTCTTTGATAATCTTTTCCAAGACCTTACCCAGGAAAGAGGTCAGGCTGATGGGTCTGTAGTTTGCTGGATCCACTTTCATCCCTTTTTTGAAGATAGGCACCACATTGGCCTTCTTCCAATCATTGGGCACTTCACCAGAGCACCAGGAGTTCTCAAAGATCCATGCGAGGGGATGAGCTATGATGTCTGCCTGCTATTTGAGTACCCTTGGGTGTAAACTGTCAGGGCTGGCTGAATTGAAGGTATCCAGCCTGTCAAGGTGTTCCTTCACAAGGTCAGCTTTGATGGATGGTAAAGAATATCCCTACCCCAGGCCTCCCTGTCCCACAGTGGGCAGGGTTGTCCCATGGGACTGGTGAAAAACTGACGCAAAGTAACCATTTAGCAAGTTTGCTTTTTCCTGGGCATATGTTGTCAGTTGTCGCATCTGGTTTAGCAGGGGTCCAATGTTGCCCTTGCTTTTCCTCTGGCTCCCCACATATCTAAAAAAGGACTTCTTATTGTCCTTGATATTTGTAGCTAGCTGGAGTTTCATTGTGGCCTTGGCTTTCATGGTTTGCTCTCTGCAGGTCTGGACCAGTGCAGAGTATTCCTCCTT
>NW_017729027.1:7181607-7201445 GCF_001723915.1 Gavialis gangeticus
CAGTGCTTTACCTCTTCTCGGCCAGTAGACTTCCTGCGTCAAATGGAGGTCATCCACACATGAAAGAAAGCTTTGCGCCCGGTTGGATTTGGCTGAGCGCTCCTACCATGAGATATCTGGGTAGTTAAAGGCTCTCATGACAACCATACACTGGGAGCATGCGGCCTCAGCCAATTCTCTTGCAAACTCCTGGTCAAGATCTTGACTCCCACCATAGTATCCCCAGTGCCGTGTTCTCCACGGATTTTAACCCAAAGGTTCTCAAGTCCACCGTGGGTGCCAATGTCGGCTTGCAGGGATGCGTAGCTTTCCTTGATATAGAGAGCTACATCCCCGCCCCTTTTGTGCACTTGATCCCTCCTGTACAGGGTATAGCCATCTATACCTGTGGCCCAGTCATGGGTGGAGTCCCACCAGGTCTCCATTATCCCTGTGACATCATAGTTATTTGTGTTTAGCAGGAGGACAAGTTCCTTCTGTTTGTTCCCCAAGCTCCTGGCTTTTGTGTATAGGCATGCAAGTGTCCCCTTGGGGGCCTTTGCCTTGCTTACAGTTTGTTCCAGGGCTGGGGCAGGGGTGGGCTCCCTTAAGTGCCTTGGTCTGCTGGCTTTGCAAGGGTTGCTCAGTGGGCTAGCAGTGGCGGTAGTCCCCCATCCCCCGGTGGGCTTAGTTTAAAGCCCGATGCAACAGGTCAGCCAGTCTGGCTGAGAATAGCCTCCTCCCCAGCGGGGAGAGGGGAGGCCATCCCTTCCCAGCAGCTCACTGCCTCTCTCACCAAAGAGTGGGCTGTGGTCATGGAAGCCCTCCCGATGACACCAGTGCTGCAGTCTTTGGTTAACTACCTGGGTCCTCCTCTCCCTGCTCAGCCCATAGCCTGAGACTGGGAGGATTGAAGAAAACACCACCTGTGCCCCCAGACCCTTTAGCCCTGCTCCCAAATCCCTGTAGTGCATCATGACCCAGCTGGGAGCACTCTGGGCCACGTCACTGGTGCCCACATGGATGAGGAGCATGGGATAGTGGTCAGTGGGCTAGAGGAGCTTAGGGATCTTCTCCTCAGTGTCCCAGGTATGGGCTCCCGGAAAGTAGCAAACTTCCTGGGCTAACGGGTGAGGGGAGTAGATTACCCCATCAGTCCCCCTCAGGATGGAGTCTCCCACAACAAACGCTTTGCGTTTTGTCTTGGAGAGAGTGGGGGCAGTAGCTACAGTAGAGCCCGTGTTGCCTGCGGGAGCTGGCAACTTAGCAGGCTCTGCTAGGGCTGCAAGAGGTTCATACCTGTTGCAAGGCTGCAGCGGGGCAGGGGCCTTGCTGCAGTGGGCCTCGGGGCTCTTGACCACCTTGGTCCATCCCCTGGACTGGACAGAATGGGAGGTTCCTCCCTTGTCATGGAGGGAGACCTTGGTCCCAGGGGAGAAGGGCCTGGCAGTAGGAGTCTGTCTCCTGCTCACAGTCCCTAATGGCACGCAGTCTCTGGACTGTGGCCTGGAGCTCCTCCAGCTGGCGTGCCAGAGACCCCAGTAGGGAGCAGACCTCACAAAGGGAGGTGGCCATGCTCCTGGGCCCCAGAGCCTGAAAAAACGACAGGCAGACCCGACAGCTGAGAGCCAGGGGCTCCATCTGTGTGGAGCCTGGAACCATGCGCTCTGTCTGGGTGGAGGCCTCTGGGGGGCGCAGGCCCTGAGGGGACCCTCAGGGTGCAGCACTTGCCCATCAGTGTCATGCCACTGGTGGGCTGGCTACAGCGGGACTGTCTACTCTGGGCTCTCACAGGCAGGGCCTTGGGGCCCTCCCATGCACCCTTGTGTGCAAACTCCCCTGCTGGACCCAGGAGATCATGCCTGTTTTCACGGCCTGTTTGCGTGGTTCCTCAGGGGGGAGACCGCGCTCGACCTGTTCAACAGATGCTGCCTTGGCAGGGACTGTCTCACAGGGAGAGATCAACCCGATCCTGAGAGCAGAGGCTGCGGCTACAGGGACTTCTCCTCAGGAGGGCTTTGGGCCCACTGGTCTCCTCACAGCCATGATTTTGTGATTTATTCGATTCGTCTTGATCTGATTATTCTGTATTGATCTCTGGCTAACGAACTAATTTCGGTTTCGACCTTGACCACGATCCCGCATCTCGACCACTGGCTACGACATCGTAATTTTGACCTCCACATCGACTTCGGCATCTCAACGACCACCCGTTTCGTCCATTTGGACTGGCATCACGACATTCTACGTGTTACAATTCTGTTGTTCGTATCCCGATTTATGAGCTGTTGACCAGCCCTGGGACTATCGAGTTGGGCAGCCACATCTAGCTCCGGCTAGAAAGAAAGGGCTCACTCGAGAACCCCGTGGGCCAACAGACCCCTCTGTCGTTTGTACGCTCGTTAACACTGTAACTGAAAAAGCAAGATTTCCGCCTACGCTCTAAAAGCGTAAGTAAATAAATCAACTTTATTTGAAACCGCACGTGTCCCGTACTGCTCAGACTCCTTGCCGCCAATCCTGCCTGTTTCGTATCGAAACCCTCGGCCCACCGTGACCTTGGGGCCGCTGTTCCCTGAGAAGCTGTATTGAATAGTAAGTGTTATTCAGCATGAACAAATCACCAAACGTAATATTTTTTGTCATAATCTGAGGTTGCCCAGGTTTTCAGAAGCAAAAGACTACTCCTTAATTCAGTGATTCTCAGCCAGGGTGCTGTAAGATCCTTCTAAGGGTGCCATTGGGTTCTATACAATATTACCACTGTTAGGTGTGCCATGACTCACAAGATATACTCTGAGATTTCAGATAGGAATCCATTCTAAAATGTTCTGACCTGTTGTGATGTTTCTGAGTTTCTTGCAACCAAAAAAGTACTGTATCTTTCCATAGTTAAGAAACAGATGAAAGCTAAGAGCTGGCATTTTCCTAGCAGTGGCTTAAGTCTAAGGAGCAGTGCCTTGATTCTAAAAAGTTTGAGAATGACTGACTACCTCAACTAAATGCACCATCAAACCCCTGGCTTTCTATAGAAGAAATTTTGTTTAGCAATCAAAAGACCATCAAGGTGAATATTAAATCATGTACAAAAAGAACCTATTAAAATTAGTTGTCAATTCAAAGAGCAACTTTAGTCTTTGAGGAAAAACAATTGAAAATCCTTAAAGGACAGTACAAAGTAATATGTTTAATGAGTAACATACAAAGAAAACTGAAATAATATCTTTAAAAAGAGGAAAAAATCTATTAGAAAAACTTATGAAAATTAATTGTCTTGTGGTAACTCAAGTCATCCTACTGCCATGGCCAGCAAATAAATGAAGGAGAGACCTGAATGGTTTTGTATAGCTTCCAGTACAAAAGAATCTTTATCCTGATAAAGACTTGGGATTAAATTAAATATGAGGATCACAAATAATATAGTGCAAAAATCAGATTTCTCAAAACTCTTCATTAATAGAGACTGTCAGCATTTCTGTGCCAAGTTAGTGTTAGAGAACGCTGATTCCCATTATCAGCCATGCATTAGTATTATTTTCCAAATTAAGTTTGGCTAGAGACCATGTTACTCTTTGTAATTGGGCCCCTATTAGTATTAATAAACAGTGATTGCTGGCCATTCTTTCTGTGCCTCAGCTTCATCCAGTCTAAGCTACCATTATATCTTTCTGTGTCCCAAAACTCCCGTTGCTTGCTTCTTCCAGTAGGCAGTCTCTCACTTCCATTCCTTTCCTCAGGACCTGAGTTTCAACACATGTACTGGATATGTCACTGAAAAGTAAAAAGAACAATCGAATATTTGTTACTGGACCAGAAGATTTGGGAGTGTTTCCTTTTTTTTCTAGCAATGAGCATTCTTGAGGCTCTATCACAAAGAAACATAGGTACACAATTACAGTACTGTTAATACCAGTAATAAATCCTCCAGCATTTAGTTTTAAAAAAATTCCAAAATCTGTTTGATCTTCACTGGAAACGTGTCTACACTGAAAAAAATGAACATAAGCTATATTAGTTTGAATCCATTAACAGTTTGTTAAAAACTAGTTTTATCACATGCTAGCAAAAAACAAAGCAATATAAATATATGGTCTTAATGTCATCTACTCATAACATATCGCACCAAAGGCTGGAGTAACAGAACAAGTCTGAACTGATGTTGTATCCTGTAATTAAAATATTTCTTTATCTTCAGATGTGGCTTTTAAATGTTGACACGTTACTGGTGGAGTCTCTTGGAAATTCAGCTCCCAGCAATGTTTTTACATTGTTTGAAGATAGTTTGAGGTCTAATGCCAAATCATCAGGTACTTGGAATGCTGTCAAAGTTCTTTACCTTCCCTGCATTAAAAACAGAAATAAGGAGTAAGTATCTTCTCTTTTCATTTTAAGTTCTATTCCTTTGGGCCCTCCAGGCAAATTTTAAATCTAATGGAGTGAATTTTCACAGCATAGTGTTTTCAGTAATTTGTCTCTTTTAAAGCCAGTTAGAACCTCGGAGCTAAGCTCCTGCCCAACTTATTGAAAAGTTAAGGTCCAGAGTTACATTACCCTTACAACTATAATAGCTAAGTTACATTAAGGTTACAAAATGTTTTAATGCCTTTGAATATAACACTTTTCCTTTTCTTTTTAATTTTTTTTATTGAATCCAACCTATCAAATGAGATTCAACATCCAAAGTCGCACTCAATCCTTCGAAACATACACAGTCACACACATCCCCCATCAACACTATACACATACACACACATCCACTAACGCATCAAAGGTGTTTTAGTTCAAAAGTGCACTGCTGCCCTTTTCTGCATGGTGACGTGCATTTTGCCACTTATACAACTGCACACAAAGCAGCACAGTATGTGTCAACTCGCATGCAGAGCAGACTTGATTAAGTGAGTCTGCTTCAACCCACTAGATCTTTGGTGCATCACGGGATGAAAAGGTATGTATATAAATGCCTCTAGAGTCTAGACATATATGTCACACCACTTTAGATTGATTTAAACTTCCTGGACCATTTCAAAAGCACATTGGGAAAATCAAATACTATTTTGAAACAGTTCTGAGTGTCATATGTCTGGTCCTCCAGGCATCCTAAACTCTTCTAGGGAAATGGGGCTGCTTTGGAATGCAACCAAAACTCTACTTCCCAAAGACTAATTACCTACAGAGAGCAGTCTGCATGGGTGGGAAAGCAGAAAGTCTCTGTCAGTTTCACTTCCCTTTTAGGAACCCAGAGTAGAGGTCCAGGCTTAATTTAGATTGTGGGGGTGGGGTTGCCAGGTTCTGTGGGGATGGAGGAGATGGGCTTTGTGGCCCCCTATAACAGTAAACACCTTTCAGTTGTTGATTGATGTGCGGGGAAACAACCATTGCATAATGGGCACTTAATGGAACAGGATGGCTGTCATTTTCATGCTCAGTGTGAAGTGAATTAACTCATTAACTGTTAATTATTTCTTCTCTTCTGTGCTGCATTCATGCAGCTAGTCCTACCTTGCAGGTTCCACCCTGCACACACATCTCTATGTAATTGCTGACAATACAAGATAAATGGATTACTGTGGAAAATCCTCTTAAACCTGCAGCATGAGGCAGAGATTGTGGGAAGACCCAAAGCAATCAGCCTCTAGAATGAAGAAGGGACCCCTAATCACCCCCTTCTACCTCCCTTCCTCCCCCCCCCACTCCCCACAACTCACTTGGTCACCCTCTGCCCAGATACCATCACACAGAGTTTGGTAGTGTATAAGCAAGTGTATAAGCACTATAGGCTGTGCAGGCGAGGCATGCAGGGAAACTGAGGCTTGACCAGTGGGGTGGGTAAAGAGTGGTGGTGGCAGGCAGCCTAGAAGCAGGAGTTAAACACTTGGCAAGCCCTTCAATCCCTATCCCATTCCAAATGAGCAAGGATCCCCACCACCTAGGAACTGTAGCAGAGAGGTGAAATTTCAAGGTGGCTTTCCAAGGCAGGGGTTGGAAAAGCAGGAGAGTTTTAGCAGAGGTGCAGAGGAATAGAGCACCTAGCCTGCAGGAAACCACAAGCAGGGGGATACATAACACCTGGCAACCTCTCCACTCCTACCCCCTTCCCCAATCTGGGTCTTCCTCCTTGTGACCCTGTTGGGGAAAGGAGTGTGATGACCCACGTGTCTACCTGTGTCACCTCACTATGTGAAGTGTCCTTTGCTTATATTTTCTCCTGGGTCTTAGAAATGTTTTCCCAAAAAGGGAGGAAACAAAGTCCCTCTTTGTCTGCCACGATTTGATCAAAAAAAAAACAACCTGAAAAGAGAGGCTTCAATAATGGGGGATTTTCTTTTCTTCTAGAGATTCCCCTAGGTATATTTCTTGGGGCTCCACCTCCCCTACACCTCTTCCATATGCCAACTGTGATGTTAGATGGGTGGTGCTTCTCAGCACGGGATTAGTTGCATACCCTGTGGCCACCAGTCATAGGACACAAATGGTACTATCAAAATTAATCTTAATGCATCAGAGTCCTGGATGGTCCCCCTCAGGGCCATGTCTGTCTAACCAGTCTTGTATTGGTAACAGTATTGGCAGTGTTTAAGAGTCCAGTCTTAACGTAAATTCAACTCACTTATAACTCAGCCTTGGTACAGGTATACATGCTTCAAGCGCCTTTAAACATTATGTAGAAAACAAGTAACACAAACCAAAATAATCATAGTTCCACAGTGCCCTCTGGCCATCACTATATGGGGTTCACACTTGCATGTCCTCCTTAGGATGTTCCTCATTGGTCTGAGACTCTACTGTCACCTCAGTTCTTCAGGCTTACGAGCCTCATGGATGAGAACTCCTCCAACTTTTGTCTTGGCTAGCTCCCCTGTCGTACCCTAGGGCCCCATACTTTAAAGCTTGCTGGACTCAGGGGTCTCTCCCTGCTGTTTTTGCTTGGTTCAGCAGCTTGGGTTTTCGACCATGCCAGAGCAAGGGGGCTCTCTCTGCTGCTTTCATCCTACTCTGGCACCTGGCTGCATTTCTCCACCTTTGGCACCCAGCTTCTCTGTGCTTCCAGGTGTGCATTTTTTGTACATCACTCCCTGCGTGCCCTCCTCTGCACGGGGGGTGCGTACTTTTAAAATGGTGTGATGGTGCTGTGCGCCTCTCTGGCGTTTCAGCTCTGGTACCTGCAGGTGAGTTCCACACATCATCAGCCCTTCCCAGGCTAGTTTTCCTCACGAGCAGATGCTGTTTTGGGTGGGGATCACCCCTCCCTCAGAATACGGCTCACAAGCCATGTCACACAGCAACACTCCCCCTCTAGGGGAATCCTGGAAAAACTCCTAGGTACTGTTCCCTGGAAGGCATGATGACCTGGGTACTCTGCCTATCCCCTGTTGGGGTTTTGTCACCAATACAGTCTCTAAAAGGTCAGGGTTCTACTTAGAACTTCTGTCAAAGGACAATTATGAACCAGTTCCCAATCAGTGACATTCGTGGAACAGTTCCAAGTGTTATATCCGTTTGCACCCTAAGATATGACTATAGTTTTGATATATTACAAAATTAGTCAGTGTCTGTGTGTGGGATAATTATAACTTGCTTTCAACCCAATAGTGGCATTATTTCAGCTACAGTCAATCTTCTTTAGGGGTGGGGAAAGCCTTTAAAGTGAATGATGTAGACTTGTTTGTTTTAGATATGTGCAAACCTATTGGAGGTTTAATAAAGAAAATATTTGATTTCAGCAGGCTTTTACGTGTAGATATGGATAAAAGATGCTGCCAGTGTAATGTTTGGTTATGGTTTATAATAGCTTTTAATAGCCTCACTTTATATTTAACTGGTGGTGAACAAAGATGCTAAATTATATTCGTCAATGACTTCAGTATTTGCACAGCTGATGAAAGAATTTTTCACCAAAGTTGTTTCTATGATGATAGATCAGATGCAGAAATTGTTTGGGATTTGTTGTTTTTCCTTAACTCCTGGTAAGTGGTGTTTTTAAATAGGTGTGTGCACATTTCACATTTAAAATTTTAAATATATTTCCCGGAGGCACTGTGTTGATACTAAACAGTATTGTAACCCAAGGTCTTATAGACTTTACCAGAAAATATAATTTATTATAGTAATAATCTATAAAAGGTAAATGTAAATCTTTCGAAGACTTGAGGTGTTGTTTATATGCTCTTCCCAGTGATGTTTGCATAGTGATTGCACCACATATAAACAGGATATGTTCAAGGACTAAATGTTTTAAACATTCTTCTGCCTAAATTCTACAAAGAATGCTCAGACTCTGTCTGTATCATGTTCTTATTGGTGGAGGAAATTTCTGATAGTGTGATGTGATGATTATTTACAGGTATTAGTGCAGAATTGCTTGTAGATTTGCTTTTCAGCAGATTTTCATGTTTGATTCTGTCAGAAGAAAGATTTAACCACCTTGGCATATTTTACAGATAACAGCCATATTTTCTTAGTTATTCACATTGCCATCCCAGTCCTATTTTATGAGTTGTTTACAAAATCAGTAACACATTGTTTTGGTGAAATAAAGGTAAAGAGAAATGTCGGAAATGAGAAAGGAATACTCTTCTGTCAAAGGCTTCTTCCCAGGTCTTTATTCAGGAATGATGCATGTCTCTTCTTCTATAGTGGACTATCTATAGATACTTTGTTTCTAAAAATTTAATTTTCATTTGCTTTGGGGACTGTGCCATTGGCTGCCCAAGAGGTAGAGTTGTGAAGCTGGTATTCAGCTGGCAGAAACAGCTAAAAACCCTTTTGCTCTGGTTCATGGCTTAACATCAAGGGCAGGAGGGACATAGTAGTTACAGTGCCTATTTATCTTGCCTGCTTGAACGTTTGTATTGGTTGTTTTTTGTAATGGATGGGATGTAAATAGCTTTAAACAGGCCAGTCTATTTAGGGGTTGAATATCTGACAGCTTTTTAGTATTTTTTTCAGCTGCTCCATAGCTAAGAATGTTGTTTTGCTCTTATTTTTTTTACCATGGGGTACTGAAGGAATTGGCTGGTGTCATAGCAGAACCACTGGCATGGCTGTTTGAGCACTTGTGGCACTTGGGTCAGGTTCTGGAGGACTAGAAAAGGGTCAGTGGGGTTCCTATTTTCAAGAAAAGGAGGAAGGAAGATCCAAGTAATTATAAGTCAGTCAGTCTCACCTCCATCCTTGGAAACGTCTTTGAAAAGATTATGAAGAGTCATATTTATGGGAGTCCAGCAGGAAAAATAATGCAGCAGGGAAGCCAGCATGGATTTGTAGCAGATAGATCACACCTGACCAATCTGGTTTCATTTTATGACAGGGTCATAAAATGCTTAGATTCAGGAGTAGGGATAAATGTTATTTTCTTGGATTTTAGCAAGACCTTCAATACAGTATCTCATCCCATTCTCATAAATAAATTAAGAGGCTATGACATAGATGTTTACATGGTCCAGTGGGTGGCAAATTGGCTTAGTGGTCACACCCAGAGAGTGGTACTAGATGGGTCAGTATCAACCTGGAAGGATGTGGATAGTGAGGTCCTGCAGGGTTCGGTCGTTGGACCTGTACTCTTCAATATCTTCATCAGTGACTTAGGATGTGGGTGTGAAATGTACTCTGTCCAAGTTTGCGGATGATACTAAATGGTGGGGGTGCAGTTTTGAAAAGTGGGCAGTACACAATAAGATGCAGTAAAAAAGGACAAGTGCAGAGTGCTGCACCTAGGGTGCAAAAATATCTGGCACACTTAGTGGCTGGGAAGTGACCCTCTCAGCAGCACAGAAGTGAAAAGGGATCTTGGAGTCATAGTGGACTCCAAGATGAACATGAGTCGTCAGTGTGGTGAAATCATCAGCAAAGCTAACCACACTTTATCATGCATCAGTAGATGCATGACAAATGGATCCAAGGAAGTAATACTTACCCTCTGTACGACATTGGTCAGACCACAGTTGGAGTTCTGCGTCCAGTTTTGGGTGCCGTACTCCAAGAAGGATGTTGATAGACTTGAGAGGGTCCAGAGGAGGGTCACTTATATGGTTAGGGGCTTACAGGACAAAGCCTATGAGGAGAGACTGAGGGACCTGGACCTTTTCAGCCCCCCCCCCAGAAGGCTGAGAGGTGATCTTGTGGCTGCCTGCAAATTCATGTGGGGGATGCAGCAAGGGATCGGAGATGCTCTGTTCACCAGGGCACCTCTTGGGGTAACAAGGAACAATGGTCATAAACTAATAAAGAGTAGATTTAGGCTAGATATCAGGAAAAACTTCCCGGTGGCCAAAATTTGGAACGGGCTTCCAAGGGTGATGGTGCTCTTCCCTACCTTGGGGGTCTTTAAGAGAAGGCTGGATAGGCATCTTGCTGGGGTCACCTGACCCCAGCACTCTTTCCTGCCTAGGCAGGGGGTCAGACTCGATGATCTGTTGAGATCCCTTCTGATGCTAGCATCTATGAAAAGCCATAATTTTTCTCCTCTTACCATGTGTTTGAAATCAGAAGAGATCTTATCATCTGACTGTGATTAATCATCCTTCTGAAACCAAACAGGAAAAACAAAACTTGCACAGATCTAACTCATTTCCTAATAATGCCTCTTTTCAAACTTCTTGCTGTGTATTGCTATACCCTTATTGTTTGGCTTTTAGCTTAGTATAAGCATTTCACATTCCTTGTACTTAATGTCATCTTTTGTGCTAACCACTACAGTCAAAATATTAAAAAAATAAAAAACAAAAGCAAAGAAAATCATGGGTGTGGTCAGAAGTCCTCCACAAACCAGACAGTACCAGACAGAGGCCTCTTGCATGATGCAGAACAGAATTGTGCTTCTACAGTGCAGCCCAGGGGCGGGCAAAATATGGCCCTTGGGCCAGATCCTACTCTATCTAGCATGTGGGCCCCCTAAAAAATTAGAAAATTAATATTTATCTCCCTCTGGCTGCCTATCAAGGATGACAGGAGTCAGCAGCAGCAGGACCCAGGAGCCGGTGGCAGGACTAAGCAGCCACAGCAGCAAGGCTGGCCTGGCCCCAACCCTAGCCAGAAGCCTCTGCCTGGCAGGGGCTTCTGGCCTGGGACCCTGGGGCTGTTCCTGCCTCCCTACGCCAGAGAGGGAAATTCAGATAAGCAGGGGAAGACTGTGGGCGATCATCCGAATCCTTGGGTCCGGGCTGGGCCGGCTCCTGTGGTCCTGGCACTGCAGCCAGGAACCATGTGGTGCCAGAGCGGCCAGAAGATGGGTGGGGAGGGGGGAAGCAGAGAAATGGCTGCGGAAGGCAGGGGAATGGGTGAGCAGGTGCTGCATGCAGCAATAACTGAGTGGGAGTGCAGGGCCTGCATCAGTGCACTGGGGCCAGTGCCAGCAGGGACAGGCTGGCAGGGGCTCCATGGAGCCTATCTGGCTCCCTCCTCTCCCTGCTGGTGCAGCCCAGCCTGGCTCCATAGAGCCCCTGCCAGCCAGCGCCCCACCCTGGGCCCCTGCCAGCACTGGCCCTGGTGCACCAGTACAGGCCCTGCGCTCCTGCCCAACTGTTGCTGCATTCTGCACGCCTGCTCACTGCCACTCCCCTGCAGCCTGCTGCAGCCATTTCCCTGCTTTCCTACCCACAGCTGCCACCTCTCTGGCACCACATGTTCCTGGCTGCAGTGCCAGGCTGCAGGACTCAGGAGGAGCTGGCCTGGCCCCCGCAATTCTTGGCTGGCTTTGTGCAGTGCCAGCCAAGCCAGTCCAGTTCCTGCTGTGTCCTGTGATCTCAGCCATGCAGCTGGGACATGGTACCAGGGTGGTGAAGGGTGGGGGGCGGGGAAGTGGCAGGAGAAAGGTAGTGTTGGTAGATGGAGGGGGTAGTGGCAGTGGGCAGGAGCACGGGGCCCACATGAGTGCCCAGGGCCAGGAACCGCAAGAGTGCAGAACAAAGGCTTAGAGGAGTGCTGGTGGGGGCTCTGCCTGCTGTGGCAGGGGCAGGCTGCAGGCAAACCTTTCCCCTCCATGCATGTGACAACCCTCTGCAGCCACCCTCTCCCCCCACACTCACACCCCCCCACGCCTATCGACTCCCCAGAAACCCCCTACCCACACCATCCCACAACATACAAGAGTAAGACTTCATTTTAAGCTATTATACTATCACCTGTATGTACACGACATAAATGCATGTAAATCAGGACAAAAAATATTTTTTGAAATTAAATGAATGAATGTTATAGTACGTTTGATTTTTAGAATACAAGTTATTGTTTTTCTCATTCCAAGTTGGCAAAAATCCTTGCTGAAAGCAGTACTTTTGGTGGTAAGTGGGGGACTTCTGGTTAGGGGTAGGACTTCTGGTCCCAAGATGGTGACCAGAGGGAGGCCACCTGTCAAGCAGCGGGGCTACCCTTGTGGCCCTTGATGTCTTGCCAAAACTCAAGAAGTGGCCCTCCACCCAAAATAATTGCCTGTCTCTGCTGCAGCCCCTTACATACACTTAGTGTCCCAAGTATTTTACAGAGCAGTTAATTGCAGGTCAGTTGGTTAATAACTCTGTTGGCATGGGCAGATGTAGACATTTGGAAAAAAAGGTGCAGATGGTGTAGTGCATCATCACACATGACAAAGAGCACACATTTTTCTCCAGGTAAGAAGAAGCTAGAACAGGGGTAGGCAATTATTTTGAGCAGAGGGCCGCTTACTGAGTTTTGGCAAGCCATTGAGGGCCATATGACAGGTAGCCCAGGCAGATAAATATTAATTTTCTAAATTTTTTAGGGGCCCTGTAGGCCAGATAGAATGGCTGGGTGGGCTGCATCTGGCCCTCGGACTGCATTTTGCCCACCCGTGAGCTAGAAGATTTACTAATATGGTAGTGGCCTACAGCTGTATTATTAGGGCACTCACAGGAATCCACTCCTAACCCAGCCCTGGAACGGTGTACTCCTGGGAGTACAAGAAAGCCTAGGGCTTCAAATGGAACACTTGTGTGTCTGTACACCAGTGCCAGGAGGTTGGGGAACAAATAGGAGGAACTAGTCCTCCTGCTAAACAAGAATGACTATGATATCATAGGGATAACAGAGACCTGGTGGGACTCCACCTATGACTGGATATACCCTGTACACAAGAGATTGTCTTGTGTTGTAGCTGTCTTTGTCAAGAAAAGTTACACATCCCTGCAAGCTGACATTGGCACGCATAGAGGACTACTGGAGACCTTCTGGGTTAAAATATGTGGGGAACGTGGCACAGGGGACACAGTGGCAGGAGTCTACTACAGACCTCCTAATCAGGAACAAGAGCTTGACCAGGAATTCGCCAGGGAACTGGCTGAGGCTGCACACTCTTGGTGCATGGTTGTCATGGGCGACTTCAACTACCCGGACATCTCATGGGAAGATCACTCAGCCAAATCCGAATGGTCACCAAGTTTCCTCACATACGTGGATGAGGTCTGCCTGACTCAAGAAGTCTGTGGACCAGCAAGAAGTAAAGCACTGCTGGACCTGGTACTGGCCAAGGGGGATGGTTTAGTCAGCGACCTAAGAATCGAAAGAAAGCTGGGAGACAGTGACCAATGAGCTGATCAATTTTACTATCCATTGGAAAGCTGGTAAGTCAGTCAGCAATCCAGAAGTCCTAGACTTTAGGAACGCTGACTTTGATAAGCTCAGGAGGCTTGTTGTCGAGGCCCTAAGGGGCCATGACTCAACAGGGAGGGCAGTCCAAGATGAGTGGTTGCTCCTTAAGGGAGTGATCCTGAAAGCAGAAGGGATGTCCATCCCATCTCGGAGGAAAGGTAGCAAAATGGCACAACAACCCGCTTGGCTCAGCAGGGAGCCCATGTACCTCCTACATCTAAAAAGTGAGGCTTATAAAGGATGAAAGGTGGGAATCACCACTGAGGAGGAGTTTTCTGCACTGGACTGTACCTGTATGGAGTAAACCAGGAAAGTCAAGGGTGCAACCTGTTGGCTATGAACCAAACTCCAACTGGCTATAGATATCAAGGACAATAAAAAGTCCTTTTTCAGATATGTGGGGAGTCAGAAGAAAAGCAAGGGCAACATTGGACCCAAATGGGATAACTAACATCCAGGAAAAAGCCAATCTGCTTAATGGGTAATTTGCGTCAGTTTTTCACCAGCCCAATGGGACCGCCCCATCTAACATGATGTGGGATGGCCAGGGTGAGAGTGAATTTATACCCACCATTGGTGTAGACCTTGTAAAGGAACAGCTTGAGAGGCTGGACACCTTCAGGTCAGCTGGTCCTGGCAGATTGCAGCCCAGAGTACTTAAGGAGCTGGTAGGCATCATAGCCCAGCCACCAGCAAGGATATTCAAGAACTTGTGGTGCTCTGGTGAAGTATCTGAAGATTAGAAGAAGGCCAATGTGGTGCCTATCTTCAAGAAAGGGAGGAAAGTAGATCTGGGGAACTACAGTCCAATCAGCTTGATCTCAATCCCTTGGAAGATTCTGGAAAAAATTATCAAAGAGACCATTCTTGACAAGCTGCCTGATGGCAACATCCTGAGGGACAACCAGCACGGGTTTGTTGCGGGTAGGTCTTGCCTGACCAATCTCATCTCCTCCTATGACCAGGTAACATATCACCTGGACAAGGGAGAAGAGATTGACATCATGTATGTGGACTTTAAAAAAGACTTTGATCTGGTGTCTCATGATCTTCTCGTGGAAAAATTGGCCAACTGCAGCCTCAGCTACATCACAGTTGGATGGCTGGGGAATTCACTCTGAGGTTGGACCCACAGAGTGGTAATCGATGGAAGCAAATCATCATGGTGCTCCGTGACCAATGGCCTCCCCCAAGGCTCCATCCTTGGACCTATACTCTTTAACATCTTTATTAACAATGTGAACATTGGTGTCAGAAGCAGACTGGCCTAGTTCGCTGATAACACCAAGTTTTGGGGTATAGTGTTCACACCTGAGGATAGGCTGGTGATCCAGACTGACCTTGACAGGGTCAGAAAATGAGCGGATAAAAACCTGATGACATTCAATACGGAAAAATGCAAGGTACTCCACCTCAGCAAAAAAAATCTCCACATCACACTTATAGGTTTGGCAGTGCGACGCTCACTAGCACCATGGCCAATAGGGACTTGGGAACCACAGGATGAACCTGAGCCATGAATGCAATGTTGTAGCTGGTAAAGTGAACAAAACTCTGGCTTGCATCCATAGGTGCTTCTCAAGCAAATCTTAGGATGTCATCCTTCCGTTGTACTCAGCTTTGGTGAGGTTGCAGCTGTAGTTCTGCGTCCAATTCTGAGCTCCACAATTCAAGAAGGATGTGGAAGAGCTTGAAAGAGTCCAGAGAAGAGCCACGCACGTGATCAGAGGGCAAGAAAACATGCCTTATGAAGAGAGGCTGAGAGCCATGGGACTCTTTAGCCTGGAAAAGTGCAGGCTCAGGGGTGACCTGGTGGCAACCTAAAAGTATATAAGGGGTGTGCATTATGGAAGAAAGCGTGTTTACCGGAGCGCTCCAAGGGATGACAAGGTCCAGTGGTCATAAACTCCTCCAAGACTGTTTTAGGCTGGACATAAGGAAAAACTTCTTTACTGTCTGAGCCCCAAGGCCTGGAATAGACTCCCTCCAAAGGTGGTGCAAGCACCTACTCTGGACTCTTTTAAGAAACGGTTGGTTGCTTATCTTGCTGGGATCCTTTGACCATAGCTGACTTCCTGCCTCTGGGGCAGGGGGCTAGACTTGATGATCTTCTGAGGCCCCTTCCAGCCCTAATGTCTATGAAATCTATGAAATACTTAGTTTAAGATCAAAGCAAAAACAAATATAGCTTTATTGGAGTTTGCATTAATATGATATATATTAGGTATTACAAACTATAACAAACTAGGCAGAAATAATCAAAACATGTTGTTTCTTAAGTCATTTTTCATTGGAATGAAATCTGCAACTTTCAGATTCATAAAACAAAATCTAGCCATCTTGACCATGTTGACAGTGTAAAGATTCACTGGAAGTTATTTTCACACCTGAGTTGATGTCCACCCGAGTAAATGTTTTTAGTTAGAGTTAAATCAGTCTGCAGGCCTTTGGAATTAGGAGCCACATTATCAGGAACAGCTAACAAACTGCAGAATTGCAAAAGAAAGGATAGCTTGATTAGTGGAACATCAAGATCATTAACAAAGGAGAGAGGATCGTTAATACCTGTGGCATGAATAGTTTAGAAGAAATCAGGTTGAGCCATGAAGTTAAGTGACTCTGTTAGTGCTGCCTGAATAGAAACACTGTTACCAGATAGTTTGTTTTAAACTTTGGGTAGATTGGTAATCAGACTGGAAGGGGCATGACTCCACTACTGCACCCCTCTTGGATCCTCTCCTGTCTGTTGGTATGAGACTTGGTGCCAGTTTTTTAGTTACTACCAGTTTGGCTTTTAACTTGTGTTTGTTGGTTTGGAGATCCGTACTGTTTATCTACAGATGCCAAGTTAATACCTCACTGAAAGTTCAATGCATCTTCTGTGAACCTCTTCCATTATAACCTCGTACCACATAAACCTCTTTTCTTCAGAGTAATTCAGTAAGTGACAAAGAGAGAGAGAAAATAGCTCTTGAACAAGTTGTGATCAAAGTACTTTTAATAACATTTTTTGTTACTTACCTTTAAAAATGTTGCAGCAAATCTTGTTGAAACTGAACAAATTTTTGTCTCTCTCCTCCCTTCCCCCATGTGTTTTGTTACAGCTATAGCTTTTAAGTTTTAAAAACAGAGCATAAACTTATAAACCATTGTAATCACTTGTGGTTAACTCATGGTTTGCTTTAAAATGTTTACATGAAATGAATTTGAACGTTGATTTCAAAGAAATTACTGCAAGAGCAGGTGAAAATGAATAAGGAATTCAACAGCATCAGTGGATATTAGCAGCAGTATATTTTTATTTGCTCAGCATTGTTTTTGCTTTCTACAAATCTGCTTAAAACTGTGTTCCTGATGTGTTGCACTCAGCGTGCCAGAGAACAAATCTGGACTGTAATCCTGCAAGCAGTTGTGGTAGCAATTAAAGCTTGATTCTGAAAATAAATAATAATGTAGAATACATAATGCAGGTGGGTTGTTCAATAAGTTTAGGTTTGTTAGTCATAAGAAGGATAATACTGCTATCAAATAAAAAATAAAAGCTCATTGGCTGAGTTTAGTATCTTCAGTAGAGGAATTCTTGAATTATAACTGCTATTCAGTAACTAGAAATATTTTTCTTTTCTGGCAATTCAATTACTATTTTTTTGTTGTAGTCCTGGGGGCCAATTCTGTAAATTGGGAGAGGATAAGAGCCCTCGGCACAAAATATTCCAAATATAAATAGACTTCTTCTCATAGTTTGAGGGACTTTATTGCTATATTTTTAATCCATTTTAGTAAACTGTCTTATGCAGAAATCCTTTCTAAGCAGAAATATTTATGCATGGATGCCCTCAGGGATGAAAGGAGCATTGAGTTTTTGGTTTGTTCCTGGTTGATTTGTGAACTCATAACCTTTCCTATTAAGGTTTAGAAGTTAAAATTATTTCTGTCACCCAAGTCCTCTAAAGAAGATAGTTTCTGTGTTGCTTTAGAATGTTCTTTCCCTTTTTCTTTGTCTACCCACTATATATTGAAAAGCACATTGGCATCTTCCCCCTCCCCACTAAATATTTTTCATTTGTATTGTGGTAGTCCCTAGAACAGTGGTTCTAAATCTTTTTTTAGACTCAAGGCCCCCTACCATAACTTTTGTGAAATTGAGCAGCACATCATTTCAAAAACTAATGTATTAAT
Organism: Gavialis gangeticus; assembly: GCF_001723915.1. Taxonomy (NCBI): domain Eukaryota; kingdom Metazoa; phylum Chordata; order Crocodylia; family Gavialidae; genus Gavialis; species Gavialis gangeticus. The sequence goes on from NW_017729027.1 coordinate 7,199,368, forward strand.
TATACTGTTTATCTGTTTGAAGAAGGGCTGGGAAGGAGGAGGAGTCACCAGCAGGGAAGAGCCTGTACTGAAGTGAGTAGGGGGAGGAGCAGCTGGAAGGAAAGAGCCTGCTGTGGCATCCTGGTTAATATCTACTGGCTTAGAGATCTCTAACAGAACTTTTGATAACTCATTGTGTCAGGCAGTTGGACAGCTGTCCTGAAGAGCTTAGCTGAGTTTGTTTTGTTGTTTAATAGGGTAAGTTTGAATTTAGCATTTCAAATATTAATTTATTTAAGGATCTGCTTGTCCCAACAACAGAACTAGGGAGTATCCAAATCCCAAATGTTGTTTTCTGTCATTAGTGGGAGGTAATTGTGTACCAGAGTGAGAATTAGGGGTGTGCGATACGAGTCGTATTCAATTCGGATTTGGATTCAGCCCGAATCAGGGACAGCGATCAAATTAGTTGATTTGGATCACTGTCCCCAATTCAATTCGATTCAGATCCAAATCTGAAGATTGAATGCTGATTTTGGAGAATCAGTGATTTGGCCATAGACACTGCTGTAAATGTTTTTTCTACATACCTTGAGGTACCAGGCACAGCTTGTGAACGCTACAATGCAGATGGAGCGTCCCACAGGAGGTGAACCCAGAAGTGGACCAATAGTACTTTTGGGTCCTCCGGGGAGCATTCTGGTGGCCCCCCTGCGGCCTCCCAGCTCAGTGATCGGCCATGGGGGGGACCCCTGGTGCCCTCAAGACCCAGGAGGTACCAGTCGCCAAACCAGGGGTGGGGGCACAGGGGTCCCCCATGCGCATGCTCCCCGACAGACCTGGAAGTGGACTGGAAGTGCTTCTGGTCCACTTCAGGGTCTGCTGCCGAGCGCGCTGGGATGCCCCCCGTGCTCCTGTGGGACGCTCCATCTGCCCCACCATTGCAGCATTTGTGAGCCACCTGGTACCTTGAGGTACGTAGGAAAAACATTTAAAGCTGTGTCTACATCTGAATCACTGAATCTTTCTGAATCTCTCCGAATCGATTTGGAGGGTTCCAATTCGATTCGGAGAGATTAAAGGGCCTCCTGATTCAGTGAAGTAGGTCATTTAAAATGGGCAGCCTAAGCGGCAGGAACCCCCAGGCTTGGGAAAGTGACACTGAGCAATTCCTGGCAGCAAAGACCAGAGACTACAAAGATGACTCAGGGCTGAGATAGAAAGTGGTATAGGGGTTACATAGAGCTGAGTGACAAGTATGACTTATTAGATTGGTTGCACAGCTGTCCAGAGTCCTGGATTAGAATTCAGTGGGGCAGAATGGGCCCAAGTTCTCTTATCTCAACCCCACCTAAAGAAAAAGGCACCAGTGACAGCCATAAGTGTAAAGAGCAGTGGATATTTGGATTGTGTACCACAAGAGATTAATCTAAGTGTTCATGTCCAAGCCAGGGACTGTAAGGGCAGCCTAACCAATACATAGGGAGGAGCACCCATCTCCTGACCTCTCGTATGTAGGTACTTACTTAAATTGTAGAAGTTCACCTTTAATTTAGCTTTTTTTCCCATGCTCCCCCCACCTATGGCCACTGAGTGGGTGAGAGGCTAGAACCATAGCATTAATTGCTTCTTGGCCACTCAGTGGCCATAGGTGGGGGGAGCATGGCAGCAAAAAGAGCAAGATTAAAGGTGCTGCTACGCTGCGAACTTCCACCATGATTTAGGTAGGTCCCTATTTATTTGTTTTATTAGTTTAGACTGTGAATTCTTCTGGGTGCAGACTGTGTCTTACTATATATTAATAGCACATATCTTACTGTATATTTATAGAATAGCACAAATGAATGCTAATATCAGGTGGGGTCTTTATGAGCTACTCCAGTGTAAATAACATGTTGGTTGAAATTACTTTTGCAGGAAACATGGGCTATTATTTTTTCTGTTGCCCATGGAAAAATACAGTCGTGAATGTCATTGAATCTTATTTGCGAAGGACTCTATATTCACTTTGATCCTTTTTTATGTATTTATTGATGATTGGTCAAGGACACCATTATTCTTCCTCCTCTCCTACCCCCCCCCCCCCCCCCCCCCCCCCC
>NW_017729027.1:7201620-7202813 GCF_001723915.1 Gavialis gangeticus
CCCCCCCAAAAATCTGGTGGGAAGATGAAAGATTTTCCTTTGGAATAATAGGTTGTTAGCAAATAACACTATGCAAACAGCCTGACTGCTGAGAGTATTAATGTTAAGCATTACCAAGGTAGAAGCGCTAGGAAAAAAATATACTGAGCCAATTTAAAGCAAAACTGCAATGGTGGTTTGGTCATTACCCGGTTTCAGAAAGTGATTTGTGAATGAAAAGGTAGAATTAAAGAAAATTACACATTTTCCTCTGCAGAGAAATGTGTAATAGAAAAAGTTTCATGGTCAAAAAGTCATGGTAACTTTTTTTTTCTAGTTTGAGCATGCATTTAAAGCCTTTTTGAGCTGTTTATAGCTCTTGCACTGATGCCGTATTCCCTTTTTTAATTACATTCTTTAAACATTACACGTTGTCTGCCTTACGAGATTTGAAAAGCAATGTAGCAAAATTGTGTGAGTACATGTGGTTTTATTAGGTTTGGAAAGGCTGAGGGCATGGGCAAATGTACACTTGGAACAGCTTCAGAAGGATGAATCAAGGTAAATGTTGGAGCATTTTTGCTATGCTTATATTGCTGCAGGCTCATGCATATATAAATGTTACAGTGTAACAGCTGCTGTGCACTCCCAAGCATCAGCAGCTCCCCCTTCCCTTTTGTAGCCACTCCAAGTGCACAGTTGTCCATACCCTGAATAAACTAGAATAGGAATTTCAAGCATATGGCCCATGGTGCAGGATCTGGCTTGTGGAGCCCATCCAACCAGCCAGACTACCAGAACTTGGGAGGCAGGGCCAGGGAACATTGTCTGCCTCAGAATTCCACATCCCTGGCCCCCCATGGACACAGCTATTGAAAACAGGTCCAAAGGCTTTTGCTGACTTTGTAGATCCAGCCTGGGAGGAGCCCTGAGGTCTGGATCTGGCTGGGAGCCTGAGGTGAGTTTGACGCCCCCTGAACTAGAAGATTGAGCTTGTATATTAGAATCAGAATACTCAGCTGAATTCCAGTGCTATTACGACAACGTCATGTTGACAACACGGTGCATGGAGTACTGCCTCCGTTAAAAAAAAATGCACTGTAACTGATGAGTTTCAGAAGGTTAAAGTTTACTTGACCTGAGGATGGTTTTTATACCACATTAAGATTTCCTAGATTTCATAGTTTCATAGTTTCATAGATTTAGGGTCGGAA
>NW_017729027.1:7202824-7203094 GCF_001723915.1 Gavialis gangeticus
GAGAGCCAGAGGCTCCGTCTGCGTGGAGCCCGGAACCATGGATTCTGTCTGGGTGGTGGTCTCTGAGGTGCCTGATGGGGAGGGGCCGCAGAGCCTGAGCGGACCCTTGGGGTGCGGTGTGTGCCCGTCCGTGTCATGCCTCTGGGAGGCTGGCTATGGCTGGGACTGTCTACCCTGGGGGGTTTGTAGGCAGGGCCTCAGCCCTCCTGCGCGAACTCTGCGCTAACTCACCCGGCAGCAGACAAGCACGCCTGTTTGCACAGCCTGGTC
>NW_017729027.1:7208094-7219920 GCF_001723915.1 Gavialis gangeticus
GCGGGGCTTGACCCAGCCTGGCTCAATGCAGCTGCCTCCTCCCACTCAGAGAGGGGTTAACCTCTTCCCACCACGGGCCCCGCTGGGCTCCACGGCTGCTGGGGGGTGTCTAGGGGGCTTCAGGGGAGCGGGGGCACAGCGGACTTTCACCCACACATCTCTCGCCACTCAGGAGCCTAACTGGGGCTTTTTTTGCTGTTGGCAGGCCCTTTTAAACTGCGCACATGGGCACTGGGCCTGCCGTCGGGGAAAGCTGCTCTCGGGCAAGGGGGGTCCTGCCCGGGATTTGGGGGCCCCTGCCCTACTGGAGGGGGACTGGTGAGTACCCCCTCTTACCTCTCTCTCTCTCTCCCTGGGGGGCTGGGCCAAGTAGGGGCCTGGGCGGAGCTTGACCCAGCCCTGCTCCAGGCAGCTGCCGCCTCCCACTCAGGGGTTAACCCCTTCCCACCACGGGCCCCGCTTGCCTTCGGCTGTGCTGGGGGTCGGCGGGGGGCTCCGCGGCTGCTGGGGGGTGTCTAGGGGTCTTCAGGGGAGTAGGGGCATGGCGGGCTTTCACCTGCGTGTCTCTCGCCTCTCCGGAGCCAGTAAATGGTAACTCATTTTTTTGTAAAGTTCTAAATTCAGTCTGAGGGCTGTTTAAACTATAAGGTCACTAATTTTGTCCCCTGTGTACCTGGAACAGAAAGTACATCTCGTTTGCTTCAGTGGCTATGCCTGCATAAAGTAAGGGAAGGGAGAGACTCTTACTTTTGGCTGACTTGCCAAATGTGATTGGTGGTGTTGTGTGGACATATAGCTTAGGGGAGGTTTTAGTAATTGGTAAAAGTCTTCATGTTGTATAGAGGATGATTGTTTGCAAGTGATATAATACAGATGGATTGGTAAAGTTGATCTTGCTGCCTTTTCAACTGTCCTTCTTCCTTTTGCTTGATCACTATCAGTGCTGCAGCATGCGTCTGTCTGTCTTGGTTCCTGTGTTGCGTTCCTTCGAGGGATCAAATAAGGATCAGAAAATGCTGACCCCTTGCATTTAAGCAGTGACTACTAGAAAAGGGAATGAAACAGCGGGAGTAAATAGGAGCCTGACTCTAACCCTGGGAATTGGTCCAGTTGCTTTAAGAGCAATTAATAGAAAAGGTCTGGAGAGGCTTGTTGAGGAAAGCAGGGTCTAGGGCAGTGATTCTCGACCAGGCTAATGAATGTGAGATCCTTTGAAGGGTGCCTTAGAAAGTGAGAGGCGATAAGTAAATAAAGGCAGGTTCAGGCTCAGTTGTGGAAAGATAATCAGATAATGGCAGGCTCAGGCTGTCTCTGCCTGATGTTCCCCTGCCCCACTGCCTGGCCGTTCTGCAAAAAGGTAATAAGCACTGTAATAAATTAGTTTTTGAAAGGGGGTACCACTCAGTTGACAAGAGTTATAGAAGAGTGTCTTGATTTAACAAGGCATGCCTTGAAACTAAAAAGAAGTTGAGAACCACTGGTCTAGGGCCAGCCTCAGCAAGAGATGAGCCAGATAAAAACAATTGCATGAGTTTTGAGGTAGGCAAATTAAACACTGAAAACATCACCCACATGAAGCCAAATGCTGGCCAGTGAAGCTTTCTATATAGGTACTAAATGTTGGAGATACAAACTGAAAATCTCAGTTGGGCATCTTGAATTTTAACTTTCAGGTTTTTTGTTCAGAATATATGGTTACTGTCCTAGATTGGAGTATGGGCCAGGCAAGCAGCTGCTGCAGCTTGGGGCAAGGCCTGGAAAGCTCATGTGGCATGTAGGGGGTGCATGGAGCAGAGGGAGCACCGGGGGGGTGCACAGTGTGGGGGGAGCAGGAGGCAAAGGGGCCTGCAGTGTTGGGGGAGTGGGAGTCAAGGGGGCATGCAGCACAGGGAGAGCATGGAAAAGGGTGCCTGGAGTGCAGAGAAAGGGGGTGTGTAGTATGGGGGGAGCATGGAGGAAGAAGTGTGCCATGCAGAAGGGTGCCCAGTGTTGGGGGGAGCATGGGAAAGGGGCACTGTCTGCAGGGGTGAGCACATAGGAAAGAGCAGTGGGAGACCATGAGAGGAGGAGGAGTATGAAGAAAGGGGCACAGGGAAAGTGATATATAGAGCGAAAGGGGTGCAGGGAAAGGATGGGCAGAGCAGGGGGAGCACAGGGAAAGGGATGCATGGACCAGGGGGAGTATGGGGAAAGGGAAGTACAGAGCAGGGGGGTATTGCAGGAAAGGGGCTTGTGGAGCAGTGGGAGGAGCTTCTGCAATCCCAACCCTGACCCAGGTTCAAGGCTGGAGCTGGAGTCACTGCTACTGTCTTGCCCAATCTAATACTCTGTGCCCCTAGCATAGCCAGAGCCATTGCAAGGGTAACTAGCTGAGGGTGGGGATGGGGGTGGGGGGCAGGTACCAAGGGAGAGACAAGTGCAGAGTGGAAAGGCATTGTGGGGGTGGGCAGGCACAGAGGTGGGGCATGGGGCATAGTGCTGGGGCATGTCCCATGCTACTGCTTTCCTTGCCACTGCTTTTCCTGTGGCAGTGGGGTAGGGGGTGGGATGACTTTAAGATGGCCCTCCAATAACTAGATTCTAGACATGGAAAATTAAGCAAATTAATAATTTTCCATGTCTAGAATCTAATAATTGGGGGATTGTCTTAAATTCAAATTCATCATGGATTCTGGTAAATATGGTATTACTCATCATAGACGGCACTGGGAGGATTTGTACTGTGCTTTGAAAGTATCAAATGCTATGTTAGTTTTAATTACTGTTCTAAAAATAAAAATGGGACTGCTGCTTTGAATAATATTAGCTTATTATATGCTAATTTTACTAAAAAATGACAGGAAAATATGAAAGCGTATTAAACTGATATCAAGATTTATCAAAGCAAGATTTTACCTTTATGCATTTCAAACTTATTTATCATTTTCATTGTTGTTCATATCTACTTTTATATATCATTCAGAAGTGATGAATTTCTAACTAAAACATTTTGTCTCTACTTTTGTCACTGTTTTATATTGTTTATGTTTGTTTTTGGATCATCAGTAAAAGTTGAGTGAAAGAGAGGGGGAGAACTGATATGGGGGTGGAAGAAATGTATCTTTTTCTTTGTGATTATGTTACTAGCTCATTTAAAGTATAGGGTCTGAGGCAGCTACAGTTTTAGGAGCTAATTCCTTGTTACACAATTTCACGATATTAGGAGCTAATTCCACATGTTGTTTTAAAGTTGACTTTGATTCTTAACCTCTTAAGGGTTAGATTCTCAGGGGACTTGGGTGTGGCATGAACATTTCCATCTCTAAAAGTTAGGTACCCCTTTCAGAGTGTAGAAGTCACAAAATTAGATTCCCTGGGCAGTAACCAAAGAGAGCTAGGCAGCTAGGAATGGAATTCACAATATTCATCATGCTGATTAAGGGAATGCTTAAACCAGCTAATAGGAAATGTAGAAGACAGGGATATGTCTTAAATGCATTCCCTTCTCCCAAAACTAGGTGCCTAAAATGAAGCTGGGTTTCACAGCTGGAAACCTACATTTCAGACTCGGGTGTATAAGTCATTCTTCATATATAGGCAAGTGGCTCGCTCTTTTCTTTTAACACGTTTGTTGGGTGAGGTGCTGGTCACTTTTTCTTATAATAACATAATGGCTAGAGCACTTGCCCAGGAAATGCATGAACTAGTTTTAGGCCCTCTTTTGCCAGAGGTGATTCAAACCTACATCTCCCACCTAGAAGCTAGGTTGGACTGGGGGCACTCTTTAATTCTTGCATTTAAGTAGGAGCTACTAGAAAAAAGGAATGCAAGATTCATGGGTGAGGGTAAAATGGAGCCTGGTTCTTTACGCCAAGGAACAGGTCACTCCATTAGGAAAAATGGACTTCACCATTCTGGTTCCTGCTCCCAGGACTACTTATGCACTTATGTATTTTGTCTAGTAACTCCATAATGCAAAATAATGATGTCTCTATTTAGACGGTAATATTATAATTGTGTGTGTGTTGTTCTAAACCAAGCTCTGTTCGCTTTGTACTCGTAAATTTAGGCTTGGTGGGAGCTTGCAGACAGAATTTTAAGGACTCTGTTTCATAAAACAATTGTAAATACAGAACTCCCATAATGCTTTGGAAATGACAGTGTCCATTTAAGCGAGCGTGACTGCTGAATCCTAGGAGTGTAGAATAAAATATAAAACTTGCATTTCATTTTATTATGTCTTATGTAAACCTTTGCCAGGCAGGTTACTGACTGAAATATCCAGTCTTTACCAAACTCCAAAATACTTCATGGTTCTCAATTGACTGGCGTTTGGCAGTTTTTTTATATGTATAAACTAACACAACTAACTAACTTTTACAGGCGAAATTACTTAGGTTACTAATTTTACTTTACGTTTCATTTTTATGTTAATGCAACAAAAGGGAAATTTTTGAGGGGGAGAGCAGCCGAATCAAAGCTAATTTCCAAAGTTGTTCTGAGATGGTTCACTTTCTTCATTAACTATTTTGCAAGAATGCTATATATCAATGTAATTTGCTTATTTGGAATGCTGTACCTTAGGAACTAAAAGGCGAATAATACCTTAATGAAGAAGATCAGGACCTGGGGCACTTCTGTTCCAAGGGAGTCTATTCAGTTAGTGAACCAATGTTTCGTACAAGTTTAGTTTATAGTTCACAGCCAAAGCCCAACACTAGTAGGTACAACAATCACTCTGTCGTTGTGGCTGCATATGGGGAGAGATGCTCTGGAAAAGGAGGGAATCCACCTAGGCCATCAGATTTCTGTGGAGCAACTCCAGAGGCTATTGCTGTCAACTGGTTTCAACACAGTAGCCAAAAATAGGATGGCCAGTGTACTTGTTTGAACAGGCCAGTCTCCAAATTTCTCTCTGTACAGCTAAGCAGAGAGCATTGCTAAGTTGAGCTCTTTGCCTTGCATGGTGCTCACACATTCATGTACGGCTCCCTCAAACCTTTCATTCCCTCCCAGGGAAACTGCACTACTTTTAATATCAGAGGGTTCTCCACATCCATGGAGGCAGGGACGGTGTTTCCTCCTGAGGATATAACTCACTTTGATATTTCTGCCAGGTTGATTATAGTCTGTAGCCACACTTCTCTGAACTCTTAACACATTTCCTGAAGAAGGAAGAGTTGTCACCTTAGATGGAAGTGAAAACGCAGTGACTGCAGGAAGTGAAGTTTAAAGGAATTCAGAATGCTACAGGATTGAACTTTATTTGCAAGACAGGAAGTGTGTGCTCCTGTTCTTTGATCTAAGTCTATATGAAACAAGGCTTCAACTTAGCACTAGTAGTAGCACTGATCAAAAATAGAGTTTTGACTAAACAAATTTTTTCAACAGAAGTTATCTGCTTTTTACAGAAGAAGTTGATGTCATTGAACTCAACAAAATTGCAGTTTTTCAGTAAGAAAATACCACCACGGTGCTTTATGGGAGTTGTACTTGGGTCGCCATTCTTTTTTTTTCTTTCTGAGCCAAGCTTCGCAAGTTGGCTTATATCTCCTATGATGCACTATGGCTAGAACTACCATAATATATGGTATCTTCATTTCTGAGAAAAAGAATAGGATGTTGTAGCCTGACAAGGGAAGCCAGCCTTTGAAGAAGGATGGGAGCATGAAGCATCTAAACTAAAAGCTGGGTGTCTGCACAGCGTTTTGCTGAACATTTCTGGGTTTCAAATTTGCTCCAAAATTGAAACTTTCTGTGGAAACAAATCCCAATTTTTGGCTTGTTTTAGTGAGTAGATAGTGATATTTGAAATGCCATCCCTCTAATAGCAATTAAAAATATAGTGTATCAGTTAAGGTTCTCTAATTTTTTGTGAAGAATAAGGTATCGGTATCCAAACCAAACTTCATTTTGCTAGCTGTCTATTGATTTCATTTGGAGAAGCTATTTTTTGCTCCTTATTATAAGTTGGTTTTGTAGTATTGCTGTGAGCTGTTGTTTGGCTGCTCTGTTTTTACCCAAAGGTGACCGTATATCATTAATATTATTAAATGACTCATATAATGTTTCACAGCCAAGAACTGGGCAGATATTAACAAACACTAACTCTGTGCATAAAAAGAACAGTTTTAATATGGTTTATAAATTAATTTACTAGGAGCCTAACTCTGCTTTTGGATAAAAGCATGAAACTCCTATTGGTGTGAATAAGAATAATGCAGTTATTCAAAAGCAGAATTTGCCTCCAAGGTTATAATTCTGCAAATCAGCCTGCATGTAGCTTTCTTTTAGAAGTACCAGCAGTTAAATATACAAAATTACTCATGTGAGTAAAATAAGTCATATGGGGAATTGTTTACAGGATTTGGGTATCAATTTCTATATTGTCTCAGCATCCTTATATGTAATGAGCACAAGTTAGAGACCAATAGAGATTTACAGTCTATCAGAAGAAATTGAAGAGAGCTGATATATAAATAATTGTTTATATTAAATCCCTACTGAGATGCATATTCTGGAAGTTTGACCTACAGGTGTATCTCCTCAGTATGATTTGACAAGTGAAATTTTATGCAATGACAGCCAGGACTTTGTGGTAGATCTGTGCCATACTTTGTGCTTGGGAAACAGTGTGCTTCAGATTTGAATTCAGACAAGTTGGATTCCATATAAAAGACATGGTACCACTGGTGAGATCTCCTCTGGAATACTGCTAATCACCCATGTTCAAAAAAGATTAATTGCAATGTGGGGAGAAGGGCAGTTGGAATGATTGGGGCAAGAGATCCTGTTTTGTGAAAGGAGATTAAAAGCTGCTTGGCTGCTTTAATGTAGCAGAACAAGGTGGGATATAATTGGCTTCTGTAATAGGGTCTCCTTTGGTCATGTGGCTCCTAATTGCCCCCTGCAAGACCTGTGGGCTGCTTCTCACATCACCTTTTAAAGTAGTAGGCGTACCAAGCCTTGTGCTAGAGCATCCACAAACTTATTGGATAAGTGAGTACCAAGGGAAGAAAAGAGCAACATAAGATAAAGGACAGTGTTGGTTCAAGAACAAGTAGATAAATTTACCCATTAAAGAATAGATAGATGTAGGCTGGAAATATAAAAGATTTTTAACCATTAGAGGAGTGAAGTTCTGTAGAAACTGCCCAAAAGAAACAACAGAGCAAGCAACTTACCCATTTTTGTATGAAGCTTGATCTGTTTATAGACAATATGCCTCCAATAATATGGCACTGGCCAGGAAGGGGACCCTGTTCAGTGCTGGGGCTCTTTTTCCTCCTCCTCTGCCACCACCATGGGGTAGGGAGGGGCCCTCTGTGAGGCTGCCTTGGACCAGAGGGGGTCTCTTCCCCCTGTTTCTCCCCCATCGCTGTGGGGTGAGGAGGGGGGCTCTATGGGGTGTTGCCCAGCCCCAGAGGGGCGCTCTTCCCTCCCACTCCTCCCCCCCAGGGCAGGGGGAGGCTCTGTTCCATGCTGGGGGGAACTCTTCCCTCTCCTGCTCCCAGAGGGATAGCAGGAGTGCAGAGCTCAGCTGGACAGGGTGTGGGTGTGGGGGGTGTGGGGACCCCCACACACTCCTCCCATGGTGTGTAGCTCCCACTGCCTCACAGCAGCAGCAGGCAGAGACATCAGGGTGCTTGTGCCTGATGCAGGCTCAGCTCTGGTCCACGCTGCATGGAGAAGGGAGTGGAGCTTGCCTTATCCCTGAGGCTCTGCTCCTCGCTCCTGTAGCTCCAGCACTCTCAGTGGGGGAAGCCCCACATTGGAGCCGGCAGTCTTTCCTGCTGCCAGCTGCGCAGTCCCCACACTTTGTCAGGAGTGGAGGGAGCCCCGCCCCCTGCTTCCAGGCATATTCCAGTGCGGGGCTTCCCCACTGCGAGCGTGGAGCTATAGGTGTGCAGCACAGAGCCTGGAGGATAGAAGCAGCCAGACAAGCTGCACAGGGCTCTGCTCCTCACCCCCAGCACCGCACTAGCTGCTTCTATCCCCGGGGCTCCATGCTGTGAGCCTGCAGCTCTGCACTCACAGCAGGGAAGCTCTGCACTGGACTCTGCAGGGAAACAGGGGCAGGGCTCCCTCCATTCCCGGCAGAGCACGGGGACTGCGTAGATGGGAGTGGGGGAGACGGCAGGGTCCAGTGTCAGGCTTCCCCCGCTGTGAGTGCTGGAGATACAGGAGCAGGGAACAGAGCCTCGGGGACAAGGCAAGCTCTGCTCCCACCGCTGCACGGTGCTGGCCAGAGCCACGCCTGCATCAGGTCTGAGCACCCTGACGTCCCCGACTGCTGGTCCTGCTAGGCAGCAAGGGCTGCACACCATGGGGGGAATATGTGGGGGTCTCTACACACACCCACACCTTTCCCAGCTGAACTCCATGCTCCTGCTGCCCCTCTGGAGGGAGGAGGAGGAGGGGGAAGAGTCCCCCCCCAACATGGAACAGAGCCCCCCCCAACCCTACAGGACACCCAACCCAGTATGGTCCCATTAAGATGAAGGGGGCAGGGAGAAGGGTTAATTCCTCCCTTTGTCCCTTCCCTGCAGCTGGAGTCTGCCAGCTCCAGGGGCCATGCTGCAGCCCCCTCCTGTCTGCTCCCCGGCAGAGAAGCTGATTCCAGCTGTGGTAAAGAAAGAGGGGTAAGAGGGAAGAATTAACCCCCTTCCTGCGCACTTTGACTTAATGGGGCCATGCTGGCCAGTGTCTCTGCTAGGGCTGGTTCCTGCTCTGGCTAGAGAGCAGAGGGGAGGGGCCAGCTCTGCTGTGGAGCAGAGCACCCCAACCAGCCCAGAGAGCATGCCAGGATGCTGGGGTTGTCTGGTTTATCTTAAACCAGCAAGGGGTCTGGGACAGACATTACATAAACCAGTTTGAGCCAAATCAGTTAAGTCCGATACTACATTCAACCAGGTGTATCTCAAACCGGTTTCAGCCACTTTGAAACTGGTTTATGTGCACTGAATGTCTGTTCTGTTACAGGTTTAGACCAGTTTCTGATCATTGAAACCAGTTTATGTGTAATGTCTGTCCCTAGCCTGAGTGCTGACAGTCTGCAGTAAGGCTCTGATTTTGGTTGGGGATATATGAAAAGAATACTACTACTGCTTTTCATGTTACTACTTTTCTCTAGTGTTTTCTCTAAAGATCTAAACTCCATTTTAAATTAATTTCAATCTCAAATAATTTAGATGAGTTTTGGGCAAAATCAAATTTAGTTGACTCTGTGCCTAAATGGGACTTAGAATTTAGGAGCTTGAGTTTCAAAAATAATCCAAAATAAACCCACTTCAGCAACCACAAAACTTATTAGGCATCTACATTATAGACTGCAGAATTTCTTATGTACAGACATTTGGGCTTCTGTACACACGAAGAAATCTAGTCCAGGCATTTGGGCATCATTACAATCGAGATAGGAGGTGGATAAATGTCTAAGTCCCAAAAGAGCCCAATGCCTGAGTACTGAATTGAATGCACAGCACAGTGACCACGATCACTTTTACTCAGAGATACAGCTGGAGGACAAGGTGCTCACCTTTTACTTCATAGCCTAATGATTAGAGAATTCATGCAGGAAGTGGGAGGCTTGGATTCTAGATCCCCTTCAAAGCAAATTCAAAGAAACAACTTGCAACTCCTACATTGTGAAAACATTTCATGGAATTACCTCCCCTCCTGCTGAAGATGGGCTTCTGGGTGAAAGGAATGCAAGAGTCAGTGCCAGAAGAAGTAATCTGACTGTAGATTAGTGAGTACAGCATTTCTAGAGAGACAGGAACCCTGAATTCTATTCCTTGCACAAGTTTTACTGAAAATGAAAGTAGAAATGACACTAAGAATGGGGTTGGAACCCTGGTTCTTCCCCAGATGGCTGCCATAACTAGAGCTGTCCCTGGGTGAGGCAGGGGGTAGGGGTGTGAATCGGGGTGACCGTACTGGACCCTGCACTTTGGGGGGGCTCACAGAGCTGGGTGGAGCAGCAGCAGCATGGAGCAGTGGCTCCACATCCAGCTGCTTGCTAGCCCCCTACCCCGCCTGCCGCCAGTGCCGATGCCAGCGGCAGCTTCTTCAGTTCCAGGATCAGAGCGGGGGTGGGGCACCATGTGGGCTGATTTGCACCAGGCCCCGCACCCTGATCAGGTTGCCCCTACCATAACCATTAGGTTAGACAAAGTACAGAGGCAGGCTTCTAGTTACTTGTGTTCTGCCTGGTTCTTTGAGTCTTCTGTTCTTGGCTGTACAGTGATTCTGGATGGTAGAAGGTGCTCCCACCCAAACTGGCCCTATACTGTAACTGCTACCATCACCAGGTTATCTGTGAGTGATATCTAGAAGTGTAGTGCTTGCCTTTTTCATGTTTTAAACTACGATTCTTCCTTAAATTGTTTAAGATATTTTCTAGGGTTCATATTGTGTTCTTTATTTCTGTGTGTTTGGCTTAATTTTAGGATCTAATTGCTTGGTAAATCAGCTTGTAACCATGCCTGATGTTTTAATATTAGTGTTCTGTGATGCTCTTGTTAATAGATGATAAAAATAAACTCACATGGTTAGATTCTGGAGTGACAAAAGAAAGAGCATCGCATCAGTTCAGATTAGTAAGCAGTCTTTTTCTAGGCAATGCTCTGGATTGGATGAATGCAAATAGATTTTTTTTTCTGTTAGTGAATTCTCAGAATCAGCTGATTTTGTAATTTGTGTTATTTCTTACTGCCTTACCATTTTCTATACTTATTGAACATTATGAATTTCCTACTGCATAGAAGTAACTATATCAGGAAAGAAGGTAATTGCATAAAAAGCAGCAGGTTCAGTTACCTTTTTGCATGGACTGCTTCTGTAGCTTTGTCAATAGTTGTAAGGCAGAATAAATGTTCCCTGTGCGTTTCTGGCTCCATGACTCCTGGTTTCCTTTCTGCATGGTGACTCAGCTTTAACAGGTGGGGAGGCAGATGCCCTTATCCCATAGTCTGGTCATAAGGGCAGTCTCCTGGGAGGTGAGAAGTACAGAGTTTCAGTCCTTTCAGATTAAGGAGGTGGCCTAGAATTTAGCGCTCTCAGTTCCTGGGCAGATATTCCAACTTCTATTATGTAGAAGGTGTGTGGCACCAGCACCACTATTGAAAAGTATAAGCTATGGACCAGGTCACAAAAGGATGACTTAACTATCTCAGTCTTCCTGGGGGGGTCTTATGGTGTAAATCCCACTCCTGTACTTCTGCTGTTTAAGTGTGGGATGGAGGCACTATTTCAGGCTTAAGTGGCTGTTTTCTAGGACTGTGCAAAGCTTCGGTTGATTCGGAGGAGATTTGACTTGATTCGGCAGCTGACTCTCTGAATCCACATCGGATCAGGAGACCCATTAATCTCTCTGAATCAAATTGGAAGATTCGATGATTCAGCCATAGAAGCAGCTTTATATGTTTTTTCTACATACCTCAAGGTACCAGGCACAGCTTATGAACGCTGAGATGGTGGGGTGGGTGGAGCATCCCATGGGAGCTTGGGGAGGGGGGGGTCCCCTGCACACTCAGCAGTGGACCCAGAAATGGACCAGAAGTACTTTCAGTCCACTTCTGGGTCTGCCATGGAGTGCGCAGGGAACCCTTGCCCCCGGCTTGGCAACTGGTGCCTCCTGGGCCTGGGGGGCACCTGGGGTCCCCCTGTGGCTGATTGTCAAGCCAGGGGTCGTGTGTGGGGGGAGACAGTGTGCATGGCAGTGGACTGAAAGAACTTCCAGTCCACTTCTGGGTCCGCTGCTGATCATGTTGGGGGGGGGGGGGGGGGGCCCTCCCCCCTTTGGGGGGGCCCCCTCTCCCCCCCCCCCCCACCCTTTATAAACCA
>NW_017729027.1:7220036-7225098 GCF_001723915.1 Gavialis gangeticus
GCTCCATCTGCCCCACCATCTCAGCATTCATAAGCCATGCCTAGTACGTATGGTATGTAGAAAAAACATATAGCTGTGCCTGTGGCCAAGTCGCTGATTCTCCAAATCAGAATCGAATCTTCAGATTCAGCTGAATTGAAGCGGAACAGTGATCCGAATCAGCAAATTGAATCACTGTCCCCCAAATTGAGCCGAATCTGAATTGAATACTGCCTGCTTCGCACATCCCTACTGTTTTCAGCATTGCCTGTTGGCCAATTTAGGTGTCTTTCTGTTCAGCATGTTAAGTGTCGTGGATTCCAATCTGAAGTGGCTAAGGGCATGGCTGCACCTACAGCATGCAATATCCTGGAGTTGCTGGTGAAGCACCTGCTACCCTCATGGTCCTGCTCTATCCCTCCCAAATCCCAGAAATGAAGCAATAGAGAGTCTTCAGGGGTGTTGAGCATACACCCCAGAAGCATGCTTAAGCTCTTTGACTCAGCCATGCTTATTTGCCAGTGGGAAGGACACGTTTCACAACAGCACTCCTGGGTGCAGCAAGGAGGCAGTGATGATGTACCCAGGTCTCCCCCTTTAAAGTATAAGGAGTATACTTAGGTTTGTGAATTCTACTCTTCCAGTGTGCACCTAACTTTTAGTCATGGAAATGTAATCAGCATTACCATTGTCCGTTTGTGGTTCTAGCCCACTATACAGAGTGTCCATTATTAAGGGGTGATAGGTTGAACTTTGCTTTTGTTTTTCTGTCTTTCCAAAACTGGAACATTTTTAGAAAAATTGTTTCTGTTTTTAAAAAAAAGTAATCCATAGTTAATAAATTTCTGCAATGATTTATCATAATTGCTCCTTTAAATGTATTTCTAATAGACAGACACATGAATTTCAACAATCACTTCCCTTAGGCTACATTAGTCAGCATGAGCTCAAACTGCTACGTAGACACTTTTTTGTTCCTTCCCAAGCTCATAAGCTGGTGTAAAAATTTTATGATGTTGCCTTAACGAGGCCCGCTGGGATTTGGGATTATTTATCTAACACCCTATTACAGACAAAAACTGTTCTATGTTTACCATGCAAAGTAAAGTTCCTCCTTAGACAATGCAGTGTGAATTAGGAGTGAATAGGACTTGGCAGAGTATAGCAGAAATCAAGGAGAAAAGTGTGCAAGCCTCCCCCCCGCCAGTTTCCCTGGTAAGTGTACTTGGTCCAGGTAAGTACTAACAATTTCTGTAAAAGTATTACAATATTAATGGTGCATCCTGAATGTTAAGGCCTCACTTGGGGCTGGGTTGGAGGAACTGGTGAGGAAGAGCACTGATTTCCTTGTTAGGAGCAGGATTGGAGGCTTGAGACACCAGCAGCAGGAACCAGATGATAAAAAGAGACTACCAGTTGAGTTTTTGGCTGTAGCTGTGTTGGTCTAAAGACACGGGCAGGCAAGGTTCTTTGAGTAGATGTGATAACTTTTATTAGACCAACTGAGTAGTTGGAAAAAAGTTCGTAGCAAGCTTTCGGGCTCAGCCACCCTTCTTCAGGCATAGGGAGTCTCTGCTGCTCTGAGACTCCAAGAAATGAGAGAAGCTAAAAGTGTGGCAGGATGTCAGTGAAAATGTAAATAGGTAGAAATTAGAAAGACAAAAGGTAAAGCAGAGACGAGGGGAAGAGAGCAGGAGAAAAAAAGGCTAAAGGGAAACATTAAAGTGATAGATACAAGGTGGAAAAGAGGCTGTCAGTGAAAAAGAAAGAAGTTGGAGAGTGGGGGACCAAGGGGTCCGGTAGCCCAGAGAAGGGCAGAATGTTGGACTAGAGGATCCAAGCCCAGAGAGGGGCTGAGAATGGGATCAGGGGTGTTCAAGGGCCCAGTTAGTTGGAATGAGAACAAGTGACATCGAATGATAACACCTGCCAGGCTTGAGGTGGAGTGGAGCCATGTAGTTAGCCCTTATGACAAGAACTACAGACACCTGTTGGTCATGAGAGATTAGATTAAGAAGCCCTGGAGCAGCTTCCTTTATATAAAACATTACAAGAATGCATGGAAAGCAAGATGAAGGAGCCACTGCCCAAAGAGAGCAGAGTGAGCAAGGGTTGAAGGAACTCCAGGGGTTTCATGGCCACCCCTAGAGATGGGAATCCTTGCAGCCTGCTGGTACAAAATAAGTGTTGGCTCCAACATATTCCTTACTATCGAAGATTGTGTGATTCCTCTTCTTTGCTAATATTTCCAAGTTTATACCTTCCATTCTGTAGATTGTCCTTCAGCATCAGGGAAATTGATGTTACAAACTCAGTTTCATGAAATTACCTCTTCTGCAAAGTATGCCCAGGTGTTATTGTATAGAACATTCTATAGTGAATTGTTTCTCAGACATGAAATTCCTGTTTAGCAGAAGAAAAATACATGATGCTGCAAAGTTGCTGGAACACCTTAAGGGTATAAGCAGCTCAAGGAAAGCTGAATTTCTTAAAGTTAATATCAAAAACCTTATTTGTGTCCGTGCCAAGTACAGTACACCATATCTTTGAAGGAGCCCCAATCATTAAGTTTTTCAGGTAACTGGCTCTGAAAGACTATATATTGTGTTCCTGCTGAAAAAGGTTGTGGCAATGGTGTACATTTTCCCCAACAAAAAGGATATGTGCACCAGGTGGCTGTGTAACAGCAGGTGTGGTGATCCAGTAAGAAGGGGTAAGGAGGCACAGTTAGGCCAAATATTACAATTTATAGACCCATAGCTTTGAAGATTTTTGAAGAAATGGGAGATCTTAAGAGTACCAGCATCAGCATCATAAGAGTTTTTACCACTTGTAGTTAAGCAGCATGTGTACAGGTTCTTAACTGGACAGTGAGGAACTTTAGCACCAATAAAAAAATATACAGTTTGCATAAATAAGTACAGGACTCAGCATGTTTTGAACAAAACCTCAGTTTTTAAAAAAATCTAGCCCTAATACTCATTACTTTTTAAAATGTGTGTTTAAAATTTATTTACAGTTCAGAAACCATTCCAAACAACAATCTTTTTTCCTTTGTTTCCTGAATCAAATCCCTCTGCTGCAACTCTAAGTTTCAGCATTTTAAATTTTTGTCTTTCTTTAGGGGTGTGATGTCAGTGTGTCCAGTGTTAAGGAATCTTGCTGGCCTTGGAGTCAAGGGTTTAAGCCCTGCTGTGGACTCAAGCCAAAAACCACTCCTGGTTGACCTAGCTCTAAATAGATACCTGGTCAATAGTGGCCGGACATGATGCGAGCACCATCACTCCCTTGTGAGCTATTGGCTACAGAAGTGGAGTATGGTAACCATACTAGCTCCAGTGGGCTGGTAGGCTTGGGTGGACCTTTGAATGTCTGCAAAATGTCTTTCTTATGTCCATATAACAAAAAAACCCATATGAAAACCACTTAAACTAATTGTAACATTGTGGACTGCAGCTGTGTTTTCATACCATATAGACCACGGGTGGGCAAAATACGGCCCACGGGCTGGATCCAGTCTGGCAGGCAATTCCATCTGGCCTATGGGACCTGTCTGTGAATCAAAAGAATTATCACAGGATCGCTGACCTTCTAGAAGCTGGTGCCTCCATACAGGATGTGTGGCTCTGTTTGCTAAGCAACCAACCCCCACCCCAGCCTGGCTTGACCTGCCCCCAGCCCCAAGGTGGGGGGTGCTGAAGATGAGAAGCTTCTGCCTGGCAGAGGCTTTTGCTTGGCCACTGTATGGCTGTTTCCAGCCCTCCATCACTGTCAGAATAGAAATGTAGGTAAGGGCCCCACTGGGCGAAGGGTTAGAGACTCCCATTGGGGGAAGGGGGCCAGGAGCATGGGGAGCTGCGTGCAGTGGGGCCTGGCCAAGCTGGTCCTGCATGCTGTAGAAGCACAGGAGCCGGTACTATGGGGCTGGGTCAGGCTGACTCTGCATGCTGCCACTACTTTCAGCTGACGACTTAGGTGGGAGTTGCATGCTATGGGACCAGTTGGGCTGGCCCTGTACCCTGCCACCACATGTGGCTCTGGGGACTCAGGTAGGAGTGCAGGAGCTATGCTCTATGGGGCCGGGAAGGCTGGTCCCACTCTCTGCTTCCACATGTGGCAAGGGACTTAGGTGGGAGCGCTATAGGGCCAGGTGGAGCTGGCCTCACGCACTGCCACCATATGCAGCCAGAGTTGGGCAGGAGTGTGAAAATGCATGTTGTGGGGCTGGACAGGGCTGACCTTGCTTGCTGCTACCACGTTCAGCTTCAGGTACTCGCACACTCTGGGGACTGTGGAGATCCTCCGCCGCCCACACACACCCATACCCTCTTACAAACCCCAGCCCCCTGCAGCACCTACACACCCCACACACCCCCAACAATACACCCCCCACACCTCTGCACATACACACATGCATCCCTCAACCTCCCACCCTTCCCCACACACACACCTACACAATCTAGCTACCATACCCTCACACCCCACAACCCCCCACAAACACACACCCCACACATCTGCACATACGCTCCTTTACCCCCCACATACAATATACAGCCTCTACATACACTATTCAAACACACGTAAATCAGGACAAAAATATTTTAAAATAAAATTAAAATACGTTATAGTAGATGTTTAATTTTTTTAGTATATCTGGGTTTTTTTGGTTTCATGGTGGCAACGCCTCCCCGCCCCACCCCCCCAGGAATACTTCCGGGGCAAGGGAAGGGAATTCACATGGCAGAGGTTAGGGGCAGGACTTCTGGTCCCAAGATGGAGACCAGGTGGCGGGTTACCTGGATGGAGCGGTAACTCTGCTTGCTGCTGGCTTCACCCCCACACTCCATCCCTGCTGTCATGGCGGCTCTTCACCACCTCCAGGGAGCAGGGCCAAGGGTGGGGGGCAAGGCTATCCTTGCTGCCCTTGACAGCTCAGCAAAACTGGTTAAGTGGCCCACCAGAAAAAATAATTGCCTACCCCTGATATAGACCACTGAAACCATGGTAACTTGGTTTTGGTACCACCAAACTAATTCACTGTTTGAAATCATAGAAGTAGGGTTGGAAGGGACCTTGTAGATCT
>NW_017729027.1:7226257-7230760 GCF_001723915.1 Gavialis gangeticus
CCTCCCTCCTCCCTTTTTTAAAGATGGGGACCACGTTGGGATATGGGCAACCTTTTGGTTTGGCTGAACAGTCTGAAATACTTAACTGATTTCAGCAACTGAAACTAAGCTGACAGTTGGCTTGCAAGCAATGAAGCTGAGTAATCAATCAGTCAAGACTGAAACTGAATCTGCACACCTGAAGGATGTCTTGTCCTTGCATTTCTTGGATATTTGGGGTTGCTATGAGAGTTTCAAGTTTTTGAGTAATTTTATAGACTTTCCGTTCAAAACTTAATGAAAGCTGGATGTTATAGAAATGAAATACTGTAACTTTGAAGTGGATAATTTCTTTTCTGAGTTTGGGCTTTCTGACCTTGGTTTGCCCATTTTCATTTTCATTGGAGCTTTGTTTTGTGGATTTGAATGCCTGAGTATCTCCAACTCTAAACTTTTATCTTGGATCTATTCCTAGAATTAGTAGCTCTTATTTGATCACTTTAACCAAAGTAAATTTAAATGTCATTTTCATGAGCCATCTGAATTGCACAGAATTTTGGACAGGCTGTCGACCATATTTAGGACTTTTTCACCTAATTCAGTACCAACAAGCAAGTTCAGCTTCTCTATTTGAGTCACCTTGCCACCTATTTAAGAACTTGTTTCAGGATTTTGCACTGCATCGTTTGCAGACTCTCAAATTGCAACTAGTAACAGGTGGCCCTGAATTTGATGCCAGTGCTTTTTCATAGGCACTCCGTCTTGTTTGGTAGAGGGCATATGTGTGCTCGGTGACGTACTTTAATAATTGTGGTTTACAGTCTAAAATTCAATCTCATGTGAAGGATAATTAAAATGAATTTAATGATTCATAAGAAGTCTGAACAGTAGATCTTGCTTAGTAATAATATACATGCCAAATTCATGGTATGCCCATGGCAAAAAGTGTATGTAGCTCATGACTTCTGTTGCATTCTGAATTCTACACCACACTGAATCTGACTTATTAGTGCAAGGGTTTTCAATCTTTTTTAATAAGTGTACCTCCAGGGGGGTGGCATGTGGCCAGACATGGAGCGGAGGGTTGGGAGGTGGTTGGTGGCAAGCAGCTGGATGCAAAGCACGGGTTTGGTGGGTGGTGACAGCACAGCATCTGTACGACCCTACTGTTGCCCCACCCCGGCCCTGCTTCTGAGGCAGCAGTGGCAGTGCTCTGTCCCTGCTTGCCCCTGTGTACCCCCTGGGACCTTTCAAAGTACCCCCAGGGGTACACGTACCCCCAGTTGGCAACTCTTGTATTAGTGCATTACAGGTTTTTCCACTACAGTAGTAAACCCTCAGATTTAGATGCAGTAATATGTCTTTCATTATAGGTATAAGTAGCCAATTGCCTGTCAAGAATGACAGGGGAGGGTGCTGAGCAGAGACGGAGTGCCACCACCCCATGTTGCCACCACCTCCCAGGAGTGACGGGGTGGAGGGAGGAAGCTTGCCCTGCCATCCCCTCCACCTCCATCTGCCAGCACCCTGCGCCACTGCCACCTCCAGCACTGCTGGCCTCGTCCCCAGTCCTCCTCCCCTCCCCCCCCCCGGTCCTCAGAGGTGGTGGAGTATCACCATGACGGTGGGCATGGAGCGAGGGGACAGACCATCACTGCCGGCCTTGCCCCCACGCTCCATCCCCACTGTCATGGCAGCTCTCCACTGCCTCCAAGGACCAGGGCCAGGGGTGGGGGGCAAGGCCAGCAGTACTGACTTCACCCCCCTGCTCCATACCCACCATCACAGCAGGGCTCTGGACTCTAATTCGTTGTTTCGCTAACCAGAGTGCTCCAGGAGCATTATGGGCAGACAGATGGATTAAGCCCTTTATTATATAAGAATTGTCTCTGCTGTATACAGGCTGTGTAAATATTTATGTCCTCATCCATATACTTCAGGTATAAATCACTTAAATTTTGTTGGAAAAATCTGTTTCCATCTCAGCTGTTATTGTATGCCACTTTCCAAAAGTTTTTACTGCTGGTTGAGTAGCCACATCTTTGATGCTTCATTGGAGAGGTCTGTGCAATTCCAGATATGCCACTCTTAGTTATGTCTCTACATTGGTTGAAATAAACTCTCTTCACTTTCTGTACTCCATTGCACTCTCCTTATCCATTGAACAGCGGCTTCCTTACTCCACTTACAACAGTGCTACATCCTGTTGGCTAATGCTTATGTCCTCTCTGGTCCTTCATACAGTATGAGGGGTCTACTTAAAGCTGTTAATCCTTACTCCTCCAGAATTTGATGACAGATCCCAAGATGTTCCCACAGTCTTATTTGATCATCCTACTTTAAATTCTCAGTCCAGCTGGCATATTATATTCTTTTATATTCTTAACTGTCCTTTTTCATTATTTGTTATCATTTCATTATTTGTTGGCATCTTTTTCTGTTCCTGAACATGGGGGATGTAGGTCCACATAACTTCACCAGGTCATGGATGACTGTAGTTTCACCCCATGGGCTATCCTCAGCTAAGCTCAGCAGCTGTAGCTAATTCCCTGAACCATGTGTTTTCTCTAACATAAGCATCTCCCTTCTGGTCTTTGTAACGCGATGGTGGTCCATCAGATGGAGATGAAGCAGTAGAAGTATTGACAGTTGTCAGTACTGTCACTTACAGGCTAAGACCCATCTCTCTCTTAGCTCATCAAAACTAGCTAGGAATACCTCGGAACAGGGGTACTCACCCCCTGGCCATTCAGATCCAGCTCACAAAGCTGTGTCATCCAGTCTGCTGGGTTCTACACAAGGCTGAAAATATGATGGTAGGGAGAGTGATGGCAGCATTTATAGCTGCTCCCCTGCTGTTGAATTTCTAGACCCATGGAGAGCTGCATAGGCTGGATCAGGCATGTGCAGCTGGATCTAGGCATGTATAGAGTGGAGCAGCCTGGGCCTGAATCCAGGTCGCTTGCAGGGCCAGGGTGGGGTGGGGCTGGATCTGGGCAGCATGCAGCATAGAGCTGATATGAGTGTGCAGTACTGAACCGTATGTGGTGACCCCATAAGGGATCCAGCCCACAGAGTGGCCCTGTGCTACTCATCTAGCCCATGGGTTTGTGTACCATTCAGTACTATCCAGTCAAAAGTTTGAGTACCATTGTCTCAGATGATTGCTGAAAAAGTGAATTCTGTGAGGGAGATAGGCATGCATCCTGCCATGCTGAAAGCATGTTGGTCTGGATGTTTGCTTAAAAATGTAGTTTCTCCATGCCAGGCAGCTCAGTGACTTCTCTCTAGTCTCAAATGGCTGCAGTTGAGAAGATGGTAGCAAACCTGCTCTAGCAAGATCTGGTCCCTATAGGTACCTTTTTGTCACAGGTATGCAGACACTTCAACGAGAGTTGGACTCAGCTTGAGAGAATAACTGTATTCTCGTTCTCAGCTGACTGGCTGGGGATGAGGTGGCTGGGGTTCAGTTATCAGAGTTGGGAAGCAAGCTGCATGAAAGAAGTGATTGTTGTGACTTGTTCTGAAGAGAGAAGTTAGCAGGAGCAGAGGGGAGGAAGAGAAAAGGGCCAGATCTGGACAGACTTGGAGTAAGAATTCAACCTGTAAAAGACCTGACTGAGAGGGCTCTGGTAAGAAAGTGTGGAGGGTAAGCTCAGTTCAAGACATTAGAGTGGCAGGTCAGCTCAGGAGGTGTGGAAGACCTTCCTTTTGTTGGTTTCTTCTGAGGCTGTTGCTTACCAGCACTTTATCTGTGAGTGCTAAAAAAAGCCAATTGCTTGACAACACCTCCCGGTCGAAAAGCAGGCTTGATGCCTGAACTACTGATAATTATTAACTCAGGAAGGCCTGGTCATAATAAAGAATTGTTATTGACTGGAAAGCCCCTCACTGGGTTGGACTCAAGTGACACGGCCAAGCTCATACTACTGTACTTCTTGGCTTCCTTTGACAAAATCAGTCACGTGAGACTGCTTATTTGTGGCTATGTTCTGGCAGGAAGTGATGGGACTACACAAAGCCAGCTACTCATAGTCCTCTCTAATGCATGTTGGGGTCTATATTACTCTGTTGTTACTGACTGTGTTTCATAGTAGCTAGGGTCAGGAGGGACCTGAACAGATCATCTAGCCTCACCCCCTGCCACAGGCAGGAATGAATGCTGGGTTCACAAGACCCCAGATGGGTGATTATCCAACCTCTTCTTGAATTTGCCCAAGGCAGGGGCGAGAACCACTTCCCTGGGAAGCTGGTTCCAGATTCTGGCCACGCTGTGAAATATTGCCTTCTGATCTCTAACCTAAATCTATTTTCCATTAGCTTATTACCATTGTTCCTCATCACCCCAGATGGTGCTGGGGACAATAGGGCTCTTCCTATTTGCTGATGATCTCCCCTGATGAGTTTGTAGGCAGCCACCAGGTCCCTCCTCAGCCTCTTCTTGCTGAGGCTGAGGAGGTTCAGGTCCCTCAGTCTCTCCTCATAGGGCCTGTCCTGCTGCCCTCTCACCAAATGGGTGGCCCT
>NW_017729027.1:7235760-7249949 GCF_001723915.1 Gavialis gangeticus
TATTTGCTGTTGATCTCCCCTGATGAGTTTGTAGGCAGCCACCAGGTCTCCCCTCAGCCTCCTCTTGCTGAGGCTGAACAGGTTCAGGTCCCTCAGTCTCTCCTCATAGGGCCTGTCCTGCTGCCCTCTCACCAAATGGGTGGCCCTCCTCTGAACTCTCTCCAGGCTGGCCACATCTTTTTTAAAGTGTGGCTCCCAGTACTGGATGCAATACTCCAACTGCAGCTTGACCAATGTCGCATGGGGGGTGTATCACCTCTCTGGACTGGCTTGAGATTCATCTTTGGATGCATGACAAAGTATGGCTGGCCTTGCTGGTTGCGGTCTGGATTGGAGGCTCATGTTCATCTTGGAGTCAATAATGACTCCAAGATCCCTTTCTGCCTCTGTGCTTTCAAGAGGGGAACTCCCCAGCCTGTATGTATGCTGTGGATTCCTTCTCCCAAGGTGCAGCACCCTGCATTTGTCTACATTGAACCCCATCCTGTTCTCATCTGCCCACTTTTGTAGTCTGTCTAAATCTAGTTGCAGCCTCTCTCTCCCTTCAAGCGTGTCCACCTCGCCCCACATCTTAATGTCATCAGCAAACTTGGACAATGTGCTTTCAACCCCCTCGTCCAAGTCACTGATGAAGATGTTAAACAGTGCAGGCCTGAGGACCGAACCCTGGGGGACCCCACTGCTCACATCTCACCAGGTTGAATACAACCCATCCATCACTACTCTCTGGGTGCGCCCCATCAGCCAATTTTTTACCCATCCAACTGTGTAGGCATCAATGCCACAGTTGCCCAATTTATTGATGAGAATGGGGTGAGAGTTAGTATCAAAGGCCTTCTTAAAGTCTAGAAGGACTAAGTCCAGGGTGTATTTGATGTTCTTGTGTAACTGTTAAGAGCAGTTGTAGCATAACAGGTTGTAATGTAAGTAGAATTCCAATGACATGCTGCTCTGTGTCCTTTTCACTCATCTAGACAGCACTACCTACAATTATTGCCTTGCATTTAAGAAATAATGAACCATCTGTTCTCGTTTAGGTTAAGATGTATCCAGGAAAAATGAAGTCATTCTAAATGAAAACAGAAAACATTTCAAGGAACTGGCAAATGTCATGATTCCTTCCTGAGCTGGAGGCATATACCTTACTGTAGCCAAGAAAAATGAGGCCTTGAGTCATGTTAATCCAGATTCTCAGA
Source organism: Gavialis gangeticus (assembly GCF_001723915.1). Lineage (NCBI taxonomy): Eukaryota > Metazoa > Chordata > Crocodylia > Gavialidae > Gavialis > Gavialis gangeticus. The sequence goes on from NW_017729027.1 coordinate 7,236,957, forward strand.
TTTATGATGACCATAAAAAGTTTTATTTTCCATTGTAAAGAGCCTCTACCCAATCCTCCTTGGCAAAGATGTGGCTACTGCAGTTCCGTGTTTGTACCACCTGCAGCCAGAGCTATTGGAATTCTTTCTACTTGGGACTGAGCTACAATATTCAAAGTTGTAGCTTTAAAGTATAACAGCCCCACACAGAAAAAAGCCTTTAAATGAAAGACAGCATGTTCTCAAACACTATCCACACAACATTTATGAGAATAATTTAGCTCGCCTTTTAGCAGGAGGCACGTTGTTTCACTGCTGGGCATTCTGCAATTACATTGTACCCTGGAACTATGCCAGTAATTTTGCATGGTGTGGATATTAATGAACAGCCGCAACAGGCGTTAGCCAATGCCCAGCAGGAGCTGAGCTTCTGTGCTTCTGTTCTGTTGTAGAATCTGAATACCATAGCTTCTGAATTAAAACAGTGTAAGTTCTGCTCTTGTACATGAACCTGGCAAAAATGATTCTGTAAATTTTAAACATAAATACAAGGAAGGTCTCTTCAGTAGTGTTCCAGGGTTTCCTCTTGTTTACCCATATGCTTCTGTACAACATTCCTGACCTCCCTCCATGCTTATACCCTTGAACAGATTTTATTCCAAGTGAGAAGCTTCAAAACAGAGGATTTAACAACATTGGAAATGTACCCAAATGAACAGCCAGCTTTTACTGTATCGCTGCTTCCACACAGTGGGAAAGATGGGAAGAGAATTCCCCTGAAATACAAATTCATCATTGTGAATTTGTCATTTATGCTGTTGCCACACCTGGAACATTTTGGATTGCTTAGTGGGAAGGGTAGAGTTTATTTTCTCAAAATCCTAAGTCCTCTCTCTCTCCATCTTATGAAAGACCTTGTTTTAAATAGCAAGCCCTATTTTCAAAACACCTAAGATGATTATGGAGGATGTAGTTTTTTTCTGCCACAGTTGGTAGCTGGGGAAATATATCCACACAAATCTGTTTGGCATGCTGCCCCTGAACTTCTGCAGTCTTGTAAGCCAAGTGTTCTGTTAAAGCAGTTTTTGGTGAAGCAGGTCCAGTTCCAATTTCCCCTTCCCTGCCTGCATCTGAACCTAGATAGTAATGAAAAACAGATATGGGGGGAGGCTATGAGATGAAGATGGTCCCTTTGGAGAGATTTATCTTGCAACAGCTTTGCTCTGTGCAGGACCATTTCTGAGTTCAAGAAACAATGCTGAAAGAGGATTGCTTTGCAGAACTTTGATGACTGACTGTGGTTTCCAGACATCAGAATAAATTATATTGGGTATTTCTGCAGTGTGGCCTAGAGTCACAAGAGGCAGCACACCGATACGAGAGTACCCTTATCTCATAAAAATGAATGACCAGTACTATCTGGAAGCTTGTCATCTGCTATCTGCTACCGCTTGGTTAAACAGTTTTGTGAGGATTAATTGTTTAGTCTGTAGTGATGGAAATCTGCATCACAACTGAAAAGGTCCTCTGTGTGTGCATGTGTTGTATAAGATAAAGTTTATTGATGAGTTTGCATGTGGGTTCCCCAGTTGTATTGATGCAGTTGATAGAAGCCACTCATGTATTCTGTCTTCTACAGTGTGACTTGGCATTCATAAATAGAAAGGGGTATACTTCTGTTGTACTCCCTTGTTTGGTTAACCAGTGCATTAGATTCAGTGATTTTGATGTGGGCTAGTCCAGAAAAAGTTCTTCATGATCCTAAAATTTTCAGGAAACTGCTTTCTTTAGTCTTTTCTCTCAGACTTTAGTCTTTTTCTCTAGGACTCAATTTTGCCAAACACTGTTCAGTGGTTAATGTTGACTTCCTGGACAGTGTGGTGTTGCCAAACCAGTTTAGCTACAAAAGTAACAAGCAGTTGTGAATTGTTGTTCCATTTCCATTGTTTCAAAGGGACCCTTATTTTATTTCACTGTTTCTGAGAGATCATATCATGAACATGTTCCCAGGCTAGCAGGGACCTTGGAGACAAGTCCCTTCCTCCTGTGATTATTGATATAGCCATCCAAAATATTGACAGATGAAAGGAGATGTAAAAAAGTCAGTCAGTCAGTGGTGTGGGAGAGTGGCAAACCTTCCCACAGTGAATACAGGTCCACTCGTCATATGGAGGTTGAAGCATACTCTGCTTCCTGGATTGCCTGTGGGCCTCAGCCTTCCTGGATTGCCTGTGGGCTTCAGCCTGGGCTCTCTGATGGTTCTCTGCAGTTACTGCAGCAGCCTTGATCTAGCTTCTCCAGACTTGAGCGGTTGTGGGCAGGGTTCTGTCAGTTGTCAGGGGGAATGTTGAATTTCTTGAGACCTTGCTTGTTGCTGTATTGGAGCTTTGGCCTTCCTCTTCATCATGAGCAGTTCTTGAGTTCATCTGCTGAAGGCTGCACTCTATGACCATCTTGAGGCATGCTCTCCACATGGCCCAGCCGACAAAGCCTGTGAGCGTCCAGCATAGGCTTCATAAACTGTAGACTGGTCCTCTCAAGGATTTCATTGGTGATCTGTTGGTCTCACGTGACTTCAAGGATTTTTCTGAGACAGTGAGGGTGGAAGCTTTTCAGTCTCCACTCCTGCTTGGAGAACATGACCCAGTTTTCACAGTCATAAAGGAGGGTACTGAGGACACAGGACTGATAGATGAACACCTTTGTGTTCAGGGTTAGCAGCTTGTTGTTCCAGACATGAGGTAAGCTTGTCAAAGGTGACAGAGGCATTGCTGATTCTCACATCAAGATCTCTGTCAAGGCTAAGTGAGCTGGTAAGAGCTGAGTTGAGAAAGCAGAAGTGATCTACACTGTCTGGAGCTTTGTTATTGACGTAGATTTTGGGTGGGATGTTGGTGCCCTGCAACATGACAGATGTTTTCCTGATTGCCATGCCAAACTTGCTGCATGCATCAGAGCACTTGTTCATCATGATCTGCAATTCATCAGGTGAGTTAGGGAAAAATGGAACATCATCTATGAAGAGCAGATCCCAAATAGAGAGCTGGGTGACATGCCTTTTGTTCTGGAATTGTCTCATGTTGAACAAGCTGATTTGGATAGTATGCCAGATTGATCATTTCCAAAAGTATACTTGAGAAGCATAGAAAAGAGGTTGCCAGAGCTGGTAGGCGCTAAAATGCAGTCTTGTTTCATGCCACTATAAATGTTAAATATTAAACTCAGATGATTTTCATTTTATAGTTTCATAGGAGTTAGGGTCAGGAGGGACCTGAACAGATGATCTAGTCTGACCCCCTGCCACAGGCAAGAATGAATGCAGGGTTCACAAGACAAAACTGGATGGCTACCTTCTTCCGTCATAGAGCACCTTGAATTGGGAGAGCACCTTTTGTGGACAGCCAGTTTTCGACAGGATCTTTGTAACAGCCAGTGATGTTCACTTGAGCGCTTCGCCCTTTTGGCCATTTGGACTCACCTGTCTCCTTTTGAGTCGACAGGTTGCCTTCCAGTAAGACAGTTTGAAGGGTCTCCAGGGATTCTTTCCTGCCACATCTTGTTGCTACCAGTTATTGCTGGGAGGCTGTTTTTGAATCCTGCCTCTGTTTGTTCCTTCCTTTGGCTCTTTTGCCTGGACTTCCATTTTGGGGCTCCACCTTCCCTACACCCTGCCTTATGCCTACCAAAGATGTTACTCCTGACTGAGGCTGAGACAAAGTCCACCTGCCATGGTAGTGGTCTTAGCCTTTATCTAGTCACAGTCCTGTTTGGACAGTGTACCATCCTGGTTCAGGCCTCTCATCAGCCTAGTTTGCTTTCCTATTTGCCCTGGGATGCCTTACTCCCAGGCACTCTCCCTTTCTTCCCAATGGCCACTTATAGCTTCAGACTCTCCTCCCAGGTTCACCGCTGTCTCAGTCTGCACCAGCTGCATCCTTGATCTACGGTCTCTTCAAAGGTAAGGATTCAGGCTCTGCCGAGCCAGCTTTATCAGGGTATGCCCCCTCCTGGGGTTGCCACCACTTGCCCCTGTTGGGGCAGTTGTTCACTCCTGGCTGCTTCAGGCCTTCCAGAGGATTCACTTCCAGCCCTCCCCAAATGTTGGCTGGCGGGGTTTTTATTCCCCCTTACAAGGGCTGGCTGGAAAACTGGCATCAGCACACAGCCATAAAACGTGCCGCTGCTGGTGCGGCTGAACATGCCGGCTCTCCTGGGGCTACTTCTGCTCTCCTCCCTCCGGTCTCGGCGTGGCTTGTCTTCCTGCAGCGGCCTCTTTCCCGCCACACCTTTTATCTTCAACAGTGTCCTGCTGTCTCTGCATCCCTCTCCGCTCTTGGCTGAGAGGTAGGTCTTGGTTCATGGCAGCGTCCCTGCCACAATCATGTAGATGTCATTCCTGCTAACAGTGTTGAAGGATTTTTGTAGGTCAGTGAATGCTACATAGATGGGTGCCTGTTTTTCACAGCTCTTTTCTTGCAACTAAGGCAGAGTGAAGGACATGTCAGTCGTGGAGTGTCCAGTTCTGAACCTACAGGGGCTCTCAGAGTAGACTTAACAAGAGCTTGAAGTCTTTTCAGCAGGACCCTTGCAAGTATGTTGCTGATCATGTTGAGTAGAGAGATCCTTTGGTAGCTGCTGCAGTCTGCTCCATCCCCTTTATTTTTGTATAGAGTAATTATCTTTGCCTCTTTCAAATTCTGGGGTTATATGGCTTTCTTCCCAGCAGGCACAGAGAAGTGCAACATGTTAGCTTTCTCCCCCTGCCCTCAGGAGTTCCAGAGATACCTGATCAGTGCATGTTGCTTTCCCAGGTGCAGTCTCTTTGATAGCTTTCTCTACATCTTAGAGTTGGTGTTTAGTCCTGCTTCTGCACTGTTGGAATCTGGGGAATGGCACCTAAGGTAGTATCGCAGATAATGGTATCCTTTGTTAATGCTCAGCCCATTAGTCAAGTTCTTTTTGCTTGTCAGTCAGGATGGTACCATCTTTTGCGTTCAAGTTTGCAGTCTTTTTACATGTTGGACCAAGTATCTCTTTGATTCCATCATAGGTACCACGAAGGTCCCCTCTTTCAAAGGAGTTCTGAATCTTTTTGCACGGGTCTTGCCAATACTTCTGGGCACATTCTCAGGTGGCTTTTTGGATCACAGCCTTAGCTTCTTTGACCTCGAGATTTCTAGACTTGGTTGTTGAAGTAAAGTTAAGAGAGCTTGCCTTTTCTTTTTTATGAGTGGGACCAGCAAACATTCAAATGCTGAGAACCAGTGAGGTTGTTTTTTACCTCATTGTTCCAAAGACATCCTTTGCAGTAGCCAGTGTCTTATTCTTGAAATTTTCCCACAAGGTGTCAGAGTATTGATGTGATTGATGTGTTAAACCTCTGACTAATCGAGCAGAATTATAGGGACTTGGTTAGCAAGTAGTATGTGGATTTGCTGCTATATTATGCTTCATTTTACACTCTTGGGGTATGGTTGTGGGGTGGGAGAGGAGGGGAGTACCTGTTTAATAATTTTAGCAGGGCATTAGAGGCCCTGTGTTGACGGTGAAATCTTGGGAATGATACTATTCCATGATTACGCTTCTGCTTTCAGCTGGAAAATATATCTCTGCTCTGTGTGGCAATGCTTCTCAGATGATGCCTGTTTGCAGTGCCAGGAATGGAACTACCAGAGATTCAGCATACTGGAAGGGAACAGATACTTATTCAGAAACCAAGGAAAATATAGCTGTGCCTTGTAATATTTGTGCCCTCATCTAAACACTTTCTACACTAGAAGTTGCATATTTTAGCCTTTGTGGACAAGCTAAACATTCCTGGTGTCAACAGTACCCTTTTTTAATTTGTAATGAGCTTTGAGGCATTTGTAGCAGGTGGTGATGTTTAGTTCATCTGAATTTGTGGTGGATAATACAGGTAGGTGGCTTATTCCAAATTTGTAAGCAACATTAATAAGGGATTTGCAGATAAAAACCTCTGCACGTTGTTTGTTAAAGCCATTTTTATATTTTCGATGCAACTTATAACATCTTGTTATAAGATTTAAGTGAAAAGCCATACACACTTGCACTGATTTTCTGTCTCAGTACCTCGTATAGTCAAACTGCACTGCATGCATATTGCATAACTGTACAAGGCTTAATAAATATGTCGCAGTGCACTGAAGTGCCTGCTCCTAGAGAAGGACAGGTGTTGGTTGCTGGGGCAACCACAAGGGTCAGCTGACCAGGAAGGGGCAGGGCCTGGCCTATATAAACAGCCCAGGCTGAGGCCATGGGCAGTTCCCCTCTGGCAGCTGAGGAAGAGAGCGCTGTGCTGGGAGTAGGCATGGCAGAGAAGCCTGATGGCCTGAGCAGCTTATCAGAGAGGATGCCAGGTAGAGGAACCCCTGGCAGGGATGGAAATGATGATGAGCCAGGGGGCTTAGGGTTTACGTTTTAGCCAGGAGACTTGAGTTTGAGTTGGGGCCAATTGGCTGATGGTTTTGTTTGTTGTTACACCGGAGGACCGGGTGAGGCTGTAGGGGTTGGAAGAGGCCTCATAGGAGCTCCCCAGTAGTGTGGGGGGTTCCTAGCGCCGCAGAGGGCACCGCATTTTGGGGGTGTATAGACCCCGGCCCCAGTGGGGCAGCATCGTGCAGGGGAAGCCCCAGTGCGGGCGAGCGCACAGGCGAGGAGCCCCAGTGTGGGTGAGTGACCCGAGAAGGGGTCTGGAGGCCAGGCATGGCTACAGCCACCTGAGCCTCAATTGTGGGAAGCCCCAGTGGGGCGCAGGGCCCAGAAAGGGGGTCTGGAGGCCAGGCACGGCTAAGGCCACCTGAGCCTCAAGTGCGGGGATTGCGAGGGAAGGCCCCAGTGAGGGCGTGAGCACAAGCAGAGCCCCAGGGAGGGCGAGAGTATCGCGTTGAGCCCCAGGAGGGCGTATAGGAATAAGAAGCCCCAGAGAGGGCACAGCAGTTGGGATTAAGGGCCAGGCAAGGCCAAGGCTGCCTGAGCCCAATTGTGACGAGTCCCAGCGCGGGCACCAGCACAAAGCCTGAAGTGGGCGTGTGTTATGCTCCAGGGAGGGCGCGCGAGAATAGAAACCCCAGTGAGGGCATACGAGAATAAGAGCCCCAGGGAGGGCGAGCTCACTGAGAGGAGCCCCGGAGAGGGCGAGCGCACTGAGAGGAGCCCCGGAGAGGGCAAGCGCACTGAGAGGAGCCCCGGTGTGGGCCACTAGGAGAAGGCAGGCCCGGAGAGCATCCGCGAGGGCACGGGCACTAATAACTGACTCACCAACGTCCGGTACATCTGAGAGGCTTGGGGCGTGGTATAAGGGGTGGTAGGAGCCACGCATAGCCCATAAGGCTGGGTGCACCAAGGATCAATCTAGACAGAACAGGGGCCAGGATAAATAAGAGCACCGTGTCCAAGGGGACGAAAGGCAGCCTCCCTTTATAATATTTTTGGTCATCAAAGACATGGCGGGTGAGAACGAGGGTGCTTGATCGCCAACTTGGCATGGTAGAGGGCGCCAGGAGAGATCACAGCCACTCCTGGGTCCCCGCCCTGTGACAAAATACATATCTAGATTGTGAAATTTTTCTTGAAGCCCAACAGCTGACTTGGCAACAGTGTGAGGGGAAGCTTGGCACAGAGCTTAAGTTGTGAGGTCAGGTTGTTCAGTAGTGAAGTAACAATGCTTGAAAGGGAAAGGTGGTAGAAGCTACCCCAAAATGTATCTTGAGATGTACCCTTAAAATCTGTCCGTCTCTTCTATCTCTGTTTAATTTAAGTAGATTCCCAAGTTTTTAGTTGTTTTTAAAGGATTACTATATTTTCCTCTTTTAGCTGCAAGGGAAAATTCTGTTTTTACTGATTACATCACTTAAAGTTTGGGATTTCAGTTGAATTAAAAATTTTTAGGCTTGATGTGAAGCAGTCCCTTGTATTTCAGATGACAACTTTGTCCTAGTATGATTGTTCAGTGTCTCCTAGGATTTAACTGTATGTTAAGGTGAGAACCTCTATACATGAATTGATGATGCATCACTAGTTCAGAAGTTTTCTCTTGTCACTTATAAATAATCCTATTGTATTTAACATTTCAAATCAATCAGTCAGATTTAGTTTATTTATTGGTATAAATCTGGAACAACTTTACTGAAGCCAGTGAAGATGAATCAGAGTAACAGTGATGAGAATTAGACCTACTAAGGGCTGAGTAAAGTGAGCAGGATTTGCAGAAATCAGTCTCAGTTTTAGTTGTCTAGATTAGACGTCTCCTCTAAAATTGGGTGTTAAATATTCTGAGAAGTAACACAAGTTTAAACTACATTAATAGAGAATTGTTGGAGTTGAGATGCTATGAAATAATTTAATACGAATTCAATTCTTTATAATCTATTGTTTCTTATTGCAGTTTTTAACACCGATAAGTACTTTTCTGAAGCTTTCAGTTGGAAATGAGAAAATTACTTGTACGAGGTCTGCTTGCTTAAAATCATAAAACGCCTGCTGAAGTAAACGACATAATTTTATTTAAAGGGCCATATGAAATGTTATGAGAATTCAAGCCAGAGTTTTGTTTGCTTTGCCGGCTGCAGTATTGCATTGGTGGTTCATGTTCATCTTGTGGTTGATCATGACCCCCAAGCCTCTTTTGGTTGTGGTACTAGTGAGTGTAGCATTACCGAGCCTATAAGTGTGATGTGGGTTTTTTTCCCCTGAGGTGGAGCACCTTGCATTTCTCCGGATTGAATGCTATCAGGTTTTCATCCGCCCACCTTCCTTGTGCTGTATTTGTATTCCATCACTCTCATCCCCATTCTTTTGAGGTAAGCTTGTTACATAACTGTTATGCTTTGGCATTTCAACACCCATGGCATTTTAAAGGCAGGTTAATTTCTCTGAACCAGAATTTAATGAAAGTTCATATGATTGAAAATAAGGTAAGTTTTTCCTGATATGAAAAATAAATGATAAACTTTATTGGTACAGGAGTGAAAATGTTTGGTTTAGGAGGCAAGTAGTGTGTCCGTTCTTGAAACATTTGAAAAGGAATTTGGTTACAGATTATACAAGTATTACACATATTGGCATTCCATACTATTTAAATGTTGGCAAGAGCTTGGTGACTAACAAGTTTGCATTGACTTTTTTTTGCCATTTTCAGATCATTATGAGGATAATTGCATTTTAAAAATATTAACAACATCACCTCCTGGCATATTAAATCTCTTTAATTTAGCAAATATGTCCTTTAAGTCAGTAGTTACCTAGCATTTAAATTTAAAAGCACTGTAATGGATGGAAAGAGCAATTCTGAGAATCAAGGGGTAAGCTTTTTCCTGCTCTTTACTTTGGGTTTCTCTGTAAGGCCTCAGTTCAGCCAAGCATCCAAGAACATTCTTGACTTTCAGTACATAAGAAGACCCACTGAAATGTTCTGCTGCATTCAGGTCTAAAATTGCAACATGTTCCCAAAGGTAAAACCAAAGGCAAGCAAAACCAATAACTTGGTGGTTTCTTTCATTAGTGCCTTGTGTACAACTTGTTTTTTATTTTCCAGTCTTGATCTTCTGCTCAAACACAAGCTATAATATTTTCCAAGCATATGAAAAACCGATGCTGTTCTGAATGAATTAGTCTCTAAGGTGCCACCTTTCCCTGCCCTGCCTTCTGCTTGGTTTAGGATGGTGATGGATGGAAGGTTAGATTGGGAAGAAAAAGGTTTTTTTGTCATAGTTCAAAAGCAGTCTTTCTGGTCTGTTACTTAAGTTGATGAATTCCAAGGGTTTTTATTCGGTTGCAAGACTGTGGCCACTGACATGGGGAGCCTGGTTTAAGGGGAAGGGAGCATACCTAGGGTATGTGACATTTCCTGAAGGAGAGAGAATGCAGTGAATCAAGGACCAGAATAATGTTTCAAATGTCTTGTTATAATAGATGTCACTTTTTCTGGCCTTGAACTATAAAAAAATCTGATATCGTATGGATGGGCAGGGACATAAGCAGATATTATTCATTATGGCTAGTTGTGTTGCTCTTGTTTTCCTGGTGTTGATAAGAGACTACATCTTTCTTTAATGCTTCTTATTTAGATTCAGTCATTTGTGAATCATGTATTTATTCTGCAGTGTTGGCTTCTAAAGTCTTACTTCTGCAAGGGGATAAGTGTTTCTTCTGAGTTTTATGATAACATAACTGAATTGAGGGTACCCAGTATGGCACAGGGTCAATCCCACGATCATTGCTCATGTGCTTTACTGGCTATCTGGAGCATGTTGTGTTAGTACTTATCTAAAGATTTTGACCAACAATTTTTGTTGAAAATCTGACAGTTTCATCAGTTGCCCAGCACCTTCCCTGGGTGCCATTCAGATTCTGTTTCTTTGCCCAGTCTGCTGTTCTGCTTCCTATTCTGTGCTCCTTGCCCAGTCTCCTCTGTTTTCTGCTTCTTGTCCCATGTTCCCTGTCTGCTTTTCTGCTTTGCTTTCTGCTTCCTGCCCTATGCTTCTGTGCTGCCTGTCCCTTCCCTAATCTGCCACATACCACTTGAGGCCATAGTTCTGCAGGCTGGCAGCCCTGATCTAGAAACTCAGATACTTATCTAACATTTTTCTTCAGAGATAGGTACACAGCTCTCCTGAATATTTTAATCTCCTTGTATGCTATATCAACATTAGCTCCCTGGCTTTGTATCTTTGGTCCATTTTGCCAGTAAAATATATCATCACCTGAATCTCTGCTGCAAGGATCCTGGACTTCAGAAAAGCTCTTTGACTCAGGGAACTGATGGACAGGATCCCCTGGGAGGCCAGTCTGAGGAGGAAAACGTCCAGGACAGTTGGTTGTATTTTAAAGAAACCTTAATGAGAACACAGGAATGAACCACCCTGATCTTCAGGAAGACTAGCTAGTACAGCGGATGACCAGCTTGTCAGGGAACTTTTTGTTTCTAGCGGGTTATGGAATAGAGAAAGATCCCATACAATTTACTGATTCGTTTGATGCGCCTGACTGGGGGAGTATTTGGTTGATTGCACAATTTCACTATGATTGCACACTTAATTCATACAACACAATTTTATTTTAAAATTCCTTGCTACGCATATAACACTGCTTAGCCTTAAGAAAAACCATAAACATTAAAAACACAATAACTACATATATTGGAAACAATGCTCCAAACGCACTTCCTTCCCAAACAATGCTATAAGAATTAGTATGACAAAAACAACTACAATTACAAGTAAAGGTTAAATTGGAATCAATACTATTATTTCTCATGGTATACTTACAATCTTAGAATTCCAAGAAACCAACTCCCCAGATATACTTTCATTCTTTAGTTATGGTTTTAGGATTGGTCTCAGCAGTGATAGGAACAAGTCCCCTTCCTTCGGTCCCACTCGGCTGCTCCTAGGCTTCAGCATGAATGGGAGTTCTTGTTCACAGAGAGGGTGGTTCAGGTGATCAGTCTGATCCGGCCTACACTTGCGATTCTTCCTTCAGTGTTCTGCAAGTGAGGTTACCTCCAAATTGGGACTGTAGGTTACAGTTTTTATTGGGTGTGTTGCTGTCTTGGGCCCCTCCTACCCAAACCTGTCACTACTCCCAAATTTGGGCTCGGATCTTTTGCCCAACAGATTCCTTTCCTGGGTCGTCTTTGGTAAATTTTCCACACCACTGCAGTAACGTCTCTTGCCATCCCCCTTCCAAAAGCCTCTAGGTTTTGATCTCTCAGAACGTTTGCCCAAGGGTCACTTTTAGGTTAACTTTGTTAAAGGCCTCTAGAGATAAAATTCAAAATCAAGACATTCAGCACATAGGCAAAAACAAGCAATGGCCTAGATAAGAAGATGAACCTTGCCTTCTTTCTAAACTGGCTAATGGGTATTTATTACAAGAATTCAAAGTATTACATTCAATATGACACTTTTTAGTGAGCTAATGCACAGAAAGGAAGCTTACGAGAAGTGGAAACTTGGACAAACAACTAGGGAGGTGTATAAGAGTATTGCTCGGGAATGCTGGGATAAAAATCAGGAAGGCCAAAGTGCAATTGTAGTTACAGCTAGCATGGGAGGTGAATGGTAATTATAAGGGTTTCTACAAGTATTTCAGCAACAAGAGAAAGATTAGGGAAAGCGTGGGCCCCTTACTAAATGAGGGAGGCAGCTTAGTGACAGACGATAAAAAAAAGGCTGAAGTACTCAATGCTGTTTTCACCTCAGTCTTCACAGGCAGGGTCAGCTGCCAGACTGCTGCACAGGGGGAGGAGGTGAGCAGCCAACAGTGGTTAAAGAACAGGTTAGGGACTATTTAGAAAAGCTGGATATGTAGAAATCCACGAGGGGTGGGGGCCAGATGCAATGTATCTGAAGATGCGGAGAGAGTTGGTTGATGTGATTGCAGAGCTGCTGCCCATTATCTTTGAAAACTCGTGGCGATCAAGGGAGGTCCTGGATGATTGGAAAAGGGCAAATATAGTACCCATTTTTAAGACGAGGAAGATAGAGGATCCAGGGAACTACAGACCAGTTAGCCTTGCCTCAGTCCCCAGAAAAATCATGAAGCCGATCCTCAATTAATTTATATCTAAGCACTTGGAGGAGAAGGTGATTAGGGTCAGCATGGATTCACCAAGGAAAAGTCATTCCGGATCAATCTGATTGCCTTCTATCATGTGATGACTGGCTTTGTGGATGTGGGAAGAGCAGTGGACATGATACACCTTAATTTCAGCAGGGCTTTTGATGTGGTCTCCTACAATGTTTTCACAAGGAAGCTAAAGAAATACAGGTTAGATGAATGGACTGTAAGGTGGAAAGAAAACTAGCTGTGTTGTCAGCCTCAGAAGGTAGTAATCAATGGCTCAGTGTCTAGATGGCAGCCAGTATCAAGTGGAGTGCCCCAGGGATCAGTCCCAGGCCTGGTTTTGTTCAATATCTTCACCAGTGACCTGGAAAATGACACAGAATGCACCCTCAGCAAGTTTATAGTTGACACCAAGCTGGGGGGGGGGGG
>NW_017729027.1:7250151-7258525 GCF_001723915.1 Gavialis gangeticus
CCCCAGGAAGTTTATAATTGACCCCAAGGTGGGGGGGGGGGGTAGCAGATATGCTGGAGAGTAGGATTTGGATTCAGAGAGACCTAGAGAAATTGGAGTATTGGACCAAAAAGAAATCTCTTGAGATTCAATAAGGACAAGTGCAAAGTCCTTCGCTTAGGACCGAATAATCCAATGAACTGGTACATACTGTGGACTGACCGGCTAAACAGCAGCTATGCAGAAAAGGATGTGGAGGTTACTGTAGATAATAAGATAGATATGAGCCAACAGTGTGCCCTTGTGAAGAAGGCTTTACAGCATACTGGGCTGCATTAGTAGTAGTATTGCCAAATCAAGGGAAGTGATTATTCGCCTGTATTTGGCACTGGTGAGGCCCCATCTGGAATACTCTGTCCAGTTTTGGGCGCCCACTACAGAAAAGATGAAGACAAATTGGAAAGAGTCCAGTGGAGGACAGTGAAAATGTTTAAGGGGCTGGGGCACATGGCTTATGGGGAGAGGTTGAGGGAACTGGACTTATTTAGTCTGGAGAATTGAAAACTGAGAGGGGTAGGGGTTTAATAGCAGTCTTCAACTACCTGAAGCGGGTTTTGAAAGAGGATGGAGCTAGACTGTTCTCAGTGGTGGCAGATGACACAACAAGGACCAATATTCTCAAGTTGCAGCCAAGGAAATTTAAGTTAGGTATTAGGAAAAACTTTTTCATGTAGAGGATAGTAAAGTACCTGGAACAGGTTACCCAGAGAGGTTGTGGTATCTTATCTCCATCTTTGAAAGTTTTTAAGACCTGGCTAGACAGAGGCTTGGCTGGGATGATCTAGCTGGGGCACTCCTTCTTTGAGTAGGGGGTTGGACTAGATGATTTCCTGAGGTCCTTTCCAGCCCTAATTTTCTGATTCAAAGTCCATAGGGAGATCTTTGTGCTGTACAGACTAGTAGGAAAAAATGTCCACAGCATTCTATCTTTTATTTCATCTTTTTATCGGTTCTTTTCCATTTTAAAAGATCAGAGCTGAGAATGGCACATTCAGTTGTCACTGGCATTCACAGCTATATCCAAGTATGTCAGCTGTAAGCAGAATTCATTTTTGTTATCAGTATTGTACTACCTTTCCATTGCAATATTGGAACAGCTGTCAGAAATTTAGTAAGCCATGTGACTTGTATCTGCCACATGTGAATTTCTCTCTTGAATGATGAAAATTCTCAGTTCTTAAAAAGTTTTTATTTTATAACTTCTGTGAAATGCCATGATTGTTTACATAGGCAATTGAACAGAATTTCAGCTTGCAGTCTGAAGAAAGCGGTGATGTTTGATCCTGTATAAGCTATTTTTCAGGGTTGGACTGGCCCAAGACTGACTCTTGTTTTTGCTATGGACAGTTTATTTGTGACTGAGGAGGAGCAAAGCTGACAGTCCAATCTTTGTCTCCTTGTCAGAGCTTTAGGAGATCTTTCAGCTGTTTTGGCTAAGTCTAGTGCAGGGCCACATTTTGCCCACCCCTGGTCTAGTGAGTGTCTTGAATTCAACTTGAGAAGTGTAGTGGTGAGTGGATGGTAGATGTGTTATGTTTCTGGTAGCTGATGGTGCTGAGGAGACAAGTCATTGGCTTCATGGTAGTGCTATTCTAGGTAAACAGGAACCATTTCTATTCCCCCTGTTACTAGACCACATTGGTGCCTTGAGAGCAATCCCAGTATTAAGCTGCCTAATTAGAGGAGCATGCAGTATTGTTGTTGGGTGATAACACAGATCTTTACAACTTAATTTATCTCACATAGAAAATGGTGCAACAGGCAGGCAGAGATCTTCTATAATAACTGAGTCTATCGTGATAGCTAGGAAGCAAAGACTAGAATAAATTATTACCTTTTGGGTCATGTGGAAGAGCTTATATTCTGGAGCTGGATATTCACAGCAGGCAAACAATATATTTGATTAGTGTATTATTTTAAAGGTAAACTTCTGTTGGTAAACAGTGGAGTTACCTTTTCATTACCAATATTCTAATGAATTTTTAAAATGTATTTTAGTTTTCTTTTTCTTGATTTATAATTGCAAATATTTTCAATATGTGGAGCTTCTTGCTAACAAAATTAGTAATTTTTTTTTTAACTATGGCTAGGTATAATTTTTCTAATAAAGAAATAGCTGGCAGGCATGACTGAATTATGACAATTAATAGAGGTAGAAACACAGATTAAGTGTCCTGCCAGAATCATATTCTGACTTCCTTTCATGGCTGTAGGTGTTGTAGGGCTTGTTACCACTGCCCTGAGCGCGTTTGCCTACAGGCGGTGACAGGGTGGACCTCGGCTTCGGATCACCTGGTCTGCCAGGAAGTTGGTCTTATGTTTTCTCACCTGCCATGACTTTGATGAAATTATATTCCCAGGAGGCACTGCCGGCGGTGATCCTGCCTGATCTCGATCCCTGTTTCTTCTGTGGGGCTCCAAACCTCCCCTTTACCCCAGCGTAGCCTCTCCAGATGGTACTCAAAAGTTCTTCTGTAGCCAGGTCGCAGTGTTACCTGTTGTGCTATTGTTTGGCTCTCTACCCCAGGGAGACCCTTTGTTTTGATTAGGTACACCGTTCCAGGGCTGGTCTTGGCCTGAGCTCAAAATATCAAAAGAAAAGGCAAAAAAAACCCCAAGGAAAACCTCGACAGCTCTCAGCCTCCTTGTCAGGCTCAGTCTATGTCCCCTTTCACCCAGGGTCAGGCTCTCAAATTCCAATCTCAGCAATCAGGAAATCACTTAGTCCAGTCTCTGTTATGCAGAGGCCTGCCCTGCTCCCCTGTGAACAGTCACAGTCTCATTGGGATCTCTCCCATGTGCAGCAGGGCTCTACCTGTAACTGCAGTTTTCCTCAGGCCTCTCCTCTGGTTCCATTCCGCCCCACAGATTATCAAAGGCTGTATGTGTTCTCTGTCCCGGATCCTCAGCTGAGGCTCTGCTCTGGAGCTTATCACCAGTCGTGTGTGTGCACGGCTCTGCCTGCCTCCTGCCTAGGGTCACTCCCCGTTCCTCTGGCAAGTCTCGCAACCCTTGCCTGCCAGGAGGCTCAGCCACTCTTCTTTCCCTGTGACCTGCAGGGAACTGACCCCCCTCTGCCCCTCTCCGGGGCTGGAAATACCTCTGGGCAGCCTTCCTCTTCTAATCCTGAGCAAGATGCTGCTCCAGAAGTGTGGTAGGTGTTTCTCTTCCCTTCCAGTCTCCAGCTGCAGCCCTGCCAGCCTTGCATGCTGTGGGTTTTACTTGTTTTCACTCTCTCCATCTGTTGCTGCAACCTGCTTTCCGTCTCCTGACCTCCCCTGCCCAGCACGTAAGACACCTCAGGACTTCTGTTCTCTCTCTCTCTCTCCTTCACACTTCCCTTTTCTTTAACTCCAAGGCCTGTTCCTGGTTCAGAACATTTTGTTGAGTATCTGTTACTACACCTAATTGCTTTGGGGTTTGGTTCCTAAACTTGACTTGTATGTCCTTTAGATGTTGCCAGACTGTCAACAATTATTTTCAGTAGTGAATACTCTTGTATCATAAAGATCAGTCCAAACTAAATTTTTGTTGGTTGGGGTTTTTTTTGCCCTTGTGATTTGGAGAATCTTATGTACAGCTTATGAATTTTGTTTGGTAATTGGAAACTCATTGTGTTTATCTCTGTCAGATTAAAACTCTGTTGTCTTTTAACCTCCATGTTGAACTGAAATTCCAAGGGGTGGTGACCTAGATAAAACTGTTACATCTTGATGATTCTCTAATCGCAGTAAAGCCCCTTGGACAAAGATTTGGCTACTGTCCTGTGCAAACCAGATTTCCAGATATCCAGAGAAGAGATAACTAAGCATTGCGTTTCTTGTTAGGGGACTTAATTATCTTAGAAAGTTGATCAGGT
This sequence comes from Gavialis gangeticus, assembly GCF_001723915.1. Lineage (NCBI taxonomy): Eukaryota > Metazoa > Chordata > Crocodylia > Gavialidae > Gavialis > Gavialis gangeticus. Next base: position 7,254,050 of record NW_017729027.1, read on the forward strand.
CACCTCACAAAGTTTGACACTGATTATGGGAGCTATTGTGGTTGGGTCATGAGGGTCAATTGCCTGAAGAAGTCCTAGACAGAACGTCCAGCCTGGGATTGTGCTGGGGAGACGAGAGAAGTGCTGCAATTGGCTCGCCACAGTATGCTTCAGAGCACTCAGGCTCCACGGTTGGGTGGAAACATTAGTATCTGATAAGCGTCCAGCCAAGTGAGCTTTGCTGAGGCTACATGGTACAACTCTGTACCCTCCGTTTCTATTCAGAGTTCATCTACATGACCCTTGATACAGCAATAGAGGTGATAGCGACCGGATGCCTATTCTAGTCAAAAGTGGAAAAATAGATGATGTGTTGTGATGAAATACTTTTAATACCAGCATCTGGGATCTGGTTCCAGCATGGATCAGAATGTTGCTAGGGGGAGCAGCTCTTTCTGGGTACTTAGCACATCCCACTAGACACTTTGAGCCTCATGTGATTAGGTCCTTTCTAGAGGCTGTGAAGTGTAAGCAGCATACAATAAGTTGTAAAGTCAAGCTCCATAAAATCAGTAATTATTTTGGAAAATCATGCAATGCTCCATTTTTAGCAAGAAGAATAATTTATTTCATCCACAGTAAACATTACAAATATATTTTTAATACTCCCACAAGTGAGAAGGAAGAAGGAAAACAGACAAGGGGTCTAATAAAACAGTGATAATGAGGAATTTTAACTGCCCAGGTATAAAGTTGCCAAATGTTGCATTGTAACAACATTTAGAGAAACATTTCCAATACCTAAAAGAATACTTTCTTAAATTCGCAAGTTCTAAAGCACCTGATTTAAGTATGAAGGAACCCATAGGAGGTGGTTCAAAATATAATTCAGATTTCAGCAACTAAGTAGTGATGACAGCAATACAATTAGATCCAGCAACCTTCTGGAAATAAACTTCCTCAAAATTAGCCCAGCAATTGCATTTGCAGAAAAATAAATGAGGTTCAAGGGGGGCAAAAAAAAAATCCTTAAAACTGAAAACATGACAGTCACCCGCAACACTAGTGGGAAGTGAAGCAGGCAGGCAAGGGGAGGAAAAGAATGGTCTGCCTAATTGTTAAAGATTAAAATAACAAAATGATAACACAGCAAGTGAAATTTTTTATGCTGGTAAAGTCTATAGAAAGGCACACAAACTATGGAAGGTAAAATGGGCATTAGGAAGACTGGTGTGAAGAACATATATGTAAAGAAGGCAAGTAAGGAAGAGTGTAAAGAGCATTAGAAACTAGTAAGAAATTATTTAAACATTTAAGAACCAGAACGTCTGCCACAGGATCATTGACTCTGCTAGCCAACTGGGAGAAGGGAACAATTAAGGGGATAAAGATATTCAATATCAGGTGATTGCTTCAGTTTCCCCACCTCAGGTGCTCTTTGTGGGTACTGTAAAAGATTCAGCTGTTGAAAGAGGAGGTACTGGAACAATGATTTATCAGCTTTTAATAATATGCTTCAGGAAAGCTGAAGGAACTAACAAAAAATATTAGTATTAATTAAAATCCTTAGCTACTGCTATCTGGAGAGGAACAAATATTGTGCCTACCTGTAAAAACACATGGGGTATTCCTGAGAATTAGTGACCTGCACCTTGCTCTAGAGCACTGTGTACTGGCTGCTGTCAGAGACAGATTACTGAATGAGATGGATCATTGATCTGCTCTGACAGTCTTTTATGTGGAGGAAGGAAGAACCAGACTCGAACAACATTAGAAAGCTGACTATGCTAGCATTCCAAGTTGATTTCTCTGCAATAATCTTTGTTATTACTTAGTATAAATCAATAGTTCTCAACTTTTTTAGATTCAAGGCAACTTTTATTCAACTCACGGCACCATTCCATAACTTTTGTGAATTGTGGCATGCAATTTTAAAAACTAATGTGTATATTACAGTGCTGACCTCCTTGCAGAGGGAAGCTGGCAGTGGGGGCAGAGGTTTGTCAGGCAGGGACAAACTTACCTCCTCACACCTCCTTTATCACCTCATACCTCAAAGCACCCTTAAAAGGTATGAAGGCATCCCTGTGTGCTACAGCACCCTGACTGAAAATCACTGGTATAAATTAACACAGATATTTACAAAAACATTATTTTGTAGGGTTGTCCCTGTGTCTTAAAGTGATTAGCTCTGAGAAATTCAGTGCATTTTATATTTTTAAACCAAAGCTATTTAAAAGAAATGAGGATTGATTTTTGCTTGGTGTGTAGACAGCAAGATCCCAGTGGTAGGATCATAAACATCAATTTACATCATAGCCCTTGGCCTCCTAGCTTTTCAGCAGTGATAAGACATTTTTACTACTGGAAGAAAAATAAAGGTATTCCTTAAAAAGCACAGGTAGTGCATTATTGAGTACTTTATATGCAAGTTTTATATGGTATGAAATTGCCAGTGACAGATGAAGCCTGGTTCAGACTTGCTGTTAAAACTAAGAATTGCAAATGTAAAAATGGATTGTTCTGATGGGTTAGTTGTCTTAGATGGCATAGTTGTCTTAACTCATGTATGTGCCCTTGTAAAATTGGTGGTGATAACACAGTACTTAAAACGCCTTCAGCATTTACCAGTATTGTAAGAAAAATGCAGTGTGGTGGCCTGTGGCTCCTACAGAGAAAATATGTGAAATGGAACTACTGGCATATACACAAGAACAGTCTAGTACTTTCAAGGCTTCATTTGAGCTTTGTGTGAAATATATATTTTAAGCTGGTTAATTAATAGGGTTTTTTTATTACTTTCCAGTCTTGCTGATGCATGGGGAAATGATATTGGCGTTCACTCCCTAATATTTCCATCAAAAACATGTTTGGAATTACTGCTGATACTGAGTTTGAGTAATGCTTCTCTGCCACCTTCACTTCGCTGCATGAACTCCTTCCAGGTAATGAAATACCATTTATCCAATATAAAGGTATTATTTCTAGGAAAAAGAGATCACTCGGGAGATGCATAGAATCATTCATATTCTAGTCTTTTCTGTTGGGGCACTACTAGCTCAACTACTAAGTACAGCAAGGAAGAATTACCTCTAGTGTGCAGTTTTTGACAATTACTTTATTTAGACAAAGTTAGGAAGCTGTAACAGATTCTTTTGAAAAGGAAGTTTACTCACCAAGTTAAATAATAAGCTTAAATAAGTGTCCCCATTTTTTAAAGCTGAGCAGCTGGAACAGTTAATGTGTAACTCCATTAACTGTAAAAGCTTTGCCAATCAAGTTAAAATAGTTGCTTCAAGTTTTACTAATAACAAAGGCACAGAATGTAAAACTTTACTGCCATGGTGTGAATGCTCTCTTAAATGATAAAAGCAAGCTAAAATACTATTAATAAATGATTCTATTAATAAATTCTTCAAACTTAAATTGTGCATCTAATGAAAATGTAAATGAAACCATCTGTCCTAATGATAGCGTTCTGAATAAAGCATTTAATGTGGCCTAAAATATTCTGTTGTAGATTACTGTCAACATGCAACAAATCCTTCCCTGTCCAGGAGTTTGTGCTTCTAAAATTTTTAATGAACCAATTATTATAGAACCATTGAATTAAAAGAATTATTATAGACACTCTAGAGTGTCATCTATAATGCCTGATAATAGAATATATGAACTTAGCCTTGTTGATGTTTTCAGGTCTTTGCTTGTACTTAATCCAAAAGTCATATAGTTTATATAAACAGGCAGTTAATTAGTTTAGCTCCGTTAATGTATCTAAATTTATAATTGACACAACAGTTAAAAAACAAACCAACCTGTTTTAGTGCTTGATTTCTAATTGTGTGTACCATGATTAATTTAAGAATTAGTAAATTATTTTAATTCAAAGAAATCCCCATAATAGAAATATTGGGTTAGAAACCCCGTTGATGAAAAATGGGTAGCTTAATTTATTTTGAGAGCTACGTTGAAGATAAACAGTTGAGAATCGCATCCATAATGTAAAAAATAACTAAATATACAGTAGTTTAGGCTGTATTTCATATACTCTCTGGGCTTGGAAAGTGGGAACCTGTATACTATGAACACTGAAGTGAGAAATGGCCATTGCTGTATATTTTAAAATGATGTTTTTATACCTAAGGTTAGAACTGTTACTGGATTGTACTTCTCTAGATCGTAAAATTTGAGGGATATTTTGTGTGCTAGTGGAATGAAATTACAAAATTGCTTATTATAAAAATAGTGTATACTAGCTAGTCCTGCATACTACTGCCTGTAGTATGTGGTGAAATTGTCTTAATTTTACTTTGTGATATAAGAAATAGTATGATTAAACTATTTTACTGTATGCTGATACAGTATATCTTGCATGTTTATCTGTGCGTATAAAGTGTGAGATTCTGGAGTGGGATATTTCTTTTGATATTTATCCAGATATAAATAGGAACAGACAAGTGATTCATAGAACTCGAGACAGATGAAAGAGTAAGTTCA
>NW_017729027.1:7263525-7264254 GCF_001723915.1 Gavialis gangeticus
TGTGCGTATAAAGTGTGAGATTCTGGAGTGGGATATTTCTTTTGATATTTATCCAGATATAAATAGGAACAGACAAGTGATTCATAGAACTCGAGACAGATGAAAGAGTAAGTTCACAAAATTCCTTACCTCAAAAAGACAGGGAATACTATAGCTCCTTTCCTAAACAGAAGTCTTAGTGCTGACACTTGAAAACTGCTACACGTGAGCACCTTTCTTTGTGTGAGAAGCCCCACCATTTTCAGTGAGGATCCTCCTTTCCATGAAATTAGGACTGGAAGGGATGGGGTCTGTTTGAATCCCAGGGCTGTAAAGTTCAATGTGGAGGATTCTTGTTCTTCTGTGGAGCTCCATGGATTTTCATGTACTGATGTGGTTAACCAGAGCATGAGCAAATGTTGACTTGGGAATCTCTTGAAATATACTGTATTTGCCTCCCAAAGATCACTATGGATAATATCTTCTGGTACTTGGAGCCAGTAAAAGGTTCTTTCTTAAGGTGCTATAGGATGTCAAAGTTTTAAATCATTTTGGTTTAATTTTTAATGCATTTTAATGGGGTATATCTGCTCAATCCTTTTGATGCTTGTAGTTGTATAATTATGTTAAAAGTTTAGTCTAAGCAGAGTATCATGCTCCATCTGGCACCTGGGCTAGTTCATTTGGAGCAGGGGTGAGCAAAATACGGCCCACGGGTCACATCCAGCCTGTGAGGTCATTCTATCTGGC
>NW_017729027.1:7269254-7273723 GCF_001723915.1 Gavialis gangeticus
GCCCTAGTTGTAGGAAGAAGAAAGAATACTTAAGGGCTCTGCTTTGGCTATGCCGAACTTGAACTAACTGTTAAGCGTCCACAAAGATATCAGAAATGGAGCAAAGATTTAATTTGAACAGAAGGATGCAGGTCTGGAGTTGAGAGATAGATCTGTGAGCCATTAGGAAGAGAAAATGAACTGCTACTTCTAGATTAAATTATCTAAAGATAAGATATACAAGGGAAAAAACAGGGACCAAAGGATAGACCCTGACAGAACCCCCACAGAAATTTGGAGGATAAGTTTCCAAAGGACATGCTGAAGAATCAATTAAGACAGGTAGAAGGAGAGGACATTTCAAGAGCATGGTCAACATGTTACAGGACACTTGTCAATAAATACTGAGGCTGGAAAACTGAATCTGACCTTAAGTCAGAAGAGGAGGTCATTAGATATTTTGGCAATAGTGGTTTCCATGAAGAAGATATTGAATACACTTTAGAGCAGGGCTGGTCAAAATACAGCCCACAGGCTGGATGCGGCCCGTGAGGCCATTCTATCTGGCCCGCAGGGCCCCTACGAAAAAGCAGAAAATTAATATTTCTCTGCCCTTGGTTCCTGTCAAAAGTGGCAGGAACCAAGGGCAGTAGGACCCAGGGGAAGCCTGGCGGGCTCCAACAACAGCGGGGCCTCCCAGCCCCATCCCCCCCAGCCAGAAGCCCCAGCCAGGGTTTCTGGGCTGGGAGCATGTGACTGCCCTGGCGCAGGAAGCTCAGGTAAGTGCGGGGGTACCCAGGGCAAGGAAGGAGTGCATGGGGGGAGAAGCCCCATCCCACCCGTGCTTGGTACCCTGTGCTAAAGCTGCTTGTAGCCCACATGGGGCTGCCTGTGCCCCCTCCAGAGAGCTCCGTGTGAGCTGTGAGTGCCTGCAGCGCGGGGCACCTGGGGTGGGGGGGGCCACTTCTCCCTGTGCTCTGCTTTTCCCTGGGCTCCTTCCCTGAGCCCCTCACCTGCCCCATGGCCAACACTCTGTGCTACAGGCACTCGCAGCCCCCGCGGGGCTGTCCAGAGCAGGCACAGGCAGCCCCAGGCTGGCTGCAAGCGCCTGCAGTGTGGGGCGCCAGGCATGGGACGGGGAAGGGCTGCTTCTCCCCCCTCACCCCCGCTGCTCAGCACCACCATGTAACCCAGCCCCACTGCCAGGCTGGCAGTGAGATGGGTTACAGGCTGGTGCTGAGTGTGGAAAAAAGTGGCCCCTTGCCCACCCCATGGCCAGTGCCCCATGCTGCAGCCATCTGCAGCCTGCCTGGGGCTGCCTGTGCCTGCTCTGGACAGATCCGCGTGGGCTGTGAGCACCTGCAGCAGGAAGTGCCAGCCATGGGGCAGGTGAGGCGCTTTTCTCCATGCTCAGCGCCAGCTTCTTCCCTGCTGGTGAGCAGGGGGTTGGGGCTGTGCACTACCCCCCGCTTGTACCATGGGGCTGGGGGGCGCTGGGTGTGAGTAGGCAGAGAGCCAGTGGGAGTGTGGGGCCCACACCGGTGTCCTGGGGCCAGTGCTGGCAGGGCCCAGAGCAAGGTGGCAGGAGCGCAAGGTCCCAGCTGGCAGGGGCTGTATGGAGCCGGGCCAGCTCCTTGCTGGTGCAGCCTAGCCCAGTTCTACAGACCCCTGCTGGTCTGTGCCCTACTCTGGCTCTACCGGTGCTGGCCCTGGGACATTGGTCCCAATACATTGGGACATTGGTCCCAAGATGGTGACTGGGGGCAGGGTACTTGTCAAGGGGCAGGGCTACCCATGCAGCCCTCGATAGCCTGCCAAAACTGGGTAAGTGGCCCTCCGCTGAAAATAATTGCCCGCCCCGATTTAGAGCTAGCTTAGTTATCTCTAAAGGACACTTTATTGTACTATATGGAGATACTGTATATGCCTTGATTAGGGTAGGAGAAGTTATTTTTATAGTCCTTATTTTTAATTTCAGGCTCTGATCTAGCAAAGCGCTTGAGCATCATAGCTTCATTGGCATCACTTGTGCTTAATATGAGCCCTGTGCTGAAGTGCTTTGCAAGTGTTTTGCTAGATTTGAGCAATGGGAAGATAATGTTTTCTGTTAATAAATTGTCCAAAACTTAAATTGTGCCTCTAATGAAAATGCAGCTTAAATCAGCTCTTTTAATGATAGTTTTATGGGTATCCTTTCAGGCTAAAGATACCATTTTTTGTTCTTAAACTGACATGGAAAAATGTCCCTGTCTCTAATAACAGACTGGAAATTTCCAAACAAAAAAGCCAACATTTTCATCAACTTTAGCAGAGGTAGCATTTCATTTTGTCAGGTGGGTGGGTGGGAATTAAAATTCAACCTCTTGATAATGTGAGAGCTTCAAGTTGCAACCTCTTTGCCGGGGTGGGGGTGGGGGGATCAAAGGATGCTGAATAAGTACAGGATGAAATTTTTTTTTAATGTTATACTATCTTTGTTCTTCCCTTTACTTCTTTAGAAATATAACTTCTGGGATTTAGCAGCACACCTCTAATATATAGCTCTCAGTTGTCTAGAAGAGTATTTTAATAAAGGAAATATTAAATGTTGGTAAAATTGTGCCCAGGAAAACCTAGGATGGTTACCTGTTGTCTACAGTATTGGTTTTATGACTGATAGCCTTCTCTGGTAGGAAGCCTATATTTTGTATAGCGAAGGACTGTTCCTATGCAATGTACTTTTTCACAGGATCATAGAAAAGTAGGGCTGGAATGGACCTCCAGAGGTCATCTAATCCAACCCCCTGTCTAAGGCGGAAACACCCCATCCAAACCATCCTATACAAATCCATTGTCGAGCCCATTAGCAAAACTATGCAGTCAACGCTGACTGAACACAAGACATAACACCCTAGTCTGCCACAGGTAAAGCAGGGAGACTATGATAACCAGTGCCCTGCTGCTGCAAGGACTGTTAAAATGTCAAAGATCCAAGGAACAGGACCATGCCTCCTGTTACAGAGGAAAGCAACCCTCCTCTCTCCCCACCTCCCATTTGGACCAAGCTGATCTTGGGGTAAAATTCCTTCTAGATCCCAAATACAATTATTAGTCTAACCATGAGTGGACGGGCACAAGACCATCTAGCCAGGAACCCCAAAGTTCTAAAAATTTTCTTTAGGTGCTGCCTAAATCCTTAGCTGGTGACCAAGGAAAGCATAGTATAGCACATGGTATCATAGGAAGAACTGACATATTGAGCCTTTGGTTGGTAGTAGGCAAAAGGTGATTCTTCTTGCATCTAGGAATGTAAATATCTAGGGATGTAAATATCATTTAAAAATATTCATTTAACATTCTCTAATTATATCAGTTAAATGATTAACTGACAACACAGCAGCTAAGACACAGCTCCTGCTGGGAGCCACTCCCATTGCCCTTTGTCTGGAAGTGGGGGGAGGGATGGAAGAGGCAAGCCCAGGCAGACAACACAGCTGACTTGAAGCCCTGTGACTGGGAAGGAGGGAGTATCTGTGAGCAAATTGCTTAATTGACGAGTCATTAGGCTGCTCCCTGCTTTCCTCTTAGGCTGGAGTGGGCAAAATACAGCCCACGGGCTGGATCCTCTGCCTGCCCAGACCCTGTGCTCCTGCCAGTCCGCTCTGGGTCCCCACTGGCACAGGTCCCAGGGACAAGGGGAGGGACTTTCGGTGGCAAAGGTCAAGGGCAAAGGTTAGGGGGGTGGATCTTCTGGTCCCAAGATGGACACCTCGGACAGGCCACCTGTCAAGGGGCAGGGCTATCCTTGTGGTCCTTGACAGCTTGCCCAAGCTTGGTAAGTGGCTCTCCAGCTGAAATAATTGCCTGCCCTGTCTTAGGCTATGGTGTCACGGGATGGGGTCCCCTGGGTTGGCCGTGATACCCCTAGGGCTCCTGTCTGTGCCAGTCCTGCCCAACGGGCACCCTCTTTCTCTCCTGCCATGTCTTGTTGTACTAAAATAGGGAGGCTACCCTCTAGTTTGTATTTTTGGGCACGGTCCTGATGGACCCCACGGATGATTCTCCAAGCCCAAAGGGAGGTAATCCCAATGCAGATCAAAGGGAACAGGAGGGCACAAAAGCCCCCATGGCTCACCAGAAGCATCCGGGAATGTCTCCAGCTAAAAGGGAGGCGTACACCCAATGGAAGGGAGGGGCCATCACCAGGGAGGATTATACTGCGGCTGCTCGGGGATGCAGGAGGGGCAGTCAGGAAGGCCAAGGCGGAGATGGAACTGGGACTAGCTTCCTGGATCAAGGACAACAAGAAGTCTTTTTTTAAATACATAGGGGGCAAAAAGAAGGTACCGGGTAACATGGGGCCCCTGCAAGACACGCAAGGAAATTTGGTCATCGCACCAGATGACAAAGCTAACCTACTTAACGACTTCTTTGCCTCCATTTTCCTGAGTGGGGACTGGATCAGCCCCCCCACTGGGCCACCCTCAGGCCCCAGGGGAGGCACACCAAAG
>NW_017729027.1:7278723-7278998 GCF_001723915.1 Gavialis gangeticus
GTGCACCTAGGCCAAGGGTCAGTGAGGATCTAGTTAGGGAACTTCTGGAGGGACTGGATGTATTTAAATCAGCTGATCCAGATGATCTCCACCCCAGAGTGCTGAGGGAATTAGCTGAGGTCATTGCGGGACCCCTGGCACAGCTTTACGAGCACTTGTGGTGCTCTGGTGTGGTGCCAGAGGACTGGAAGATAGCCAATGTGGTTCCCATTGTCAAAAAGGGGAGAAAGGAGGACCCGGGAAACTATAGGCCGGTTATTCTTACCTCAATCTTG
>NW_017729027.1:7283998-7290623 GCF_001723915.1 Gavialis gangeticus
TCAGCCTCCACTAGAGAAGGCTGAGGAGAGATCTAGTGGCCTGTTACAAGCTAGTCAGGGGGGACCAGCAGGTATTGGGGGAGTCCCTCTTCCCCTGAGCACCACCAGAAGTGACTAGAAATAATGGTCACAAGCTGGCAGAGGGTAAATCCAGATTAGACATCAGGAGGCGCTACTTCACTGTCAGGGCAGCTACGATCTGGAACCAACTTGCAAGCAAAGTGGTGCTGGCTTCTACCCTGGGGGCTTTAAGACAAGGCTAGACAATCACCTTGCTGGGGTCATTTGACCCCAGTACTCTTTCCTGCCATGGCAGGGGGTTGGACTTGATTATCTGCTCAGGTCCCTTCCGACCCTACTAGCTATGAAACTATGAACCCTGTGGCTTCCTGGACCGCTTTTGGGTCCCACTCCAAAATGGATGCCTCTTGGGACACCCTCAGCCTTATGGGCTAGATGCGTGGCTCCAAACTGCCCCTTTACAACGGCCCAAGCCTCACAGATGGCATTCACACGTTGTCCCTCCAAGGCTTTAGTTCACCTTGGCCTCTGGTCATCACTGGGCTCTCTGCAGCACTGTCTCTCTCTTGGCGCCCCCTGGCACTGGGTCTCCGCAGCCCTGTCTCTCTCTTGGCGCCCCCTGGTGCTGGGCTGTCTGCTTACCCCCGAACATTGTGCCCCCCCTGGTGCTGGGGTCCCCGCACTGTAGTGGGCCCCCAGTGAGGCCGCCTCCTTCCCCAAAAGCCTCAGCCCAATCCACCGGTCTTATATAACAGCAACCAAAACTTGAGCCCCTAGGCTATAACATAACACAAAAGTTCAGGGTGTGCTTTTCCCCTTTAAAAGAGTCAAACTTCTTCCCTGGAACTAAGTGCGTAGTAGGCAAGGATACCTGGTGAGCTCCTGGAGCCCCATTAGCCCTAAGTGCAGCATATCGGACAGCTGCAGAGTCTCTGGGCAATTCCTTCCTGGAGGCTTCTTCCCCTTTGGCTGCTGGCAGGGAACTACCTCTGTAGTCCCAGCCCTGGGGTTTATATGGGCCCAGGGCCCTGCCTCTTCCAGTCAGCTGACCAGGTGCAGGTGCAAGCTAATTTGCTTGTTAGCCTGTTGCCATGGTAACCTGCAACTGTGGGCTTCTGTCTGGGTCGTTGGGCTCTCTCTCCAGGCAGTTTCTGTTCTTAGAGGAGCAGGCACCTTAGTGCTCTGCGACATATGGGTACTAGTCTCCTTCTCTCCTCCCCCCTCCCCTCCTTCGCACTTCTCCCTCCTTCCCTCCTGCCCACTGCACTGCCTTCTGATTCCTGGTGGGGCACTACACAGCTTTCCTCCCCACTTTTCTGCCAGGCTGCGCCCCCCAGAGCTAAAGGATAGCCAGTTATCACTGCACTTACCGGTTAAGCAATTAGTTATTTAACCTTTCACATCCCTACTTATGTCCCTAAGCCATTTGAAACTGTATTGTGTATAAGCAGTGTGAATACTTAGAACAATACTTTCCCCATTATCTGTGGTTTAAGTTTGTCTAAATCCATGAATTGGCATAAGTATGAATTGGATTATGTTTGGTATGTACAAAGCACGCTAAAGAAACATGCTTAGTTGCTAATCAACTTAGTAATAGCAACTGTAAAAATGCCCCCTGGGACCACCATAGTAGTCTCTGTCTGTGGTGTGACATAAATGGCATTTTACTTTTTCTAGTGATGTGCTTAGTATTTGAAATCATTTTTCATTCTGGCATGACACTAACATTTTTCCTTATGGTTTATATCACTGAGGTGGCATGTGATTTGGGGGCGCAGCTGGGCTTTCTGGTGACATACACACAACAGTTTGAATGACACCAGGCTGATTTCTGGCAGTTTCTGTGGGTCCTCTATTCCTCCCTCCTCTGTGGTCACACTGCAGTTCTTTGGTGTGGTCTGTCAGCTCCTCCTGGCAAATCAAGGTATGCCAGGAAAAGTCATAGCTGGGCACAGTCAATTCAGGTGGCTGTTTGGGGGCCACTGGCAGATAACATATCCCACCGAATCAACTAGGAGTACAGCTGAACATGGATTTCCAGCCCTGACCTCTCCTACTACGTACATGTCTGTGGATGATCCACCACATGAAGGAGATTTAGGGCTGGTTGAGACTGTTTGAAGTTTTCCCTCGTGCAAGAGAGAAGGAACTTAAGGAAGGCTGGGCATCTGGCTCTTGGTGAGAAACTCAAAAGGGTTAAACATAGCCTATCGTATGTTTGCACTGTGCTGTATTTTGCCCTTAGTGGTTAGACTCATTTATTTGTGCAGAAAAATTATTTAGCTTGTTATAGTTCTAATCCTTCTGGCTGTTCCTGCAAAAGCTGATTGTTCATTGTTTTAGGATCTGCTTGGACTTCACTATGTATATATCATTTGTAAAACTTGTAAATACTCATATCCAGCATCTACATGAGGCATTATCTACTTTGTCACTGAACTGTTCAGCTGTTTCTCCTCAGTGTAAAGGTTGGTCAAACGTGTTGTCACTTTTGTGCTTACAGCACAAAACAGTTAATGCAGGGAAATGCTTTAAAGTGACAAGTAATCTCTGTTATGTTTTGCTAACCTCATCTTGTCTTTCTTTGAATTCAGGGAGACTGAACAGAAAATGTCCTGGATATTGAATTCTTATCATGATATATGGGATTGTTTAGTACATTTCTCATGGTGGTGTTATTGTGGAAAACCAAGCACTTGACTTCACTATCAAGCCTCTGTTCTTAAGGCCATAGACTGGTCCTTGGTGTTAACTAGATGATAGTTTTGGTTTTACTTTTACAGTTGCATGAAATTGAAAGAATATCATGTTTTAAGGATGGTAGAGCAATTTCAATATAACATTAAAATAATCCAAAATTTCATTTCTTGTTTTAACCCAATGTCACTGGAAATTTGCAGGCATATTACTCATTTTTTATCAAAACAAGCTGAATTTGTTGCAGGAGTATTTATTATGATAATGCCTCCATGTAGGAAAAGGTTCATAAGAATATACAAATTGCCATTTACTGGGGCAGACCATAGGTCCATCTTTCCCTGTAGCCTGTCTCTCCCAGTGGTAGAAATGTGGTTGCTGAAAGGGAGAGTAAACTGGGTATTACCAGGATTTTTCTCTCACTGTTTCTCTCTCACTTGCAGCCTCCAGCATTTAAGGTCTAGGAAGTTCTAATTCAGAGGCTTTATCCATCCCTAAGTCCCATGCTTAATAGCTACTTTCCTCCAAGAATTAGTCCATTCCTTTTTGCATTTAGCTAAACTGTCAGCTTCCACAACGTCTAGTGGCAATCAGTTCTATAGTTTAATTACACTCTGTGTGAAAAAATCTTCCTGTTGTTAGTTTTAAACTTACTATCTACCAGTTTTATGTTATGATCCCTAGTTCTTGCTTTACGAGAGATATTAAATAATACTGGTAAATCCTATTTACTCTCTCTTCACCTCTTAGTATTTTGTAAACCCTTATCATGACCCCTCAAGCATCTGTTTTCTAAACTGAATAGGCCTAACCTCTAGTGTCTCATATGGAAGCCCTGCCATACTGCCAGTCATCATTGTTGCCCTTTTTTGTATCTTATCTAGTTTTTCTATATTCTTTTTGAGGTGTGGAGACCAGAGTTAGGCACAGTATTCAAGGTGTGGATGCACCACGGATTTATAAAGGGGCATGATGATCAGTTTTAGTTTCAGTCACCAATGTTTTTATGATAGAACAGCTTACCAAATGATATGCTAAAATCTCCATTACTTTTGAAGATTTTAAGTTAAGATCAGATGAATTTTTAAAAAGAGCTGTGCATAAACTCAACCCCATGATATGAGCTGGGTATTACTGCAGGAGTTGCTGAATAAATTTCTGGCTAATACATGCAGATCAGACTGGCTGATTACAGTTATTCCATCTAGCCTTAAAGGTAATTATTAGGGTGGTGTGAAGCTTCAGTCACTGATTCAATTTGGAGCAGTTTTGGCCTGATTCGGTGGCAGGGCAGATGGAGCATCCCATGAGAGCATGGGGGGGTCCCCAGCATGCTTGGCAGCACTTCCGGTCCACTTCTAGGTCTGCTATGGAGTGCGCGGGGGACCCCTCAGCCCCTCACTCAGTTACTGGTGCCTCCTGGGTCTGGGGGAGCACCTGGGGTCCCTCTGCAGTCAATTGCTGAGCCAGGAAGGTGCGAGGGGGTCCCCTGCATGCTTGGTGGCAGACCCAGAAGTGGATCAGAAGTAGTTCCGGTCCTTTTCCGGATCCACTGCTGAGCACGTGGGGGCCCCCCCATGCTCCTGTGGAACTCTCCATGCACCCCATCATCTCAGCATTCATGAGCTGTGCCTGGTACCTTGAGGTATGTGGAAAAAGTGTATATAAAGCTGTGTCTATAGCCAAATTGCTGATTCTCCGAATTGGAATAGAATACTCAGCCAAATTGAATCAGGACGGTGATCTGAATCATCGAATCACATCACTGTCCCCCAAATTGGGCTGAATCCGAATCGAATACGGCCTGCTTCACACACCCCTATGAATTATCTATCCATTACTATAGCAGTACAACTATTTTGAGTTTTCAGATGATAAAGAAATATTTATTATTGCTTTTTAATTGCTACAATAATTGTCACGCAATAAAGTGACATAGGGAAGATCAGAGTTCTTTAATCCATTAGATCCAAAGTGGATCCATTTATCTATTTTGAACAATTTGTTCATTTTTCAATTCAAAATCATTTTAAAGAATCCCAGAAAATTTTAGTGTTCTGTAACAGATATGCAGGAGCTAAATTCAGTTATGTGCCTTAATGTCTTAGAGGCTTTTCAGCGTTGAAGAATGTAAAAAAAACCATTTCCTGAAAACAAAATTTCTATGAGAAGGCAAAGATATCTGGTGGATATTTGGTCATTTTGGGACCAACAATTATCTAAAATTATAAAAATCTAATCAATTTCATGCCTCCTGTTCCTCTGAGTATTTTGAACAGCAGAAGTGAAACTGAGCCAAATTCTTATCAATCTGACTCTGCTGCTCCCTTAGAGTATTTGGGGAAATAGTAGAGATGGGGAAAGAAGCTACTGCTGTTCAGCGAGATTGATGGAAAGTGACCTAGGAATGTAAGAAGGAAAGGGAGAGAAATGGACTTAAATATATATTCTTCACATACCAATCCCAGAAAGGAAATTTGAGTAGATCTATACAACTATTACACTTTTTGTGTTTTTTTTAAATTTAAAAATTGGTTGTTCACATCAGGTAAACTCCTTATTAAAGAGGCATGAGATTTTGCTATAAGATAGAATGGGGATTTATGTATATACGTGTGCATGTTTGTATTTGCACACATCTGGCTGGATCTTGTTGAGATTTAAAAAAAGAATCCAAGGGATTAAAAAACTCATTTTAATAATTTTCATTTCTAAATCTAAATTGTTTAAGATACTTTTGAAATTCTTACACAGTATTAATTGAAAGGTGAAGACACTGGTGTTAAAACACAGAACACAGCTTTATGGAGGTGCATGCATTAATTTTGTTTCCTATGAACTTTATTTTTTCTAAAATATAAATTAAAATGAGAAATCACACTGATGTTAGTGTCAGTGTCTTCTGGTCTCAGTTCCCCAAGGCAAGATTATTTAAACTCAGGCTATGTGGATTGGAAGTCACCACTGTAATGAATGGGTTAGCATCTGCTAATCTTGCCAACACACCACTCTTACAGAGTCTAACGTTAAGTCTTAATCTTGTCTAAGACCATATTAATAGACCCTTTAAAAATCCTATTTCCTTCAGCAAATGAGCTAAAACAAAAATTCTAATCTTCTCCCTAGGTGTTGTTAGTTTTTACATTATACGTACAAATAAATTCTTTAATGGCAGGGGGAGGAAGGGTTTAATAACACTTGTAGACATTATTTTAAATCTAATTAGTTGCCATTATTGATGATTTGACATCATTAGACCAGCTTTATTGTCCTTGCAAGTATCTGGAGTCTTGCACTTCTTAAATAAAACATCTGTATTTGCATTATCAAAAGTGGGAGAAAAATAGGGCTGGTATTTCCTAATATAGTAGTAATTACATACAAACATTTTGGAATAAATAGGGCAGAAGTGGTAAAATGGTCAGAGAATATCTTCAACAGGAATAGGCAATCCTGGTAAAAATATGCTACTTGAAATATTTATTTAAAGAATGATAGAGGTTTCGAGATTCATTTTTCATAGTGCTGCTTCTGCATCATACTTTATTAAGTTGATTTTATTAAATCAATCATAGTCAGGAACCTGCCAAAGAACTTTGGTATAATACTTTACCATAACTTTTTGTGGAACAAGTCTGAGAAGCTGTCTACTAAATTTTTAATTTGTAGCTGTACTTGCAGATGAAACACATTTTTGTAATTAACCTAGAACCTAGAACAGGAGTGTCAAGCATCTCTCCTACAGACTGGATCCTGTTCATGGAGCTGTGTCGTTAAGCTCTCAGGGTCCCTGAAGGGGCTTGGATTATGGAGTCCCACTGGGGACTCATTTTGACAGTGGCAGAGCAAGCAACGGTGATGCTATGTCATGCAGCTGCCTGAGCCAACAAGGTTACTCAGGCAG
>NW_017729027.1:7290768-7296880 GCF_001723915.1 Gavialis gangeticus
TTTTCCCCCGCCCACCTTCCCCCCCCCCCCCCCCCCCCACAGGGCCATATGTGTTTGAAACCCCTGGTTTAGAAGATAACAGTGAACCATGGTCCAAGACATAGTAGTATAATCCTAGACTAGGATCCAATATCCAGAAACAATTTACAATATAATCCTTTTACCAACTACCACTTAGATGCCAATGGTTTTACAAGTCAATTTTCCAGTGGCGGAGAAGTCAGTTACATAGTTAGGACATCTATTAAGTGTAATTTGTTTAATTTACAATGGACACTACCTCCCTAGTGTGTCTTGGCAAGGACATCCCTGAACATGCCCTGGTCATGCACACACCAAACACAGAAATACAGTAGTTAGGCCACTGTGGGGGTGTTCGCAATGCTCTTTCTTAAGCTTACTAAAGACTGAGGTTGCAACAACAACTGTTGGGAGATGATCCCAGAGGGGCTTTGTTGTCATATTTCTGTACTGTGTTTGGCATGTGGAAGTGTGTGGGCAGATCATGATTCAATGTTCCTGGCAGACACACTGCAGATGTAGTGTGGGGACTGAAAAACACACCATCCCTTGACAGGAGCCTGGTCACAATGAAACACATATACAGTTCCGCCTTTCAGAAATCTCAGTGAGAAAAAATGCCTACTTCCCAGACAGCATCTCTTTCCCAAGCACTGAATCCATTCTGAGACCAAAACAGTGCTAAGTCTGCTGCTCGCACAGTTCTCACCAGAGCCTCATGTAAGAAAACTAACATGGCATCTCTCCGTAAGAAAAAACATTTGCTTGCTCACAAGGAAGAATAGTTTGGAAGAGTATATGTAAGTATGTCACTTGCTGATACTTTCTGTAGCAAAAATCTGAGAATACACTTAAAAAGCATACGTGCACTAAAGAGCCAAAAAATACAAATTTATTTATGAAAAAACTAAGGTTGGTTTAGTCTGGTTAGAGTCCTTATTATATGATGCATGACAAAATCAGAGCTGAAGAGATATAGAAAATGCCTGATCTGGTCCTGGTCATATTTTACCATCATTGTGAATGTTATTATTTTATTTTAGTCATTTTTACTAGGTCACCTCCAACGCTGAGAAGATAGTTGTTGATCATGTTTCATTTATCATTTGTACTGTGGTAGTGCCCACAATGTTATAGGTACTTCCTAGTTTTCTTTCATTCTTCACCATAACTTCAGTGATTATGATGTACCAATGCGTGTGAGTGTGCGTATGTGCGGCCTTAGTTGGAAAGGGTATGCTCAAGTCTCCATATTGTATTCTAATTTAAATATTGAACTCCATAGAAGAAGTTACTCCAACAGGCCATGTTGCCATTGTGTCTAATTAATCATTTTCCCATTTTTGACTGCAAGAAAGGGACCTTACTACAAAGAGATATCTGTGCAAACAGTATGAGAATTTCTGCCTTAGATATTAGAGTTTTTTCATAACTATTATCAGCATTTCTAATAAGTAGCAGAATTTGGTCATTTATTGCAAAGAAGCTTCAGGTTGGACAAATTAACTAGTAGAAACAAGAGATCTGTTTCTGTCTCTTCTAAGCTAGTCTTAGCACCTTACTGCTTACAATTAATAGAGTGATTTAAGTGTGAGGGGTATGTTACATTATGCCAGCCAACACTTCCAGAGGATCTGACAGTAGATCCATATATAACTGGATACTCAGTGATAAATTTAACAGTAGAGAGTATTGAGTCATTCTTACATTGTAAAGTAATGATTCCAATGTGGAGGCTTCACCTTAATTTTTCATGATGCATGCATCATGGATAAACATTGTTGCAGAAGCCTACAGTATGTGGTTGTTCACTTAAATTAAAGATCTGCATAGAAGTCTTCAAGCTACCTATGAAATCCAGAGAAGATCTAGAATTTATTCATTTGTTACTGTATTTCTGACTAGGTTTAAAGATGTTTCAAAAATGCATGTTTTCCACATTATCAGCTTGGGGCTGTAGTTCATAACCAGTCAAATATTAGGACAGGTTACAAGGATTTTGAGAAGCACTTGGCTGGAGTTTTGGTGAAGAGTGGCTGCTACTCAACTCCAGTATTGTATTCACAGGCAGAGCAACTTGACTCCAGAGGAGTTAAAGAGACCTACATCTTAAAAAGAAAAATGTTGTAACGATACCTTTACAGAGAGCCAAATGGAGGAGTGCACAACTTATTGAGCCATAGAGTATAATCTCATATGTAGTAGGTACAAAATGGAACAGCAGTTTGGCAATGACAAAGTGTGCTGTGGAAGAAAGATGGAGTTATTAAAAGTCCTTTTCTTTCCGTCTTTGTCAGTTGACGATGAGTGGCTGTCTTTGTCAAGGCTTTGAAATAATGCCTCCAATGAGGTACATATAACACAATCTTCAGAAGTCAGAATCCATCATTCTGTTGCAGCTTTAGTAAAGGCAGCATTATGTTCCAATCACGTCATCCTCATGTAAATCATTGGCTGTAGAGCTACAGTTGATAGATGATGATGAAGGAAGTGGGCAGTGCGTAAAATCTCTTTTGCTATAGAAGCAAAAATAAAGTTCAAAAGATAGCCTATGAAGAAATGTGAGGGAGTTATATAAACCATCCATCAAGAAAAGGGGAAAGATTTGAAGAAAAATTGAAAAGAGACTGTAACTTATTCACCAGTGGGCCCATTCTTGTTCCCACTGAAGTCAATGACAGAACTCCCAAGGACTGCAGTAAGAACCAGATTGCTGGGCACTAATTTCCTCCTCTCTAAACTGTGAGCTGACGTGATCAGTAATGGAATATTACTAATGCAGTGGGGCAGCTTCTCCAAAAAAAGGATAGAATAACTTTTTTTTAATTCAGAGGAGCTTGCACTTGGGATGAGAGAGAGGCATGGAGGTATCTCAGTGATCATTTTTATAATACTGTTGACTGAGCACTTGGTATGCTTCTTTGTTTTTCCCTTTGTTTCTCCCCATGTGCAGGAGAGGATACGGGTCCGATTTAATAGTCACAGAATACATTGCAAGGATCACTTCAGTCTCAGTGGAAATAAGCTTTAGGGGAAACCTAGCAACCATTTAATAGTGCACATGAACTATAGAAGCAGCAAGCAGCAATTTGAAAAGTTATAGACAATTGAAGTTGTAAGGAGAATGTTGGGTAGGTGGAGTGAGATTGCCCATCTGGGATTTTGTCAGGGCATTCTGGGTAACACTCCTTTCTCTGTCTCTGTTTACGACCAATCTAACATTTTAAAGGGCTACTGATTTTGTTTTCTGGGAACAAACAAAAAAAAGCCCTTGATTTTTGTATCTTAACTTATTAACTCACATTTGCATAGAGCAAAAGATTACAATATATTTTCATGTACAGGCAGTCCTCAGACTTACGACACAATTGGTTCCTGAAAACCGCATCTTAAGTCAAAACATCGTTAACTTGGAACCAATTTTCCCATAGGAAACAATGTTATAAATGGGGAATTGGTTGCTTAACCAATTTTTCACTAAAAATAGTGCAAAATTTTGTACTCAATCAATTATAGATGAGTAATATAGCTACATTAATGCATTTATATTGTAAATAGCATTTGTATTTTAAATCATATTGCTTTGGAAGGACTTCTTTGAGGTAACTTTGCTGGACTTTTTGAAGGGTTCTTGGATAGAGTCTTCTCAGGAGTCTTGGCTGAGGTTTGTCTGCTTTCTTAAAGAAAATGTCCAAGGAAGTTTAGACAGATGTTCTCCAGGGAGATGGGCAATGCAGCGAATGTGTTTGCTAGTGTGACCTGGTGTTGGATCAAGCACTGTAAAGTCAAAACTGACATCAGAAAATTGAAATGGTGTCCATTTATAAATGTTGTAAGTGTGAAACGTTGTAACTAGAAACATAAGACAAGGACTGCCTGTAATCAGATACAATTCTAGGTCTTTATGATGCTTGTAGGGATAGTGAACTGCAAAATAGATCAAGGAGGTGGGCTCCTTATCCTGCTTTTTCAAATAGTCATGTTGTTCATCTCTTTCTGGAGAAACACAATTCAGAACTAAGGCCTGAAGAAGTACAGCAAAAAGGAAATTCTCTTCAAGTTTTTTCTGTAAACAGCCTGACTCCCTTGAAGAAGGCTCTGCCCTGCTGACTCAAGCAACTATGAATATTATCATATTTACTCGAATCTAAGATGCTGCCCCACTACTTAGATTGTACACAGGTAAAATTTATACATTAGTTATACTTTTCCATGTATAGGATCTAATTACTGGAAGGTCATGTTTAAATCAATCCCACCCACCCACCACCACTACAGGGGGGCAAGCAATGGGGAGGCAGGTGGTGTGGGGAGGTTAAGCAGCTTGTGCTTGTCCCCCACCCCACCCCCCAGCCTCTGCTCCATGTTGGCAGGCTCCATCCTTGTTCTAGCCTGGGGCACTGAGCATGGCCCTGGCCCAGTCCCTGTAGCAGCTCTGTGGGCTGTGCACTGCTGCTATGGGGCCAGGCTGGGGCCATGCTCAGTGTCCCAGATTGCAGCATGTACAGAACCTGCTGGTATAGAGCAAGGAGAATGGTGGGAGGGAAGGGGGCAGGCAGGAAAAAAAAAGCTACATTGTGGGGGAGAGATGGGGAGAAGAGGGATGTGGGAGGGATATGTGGCCAGGGGAAAGGACAGGCAGCAGCTGTGGCTATGGCACCAGCCTGCATAGTGGCTAGAGACCAAGGCACAGCAGCTGCGTGCTGCCCCCTTTCCCCCCATTCTCGATTCTAAGAGGAGGGGCTTTTTTCCTCCATGTTAAATCCTGCTGATGACAACTGCTTGCAGTTGTTCTAGGTGGGTGGTAGGCTAGCTGCTTAGAACAGTGTCAGGACCTGTTTCATTTAATCTATGACATGGGATGCTGGAGATGCTGCTACAGTTTTGAGTTCCAGTCCAGATAATCTCACATTTATATGGTCGTAGTGGTTCACTATGGTTCCTAGTCTTGCATTATAGATCATTAATTGCTTATCTGTTTAACTTAGTGTTAAATATAATGCTCTTTGATTGTTAGTGCTCTGCACTAGTACTATCTTTCCTTGTTTCTATGTTAAAAATTTCCCATACACTCACAATGTCCAGTATTAGTTGTATAAGCTACAATAACTCAACAAATTTCTTGGTTTTTCCTAAATAACTTTCCAAAGAGTCTTCAGCTTATTTATGTTTCTTTTTTTCTGCTTAATATCCATGCTCTTTGTAATGAAACTTGGAAAAACTGCTAGATAAATCTCTTACTGTAGTTTATTTACTGCCTCCTCCCCCGCCCCTACACACACACTTATTGTTATCTTGTTGCAGTCTCAGGTTTTCAGCAATGATGAGTGTCCACTTCAATTTTCATTTCTGTTATACACCATTTTACTCTAATTCTTGGTATGAACTTAATGGGCTTGTGGAGAAGAGATTTTGGATGTGTCCTCTGAGATCTATGCCTGCTGAATCAGCCTCAGCACATCTTTTGAACAGACAACCTGGTAACTCAGTACTCCTCTTTCAGTAATTTGAAACTGGCTTTTAATGCTTGTGGCATCTAGTTGTGTTTGTGTTTTGCCTTTCAAGTGAGGCAGAAGAACTGAGAAGGGAAAACAAATAGGATTTTTTTCTTCTGTGTGACAATGTGAAATCAATGTTGTTAAAAAAAGTTAGTGTAGGAGACCTGCTGAACACACAAAAAGAAACTTCCCATTTCAAGTTGCATTCTCTGCTGCCCAGAATAAATGCATTTTCAGCTGTATTTTTATACAGCAGTATCTACTGACTAGTTAAATTAATCACAAGTGTCTAATTCTTATGGGTATCCTGGGGCTATATTCCATTAGTAGCTGTTTTTCCTATTTTAAGGTGATACTTATAATATGGCTTAATATTACCTGTAGAACTTGCTGTGTTAGAAATATTTCCGCTCAGTAGTTTTGAACCAGCCTGGATTCTTCTCCTCTGTGTCCCTCCTTCAAACCGTATTGTACTTTTTTACTATTTTGTAAAGTATGGGCTATACCTACCCTGCTTGAATTAGGCAGGGTTCGTCAGCTTTTAGGACTTGACCTTGGATATTTTAATACAGTTATTTAGCAGTAAATATAAT
>NW_017729027.1:7301880-7305105 GCF_001723915.1 Gavialis gangeticus
GCTCAGTAGTTTTGAACCAGCCTGGATTCTTCTCCTCTGTGTCCCTCCTTCAAACCGTATTGTACTTTTTTACTATTTTGTAAAGTATGGGCTATACCTACCCTGCTTGAATTAGGCAGGGTTCGTCAGCTTTTAGGACTTGACCTTGGATATTTTAATACAGTTATTTAGCAGTAAATATAATTCAGTCCATATTACATGCCAAATGGCTAATGAAGCCTCAAACTTATGAGCCTCTCAAACTCTTTTTAAGACCTTACACCTAAGAAATCATTGTAAGTGATCAGCGGTGCAGCCTCCTGTAGAATACTGGTTGTAATATTGCTCACCTCATCTCAAAAAGGATACTATGGAACTAGAGGGGGTTCATGCAGGGTGAAGAAAAGGGTTAGAGGCCTCTCATGAGCCTTTTGACATGTACGAATTAAGTGGTGTATTTTATTTCACATATCCTGACCCATGTTTCTGCAGCTGAAGCTTAGTGAGAATGTGTTATTGTTTCCAGCATTTCTAACCTCATTATTTTACAACTGACTACTCAATAAGGATAGCAGACATTATTAATACAGGACCATGTAGAAACCAAGTTTACCGTTGTATAACTTTGCTATTTAGCATTTATTAAATTGCAGAATATAACAGCAGAAAATGGAGCTTTTTTACCCTTTTGAATAATGGTTGAATGCATTTTTAAAGAAAATTTCCAGAATCCTTCCCCTTTTATTGAGACCAGTTTACTAAAAATGTTCAGTTCCAAAGGTCCTAGTGTTAAATAAGTTATAAGTGACAAAGAAAGAGGCAGTGCATTTAAAAGTGCCTTATGTTTCATAGATTTCATAGACATTGGGGGCTGGAAGGGACCTCAAGAGATCATCGTGTCCAGCCCCTCCACCACAGGTGGGGAGTCAACTGGGATCAAGTGACCCCAGCAAGAAATAAATCCAGCTGTTTTTTGAAGGAATCCAGAGTAGGTGCTTGAACCACCTCTGGGGGGAGTTTGTTCCAGACCCCGGACCCACGCACTGTAAAGAACCTTTTTCTAATATTCAGTCGAAATCACCCTTCCTGGAGTTTATGGCTGTTAGACCTTGTTATCTCTTGGAGGGCTCTGGTGAACAGATGTTCTCCCAGATCCTGATGTACCCCTCTTATGAAGTTGTAGGCTGCCACCAAGTCCCCCCTAAGCCTTCTCTTCTCCAGACTGAAGAGTCCCAAGTCCCTTAGCCTCTCCTCATATGGCCTTGATCCAGGCTTTGGATCATATGAGTGGCTCTCCACATCCTTCCTGAAGTGAGGGGCCCAATACTGGACACAGTACTCCAGCTGTGGTCTCACCAGGGCCGAGTAAAGCAAGAGGATGACTTCCCTGGTTTTGCTTCAGATGCATCAGTGGATGCACGCCAGAGTTTGGTTAGCTTTGCCTGCCACTGCATCACATTGGTGACTCATATTCATCTTGTGGTCAACCAAGACCCCCAAGTCCCTTTCAGTCTTGGTGCTAGCAAGCATAGCACTTTTGAGCCTGTAAGTATGCTGATGGTTCTTCCAACCAAGGTGAAATACCTTGCACTTCTCTGTATTAAAGGCCATCTGGTTTTGGTCGGCCCACCTTGAGAGCGTGTCCAAGTTGGCCTGTATCCCCAACTGTCCTGCGATGTGACAGCCCTCCCCCATAATTTGGTATCATCTGAACTTGGCCAGTTCACATCTGACTCCCAAATCTAGTTCGTTGATGAAGATATTAAAGAGTACTGGCCCGAGTACCGAGCCCTGAGGTACTCCACTGGTAACACTGCACCACGTTGATTTGCTCCCTTCAACTAGTACACTTTGGCTCCCACCCTGTAGCCAGTTGCCTAGCCATTGGACCATATAATGATGTAGGCCACAGTTCCCCAGCTTAACCATGAGGACATCATGGGGAACTAGCTTAAAGGCCTTCTTGAAGTCTAGATAAATTATGTCCACATCATCTCCCTTGTCCAGGGCATGTTACCTGGTGATAGAAGGAGATGAGGTTGGTCAGGTAAGACCTGCCAGTCACAAAGCCATGTTGGCTGGCATTCAGAAGCTTGCTTTCCATTAGTCCGGCATTAAAGGATCCCTTGACAATTTTCTCCAGAATTTTTCCAGGGACAGATGTCAGACTGATTGGCTTATAGTTTCCTGGCTCATTCCTTCTCTCTTTCCGGTAGACAGGGACTACGTTGGCTTTTTTCCAGTCATCCAGGACCTCGCCCAAGCACCATGATCTTTCAAATATCCCTGCCAAGGGGGATACAATGATGTCTGCCAGCACTTTCAAGACCTTTGGGTGCATTCCGTCTGGGCCTGTGGATTTGTGAATGTCCCAGTTTATCAAGGTGTTCTAGCACCTGATCCACATCAATTTTGGACCTGTCACCTGCTCCCACATTGGTTTGTGCCATTGCTGGTAGTGTGATCCTCATGGGAGGGTGAAAAACCGATGCGAAAATGTCATTTAGGAGATAAGTCCTTCCTTGGGCATCTGATGTCAGTTGCCCCATTGGATCTCTCAGGGGCCTAATACAGTCCTTGTTCTTTTTCCTACTTCCCAAATATCTAAAGAAGGACTTTTTGTTGTTTTTGATCCCCGTAGAAAGCCTAAGTTCAGTTTGTGCTTTGGCTTTTCTCAACCCCTCTCTGTAGGTGCAAGCGAGTGCAGAGTAATTATCTTTGGTAATGCTTCCTGTTTTCCAGCTGGTGTAGGCTGCTCTTTTGAGCTTAATGAGGTCCAACAGTTCCTTATTCAGCCAGAGGGGCTTTCTGCATTTCTTGCGAGAAGGGATGGCTTTGCCCTGTGCCTCAAGGATTATGTTTTAGAGCAATGACCATTCCTCATGTACTCCCTTTTCTGGTGGGGTATGGCCTCTGATTGCCTGACTGACCAGTTCTCTCAGTTTGCAGAAGTCAGCCTTTCCAAAGTTAAGGACTTCTGTTTTACTGAGGGGTTTGCCTCCTCTTTGGTGAACTAAGAAGGTGACCAATTCACGGTCGCTGTCACCAAGCTTCCCCTCAATCTGCAGATTGCTCACCAAGTCATCTCCTTTGGCCAGGCCCAGATCCAGCAGTGCCTCTGCCCTAGTTAGCCTGTTGACTTCTACCTAACCCAGGAGGTCTTCGATGCACGTGAGAAAACTACACGACCTGTCAGATTTGGCTGGGCAATCATCCCAAGAGATGTCAGGGAAGTTGAAGTCTCCC
>NW_017729027.1:7305189-7319883 GCF_001723915.1 Gavialis gangeticus
AGTAGACTCCTACAAGTAAGTTACCCTCCCCATGTTTTCCTTGTATCTTGACCCAGCGTGTCTCAAGACACCCTTCCTGGTTTGGAAACTCAATCGGCAATGAGGTGAGCCGATCTTTGACAGAGAGAGCAACGCCCCCATCCCTCTTTCCCACATGGTCTCTCCTATACACAGTGTAACCCTTTACAGCCAACAACCAATCATAGGTGGAGTCCCACCAGGTCTCCATAATTCCTACAAGGTCATAGTCATTATCACATAAGAGAAGAGCCAGTTCCTCATGCTTGTTTCCCAAGCTCCTGGCATTTGTGTACAGGCAGTTAAGTCTGCCTTGTGAAGCCCAGTGCTTCCCTCGAGGGGTTAAGAGGGGCCTTTCTTCGGGCTGTCAACAGAGTGGGATCCCTTAGGCTGCACAAGGTCTTGGTAGTGCAGCTGACGTGACCTCGGCTAAAACTGTTAGTAGACTGCCCGACCCCCAGCGGTCTCAGTTTGAAGCCCTGTCAAGAAGGTAGGCCATGCTGGCTGAGAAGAGCTTCTTTCCTTTCCAGGTAAGGTGAAGGCCATCCCTTCCCAACAGTCCACTCTCTCTGAAGTGCGGACTGTGGTCAAGGAAGCCAAACCCCTCGCGATGGCACCATTGCCAGAGTCTTCTATTCACCTCGCCGTTGTACATGTCCCTCTGGAGGCCATGTCTTGTGACAGGGAGGATTGAAGAGAAAACTATCTGTGCCCCCAGGCCCTTGAGCCAAGCTCCCAGAGCCCTGTACTCACACATGACCCGGCCCAGATTTATCCGCGCTTTGTCATTGGTGCCCACATGGATGGGAAGCATGGGATGGTGGTCGGAGGGCCAGATGAGTTTGGGGATCCTTTCCGTCATACCCTGGACACGAGCTCCAGGCAGGCAGCAGACCTCATGGGCCAGGGGGTCAGGGTGACAGATCGCTCCCTCAGTGTCCCTTAGGAGGGAGTCACCCACCATGATAACTCTACGCCTTCTAGGTGCAGGTGCTGGTGGCCCCATGTCCTCACACACTGGAGTCGTCAGAATGACTGGCTCCATTGATGCGAGAGGTGCAAAGCAGTTGTGCAGCTTCAGGGGAGTGGTACCCCTGGTGCTGCGACACTTTGGGCCACAGACAACCGTCATCCAGGAACCCCCCAGGCTGGACTTCGTGGCAGTTCCTAGGTTCCGCCACTCCATCATGACCCATCGGGTGAAGAGCCTGAAAGTAAGAGTCCAGCTTCTGCTCCGCATCCCTAATGGAGTGCAGCCACTAGACTGTTGTCTGGAGTTCCCAAATATGGTCTGTTGCATAAAATTTTCAATAGTAAATGGCCAAATCCATATTTGATCTCCTGAATTAAATTACCCCTGTTTCAGACTTCGTGCAACTGCCACTGTGGTCAGTAATAGCCAGTAGATTTGAAAATCAGCCGGCATATTTACAAGCTTATTTTTAGACATCTAAGTCTAAAAATCCTAGCCAAGGTAGCTTTGCTTTATATGAAACATTGTTGGAACATAGCCAAATCTCTTTTGTGATGTTGGCCCAACATTTTAACCATGAACCTCGTCCTATTGAGGTTAATGTCAAAATTCCTACTGGCTTCAGCAGTGCAGAGCTGAGTTGCAAATGAGCAAACCAACCAGCTGGATATATTGTGGAGAAATAATTATTTCAGGCTCTTTGAGAGTTTCTCATTAACACTACTGGATATGAACTTTGCGAACAAATGCTTGGAGCTAGTCTCTGATAGCTATTCTTTAGGAAAATGAATTAGGAACTGCAGTAGCTGGTTAATGAAAGTTTTTTTTTATCATTCCTTTGAACACTTCAAACAGGGTAAGTGATTTAATGTCAGTCTGCAAGGGAGGGAAAAAGGATGCTCAGAGTTCAGTGCTTGCTTACATTCTCCAGTTATTGCTAGGATGCAGTATTTTATGCTCGACTAACTATACATTTTGAATAAACGAATTTAATTAATGCTGAATAAATGTTCCTCATAAGGGGAAAATTCTATTGTTCCATTTCATTAATACTTCATGCTCCTAACTGTTAACTAATTTAATTTCACTCCTGGTGTTCGGGGTGCTCTTCATTTAAAAATAAATAAATAAATAAATAAATTTGTATTATTATTGGAAACTGGTAGGTCAGCTAGTGCAGTGGTTTTTCAAGCTTTTTCCATTTGCAGTTCCCTAAAATATTTCAAATGGAGGTGCAGACCCCTTTATATTGTAAGTGTGGGTATTCACAGACTTTTGATTTATCATAGTCATCTTTTGCGGACCCTGTAGACATAGTCTGCAGACCCTCAAGAGTCTGCAGACCACAGGTTTAAAACCACTGAGCTAGTGCATTAAAACAAAGGATAGTAACTTCTTTACAAACCCCAATGAACATGCATGTATGTATGTGTATAAAGTGGGGGCGGGGGTTGTTACTTTCTAGAGAAATACTGTATTTACCCAAATCCAGGACTTTGAATTTAACATGACCCCCCAGTTATTAGATTCTAGATATGGAAAATTATAGACTTGTTATAATTTTCCATATCTAGAATCTAATTACTGGGGGGTTGTCTCCCCTACCATTGCAGTGGAGAAAAGAAGCAGGGGGCAAGTGGCAGAGAAAGCATAAGCTGGGGGCTAGGGGTCCTGCCCTTTGCTCCCCAGCCACCTTCCCCATTCCCCCAGCCCTTTTCTGGTGCCTGCCTACTCACTGCTTTTCCTCCCCAGCAGTTGCCCCCCCTCCCCCTTGTGCCTGCCTCCCTGCCATCTGTTCCCCCATCACTCACCTCTCTCTGGTTTCCCCCCACACTTACCCTCCCTCTTCTGTCTGCCACCCCTTCTTCCCCAAATCCCCCCCAGTTTACCCTGTGCAGCTGCTCTGGTTCTGTCTCCCCTCCAGGGTACAGTGCACCTGGCCTGGCCCCTCCCTGCGGGAAGCAACACCAGAGAATAGGGGGAGTGAGGAAGGAGCAGATGGTGTGGGGAGAGTGCAGGAAAAGAGGTGCACTGTGTAAGGGGAGTGTAATGCCATAGAGAGCATGGGAAAGAGACATGTAGCGCAAAGGGGAACATGGGGGAAGGGTGGGTGCATGGAGTAAGGAGGAGTGGACAGTGGCAGGGGTGTTGCCCAGTGTATCCCTTACCCCATGCTCCCCCTCCCCACACTCCGTGACCCAATGTACAACCCTTACCCTGCTGCATGAGCTAACCCCAAGCCCAGCCCAGGGGAGGCAATGGCTCTGACTTAAACTTATCTTAAATTTGATACATTTTTTCCCCTCCATGTTGCGTAAGGGAAAGAATCTTGTCTTGGATTCAAGTAAATATGGTATTAAAACAAAGTGGGAAAAAATTATCAAGGGGTGTTTGGAATGCTATCTTTTGAGGTTTAAGGAATGGAAAACCAGTAAAAAGTTTAATTAAAAATTGTTAAAATTGCATCTAATGTGTCGTATGTATTTTTAGCCGCATAAGGTAATCTTTATGAATACAGGTTATCCCACTGGCTTCAAGGAACTGCTCAAGAGCGTAAGTGTTCATAGGATCAGTCCATAGATTTGCATTTTCTTATGATCTGAACAGCAAACTTAGGATGCATCCAACTAAAAGCTGGCAAGCATTCAAGATGAGCAGTAAATTTCTGCCCAAGTATTCAAAGCTTTTAGTGATTTTTATTAAGGTACATTGTCAGCTATATAGTATAGAAATCTACCCTTTGCCCAGATTCTGATATCCTTAGTCACGCTGACTAATAATTTACTCCGTAAACAGTCCGTAACTGGGATGATGATGTTGTTAGAGTATCAGACTTGGTCCTCTCTTTAGTGAAAGTTGTGCAATAAAACAAGTGGAAGAGAGGAAAGAGGTTCTAACAGGAGGGTACTGTAGAACTGGTATACTTGGTTTCAAGTCCCCGGTTTGCCTATGTGACCCTGGAAAATCACTTAGCTTCCCGTACCTCGGGTTTCCAGGAATATAATAACACTCTAGTTTCCAGGGGTCTTTTATGGATAAATATGTTAAAGATTGCTATGGGAACAAGGACCATTTTAGTACCTAATATGGATAGGTTATTTAAAATATTTATTTGCTAGTTGACATGTACCCTTTAAAAAGCATAACTGGTATCTAGAGACCAAGGTAACAAGTGCCATAGAAATACTGAGACCATATTCTAACATCTTTCATTATTCTGTGAGTCCCATTGTGGGAAAGCATATTATAGTATAACCTCATAAATCTGGATATCTAAAATCTAGAAGTCTCAAAAATCCGGCACTTTTAAAATAGACACTACAGCGGTGAGTAGCGGTGGCCAGTCTGGGAGCAGCAGAGGGGGAAGCTTGCACATGGTGGCTGCTGCTGCCATCCACCACCCCGTGCTGCCGCTGTGTGCGCGGCTGCTTCTCTAGGATCAGCCGCCACTACCCCTTGCCCCTGCTCTGGGACCAGCCACCGCTCCAGTTTCAAAAATCTGGAATTTTCACATTTCCAGCAGGTGCTCGGTCTTGAGCATGCTGGATTTATGAGGTTATACTGTACTTAGTGAGCGTGAAGTTTGCAGACTTTGACTTAAAGATAGCTGGCTAACATAGTATGTAACAGTTCTTGAAAAAAATGTCCTTTTGTACTGTTGTAGAATGTATTGACTGAAAACCAGTAAATGTTTTTACTTTTTATATTCTGTTCAATTTGTTGTTTACACTTCCTGTTTATGTATTATTTTACTCACTTGCAAAATACACTTGCTGTATTTAATTTTGTAGCTAGTTAACAGGTTTGAAGGTATTTATTCACTTTCTCTATAATTACTTGTCTGCTATTATATTCTTTGTTGCTGCATAGCTTTCAAATGCTATTTTTTTTATTGATTGGAGGGGTTTTTTTAATGTACAAAGTGACTAATCAGATTACTAATGTTTGCCACTGTAAAAGAAGTCACAAAATTGTATCATAAAATTGTTGTGCTTATTTGAAGCTTTTAAGAATTAAACTCAAATCAGCAAAAGGTAAAACTCCAGATAGTTTAGAAATGAGATAAGGGATAGTGAGATGGAAGATGAAAAATAGATTCATGAGTATACTAGAGTGAAAAAGCAAAGTTTGTTTTGGGGAGAGGGGGAGAAAGCAAGACAAGGTGCATAAACAGCAGAAAAGTGGTTTGCCAGAGGAACTGTATTTCCTTTCCTCTAAGCAAACAATTTTGTAACGAAGAGGAAAAGAAAACCTGATCTAGACAGGGAGTTGGACAGTTAAACTGGGGAGAGGAGCACCTTAGGATTTGTACAGCTATGTAAATTCTTCGACACCATGGTTTGGCATCCATAAAATCTCCAGAAGGTCTTATTACCCTTGTTCCAGGGGAGAATCTTTTCAAATGTGCTGGTTCATTTTTAAAAACATTTATCTACAATACAGAAAAACATGTATTTCACCAAACAAAGCATTGACCTCCTTGACCCCCCAGTTGTACCTCTATTCTCACCTGGAAGGTGAGATCTCTGCCACTGTGCTGCTGGGAAGGTCATCCCCCAACCTATAGGTGTGCTGGTGATTTCCTCGCCCTAGGTGCTGCGCCTTGTATTTGTCCTTGTTGAATTGCATCCTATTGTTCTCTGCCCACTTCTCTAACCTATCTAGATCTGCCTGGATTTGGTTACTTCCCTTCAGTATGTTTGCTTCATCCATAGTTTGATGTCATCTGCAAACTTGGACAGAGTGCTGTCCACACCCTCATCCAGGTTGCTGATGAAAATATTGAACAGCACCGGCCCAAGGACCAAGCCTTGGGGGACCCCACTGCCTACATCTTTCAAGGTCGATACTGACCCGTCCACCACCACTCTCTGGATATGACCCTTAAGTCAATTTGCCACCCACATGATTGTTTTAATAATCTCTGGCACAGCCATTCAATTTGCTTGTAAGAATAGGATGGGAAACTGTGTCGAAGGCCTTCTTAAAGTCCAAGTAGATGGCATCTACCTCGACACCTGCATCTAAGCCTTTAGTGACCTGACCATAGAAAGAAATGAGGTTAGTCGGGCAGGATCTACCTGCTATGAACCTGTGCTGTTTGCCCTTCATCATTATATTACCCTCTGGACTCTTAGAAATGTGTTCCTTGATAATTTTTTCAAGGGTTTTCCCAAGGATAGAGGTAAGTGAGACTAATGGGTCTATAGTTACTTGGATATTCCTAGAGGTGACAGTCACTTCATGTTCCTTTACCTGTTCCTGTGAACTGTTTAGTCTATAAATAGTATATAGACTGTTTTAACTGCAAAAACACTTTTATTACTTTCAGCATTTATTTTGTTTTAAGTGTATTTCATGTTTCAAGCAGGGTGACCAGAACACTGCAAAAGCCCACATGCAAGTTTGACTTTGGTGGGATAAATGAGTACAACTTGTCACAAAAACCATTTGTTTTCTTGGATTCTTTTTCAGAATGTGTTTGGTGACCTATTTCTCTGGGTATGAAAAATTATTTTCCCCTTCCTTTGTGTCATTATGGGCCTTGTATACTGTTCCAGAGTCTCTTGGTGTAGGTGGCATTACTAGGATGAGTATTAATTATTTTCAGGCTGCTGATGCATCACCTCTGCAGGGTCTATATTTGTCTACCGAGTGTGCATCATCCCTCTCTAATTATAGGTGGTCTTGAGGGAACTGACTTTCCAAGTTAAACAGACTAGTGTAACAGGATATTTTTGAAGTGTACTTGGGTAAGTTACTGAAACAGTTGACTGGATTTGACTTGTTTGTTAAGTTTTCTGATTGTTCTACAGTAGTGGGGGGTGGTAAGAGTCACTGCCCCTTGAAAATGGAAATATCCCTGATTACCTCATTCTGAAAAATGAAAATATCCCTCTCCTTCATATCCGACATTGTAAAATAAACCGATTGATTTAAATCAGTTTTCCCTGTAAGAAAATCCAAAGAACTTTCATAATCTTGTAAAAATGAGGAGTGAGGGGTGAGTAAACTGTTGCCTCTCTGCATCTCTAACTCTGTCATTGTCCTATACATTGCACTGTTTAAAAATAGCTTTAATTCTTGTACAGATTAAGTTGTCATGCAACATAAGTCATCTGATACCCAAGAAAGAATGAATTCTTGCTTTTCTTTTGGTTGTCCCCCATATGGAATTCGCTTATCTAAAAATCTTTAAAAATTGTAACATGAGAGGCATAGTCTGAACATAGGATTGAGCGCCAGGAAATCCTGACTCTTTCCATGACTCACTGTGTGGCCTTGGGCAGTCAGCTATTATTGTTATAGGCAAAGTTTTACATGGCCCCTTGCTGAAAAAAATTAAGTTCCAAGGAGTTTATATTCAAATTAAAATTAAAGCGCAACAAAAGTACATGTCATGCCAACAGAGGAAGGAGAGGATGAGGAAAAAGATTTTAGGAAAGGACTATTGCTGATGAGCAGGGATGCTGGTTTTCTCCTTTTAAAAATCCTGAATTCTCTGATTAAAAAACCCCAAATCCATGTTTTTCCACTATTAAAATGAAACAACACTATATATATCTATAGAGATAGATATCATTTAAACACAATGTTTTACTGATATATTTACAATTTTAAGACAATTTGGAAGCCTAGCAGTACCTCAAGCATTATAATAAAATACATTCAAAATACCTGTGTATTTTGGCATTTGATTTTGGGTTTTTTTTTCTCATGAAAAATCAGAACTCCCCCTGCCCCCCAGTGAGAAGAAGGGGGTGAGTGTGTGGGGAAGGGAGGGGGTGAGTGCAAGCAATGCATGGGGGGCTGGAGGCACAGGCACATGGGGAAGGGAGGTGTGGGTACAGATGATGCAGGGGGAGGGAGAGGGGCACTGGTGACATTTGGGGAAGTGAAGGTGTGGGCATATGCCCTCCCCAGTTTTCTGTGCCCACAGCAGGGTGTGGGACTAAAGCCAGGCTGAACCAGCTCTGGTCAAGAGCTGCCTCTGTGGCCAAGTGGGCAGGACCTGGCATGGCAAGGAGTGCCATGCTGCCGCAGATGCCAAGGTGAGGCATGGCAGCGTGGAGTTGTGCCTCCCACTGCTGCCAGGTGGGCAAGGGGTACCTCACCTTACTGGCCATGGTGGCACGGTGCTCCCTGTCTTGCTGGGTCACAGCCTCTGGGCTGTGGAGGTAGCTTCTGCCCGGAGCTGGTTCAGCTTGGCTGCAGCCCTGCACCCCACTGTGGATGCATAAATCTCAGGGGGCATCTTCCCCCCTTCACCTGGGCCCCCCGCCCTGTTGCCTGTGCTCCCCCGCCCTCTGATGCATTGCCTGGGCCCCATCTCCAGCCCCCTTAGACATACCTGGAGGGAACTGAGGGAGCTGGTCTCCATCACACTGTCTGGCTGCTGTGTGTCCACATGCACATTTATATAGCACCCTCTGTGTTCCACTCCCCCCAGCTCCTTGCAGCCTGGTGCTCTGCCATCCTGCAAGGGGAAACCTGTGATTTCCCGCATTTTTCTCCTTTAAAGGAGAAAATCTGTTTTTCATGGCAAATGAAAAACCCAGATTCCTGCTGATGAGCAGTATAATTGGTCTGAAGATGGAGCTGGATTATTATTACTAACTGGCACTCAAAAGAAGCCATTGTTTGATGATGGACAGAGTGTCTGTTTCCAAACTTGAAACAAGAGGCAACAGGTGAGTATAGCAAATGGTGGTTGAGGGGGAAACGGCAATGGTTTCTAAGTATCTGGGCATTGTTTTAATTAAATAAATAAATGCAAACCAGTTTCATCCAAGCTGCCTGATTTCTTACCTGATTGTCATAATAGAAATAGTTTTTGAAGAACGTTTTTATGGGTTAGTTTGAGGAGGCCAGTCATTACAACAAACGCTACTTGAAAGAAACTATGGAGAGTTGAAGAGGAAATGTGAGTGTTGTAACCACATCTCCTGCAGATTGCAAGGTCCATGAATCCAGATGGGAAGAGTATGTGATAAAATGCAGGTAGAGGGAGGACAGAATTATGAATGTGCCTGTGGAGGGAAATGCAACGTTTGAAGCTGATGTAGATCAGAACAGGAAGGCAGAAGGGAGATTCAAAGAGGAAGTGATGCTGCAAATATAAATGTTTATTGATATATAATTTAAGCAAATTTCTTTAATGGGTCATCTTTGAGAATTTTTGTAAAAGAATAAATTGCTTAAATTCCCTCCTTATTTTTATGTCTGTTAAAACTGGGTTAATACTTGCCAGCAGGGTTGTGAGGATTAATTAACATGTGTGTGAAGTGCTATAAGTATTATTTTTAATGTCATACTTGGACTGCTGAATTCCTATCCTAAACATCAGCTGTTGGAAAGAGATTAGGATTGAATTTAGGTAGGAGCAGGTGTTCTAGAGATTGATGTAGTAGCAATAAAACAGTAAACAAGAAGATGGATAAATAGAAAGAGAATTACAGGGAGGTCTTTGGGACAATACTCATTGTTCCCTTCTGAAATACATAAATGATCTAAATCACTTGTTGAATGATGAAGGAATACTTAGGAATATATCTGTATCCATTATACAGTAGTTGTATCAAAATCGACAGTTTAAGTAGATTTCACTTAAAACAGTTTTTTAGGATTATTGTTGTAGAAGATTTATTATATTAATAATTATTAACGTATTGGCCTGTTTTTTTCAGAAACATTCCATTCCTTTATGCTGACCCATGGAATATTTTCACCTTTCTAAATGAAATTATTGGGAAACAATTTTTTAAAATCTAGGACCTTCCATTTCTTATTTCTTGGTGGTTTGTTTTTGGTTTGAGCCAGGGAGAGTTATTATGCTTAAAGTTTGCAAATACCAAAATGACTCAAGTTACCACACAGGGGCAAGATCATAGAAATAATATTGAAAAGTAGTAGTACTAAGCATTCATATTAGAGTTAACTGTACTATATTTCATTATTAGCACAGAATTGAATTTTACTAGATTTCATTATTAGCACGTGAGTACAGACTACCTGAAAGTTAGCATAATCATCTTCCCTGGGAATAACTCAACTGCTCTGCTGTGCCTTTGCTCCAAGTTTTGAATATCCAGAAGCTGAGACCTACTCAGTGGCTTCTTTGAGTATTTGGCTTCACTATAAATACTGCAGGTGACTAATGGGTGTTCACAATGAAACTAGCGTATTAAAATATTTTAATGTAGCAGAGAGACTTTTAAAACTGTATTATCAATTTTATATGTATCATCAACTATAATTGCATAAAAAACAGGGTAAGAGGAAAATTAGAGGAGCAACCAGCTAGTGATCTAAAACATTATGTACTAGTGCAAGACATATGGGGAAATAAGCAGGAAGAATTGGGAGTTCTGATATGGATACAAAATAGATCTAATTAGGATAACGTAGACTTTGTGGGACAGTTCACAACACTGGAATATTGAGATGGGCGGCTATCACTTCTTCATGTAACATGGGCAGGTAAAAAGGAGGTGGTTTTGTTTGGTATGTTAAAGGGGCATATACTTGTTCTCAGGTTCCCAATGAAGTGGGAGATGGATAGACCTATTTAAAAAATCTCTGGGTTAGGGTAAAAGGGGAAAACACCAAAAATGGTATTGTGGTGAATGTGTGCTACAGGCCACTAGAGGAGGAGGGTGGATATGAATGACGCTGGTGGTTATGGATAACTTCAATCACCATGTTTCATGCTGCAGGGGCAGGGGAGGAAGAAGAGTGTAACTCTGCTCTGTAGAGGCATTCCAGCAAGTTCTTAGTGTGTGTTGGCTGCAGCTTTTTGGTACAGCTGAAGTAAAACCAAGTATGGAGAGACTATTCTATATGCTTGTAGCAGGGACTTGGGCACAGGATATTTACTGGGCAGCACAGCATCTGGAAAAGCCCTCCCAAGCTGTCTACTTGGGGCTGCAGACAGAGAAGAAGGCTGGGTTAGGTGGGAATGAGGAGCAGCTGCGGAACGCAGCATGCAGTAGTCATGAGGCAGTTACAAGGGACAGGCGGGGCTCCTGGATTGGCTGACAGAGCCGCGTGCAGCCCTTTTGAGGCAGCTGCTGGTAGCACAAGGGGAAGAACTGGGGAAACCCAGAGGAGTGGAGCCACGCCGGAACCCACCTACCTTCATCAGACATGAGACACAGCAGCTAGTAGACAGCAAGAAGCTGCAGATGCAGGAGTGAGGGACATGAGTAGCCAGGCTAGGCCAGCTGGACAGCACTCAGGAGCCCAGAGAGGGGCTGAGACTGGGACCAGCAGTGTCTGGGAGTCCCAGGACTATTCCCCCAGTGGGACAGACTCATGCACAAGACAAGATCAAGTTCTGTATATTGTTTGGACTGGTGATTCTAAAAGGGGCAAATCCTTGGAGTGGGGCCCAGCATCTTAAAGGGGAAGAAGAGGGACCAGAGAGATTACCTTGAAAGAGGAACTTCACCTCTTCACAGGCACACTTCTTCAGGGCAGTGTATAAGGGAGGAGGAGCCCCACAAAGACATTCAACAGGACTCTCCTTAACCCCTGCTACTGCAGAGGTCAGAGGCTACTGTACACCTCATTCTACCACTTAAGACCAAGGTGCGGTGGGTAAGTCCACAGGTGATAGGAACAGAGATCAGGGCCATCAGTAATACCTCTGCCAGCATAGGGCCCTAAGCCCTTGTCCCTACTACAATGCTTCTTACTAATAGGGAGGAATTGATGGAACATCTGAATGTGAAAGGCAATTTGGATGACAGTAATTCTGAAATGATAGAGTTCATAATTCTAGGGGAAGAAAGAAGGGAGAGCTGGAAAATGAAGATATTGAACTTCAGTAAAGCACTTTACCAGACTCATAGAATTGTTCAGAAAAATCTCACAGGAGTCAAGACGATGGCAACAAGTTGTCCAGAAGAGTTGAAGGTTCCTTAAGGAGAAAAAAATAAGGGCACAAAAGCATGCTATCCTGTTGCAGAGGAAGAATAGGAGTTCAGTAACTGCTACTTAACCTTCAATGACCTGACACTTTAATAAGCAAAAACTTGGCTATATTACTAAAGATGTGTAAGAATCTAGCATGGGCATGTAGGGACAAATCAGGAAGGTCAAGCTTAGTTAAAGCTACCAAAGACAAAAGGCAGCAAAAACCTCTAAAAATACATTAGGAATAATGGGAAGTCCAAGCTACTTCAGTCCCTTCTTCAGTCTTTCAAATGTCAGGTGATGAGCAGAGTTAGTATCAGTACAGAAAAGAAGCTTAACCCAGAGGAGGGATATAACAAATTAGACATTACTTGGATAAGATG
Source organism: Gavialis gangeticus (assembly GCF_001723915.1). Taxonomy (NCBI): domain Eukaryota; kingdom Metazoa; phylum Chordata; order Crocodylia; family Gavialidae; genus Gavialis; species Gavialis gangeticus. The sequence continues at coordinate 7,317,481 of NW_017729027.1, forward strand.
GATGTTTTCAGATATGCAGGACCCAATGAGATTCATCTTGGAGCACTTTAGTACTAAAGCAAATGCAAAGCAATTGGCTATTATGTTTGAGAGTTCATGTAAATCAGGTGAGCCACCAGAAGTTGGGGAAAGGGCAAATATAGTGCCATATTTATAAAGGGGGGGGGGGAGAGATAAAGGAAGAAGCAAGGGTTTACAGACAAGTCAATTTAACTTTGATACTTGTAAAAAAAAAAAAAAAAAAATAGAACCTATCATTTAACAATCAGTTGCTAAGCATTAGAGCATAACATGGTGATAAAGAATAGACAGTATAAACAAAGACTAAGCTATGCTTAACTAGCCTCTTTTCTTTTTTAGACTAAGTGATGAGCATTATAAATTAGGGGGAATAGTAGATGGGACATATTTTGACACTGTCTCCACATATTTACAAGTAAGCAAAAAAAAGTGTGGACAGGATGAAATTACTCTAATACTGGTATTGGGAATGGTTGAATAATAGTGCTCAAACAATAGTTAGTCATTAGTGGTTCAGTGTCAGATTGGGAGGAGGCATCAAGTGTGGAATATTGTTTAGTATCTTCATTAATGACTTGGAGGATGGAATTTGACTGTACATTTAGTGAATTTGCAAATAATACCAAACTGGGTGGGCTATCATATACTTTATGGGACAGCTTTAGGATTCAAACCTATTTTGATAAATTGGAAAATGGTCTGAAATAAATAGAATGAAATTCAGTAGGGACAAGTGCAAAGTACTGCTCTTGGGGAGGAGTAATCAGATACATAAAGACACAATGGAGAATAGTCAGCCGGGCTACAGTGCTGTAGAGAAAGACATGGTGAATGTAGTGGATCATAAGTTGAATATGGATCAGCTGTGTCATATTATTGCCAAAAACACTAGTAGCACACTGGGCTACTCCTCCACCACGGACCACACACCTCCACCCAGCAAGAACCCTTGCGATAGGACTCTGTGGACTGAGTAACTTCTTTGTTCAACCTACCTCCTCCATCATTGCAGACTTTTGTTATGGGTCTGTTTGCATCTTTCTTCTTTCTTTCACAGTGTCATGACTCCTTCCCTCCCCTTCCCCCACCCCGCTCCTCACACCCAGGCTTAGATGCCTAACATTGTTGTTATGCAACCTAGCTTCATTCCCCTCCTCATCCCCCCTCCTCATCCCCATCCCTCTTATGTTAGTGCCTTGCTTGGGCACTCTGTATGTCCTTATGGCTTTGTCATCTTTTTCTGTGATTTTCAACATTTTTACCATTGTTCCTCTGTGGCACTAGGTCATCACATTACCTGACATTGGCTCCATTTATGGGTTCCAGAACCTCCCTGTGGCAGTTAAGTCAAAAAAGCTGAAAGGGGCAGCTTAAAGGGTCAGACTGATGAAGATGGGTGGGGTTTTTTTTACTACTAAAACCAAAATACTATATCTAATGTCAGCTATGAAGTAAAACTCATCACTGATCTTGCAGTCTTCCCACTCAAATGCATGATTCATTTATTTAGCATAATTTTCTCTCAGCTGCAACTAAGAATAAGATTAGAGAGTAAAAACAAGAAGTGTATTAAGGATAGTCAACACTGAATGATTCTAGCAACCTACTAGAAACAGAGGGATAAAAGTTTTTGTCTATGTCCACATCTTTTGAAAGAGCTCTCAGCAAGACACGTTAAAGTTGTAATGTTTCACAATAGTAGCAGCATTAATGTGCATGACCAGCTGTAACAGGGCAGCCTCCTCGTCAGGTCTCTGTTGACTGCCCTGCTCCTGGGATAACTGCCCGCTTCACCCACCTGCCATGCCTTGATGGAAAAAAATGAGAGCTGTTACTAAGGTGGGAGGCTACCCATTACAAACCCTGCTGACAAGGGCCTGATACCCGCTCCGACCTCCCCTCCATGGGTCCCATGCTTTGTAGATGCTACTCTGGTGTTATTTCTCTGGCCTATGGCCAGAGCAAATTAGACACACAGTTGTAGCTCCTTTCTGCAGCCCCAGAGGGCCACTCACATACCACCCCTCTCTCACTAGGGTCCCACTCATTCAGCTGGCTCTCGTCCAGCCTCTTTCATCCTGCCCTCTTTCTCAGAGCCACACTCATCCCACCTGGCCTCACCCGGCTTCAGGTTTAGCTCTCCTCGCCTTGATCAACCCCAGTGCAATCTGTTGGGTGTCTCCTGCTACCCTCACCTCAGCACTGACTCAACAATTCTACGACTGTAGGCCTATTTTGCTCCTAGCCCCTCGCTGGGCCACTATGCCCTCACTGGGCTTCCTCACTCACCTACACTCATGGGGCACCTCTGTTCATCTCCCCTCTTACTCAGGGTCTCACTGCTTGTCACCCCTCTCACTCATGGTGTCTCTCACACCCCCA
>NW_017729027.1:7324883-7327729 GCF_001723915.1 Gavialis gangeticus
CTATGCCCTCACTGGGCTTCCTCACTCACCTACACTCATGGGGCACCTCTGTTCATCTCCCCTCTTACTCAGGGTCTCACTGCTTGTCACCCCTCTCACTCATGGTGTCTCTCACACCCCCAGGCATTCCCCTGCCACCTCGGTGTGACCCCAGGTCCCTCCTCCCATAGCCCCTGGCCAGAGTAGCCTCTCAGCCTGACATTACCTCCTTCCTCCTGCAGCAAACTACAGCCCTGCTTATATCCCTGGGCCAAAATGGCTACCCTCATTATGCATCTGGCTGCTGCCTGTTTTTTGCCCTTAAAGTGGCAAGCACCTAAGGTACCCTACCACACCAACATATACATTTTTCACTTGGCAGAATTTTGAAGGGTATTTTTATGGTGTTAGTATTGCTGTTGCCGAACCTGGTATTTATTTTTATGAAGTAAAGCAAATATAGCATCTTCAGTAATATTCTAACTTCTCCAATAGCAGACCTGTGTGACAATTTGTCTTGGTCTCTTGCATCTCCTGTAAAGTTTGAACCTGCAGACATATTAGCTATTGAGCCAGACTCCTAGATGTGATTCTCTATTAAAAAGCTTTCCAGTGGTATGACAAACATATCATTAGGCAGTTTAGTGATGAGGTTTCTAGATATTAGATTTTTCTTTATGTTGTCTTGCATGCTGGTAAATTATTTTTGCATTTTAAGCCATTTAAATACAAATTTTTACTTCATTATGTTTAAGGGTGCCTCCTTTTAGTGCATCTGTTACCCATGGGATGCCTGGCCTATTCCATTCAGATATGTGATGACTCCATTAGCATAGCAAAAAGAAAAGTCTTAAAACTGTAGAGTCTCATTGCAAAGCAAACTGAGAAGATTCTTCAGTCATGTGACTTTGAATGTCCCTTATATCCTGTTAAATAGGGTTATATAATGTATAGTAGCAAACATAATGTATTTATATCAAAAGCAGAAATTGGCCCCGAGGTGCTGATTCTGCAAACACTTTAGCATACAATTCTCTTTTCTTTAAGACTGCAGTCATCAACCTTTTAAGGCCGTGGGTCAGATTGACCCAGTTTGGGTCAAAGGCAGGTGCTAGTACCCAACTGCTACGGTTGCTTTCCTCAGTGGAAACATGGGGAAGCACTTACTGCAGCTGCTTTTCGCTATGCAGGATGGAGAGAGTGCCCAAAGCCACTGCTTTTACCCATGGCAGCACAGGAAATGACTGCTGCTGAAGTCTTCCACCCAGAATGTCCGTGGGCTGGATCCAGCTCATGGGCTGTGATTTGCTGACCCCTTGTTTAAGAATAGCCTCAATTAACTCACTAGAATTGCCCATGTGAGTAAAATTACTCACACACTCAGCCAGTGAATTCTTTAGAGATTTAGATCTAAATTTGTAAATTGTTTTAGACTCCTTAGTGTGATGGGCACCAGAAAACTGTAAATCCATGCTATTCTGTAGCAGGAGATACTGTAGTAAGCTGTTCAGTGTGATGTAGGCAATGCTGTTTTACTTCTGAGATGTACATTGTGAAAGTTTGACCCAGTGGTGTATGTCTTCAGTTTGACATTAGGGCCTGTGGCTCATGTTGATTTAATGATGCAGTGGGATCTGATCCCTGATTCCAACAATTGTCTTCTGCCATGTCACATATGCCGTTTTGGGATCCGGGATCAGATCCCAATCAGGCCATTGTTACTTTCCTAGTGCAAGGGGAGCCTGGGATAATAATTCGGGACTTCCCCTGCACTGGCAAGTTCAAAGCTGGGTGTTTCAGCTGATTCTAGGCCCTTACCATAGTCCTGGGTCTTGTTTGAGACCCAGGGCTGTCTGGGAACCAGGGTCAACAATCAGCTAATTGTTGTCCGCAGTCTTGGATGGTACTAGGTCTTGTTCACCCTAGGCTGTCAGGGCAAACAATCACCTGTTTGCTGGCCCCAGACAACCCCTAGGTTCAAGCTGAGGGGCTTTCCCCTTTAGAGACTTTAAACCCCATGCCTGGCAGCTCTGTCCAGGCTGCCAGCCACAGGAAATCCGAGGCTCAGTGTTGTCAACTTGAAAGGTCTTTCTGCCACAAGGGGCATATTTTGTCCAGGAGAAATTGAATGAATGCTTGTATGCTGCTAGTTTCTACCAGGAGAACTGCAATTCTCTTGGTAGAAACATAATGCATGTACGTGGCCTGAGGAGAGTGAGCAAATCCAGAGTTTGTAGTCCTTTAGAGGGAATGATGCAAAACCTTCTTGGAGTTTTTCCAACTGGAGAATGACTCTGACTCTTCTAGTGCTGACTCCTCTAGATAATAAATTCCAACCAACAACAAGAAAACAAGAGAAGTGAATAAATGACAAATATTTAAAAACAGAAATTTACCTTTCATAAAATGATTTCCATCCACCACAAGATGAGACGTGTTCTGAAGTCTGCCAGGGACTTTGCTTTTGCTATTGATTTTACAGGGAAGATTCTCAGAGACTACAGCAATGGGTGGCAATATAAAACATGAGATAGATACAGAACTTTAGGCTGTCACATGGGAGAGCACTGAACAGATACAGTACTAAAGCATCTGAAAGTACAGTCAGTAGCAGCTTGTCTTTCAGACGCCTTTTCATTTTAAATAGGCTTATTTCCAGCATGTTACATTTACAGTACAGACAGGGTGATTTTTTTCTACCATGTTATGCTCTGTTACTTGTGGAAGTTATTTTTATGTTTGATTTGTGTCTGCTCTTCTGTTCTTCTCCACTTCTCTGAGCCAGTATCTTCCCCCTCCCCCCCGCTTCTTTTTTATCCTGCTTCGACTCTCATAGATTCATAGATTCATAGATTAAGGGTCGGAAG
>NW_017729027.1:7327740-7328353 GCF_001723915.1 Gavialis gangeticus
CCAAGGGACTATCCGGGACTGCCCCCCCCCGCTATAGGGCATGCCATTAAATATCTCATGTCCCTGCCTTTGCTCCAAGTTGAATATTCAGAAACTGAGACCTAGCCAGTGGCTGCTTTTGAATATTTGACTGTATTGTAAATATTACAGGTGGCTTACAATAGCTCCATTTTAAACCCTATTCATAGTCAAATATTTTAATGTGGTAGGGAGTCTATTAAGAACTGTATTTATCACTTTTACAGGTGTCATCAACTATAAAATAAATGAAAAAGAAGGATGTGTGATGTTATACCATTATTCAACCATTAGTCTTCAGCAGAATATTGTATTTCATATATAAATATTTTCTGGGAATTAAAATAATAATTAACTCTATTTTCTTTCACCAGGCCATCAGCAAGGTGACTACCAACCGAACAGTAGTTTTTTGGACTTTTTTTCCCCTATAACACTTCATTATTAACTGTTACTAGAGCTTTTATTAACAGGTTGAGAGGGTGCATGTGACAAAGCAGAAAGTTCTAAATGTGCTCATTAAAGAGAAAGAGGTAATGAAAGATGGAAGCTGGCAGATGATGTAAGTTTATAAACATTTTTGCTGGAATGTGTG
>NW_017729027.1:7333353-7334957 GCF_001723915.1 Gavialis gangeticus
TTTTGTGTGTGTGTGTGTGTGTGTGTGTGTGTGTGTGTGTGTGTGTGTGTGTGTGTGTGTGTGTGTGTGTGAATATTATTTATAAACATAATTAAATCCATCTGCAGTTGTTTAAGATTCTCTTAAACATGACCCAGATATTTTTGGTGGCAGAAGTTGAGAAGTAATATTTGGGGAGCTGGTATTTAGAGAAGTATTCGCAGATTATCTTCCCTTTCTTCCAAGGGCCACACCAAAGCATTTGCTTCAGAAGCAGGAGAAGAAATATGTTCAGGGATTGAAAGTGTAGAGGGAAAGAATGTGTGGTAAGAAGCAACTGTGCCCCTTGTATGCGACTGTCAGTATGAATCTCATACACCTTTTGTGTAAATTAACTTTCTAGTGGTGTTTCACCTTTTTTTGTGGGTCAGTGTTGTCTTGTTCTATCCTAACCTCACGTTCTCAAAGGTCAGTTTAAGCACTTACTGAACATTGGGGTTCATCACTCAACAGAATGGGAGGAATGCTTTGCAGATGATTGGCTAATTTCAGCTGGTGTTCAGTATCTGGGAAAGATTTCATACAAATGAAGGCTTTCTTTCTTAAGGCATGAAGGGGAAGAATATAGTAAGAGCACCTTTCATTTAGATACCAGTTTATATCCAGAGGATCCTAGAATATTTCAAAAACCTACCTTTATATGGTACTATAAAATAGAAACTGTATCCAGCTTAGAGAGTAGTAGCTCTCATGCACACAGCCTTTTCCATGGGTTTCCCCGTGCTGCTGTTCAACTGCAGTACAGTGTTACCCATGTTAAGAAGTATTGATCAGGTCAGCATTAATTTATTGAGCTTGTATGAGACTAGAATGGAGAGGATCTTGAGTGCACACAGCACGTTTGGGTAAATCCTCATTTTATACAAAAGTTGAGTGGGGATCTCTGCCTTTATAGGATTTATAGCACATTGATTTTCAAGGTCTTTAACCCCTACATGGTAGAATCATTATACCCATTCGGTTTACCTCAGAGGGAGAGAGAGCTGAGTTTACTGTTCTGGGATTTAAACTGATTTCCACATAGGGTGTTTAGGCCATTAAATATCAGTTCTGGTATACCAGTGAGAAGCTAGCTAGAACACTTTGTTCTTAATCCTTAGGATTTTAAGAAAACAATAATATATATTTAGTGTTTCATAAATCAACAGTCTGGACTTTATTTTGCTGGTGATACTTTAAATGTTTGCCTTCAAGAAAGAATAAGCTTATTAGATTCCAAGTCTTATCACATCTCCCCTCTTTATGACATCAGTCAGGCCACAGTTGGAGTACTGCATCCAGTTCTGGGTGCTGCACTTCAGGAGGGATGTGGATGGCATCAAGAGGGTCCAGAGGAGGGCCACTCGCATGGTCAGGGGGCAGCAGGGCAGGCCCTACAGGGAGAGGTTAAGGGACCTGAACCTGTTCAGCCTTCACAAGAGAAGGCTGAGAGGGGATCTGGTGGCTGTCTATAAACTGGCCAAGGGAGACCAGCAGGCAATGGGAGAGTCCCTGTTCCCCTGAGCACTACTAGGAGTAACAAGGAATAATGGCCATAAGTTGATGGAGAGTAGATTCAGGCTAGA
>NW_017729027.1:7335200-7357722 GCF_001723915.1 Gavialis gangeticus
GCTCCTACCCTGGGGGTCTGCAAAAGGAGGCTAGATAGACACCTAGCCGGGGTCATTTGACCCTAGCACTCTTTCCTGCCCATGGCAGGGGGTCGGACTTGATGATCTGCTCAGGTCCCTTCCGACCCTACCAAATATGAAACTATCTCTCCCTCCTCCCCCAAATATAACCCTTCTGTAACTGGTTATAAGTATTTTTATATGGCTTGTGGGCCCCACAGTAAACCCATTAATTGGATTTTCAAAATCCTTCCTCTTTTTGTGTCTTCTATTCCTTGTTCAAAGCTTCCATTCTTTTCCCATTGTATGAAGACCAGAGTTGCCACCTAGGAACAGAACTTTTCCCTTTTCCCTTTCTGAAAAATAGGCCTGAGATAATTTTTTTGTAGCGGGGGACTGGTATCTTTGTATGGATCTTTTGGGACAACTAAAATTGTCCCACAAAAATGCAAGCGGACTACTTGGCTTGGAACTGCTGGGATACATCAGAGCTATAGTTAAATGTGTCTTTCTGAACTGCCTGAATGTGTACGCCCTCCGGCAGAAATGTATTCATTCCTCTTGCAGTTTAAATCATTTGATGTAGAAAATATGTGCTGCTAAGTTTGTTTGATTAGCTGAGGTTTGAAGTTCATAACAGTAATTGCCACAGTGTAAAGCAAACAGCATCTGCTGTTGAGTAGGAAAATCCTAAAGTCTATTTTTTTTGTTTCTGGTTGGATTTAGATCAGTAATTACAATACAGTATTAGCACCAAGTTCCATCTATATCCTTGGTTTCTATTTAAGTCTAACAAAGGTAAATAACATGGCTGTCTCTGTGCTTTTCTTCATCACATGCTACTCAGAATAATGGCTGTTGTAGAAAGAACAAGGGAACAGGGATGGGGGCTGGTAAAGAGGCAAAATAAAATGGTGAGGTTTTTGATCCGTTTAAATTTGGAGTTAAAAATCACGTTTCTCTTTCCCTTAAAACATTTTATTTTCTTGTAAAGCAGCATTTCCTACACAGGGAGCTCTTTCCCCAGTGTTGTCTTGATGTAGAATAGAAGCCAGTAGAGTTTTATCTTCTGTCTGTCCCTTTGGTCCCTTTTAAATTTTCTTAGAAGGCTGGTCATGTGCTGGAATGCCACTGTCAGGTTAGCAAAATGGCACCTTAAAGTGAACCTGCACAGGCTGTTACTTTAAGTCTAAGTACAGATGGTCAAAAAAGCCTGAGGCTGAATTGATTCAATCTGTTTAATTTAAGATGAATAGATTGAACTGATAAGCAAGTGAACAGATACTCACTTTTGATTCTGGAAATACAGCCATATGCTTGCAGTGGCCCAGGCCAAAAGCTGGGGGGCTCTAGAGCAGGCCTCCCTGCTGGACTGGAGCAGACAGCCTGGTCCAAGGCTAGTCCACCCACCTTGTGATGTGGGGTTTGCAGAGGAGTTGCAAAGCATCTTGGGATGCTGGGGGACTGTGAGTTAACTTGAATCTGGAAGGGATCTGGAACAGAAGTTCACTAAAATAATTTAACTTAAATCTGTTAAAACTGATACTATATTTCTCAAGGTTTATCTTAAACTGGTTTCTGCAATTTCAAAATCAGTTTATCTACATTGGACTTCTGTTGTGTTACAGATCTGAACCAGTTTCTGATTACTTGTATTGGTTTATGTGTAATTTCTGTCCCTAACCTAGAGGGCACTCTGTATCTCATGTTTGCCTCTATTACATGTCAGTCCAAGCAGCCTAGTATAACTGTGTTCTTTTGAGATGTTAATACTGTTAAGAGGAATTGGAGGAAAGAATGCATGCTGGTTTGTAGGCTGGTTTATTTCATGCAATTTGAAAGAGATACCATCAGATTGAAAATAATGTTTTAAAAGAAAATTCCTTGCCTAAATTGCAAACAGTGCTGCAAGCAATTCAAGCTAAAAGAATGTAATTAACATGGTTGCTTATTTACATTTAATTTTTTTGCCCAGTTTGAACATGGGAAATAAGTAATCTGTCTGGGTCATACTACTGTACACAAGAGACTGGAAAACACTGCAAGTTTGCATTTGTGGAAATTCCTTTATAATTCAGGCTTGTGATGAAGCATTTTCCTTCCCCACCTTTCACATGGAGAGCACTGACAGAAATTATATCTTTCAAGTACTGAGGCTCCTGAAAGCACTCTGCAGCTATAACGTAACAAACATTCATGGCTGGAGAGCACTTTTAAAATGGCTTATTGAACAACAACTTAACTCTCATTTGATAGAGCATCAGACAGGGGTGCCCTAACAGAGTGCCTGAGGGAACTGTGAGGTTCCCTGTATAGGTTCCCTGTGAGGGTTAATTTGGGGCAATTCCCTTTACATCCTGTGTGGCTCTGCAAGGCTGGACTGGTGCTTTTGTAGGCGAGAACTAGCCCAGCTCCTCCCCCGGGGCTGTCATGGAAAGAAGACAGAGTCTCCTCTCTGCACATCAGGGGAGGGAGAGAGGCATGGGAAAAGGAGGCCTCTCCTGCCACACATACCTCCCCACCAAGCTAGAGTCTGAGGGGTCACTGGGTCTGTGATGTGGAGAACTCTTCCTCTACCTGCTCCAACCCCTGCGTGAGTGTCTTGACTGTGGCAGAGGCTGCTGCGCCCAGAGCTGGGGCAAGGGGAAAATGGAGTACCCCTGCCAAGTGGGCCCAGCTTGGCTACCCCTCCTGGGATCTTGGTGAAGAGTGGTTCAGGCTCCTGAGACTGGGTGCTCCATTTCCCCTCCTCTCTCTCACCTGGGCTGTGGGTGCACAGCCTTTGCCACTGTCAAGTTGCTCTGTTCCTGCCCCACCTGAGGCTTCTGACAACACCAGACTCATGGCTGCTATACCTAGAGCTGGTGTGGGGAAGAGGGTAACAGGGCCCCCCTACTTCATGGACCCAGCCCAGCTACCCCTGCTGGGGTTTAGGGGGGAGCCTAGCTGGGCCTGTGAGGTGGGGGGGCTCCATTTCTCCCCCAGCTCAAGGCGGGAAGCCTCTGCCACTGTCAAGGCACTTGTACTCAGGGTGGAGGGAAGACAGGAGCCTCATCCCCACCATGTAGGCCTGGCTTGGCTCTTCTCAAAACCCCAGCAGGGGTAGCTGCGGGGGAGGGAAACAGATGTGCAGCAGCAAAGTGGCGGGGCTCCATCTCTTTCCCCTCCCAGGCACTGCTGAAAGTTGCCAACTGACAGGGAGTGGAGCTAATGATAGAGGAACTCTGACAGCCTCCTGGGAGGCTGCTGCAGCAGCCTTGCCTGTTAGCCAGTGGCAGTGTAGGCAGGCTTTGAGCCCCCCCACACAATGGGCCAACGTCTGTTGGGTTCAATAGCACTCTAACTTATGCTGCTTTCTGTAAAGCAGTATGAGTTAGAGTGCTTCCTTGATAAGCTGCCTGCACTTGTGTACGTGCCCAGAAGTAGTGCGTGGGGGGAAAGGATTGGCTATTTGAGCAATGCAACCAATGATGCCAGGCCTTTCCATGGGTTTCCAGCGCCTCTGGTAAACTGCCTACCTTGCAGGGAAGAGATACCCTTGTAAAGGAATACTGATAGGGCCAGCAGGGGTTTGTAGCTATATTGGTCTATGGGCAAAAAGAATCAGAACTCATGTCAGAGGTGATATCTTTTATTAGACCAAGTAGATATTTGCAAAAAAAAATCTTTATTTGCAAGGTTTTGGGCACAATCACCCTTCATCAGGCATAAGAGAATGCAAAAATTTTAAATTGCTTCTAGGTAGAAATGAAATTTCATATTTCACAGGAGAGCTGAAGGTGTAGTAAGGTAGGGTCAGCATTAATTTATTTATCTCCCATAGGGTTCATGTGGGTAGAATACCTCACAGAGTTCCAAAACTGTGGAGACCTTGCTGATCCCTTGCACAGGAAATGATAGCTGTTGCTTTAAAGCAGTAGTTGGCAACCTTTTTGTGTTGGCAGTCTGGAATGACCCAGCTCCAGGTCCAAAAAAAGGATAACACTAGGACCCTGCCTCTGCTGCCCCCCAGCCACAGCATGCCAGCTGCAGTGTGGTGCTGCTTAAACCCCCTGCCACTGGAACTCTGCCAATGCCCACTGGGTAAGTTGTTGACACCTGCTTTAAAGCCGTGTTCCTTATTCCCCTGGTTCTCAGCCCCAGATTGTCTAGGATTTCTTCCCTTCCAGGTGTAATACATCAAGACAATTTAATCCATCACTTCTGTTTCCAATTCTTTTGTGTTCCTTTCCAGTCTGTGGTTTCCTGCACTAATACAACATTATAATGTTTGGTTTACAGACACTTCAGGGAAATATTTTAGTTTCTTAAAGGGTCCATCTCTCTTAAAATTAAGGCATAATAATAATTGTTCAGACACTTTATCTTTTTATTCATCCTGGGTTTCATAAAAACTCCTTTTTACCAGATCTAATACTTGGGACTCATTTGACCACACTCCGTCCTTTTATCCCCCAACTTATCAGTGAATTTGCAAGACTGTCTTCATGTTTTGCCTGGTACATTGTTCCTTTGGCAGTACTATTGTTTTTGAAATTCTGCTTGTTCTTAGTAGTATGGCAGCGAGTTCAGCTTTGCCAAATCCTGATGGCCTCAGAAGGTCAACCCCATTTAATGCCAGCTGAGCCTTCTATGATTTGCTTAAGCCAGAAGTGCTAGGAGGAAATTAGTTGTATAAAAAGCTCTTTTCATAGTCAGCTACATGCTTCATGGCTGACTCTTCAGGACATTATGTTCAAAGGATGCCATGAAACATGCCCAATCTCAGAATCAACCTTGGGTAATTCTCCTTGGACAGTTGTAATTTGTGGCTGTGATTAATTAGGTGTGCAAAGTGGACTTCAGGATGCTTACACCATCTGCTTGTCTCCTGTCTGGCACTGGGCAAGTAGGGGCAGAGCAAGGCAAAATGTAAGTTACTAGTGTCCCACTCACCCCCGACCCTAGAAAGTAGAAAATGAGACTAAAACATCAGTACAGTTTAGAGCAGCCTGCAGGTAGTATAACACTAGAGCAGTGCCAGTGAGTCTGCACGCTGTCAGGAAGCTGTCTTGAAGAAATAATATCCCCCTTTGGTAAATCCCATTGTTAGCATAGGGATACATTTGACTGCTACTCCTCTCAGCATTCAAATCTCAAAATGGCTGTGTACTCCCAAGCAGAAGTTTCATAGATAGAAATGAATAACGGCCCAACAGTACTTAGTCTGTTTAAGACAGCTGCTTTTTTATGGGTCTTGTTATTCCATGGAGAGAGACACAATGCAGAGGAGACACCCAGGTTTAGCACTTCAAGACAATGCATTCAAAATCTTACTTTGTGGTGATTTATGCACTGTGTTCTGCACCTTGGTGGATTTCTGCTTCTGGTTGTGCTTTAGTGAAATAATTGTACAAGTATATATGCATGAGTGTTCAGTCCCTTCATTCCTTTCTTAGTTTGTTTGAAAAGGTAGAGCTTGGAACCTACAGTTGTTGGTGACATTAGTATATCGAGAGCCAGATGTTTGTGGAGATCTGGCCTAGATGTGGCACAGAAGTGCTGCCTTCCTCATTCACCTGAACCTTACCTTAGTGCAAACTGAGTGCATGTGTGGTGATGTGTCAAATAGAATGAAGGCCTTATCTACACACATGTGAATGCAGAGTTACATATGTACATTGTAAAATTGCACGTTTAACCAAAATAGTTACTTCAGTATAAAACTAGATGTAGAGCAGGCCTTAGTCTGTGTTTTGATTCACTTTTATACTACCAGTTAAAATCAGTTTACATATAGATAAGTACATTTGAATATTAATTTCTTGACAGGTGGCTATATTCAAATAGTTAAGAATCTTTTGGTATTGATTATATGCTGTTGTTCCTCAAAAATTTTCTTAAAAAGGACTGATCAGTGAGTGATTATGTCAGGCCTGACTCGCACAGTTTCACGCACTTGGAATTAAAGTACAAGTTTCCACTTTATGTTGACATTGTTTGTTCATTGTGTAAATGATTTCTGAAACCCATGAAAGGTGTGTCAGTATCTTTTCCTACTTCAATTTAAAATAAAATGTAGAATGAAAAATTAATCAGGGTAGACTTCTCCAATTTCTTCTAACAATTCCAAGTACTGGAAGATTTCAAAATGTCACTTGGACATTTGAGAGATACTTTTGACATTTTGTATGTTAGTCACAGGGGCAAGGGTTCTTTGGGATACATAAGAAAAGTAAAACCATAGCAGTTAAATCTATGAATGCTTCCTGGAATTTATAACAGAATCACCCTATCATATTTTATATCTAGAAATTGAATTGTCATGACTATTTCTAAGTCACTCTATCCCTTTTGATTAAATAGGAGAAAATGTAGAGATACATTTCCATCTGCCTAGTGATATCACGTATTGGTTCTGTGTATGTGTTGTTTACACCTGTGATTTTAAGTAGTATGAGACCTGTAGGTATTAGAAGCTGTATGTCCTGTCTTTTTAAGAGCATACTCATACCTCATTATTTATTCAGTATTCTTTTCTCTCACTTTGGAGTCAGTAAAATGTAGAAGCAATTTAAAAATTTGTGTTGGTGTCTTCAGCTCTACTTTCAGCCTCTTCAGTGCTTCCCTGTTTTGATTAAATAAGCCTCTGGCTTACTCTCAGCTTCCTACAGCTGATTGTCTCAAAGACTGAACTGCTTTGTCCTTTTCTTTTCTCCTGCTCTGGCATCTCCTGTATCTATTGTCAGCTCCGCAAAATTGCCTGTGTAGTATGAACTCACAGATCTTGTTTCTTTAAAACACACCACTCATCGCACTCAAGCTTTGCCTCTGCTCATGTAATGCCAGACATCCACTCTGTCTGTTCACCCAGTATTACCATTTTGGGTAGAAGAGATTTCTCTGCAGCAGCTTCTGTCATCTGGAACAGCCTTCTTTTATCTCTCTAGTTCATCAGGTCTCCATTTGCTTTTCAGTTCTTTTCTAAAAATACAGCTTTTTCCCCTCACCTATCCCACTTAAGTTTTTGTTGGCCCTATGACTGAATGCTTAATTTATTCACTATGGAATGTCTTTACAGCACTCTTCTCTGATTCTTACTAGAAATGCTCTTGAATTATTTAACTCTGTGTAACACTTGGGGAAGATTTATATAAAAAAATCTACACAAAACAAAATGTTGTTAGGGAATTAAAAGCCATAGACACTTCTTTCAAGCTATGTGAGCAATTATTGATAGGTTCTATCTTTTGTACCATAACTAGATATTGATACCAAGTGTCCATAATTTTTTTTAAATACAAACTTTGTCAGTATTAAAAGGGCCAATGATTTGCCTTTCTAGCCCCAAGTGAGAACCCTAGACCCATGTACAAATTAAGTCAAAGGCATACAAAAGTGAGCAGATAATTTTAGTGTTGCATTATTTTCTGAATGCTTTACCAGCCCACTAGAAAAATCAGTTTCCTGATGTATAAAACCTTTAGCACAGCTTGAATGATCCATGGTGAGATCAGACCAGTGCCTCAGAACTATAGTAAAGGAACACAAGTACAATTTTGTACATCATGACTCAGTTTTGCTCAGAAAAAAGATTGTTGTATTGTTAGCAGATTACAGAGCACTGTTATTCTGAGCTTGTATTTGTACATACCCCTGAGAGAGAGAAATGTTGGACTTTTTCATTGCAGTACTCAAATAAAGAAAATTGAGGTACTGCAGCATAGAAATGCTCAAAGTCATTGAGCACTGTGGAAGAGACTTCATTAGAAAGAAACGGTTGTAATCACTAGGTGAGGCTTCCCTTGATGACTGTCTGGAAGTTGAAGTTCGTACAGCATGCAGCACCCTGACTTCTGGCAGGGGTGGGTTGCTAGTTATTCACGTGTTCCAGAGTCTGCACTGGCTCCCAATACACAATAAGGTGCTCTTCTGACCTGTAAGGCCCTAAACGGACTGATCCCTGTGTACAAGTAAGTGGGTCACTCGGCCTGCTGGCTTTTGAAGGAGAATTTGCAACCTTATGAGATTCTCAGTCAGTTTTCTAAAGCAAAGGTCAGCCTTTAAGTAAATAAAACAAAATCCCTCTGTCCACTCCGGCACTGAAATGGAAGCTGCTTTCTCTTCCAGCCCCAGCACAGCAGCCTGGTTCCTTGTAGCAAGCTGTTCCCTTCACAACTTACTTCTTCCTGTCTCTTGCTTTCATTTTTGGGATCTTTTAAAGTTCCCAGTAGGACACTTCCTTGTTACTCAAAGGGCACAGACAGATGTTAGGGACCCACTCTAACTCATGGTGCATTATGTAAAGCGCCATGAGCTAGAGCTCCCCTCTACCCCGCAGCCCAACAGATGTTCACCAGCTGGGGGGAGGGGGGCCTGGAGACAGCCTGCACTAGCCCAGGCCAGCTAGGCCAGACCGCCCCTAGCCCTCCCACAGCTCCCAGGCTGTCAGCAAGGGAACTCCCGGTTGCTGAATGCCCAGAGCTGGGGCAGGGGGGGCACCCCCTCACCTTGCGAACCAACCCCAGTTACTCTGGCTCGAGTACTGGGGGGGGGTAGCTGGGTCAGGCCTCCAAGGTGAGGGGGCTCCGTTTTCTCCCTCCCCCCAGCTCTGACCATTCAGCAGCTGGGAAAAGCCAGCACAGAGCTGCTGGCTGCTGAATGGCCAGAGCTGAAGGGGAGAGGACAAGGAATGGGCCCCCCACACCTTGCAGCCTCCACAGCTACCCTGGCTGGAGTATTGTGGGGAGTCAGGTGAAGTGAGGGGGCTCCATTTCCCCCACCCCGCCCATCTGGCCATTCAGCAGCCAGCAGCTCTGCTGACCTGCTGGCTCTCTCCCTTTAGCTCTCAGCTATTGGTTCTTGGACTCTCAACTTCCAGCTCCCAGCTGTCTGCTTGTCTCTCCCAAGGAGCCTAACTCTCCCCCTGTGGTCTTTCTGGAAGCCCCCTCCTCTGGTTCCCCCTCCTGGGAGCCTTTTATCTCCCTTCTAGCTAATTATTTCCCCCAGCTGGTCCCGTTGCCTAGGCAGCCTGCAATCACCTCATATTGCTTCTGGCTGGGCTGTAACCCTTGTCAGCCTGCAGACTGCCCCCAGGCTCCTTAAGCTGGCAGACTGCCACCATTATACATATCATATGCCTTATATATGGTGCCTCTCTTAACACAGCCCAAAACAGTACTTGTTTTTCATATGAATGCATTGCATAGTTAACTCATGTTGAGTTTCTGATCTACCAGAATTCACCAAAACGAAAGAAAAAGATCCTTACTACATAAAGAATAAACTACATGTCCTTGTTTTCCCTTGCTGAGAAATTTGCAGTGAGAATTTGCACTGAGAATTTGCAGTGACATTTTTTGCTGATTTTTATCATTTATGATTAAAAAAATAAGCTTGCATAACTTATCTTCAGCATATATCTAGTGCTATATTACATTATATATATCTTTAAAATCCTTAAAAATGTGGAGTTTGTAATCATTTATTATGTGAAGTTCTTAGAAACTGCTTTTATTGTGAAAAGTAGCAAGATGGAAAGTTGAAACTTTTATTCAGGACTGGAAAAGATTAAGATTAACATCATTTGAAACAAATGGCAGTAGATGGAAGTAATATTTTCTGTCATAAGTGAGTGTACCTAAAGTACAAAAATAAATCCTTATATTGATTATATAAGCTGTCTTGAATATTTTTAAAAGGATGCAGTGTACCCAGCTGTGCAAAATGAAAAAAATTCTTGGAACACCTGATCAGAGAACTGGTTGCCAAAGCCTAGCCTATAGATCAAAAAGTTATTTGTACAGTATTTCTCTTTCAAAGTGTGCCAAAAGCATTCAAGTGCTATGTTTTTAGGCTTTACTGAAACAGTCAGGAATGATCCTTGAAAAACAAGTTTTCCATATCTTAGAGAAAAAAAATAAAATGACAGATAAGCCACAAAAAAAAAAAGACCCCAACCCCATGGACCTCTAGTTCAGCACCTGAGGAAGGCTGAAAAATCTGCCTGTCTCTACCTATCTAGAGATCTGTCCTTCACAATCATTTTTTAAACGTATTCAGGCATTATAGCAACATCAAGATATCAATATATTCAATATATGAATACATATATTCAGTACCTGAGGAAGGCTGAAAAATCTTTCCCCCTATCTAATTTTTCAGCCTTTCTCAGGTGCTGAATATATGTATATGTATATTGATATCTTGATGTTGCTACAATGACTGAATACATTTAAAATAGTGATTGTTATGCAGAAAGATTTGAAGAACCACTTTCTCTTATTACTGAACAAACATAGGGTGTCTCTTATAAGCTTTGTCATTGCATTTTTTAGGCTTTCCATTGAATTTAACAAGGGAAATCTCAAACTTAATAAACTGGAGGTTTAATTTCCATGTATTTTATTGAATTTATTTAAATATTGTAAATAATTATTGTTTTTTCTAATATATATATCAAATATTGGAATGATTCCCCTCATATTTTTTATTCACTTTGGTAATATATGGAAATGAAATAATTTACAAAGGGTTCTTTGTTAAGCTTTTTATGTTTATCAGATGATAGGGAAACATAATAAGAATAACTTTCTGTGAAGAAAAATAATGCAAATAACCACCTTTAAAGAAATGATAAAGCATATCTTGTGCATATGCTGTAGAACAAATGGCCAAATCAAATGACTTGATTAACTGTAATAATATCATGATAGTGTGTGAAGGATCCTGTACTGTTACATTAAAAAAAAATATCTAAAGCATTAAACTTGATTTATTGGAACAGTTGTTACTTCTCTTCCTTTTTAGTTTGCTGCCTTTTTATGACAAAATTTTGGACCTACTGAAGTCAATGAGAGCTTTGTCTTTGACTTTAGTAGAACCAAGATTATGTCCATTGTCTGTGCTACTTACACATTTTCTGGCTAGGTAAGGCTTTATAATCATTACTGATTATGTGGCTGTCTCTGTTCATTAGGTAGGTACACGTGCAGAAAAAGTGACAGACATACTGTCTTTTTCTGGCATTTTATGTCTTTTGAGAGTGGGAGTCATTAGTTTATTGGGGTAATTTCCTTCATTGCAAGAACTTTCCTGGCTTTGTGGAATGCCGTTGAAGAGTTGGTGGGAAAATGTTCAACAAAGCAATTTTGTCTTGGAAAATGGGGACTCTGTAGTATGAAAACATTCTGCAGTACCAACACAACTTGGAAAAACTTTGAAGGGAAACCAAGCTAGCAGGTGGGCTTCTAGCATTCTAGAAAGCTGGTTCATTGGGCTGCCCATTTTTCTGGCCAGCTTGACTCACTGTCCAGCTCTGCCCAAAATTTCTTAGAAATGCAAGTGGATTTGGAACAATTGAAATGATTTGGAGTTCAGAATTCTTCTATTTTAGCCAAGAAGGGCTATGATCATATCCAGGAGCAGATCCAGCAGGGTGGATTTGATTTAAATCATGATTTAAAGGCTTCCTGACCAGTCATAAATTTAATCATTGTTTTCTACAAAAAGTGTATTGTTGTTTCAGATAACTTTATTAAAATATTCCCAAACAGGGTCTCTTTAATGGCCTGACAAGCCTGTTGCCATAATAGGTTTTCCCTTCTACCATACCATTCCCTCACTAGATCTCAAATCAATGGACAGGCTATACCCAGAAACTTATCCCTCAAGACTTCTGGAATAGTCTGCTCAAAATGTTTTTCTTTTGTTTCCACTGCCCCTCCTCCTCCTTGCCCAGATCTATTCCACCCCCACAATCCTTTATTCATTTAACTTTAGTAATGTTGATAACTTGGCACTTTTAGAGAGAGGTAAGGACTTGCCTCTGTGTACACAGACTTGCAGAGAGACAATAGGGCTGAAGGGTAGGTAATCAGGTCTGTTATCTCTCATTTTCATATACTGCTGTTAACAAGGATGTTATCTCTGTAGACACAAATCCACAGTTTGAGAACTAAAACTGAGCATCACAGAGATGCTTAATGGGATCTTCTAGACTGACCCCATAAGATTGGGCCCCTAATATAGTCCATGGCCTGTTGTGACCTATTTATAAAACATTGCTAAAAAGGTTACATGAATATATTGTCTCAACTAGTATATAATTAGAAGTTATAAGTCTTATTCCATAATGATATCTTTGAGCTCTAACATATCTTAAATTAAAACTATATAGGGTTTTTTTAAAAAGCATCTTAAAAATACAATTAAATCAAAGAGATCTGATGTAAATAAAAAAATTTGATTTTTTTATTATTATTTTTTTAAACTGTTGATTTGTATCCACCTTCAGATCCAGGATTTGGCAAAGTGGGGTGTGGGAGCAGCTCCTGGAGCCACGCCTCCTTTTCCCCTCCTTTTCTCTCTCCTCCCCCAACCACCAGTTTAGGCCGACTGTGCCTAGAACCTCTGGGGACTTTTTAAAGTCCTTAAAGCAGGTAAGAATCCCCTCTTCCCCTTTGTGCTTAGCGGCATTTCCCCTTCATCCCCTCCCCTGCTTGCTGCTACTGCTTTCCCTGCTGTCCAGGGGTGAGGGAAGCTTCAAAGCGTCTTGCCCACTTCAGCTGGGCTATGAGGCAGCTGAGCTCAGATGGGACAGTGACAACAGCAGCTGTGGAGATGGGTTGGGGAAGGGTTCCCCCACCTGCCTTGTGCCCCCAGGAGCAGGTGCGGAAAGAGGGAACCCCTCCTGCCCATCATCTCTGCTGTTGTCAGTGTTCCCAGTGAGCCCACCCTGTGCAGCCCAGCTGCAGTGGGCAGGAACAGCTTTGAAGTTTCCCTGGCCCGTGGACAGTGTGGAAAGTAGTAGTAGCAGGTGGGTGGGAAGGGAAGGGATTTGCTTCTGAGCAGGAGAGGGAAAGAGCTAGATTCTTACCTGCTTTGGGGGCTTTAGAAAAGTACCCAGAGGCTTCTGGGGTGTGATTCAATCCAAAAGATGGATGCAGCCATATCACTGCACCCTCCTCTGGATCTGCACTGATCACATCTCGTTTATTACTGGTGTTTTCATTGATGAAATCCCTTCATTGACCAGTTTGCAGAGACATCCTCCTAGATGTATGTGAAGCCAATTAGTTACCTATATCATCTCTTCCAGATATTTAACTCGCCCTTGACTATATTCTTGGCCATGAGATTGGGAAGTTCAGTATTAAAAATGGCGAACTGTATAATTTCTGGTTTATCTGCAGTTCAGTCCCTACAGCTACATCATACTGAATCCACTCTTTAAATCAAGGCTGTTCAACTGAGGGGCCAGCTTTTGACCTGAAGACCCCGGGGGCTGCCAGTCTCACTGATGCACAGCAAGGCTCTGCATGTCACCTGTGTAGCTTGTACAGCACGAGAGAGGCCTTCATGGACTTCCAGAGCTGCCTGAGTGGGGACAGAGGGCTGTGCGCTACTGACATAGCAAGGGCAGAGGCTACCCCCACGGCATACTGGCATCATTGTGCAACCCAGGGACTACAGGCTGGCACTGTACGTAACCCCTGGCCATATCAAAGTTGAGCAGCACTGCTTTCAATATTGTATAGTCTAGTGTCAAACGAGCAGCACAGCATTCACAAATACGCAGCCCACTAAAGAAATCCGTGGTGTTATTGACATGTATCCAGTTTCTAATTGCTTATGTATTGGATCCATTACACATGCAAAGATCACAGGGAGAAAATGTAGCATGCGTCTCAGATATCCAGGTTGTAGCCATATTGGTCTAGAGGCAAAAGGAATCAGAACTCGTGGTAGAAGTGATATTGTTTATTAGAGCCAACTAGATGTTTGGAAAAAAAATGTTTATTTACAAGCTTTCAGGCACAGGCACCCTTCTTCAGGCATAGGAAAAAAGACTGTAAAAGTTCTCCTAGGTAGAAATGAAAGTTCATATATCATAGGAGAGTTGAAGGTATGGTAAGATCTGTTTGGAACAGTTCATTTTATGCAGATTAGGCTCAGAGAAAAGTTGGAATCGTCTGTTTACCTCCAAATTGTTTGGTGGCAAGCAGGATGTGGAGTCATATTTCCTTCTGGTTATGATGTTTCATATTTCACAGAAGAGTAAAAAGAGGGAATGCCCTTCTGGGCAGGAATTTCTTATGTGGTGAGGTATCTCTGGGCTCTGTCCAAGGTAATTTTCATCATCACAAAGGCAGGAGCAGGGTGTCAGGTTTCAGGTGGTAAAACTTGCTTCCTTCTTGTAAAATTATGAAGATTTCATTTCAGATGTATATCTCTCATGATATTTCTTCCTTCTTTGTTTTTATGGGGCATCAGTTTTGTTTACTTTTTATCCTACGTATAGCTTACATACTATGAGTTTGTTTATCAAGGGAGAGCTGCTCTGTTGATACAGTTGGTCAATGTCATATGCTAGTTGGATTCTAGTATGTGCAGCATGATGGGACATGGAGGGACAGCTACGATATTCCAGTGATCCAACAGCTGATGGGTTGGGACCTCTGGTCACCAGGTCACATCCCTTTTTCCTTCTGTACTGTCTTTTGTCCTCCTCATTGAAGGGAGAAAAGACATTTTCCATGTCCTGAACCATGCAGTTTTCCACGCAGTTTACCCCCTTTCAGGGTTTTTTCTTTATAAAGGTGTAGTCTTTGGAATGATTCCTAGTCCCTTGGAAATGCAAAGGAGTTTTTTTTTTCCACTGACATTGATGGGATCAGGATTTTGCTCATAGCAACAAGAGACAACATCTTTTAAACAAGTGAGTATTTTGGGCAAAATGAGTAGTGTATCAGGGATTTAAATCTAAGCCAGTTTCAGAGTGCTGTCAGTTGTCCTCCTAAGGTGGACAAGATGAATGCCCTGTACTTTGTCACTGAGAAAGAAACAGCATTTGACATGCAAGGAGAAAAATGACGTATTTGGCTTTCGTTTACAGTAATACAGAACAGATCATTTTGCTAATCCTTGCTGCAGTCTGAAAACTCCTGCAGCTGATTCAGTTCAGCAGCAAGCATATTGGGCTTAGGGACATGAAAGGGATGCATTTAAAAATAGGAAATAAAATAAACTAAGTAGAGTCATTTTCTCATTTAACACCCACTGCTTTGTGAACATACCAAACATCTTTGGATTAATATACTTTTTCTTTCTTCTTTAGGTGATATGTAGTTTCTAGTCCATATTTCTTTAAATGGAGTAAAGAAAAGTTCTTTGTGCCTTTTCTACAATGTTAAGACTAACATTTTGTTTGTGTGTTTTTGTTTTCCTTTTATAGGTTGCCTTTTTAAAGATATGAAGAATCCAGACACATTAGTGGAAAAATCTTCTCAAGTTAACTTTCAAATGGAACACAAAAATTTAAGGATAATTTCAGAGCCATTATGGATAAAAAGAAAGACATTTTATTTCATCCTTTTTCTAGCTTTCTATTTTATTATGAAAATACAAAGCCAGTAACAGAGAGCAATAACTCAGGGAGGCATATGCTACATACCTGGAGTTCTGAGAGTGACTTATCTGCCATGTCAGAAAACTGGTATTTCTGTAATGATGAACTCTTCATTGCCAAGGGTGAAGAAATTATGTACCAACCTCTCTATAGCACAGTACTTCATAAACCGATTTGTCTTGCATGGAAAATGAAGAACAGGCAGCCAATAGAAGGTATAAAGTATTCAATGTAGTGAATTCTAAGAAATGCATGCAGTACTTTTTTCTACTTTGTTTCAGTTGGTAAACCTAAAAGGTCACCAGATAAATAGAATTTAAAAATACAAAATGATGTTTTCCAGCAACCTTCGGTCTGCATCGCACACATTCCTTTTCAAGAGAGAAACTGGTATTTCCATGCCTGTACTCTGTGTAAAACTAAATGAAATTGACACTACTTCCATTAAAATTTACAACAAAAAGATTCTGTGATTCCTTGAAAGAAATGACCCTGCAACTTTAAGAAGAAGCATGTGTGCTAATGTAGGCTTTGTAGGAGCTGTTAGGAGTTCTTTTGACAGAATTCATCTGTCTCCAGGGCAATACATCCTTGCATACATTGTCCTTCTGAGATACTTCATCCCTTCTTTGGAAAGACCACATGTTTGGGCGGCAGAAAGTTGGGCAAGCTGCCATATTAGGGCATTTATACACATACTTTTTTTCCAGCTACACACCAGTGATCTGCTGCTTCGGAGTGGACTCAATTGCTTTACGTGTGAGCTAAGGCGAACTGCACTGCACCCCATGTAGTTGTATAAGCGATGAAGTGCACATCAGTATGCAGAAAATGGCGGTGCTGCACTCTTGAACTAAAGCACCTCCAAGATGTTATAATTCAAAAGCATGCCGCCGCCATTTTCTCAGAGATAACATGCATTTTGCCACTTATACAACTGTATGTATTACAGTGCTGGCCGCTTTTCAAAGCACCCGGTGTTGCAATACATGCATGTGTAAAAATGCCCTTAGAGACTAACTGCTTCAGAGAGGTATAAGCTTTTGCAAGTGACAGCCTACTTCATCAGATGATAGCAGGCTGTCACCTGTGAAAGATCATGGCTCCCTGTATCTGTTAGTCTCTAAGGTGCCACCCTGCTCTACATTCTGCTTGACTTTGGAAAAGCATGGCTATCTTTCGTATCTGGGTGGGAGTGTAGTTCAATGCCACTGAGTTCTTCTGCTTCTTATGAGTCTGTCATTGAGGGTGCCAGTTAATGCTAATTGGAGTTGGTGTGATTTCTGTGTTGCGGACATATATCTGCTTGTCACTGGACTGATATTTCCAAATGCACTATCTACGGAAAAAATGACTTTTTCTTATTTTTGGATGCAGTGCTTCCTCTCCAGTTGTCAGTAATCACTTTTGCCTCCGCTGCTCAGAAAAAGTACCAGAAAGGATTTGTACATGTGGGTGGGCAATGGACAGAGAGAGAGAATCTATTTATCTCTATACAAGTAATACTATTACTTTTTGTTCAGCAGCAGCTCTCTGCTCTGCCTAAACTAAGGAAATAGCTTGAGCTGCATGAGGGAATTCATATTTCAGCTCCTTTTCCTAATGCAAACCTCAGCCTCGGTTTTATACATATTTGAAACCCTGCATTTTGTAACCTTCAGAGGCAATCTGTTTTGCTATGCTACACCCTCAAGATCACCCTCATCAAGGGGCCAAAACTTTAGCAAGACTCACAAAGGCTGACGAGACTACCCAGGGTTATAGTTAATATTAGCATGCATTTTGGAAGAGTTATTAAACTCCATGTTTCTGGGTTTAAGTCAGTCTTGGTTCTTTGGGCATGAGAGGAGACCTCCCTCAGGAGGCACTTATCTGTCTCCATTAATTCAATCAGCGATATGATAATAAATGAGCTGGACCATGGGTCTGACTCAGTCTGACAATTCCTAAGACTCTTGGAGAGAAAGTGTGCATATGGGCTTAGGGATGTTTGTATGCAAAAAAAAGCTGTTTATATGGGCCACCTTTTTTCAGTATCTATCTTAAAATTAAGAAATCTGTTCATTTTCCAGAGGCTGTCCTTTCATTTGAACTGGGTGGAAGGTCACATTCTGATTATGTGGAGTTCTCTTGAAATCTCTTAGATTTCACAAAAAGCCAGTGCTTCCTTTACATATTTATGAGTAAAGTTGTTTTAACCCAGGGACTGATCCTGGAAGGCCCTCGGCTTCCCTTGCGAGTCACAGGACATCAATGGAAGTTGAGCGCACCCAGCAGCCAGTCTGGGTCTTTCTCTCCTTTTTTTAACTATTATTATTTGGTTCACAGTATTCCTACAGGATCAAAAGTATGGGAGTTTTGCAAGTATGTACTAAATAACTAGATAGGCTAGTTCCATGACGTTTTGTCTACACAATAGTCATTTTTGAATACTTATGAATAAAATATGTTTTCCAAATCAGTTTGTCTTTTTATTCTTTCTCTGTTGTACAGTGGTCTCTGTCTTCCAGAATATGATTAAGCCAGTCATGGAAGACATAGCATTCTAATCATGCAGTTTGATTGCAACCTCAAAACCTCTTACAGCGACTGTTGTGGTTTTGCATTAATAGCACAATCTTCTACTTCAGCCCGTATTTATGCTTTGCTTGTTCAAAATCTGTTGCTTTGTCACTTTTTCCCACATAATAGTGTATAATTGGCATAAAACGTTAATTTAACTCTGATTGGAGGTCTGGTTCTGAGATGACCAGGTGTAAGCATATCCTTAATTTTATTAATCAGAAATAAAATATTTAAAAAATCTTTTTAGAATGAGGCATTGGGAGAGCGATAAATTTAATAGAAATCTAACCCCTTCTGACTTGGTTTTCTGTGAGTGATAAACATGTAGAAGATGAGAGAATACTGGACTTTTGGTGTTCAGCTCTGCAGCACTCTAGGAGAGATATAAGGAGGAGGAGAAAGCACAGGTAATGCAAAGCCAAATGTACAGACTCACAAATGTAGATTCTTTTACAATCTTCTCTTCCTCTTCTTTGCTTCCAGATCTTAAAAATAAGAGTTGTGAGCTGTCAAAAATTAAACAGCCTAATTTAGACCCCTTATAGACAGCCCCCTTGCTACACCTTACACTAGTGCATCTCAACTAGAGGCACCCCTGAATAGACAGATTTGAGGCACCCCTTAATGATTCAAGGCACCCCTCAGAAAATGGCAGCTCTTAGTTTTCACTCTTTTTTGACACCAGAAAAATAATAGAGAAACTCTTCTGTTGCCAAGAACTCAGAAAGATCACCACAGGTCATAATGTTTTAATGGTAGGAATTGCAATTTGAAAACTCTGGGTTTATCTTGTGAATCGTATTTGAACACCTAACAGTGCTAACATTGTGTGGCACCCTTGAAGGAATCTCAAGGCACCCCAAGGTGCTCTGGCACTCTGGTTGAGAATCATTCCCGTAGACTACATTTATATAGCCACCAGACTAGGGAACATGACAGGGAAGTGCTGGGCACACACCTATAAGCTTGTATTTTGGACATGTTGATTAGCATGAGCTCATGATTAAGATGATTAAGTTATATCTGTTTTGGGGTGTAGCACACATGGGATCACTGCTGTGCTTCACTGCAGCACTTACGTGGTAAGCTTCAGAAGTGTTCTTATCAGAAAACAGGTTTCCTTTCCCGTGAGCAGCAGAAAGGGGGAAAAGTCAATAAAGTTCCCTCAGAAGGATTTGGAATGACAACAGTCAATGTATTATTCAGCCAATAACTTCTGTTTCTATAGACACATTCCCTGTTTTTTTTTCTTTTAAAACTTTCAGCATTTTTATGTGATTGTTTATGTATTTGAATCCTGATTACTTTAATTGTCACTCTACAGCAGTCTTTTCTTGTTAAGACCTTACGAAAGGGGAAATGGGCACTGTCTTTGCGAGACAGTGCCCATTGTGGTATAAGAGCAACCTGTTTCTATTTCCAGTTTTAACACGGATCTGATGGTGATCTTGAGGCATTCAGTTCACTTCTCCGTGTCTCCCTAAGTGTTGAATAAGGTAGTATGAAATTCTTTTATAGAGCAATTTGAGAGCTACAAATGAAACATAGTATATAAAGCCTAGAAGTGTTTACTGTTAAATAATTGTCACACTATCATTCATTTCTGGTAAGTTGTGCTTCATTTTTAATATTAGATTTAGCCTACTCCATAACAGAAATGTTGCTTATTCTTCAAACTTACATAGCATCCATTAAACTATCTGCATATGAATAAATGAAAAACATCAAACAAAAACATTTTCTCTCCAACAAGAAATGGTTGGTATAGTATTCATGTGTTCATGTAAAATAATTACTTCTGCTTTTTGTGCATCCGTCCTTCAGACTGTATTCTTGGCAAAAACTATCTTAATTTCTGTGTTTTTATTAATGCCAGTGCAGTGTTTGTCCTAAAGTAATAAGTTGACAGTGCTATTAAAAAATCCCCAGCTCACATTAAGTGCGATGGATGTGTGCCTCCTATCCTAATGGCTCTATAATAACTTCCCAAATACTGAAAAGTAGCAGGAAGAAATTCAAAATGTCAGCTTTAATTCTTATGTGCCATCCAGCTTTATAAAAGGCTATTAGTGTAGTACATAAAACATGTATGTCGAGCAGACCTGCAATATCCTCTCAATAAACAAAGGTAGCCAATAATACTGTCTTCAACATTAATGGGTCATAGGTTTATTACTCTATTTTAGGGCTTATCTGTCTGGGAAAGTTTTTCCCTGTTAGTATGATTTAATTAATTAGGATACTTAAGCTAATATAGTTATAACAGTTTAACCCTCCTGTAGAAGCTCTTATTCCAAACTGGAAGTGGTTTCTTACAGTTTTATCTTAAACTTCTTCCAAAGTGGCAAATTATAAGCTAAAAAGAAGACATTCAGACCAAATTAACCATCCAGATAAGCACAACTATATCCATTTAAATTCACATCTTAGCTTGTATCTTTCTTTTAAGTTGTAATGTTCCCTTATTGACAGAATTTTAGTTACACGATAGAAAGCAGCTTTTCAAATCTGATCAAAGAGTGCATGTTTATTTAAAATTTTTTACAAGGTCCCTGCACAAGCTGATTTGCCCCAGGCCTACCTGCTGCTGGTCTCAGGCGGCAGCACCAGCCTCCTGTAATCCAGGAGGCAGATTGGGGGCCTGCACCTCTGGGAGCAGTCCAGCACAGCCCCTGCAGCCCTCCTGGGGGTGTGGGAGGCCCTGTTCTGCCTGCCGGATCACAGGAGGCTGGTGCTGCCTGTTGGGACCAGCACTGGGCGCAGCCCATGCTGGGAGGATCGGTACTGCTGCTGGCCACAGCCGGCAGCACCAGCCTCCTGTCATCCAGCAGGCAGATTGGAGGCTCACCTGCACCCCCAGGAGGGCTGTGGGGGCTGTGCCGGACTCGTCCTGCGGGTGCAGACCCCCTATCTGCCTGGCAGATGACAGGAGAATGGTGCTACCGCCTGGGGCCAGTGGCAGCACCGATCTTCCTGGCACTGGGTGGGCAAAATGTCAAAACAGCATCAAAACAGCAAAACAATGTCAACAAAATGAAACAGAACAGTGCTTTCCAGACTAAACAAAACTCAGAATGAAACACTGTTCTGTCGAAACGGAAGTCGAAGCAGAACAGTGCTGTTTCACACAGCCCTGCTGCCTGGTGTTTTTTGTCTGTCTCTCACAGGCAATGATTGCATCACAGTTACATAAACATGAAAGATTTTGTAGCTGTGACAAATCCTAGAAACACAGGGAGCCCCTTATCTGCACTAGGAAATTGCAGTACAGTGAAATATGCATTTACTGACATGGCAGTCAAGGATAAGATAGTCATATTTAGCATTAAGATTTGCTACAACCAGATGACATTGTTGTGCTTCTCTGCCCTGACATTAGCTTGTGTTCAGTAATTAAATGAGATCAATTTAGAATGCATGCTCACACAATCAGCCATGTTCAGCTTTGTATATTCAGTCCTATCTGCTTGACTCCTTACCTGGATTAAATCTTGATGCAAACAGTGAAGGGTCAGCTCATCTAAGATTGGATTTTAGTATAAATGTAGAAAGTTTATTTCGCACATGTAAAACTGCATTTCTGCTTATAAACATTTTATAGGCATTAAACCTGACAACCGTCCTGTCAGCTAGATAACTCTTATCTCTGTTGTGCAGCTGGGGAAACTGAGACACAGAAGGGCTAAGTGGGTTTGCCTAGGGTCTTGCATACATTATTTTTTAGAGCTAGAAATAGCATCCAAATCTGCTGAATACACCAT
The DNA here is from genome assembly GCF_001723915.1 of Gavialis gangeticus. Taxonomy (NCBI): domain Eukaryota; kingdom Metazoa; phylum Chordata; order Crocodylia; family Gavialidae; genus Gavialis; species Gavialis gangeticus. The sequence goes on from NW_017729027.1 coordinate 7,356,915, forward strand.
CTGTACATTAAAGTATGTCAAGCTGCATTCATCGTTTGAAACTCTGGTTCCCTTTAAAACCTGATCCTGGAGGACATAGGAGGGTAGACAGAGTTATTTCATGCTAGCGTTAGTATGCTTGGAGATGGCATACAGATACAAGAATAAGCATGGGGGGTGGGGGGAATTCTTAGCAGATTCTCTACTAACGTGAATTTCCTGTAGTTCTGACTTAAGAAAAGTTATATGACAGTTTACAAACTGAAGGTCTGTCACCTCTAAACTGAGCAGACATAAGCCTCAAATTTTCAATGTCGTAGAATCATAGAAAATTAGGGTTGGAAGGTCATCTAATCCAACCCCCTGTTCAAAGCAGGACCATCCCCAACTAGATCATTCCAGCCAAGGCTTTGTCTAGTCAGGTATTAAAAACTTGCAAGGACAGAGATTCCACCACTTCTCTGTGTAATCTGTTCCAGTGTTTTACTACCCTCATAGTGAGAAAATTCTTACTTGTAACCTAAACTTCTCTTGCTGCAACTTGAGACTGTTGCTCCTTGTTCTGTCATCTGCCACCACTGAGAACAGTCTAGCTTCATCCTCTTTTGAACCACCCTTCAGGTAGTCGAAGGCTGCTATTAAATCCTCTCTGTCTCCTCTTCTCTAGGCTAAATAAGCCCAGTTCTCTCAGCCTTTCCTCATAAGGCATGTCCCCCAGCCCCCTCACCATTTTTGTTGCTGTCCACTGGACTCTCCAATTTACCTACATCCTTTCTGTAGTAGGGGCCCAAAACTGAACACAGTACTCCAGATGTGGCCTGACCAGTGT
>NW_017729027.1:7358238-7403073 GCF_001723915.1 Gavialis gangeticus
TAGAATGGCCTGGTGGGCTGCATCTGGCCCCTGGGCCACATTTTGCCCATCCCTGGTTTATGAAGACATGGAACAAAGCTGGCCCCAGGACCGACGCCTGGGACACTCCACTTGATACCAGTTGCCAACTACACATTGAGCCACTGATGACTACCTTCTGAGCCCGATGCTCTAGCCAGTTCTCTATCCACCTTACAGTCCATTCATCCAGCCCATATTTCCTTACCTTGCCTGCGAGAATGTTGTTGGAAACCATATCAAAAGCCTTGCTAAAATCAAAGTATACCACCATCCACTGGTCTCCTAGCATCCACAGAGCCAGTCACCTCATCAGAGTCAATCAAGTTGGTCATGACTTGCCTTTGATGAATCCATGCTGACTGTTCCTAACTCCCTTCTCCAAGTGCTTAGAAATGGATTACTTGATGATCTGCTCCATGATTTTTCCAGGGATTGAGGTGAGACTGATTGGTGTGTAGTTCCCTGGATCTTCCTTTTTCCATTTCTTAAATATGGGCATTATGTTTGCCCTTTTCCAATCATCTGGGACCTATCCTGATGACCTGTCCTCTCACTTGCCCTCAACAGTGCAGAAAAAAAGGGGGAAGACAGAGAGAGGTGTGGATCTAAGTACGAGCAGATGGACATAGTTCTAAGTGTTTGATCTTCATTGTGCTATTGACTTGAAGGTCCAGCACAGTTCCTGCCTGCAGACTGCTAAAGAAAAGAAAAAAAGAGAGCAAAAGCCAATGAACGCTCTATCAACACTGGATACTTTAGTCCTAAATTAATAGAGTTGCTAAGTTTACAAATTCATGCTGCATCATAGCTGTTCTCTGAATGTTGGGAAACTGTCAGAAGTTGCACTTTTGCTGTGGCATACTTGAAGGATAACATGCACAATGATCCAATTGTATAGTTAGTGTAGGCTGTTTTCTCAGATTACCAGACTTGCCCTTTACTAGGCTTTGATTTATGTGGACCTAATAAGAGCAGAGCAAGCACAGTTCTTTGTCTGAGCTTTGAAAGGAAACTGAGTATGGGACAATTTACAGCTTGTGCTTTGTTGTTGAAGAAGAAAAATGGTTTTCATCAAATTGCTCAAACAAATATTTCAAAATAGATGAAGCAGTCTGAAAGTGCACTAAATTAAGAGTTTCCTTAACTAAATGGCTGCTAAGGAAGAGGTTTGGACTATTATTACAGTTGACTAATGATAATTATTAAAATCATATTTTGAGCTTGTGATGTAGAAACACAGTTTGACTGTTGCAGCATCTTATCTTCAGCATACAAAGAACAATATCTCTTCCAATCCAGCAAACACAGCTGTGACAGATCTGGCATTTATACAGTTCTCCACTTAGCTAGGTAAACAGGGCATGAGACAATCCTGTAGTATACCTGTGAGAGTGATGCAGAAGAGGGCTCCATAATATGCACAAAGGCAAAATAAATTAACCACTTGTTTGAAGGGAATTTATTTCCTGTTCTTACAAATGCTTTCTTGATAGCTGCAGGTGCTATGAAGAAACATCTTTGCTGAATTGTTTTTTTTTTCTTTTTTTGTTTGCGAATAGACACATATTCCTTGAGCTAAAGAACAATTTTCTCAGTGCCAACAAGAGAACAAGAGCATTCTTTTAAACTATGTTGCTGATTTATTTTACAAATATTTGAAAAAAATAACATTGTTCTACTCTGACATACTTCATAACTTCTTTGTCTGTCACCCTAGAGTTTGGCCTGAATACAACAAGATATTTAACCATTTGCCTAACTTGAAACGCACAGTTCCTTAAAGTCTTGCTAAACTGGGATATTTATTCTCAGTGATTTTATTAAGAGTGAAAGCTGGTTTCCATTTCAAGCAAATATGGTCAATAGTATATAACTCAATTGTTTCTTTCATAACTTTATTGTGATAGCGAGTGAAATATCCTTGAAATATCAGAACTCAATGAGTTGTTTGTTTCGTTGTGCCTTTTGTTATATGTTTTAAAACAAATTTTAGTCTCCTATTTCATGCAGATGGAACCTTTGATTATCTGCTATTGATCACCATTTTTTGTCCTGGTGTGTTGAGGAACATAAAAATGTGAGGGGCTTTCTTGTACAGTATCACTTGTCCTCGCACTTTGTAGTAGTATTAAGTTCCATTTCACACCTATTACTTGGTGATTATCTTATTCTGCCTCTGTGATATTCCAATCATTCTCTGCATTGGCTGCCTTACAGCTTTGATATCAACTGATTTTATTGGTACACTCCTACTTGTTGTGCCAAGGTCATTAATGAAAGTATTAAACAAGACTGATCTGACAGAAGATCCTTGATGACCTCCTCTGGTAATCTCTCTCCTTCAGCCTGAGAGATTCTCTTGAAACATCCTCTGAGAGAGATTCATTCTCAGTCTTCCAGTATTCAGCTTCTAAGGCAAGAAATGATAAGCATACATTCCAGGACTGAAGTCCCACCTCGGCAAAGCACTTCAGCCCATGCTTAAGGTAGAGGCATGTGTATGCTTAGGTGAATAGGATCTTCAGAGCAGTTGAAGTTATTATATTGATGCATTACATTATTCTGCCATTTACCATCCTTATTTGCATACCACACACCCCCAAATAAAACATGCATGTTGTTTTGGGAAGGCAGAAAGAAGAAAAGATTTTTTCCCTTGAAAAAAGGATAAGGGAGCGGCAGAGTCTTACCTGTCTCTGCAGGGGCCACAGGCTCAGACCATGCAGAGCTGTGGTATATTCCTCTCATCACCCTCACTCCCCTATGGACGTTGTTGCTACTGCAACAGCTGCAGGGTTAACCTTTTCACATCCTCAGGGTTATGCAGACAACACTGTAAAAGCCTTAATTTGGCACCAGCTCTGAGAGGGTTAAACTAGTAGCTGTTGGTTGCTCAGCAGGGGAAAGGGGAGTGAGGCTGAGGAAGAGAATCCTGCCCCAGCAGGACTCCTCCATCCCCTGAAGAAATCTATTTTCTCATTTAAGACTTGTACATCAATGAAGATTACAGATCATTTCCTTTGTATTTAGTACTTCTTAAATAAAACGGTCCTTGAGTTATTTATGATGTGCTTATAAGATAACATGAGAACATGCCTGCGAAGTTCTCTTGGTCTAATAGAAAGCATGGCTTCCCCCGACTTAGATGCTGGAAGTGTTAGTTTGATAGCCTTGTGGTTCTATAAACAGAGGAATTAGTCCCTTGATGCTATTTCTTATTCTGCTTAAAAACATACTGTGTGACCTTTGGCAGATTCTTTAAGTACCCTGGGTAGGGACTGATGTTGCATTGGTCACACTTTTTTGTCACAGGACAAATGTTTTTATCCCACAACAAAATGCAAGTGTACAGACATGCACAGCTCATCCCCTGCAACAAAACCAGCTGAAAGCATCTCAGGAAGAAGGTAGTATTTATTGGTTTATTTCAGAACATCTCAAAGGATGTCCGTGCGTTTGTCACACCACAGTGTCCCACAATAATTGGGTTAGGCAGTTGTCCAGGTGTCAACAATGCAGCATTTCTACTTTCCCTCCAGTTGGCGTGATACTTAGATGGGAGTGCTTTGGTATTCAAGGCAGACCTCTACTGGTCAGAGGTAACAGGTCACAGGTGGCCTCACCTCTTTTTTTGTTATTGCTGACTAGCCATTCTGTATTCTTCAGGCACTCACTCAAGGTCAGCATCCAGGTTTGTGAATGCAAGCCTGTGTTCAATCTGTGGCAAACATCCCCAGCATTCATTGGCCATGCTCCCCACCATTTCCAAAAGATCCTTCAGGTGTCCCAACAACTGGTCTTTGAGATCATGGTGGACCTACATGCTGTGGCAGACTAGCAGGGATATTCCTATGCTGAGCCACCCACCTCACTACGCCTGACCACCTACCAAGCTCCAGGTGCCTCGCATCTGGCCAGCCCCCTTCCAGGAACACACCCGCACATCTGGGGTATCGCAACCATCACCCGGAGGTCTGGACTGTCTGTGGCCCTGTGCCCCTGAGGTATACAGGCCTTGTAGTCCTAGAGTGTGCTTGATCCACTGCAAGAACTGGGGGTGCTTCCTTTACCTGAAGCACAGAAAGTAGCCTTCCTTAGTCTGCTGGACCAAGGGGTCATAGGCATGCCCCTATCCCTTTCCCAGCCAGTCCACCATGCTTGGTATGGTGGGGCGGGGGGGCTTTATTGGTTATAGAGGGAGGGCTTGGGGAGGGGTACAAGATAGAGATGCATCACAAAATAACCTTAGAGCAAACACTGTGGCTAGGTAGCCTTTGAACATGCATCTTCTTACAGCAAGCTATATTATTAGATAAGGTTCAGGTAAGTTACTCACAAGTATCATCCAGAGGCTGATTGAGCTTTTCGCTGGAGGCAGGCAGTTCATGGTGTATCAGTGAGTTTCAAGAGAGATCCCCATCTCTCTGCCTGGTCAGTTATTCACATTTTCCGCAATATGGCTCTTTCCCTTCCAGGAAGAAGGGGTTGTTACATAAGCTTTTCTGACCATACCTTCCAGGTCCAATAAGGGCAGGTGTTTTATAAGGCTAACCACCCAATTTAAAAAGCATCACCCATCAACTCAAAGATTGATATCTCTTGAGCCACTACCGCTCTGCCATGAAGTCACTGCTTAGAACAGTAGAGTGGTTAAAACCACAGCTTGGTTACCTGCAGTTTCTCATGTCCACAGTAACTGTGGCAACCAAATTGACAGACAGGTGATAAAACAGTGGCAGGGAAAAGCCTAATAGCAGAGTCTGGGAAGAGACTGAGATGGCATTTTGCCACACATGCCATCTGGGCAAATATGAGAACCAACAGGTGCTCAGGGCCAGTCACTAGAACCAAGTGGTCTTTGAGCAGATTGCAGTAGAAATAAGAACCCAAATTCACAGCAGGACTGGCAGCACTGCCACTCCAAGATCGATCATTTGTAATTCCAGTTCAAGAAGGTCCAAGGTACCAGTTGTGTGTCTAGCACCCAGAGGGTCATGTGCTTCAACTATGAGGAGCTCTTCTGCATCTCCACGTGACAACACTCCAGCCCCCTATACTGCAGACACCAACCACCTCTTACAGCACACTGATGAGGATTTGGATGCTACTGTGGTGGTGAAAGCCCATACACATCTAACTCCCACACCAACCCAGGAAATGACTTGTATGAGAGAGAAAGCTGAGGATTCTGTTTCACATAGACTGTGAGGAAATGGAAACCTTTTGTCCACTTCCAGATAATGAGATGGACAAGACAGATATGGAAGTGGACAGCGACCCTTCCAAGGCTTCAGTGCATCCCATGCCCTTGCTGTCCCACCAGCTCAGCATGCCACAAGCCATCATCAAAATGTCCTCAGAATCCCAGCCAATGCCCATCTGCATGATTTCCCCATTGCTGCCCACTGTGGTGCCAGTGAAGCTGTTCTTCTCACTAGTTGAAGGATCCAGCCAGCAAGACTTAACTTGCAGATGCCCTGCCCTGCCTATCCATGATAAGTCTGACCATACCATCCCACTCCTATAGTGGGAACTGTGGGACGCCCTCAGAGAAGACTTCTAAGCTGTGTCACAGTTCCATCATTAACACAGAAACTTATTCCCTAAGGTCCATTAACCATTGCCACCTTTCATTGTGGATGTATAGGTTAGGGGCCTGTCCAACTGATCTGGGAAATAAAGCTACTTGATTGCTTTATGGAGGGACATCTATAACAGATCATGTCAATGTTATACTGTGCATCCTTCTCAATTCCCATTTGATGGTGGAGTGATTAAAGTAATTGCCCTCTTCACACCTCATTCAGGCACTAAGTTAATGGGCTAATAGGAAGGGGTGTCTAACTGGTGGTCCACAGGCCACAAGTGGCCTGGTCCATGAGCTCCCAGCTGTTGTTCCCTTCAGTGTTTTTGAAGCAGCAGCACCTGTGGGCTCCAAGCTCCCGCTCCCCCTTCCCAGCTTCAGCTTCCTGCTCTCTATTCCTTGGGGTGGTATGGTGTGGTTGGGGGGGTAGGGGCTGGGGAGGGACCTGGGCTGCCCCTGCTGTGTGTGTTGTAGTGGGGAGCTCTCCATACAGTGTGTGTGGCAGAGGAGCCAGGCTGCCTGTGTTGCATGAATGAGGGAGGAGCTGCCCATCAGCACACTCAGCAGAGAGCAGGGTGAGACTGTACTCATGACAGGGTGAAGCCAGGCTGCCTGTCTGGTGGGGGGGTTAGCCACAGGGGAAATGGATTTTAAGGTTTTACAAGGGTGGGGGGCAGTTTCAGGTACTGGTGCTGCAGGGCTGGCTGCTTCCCCTGCTCCCAGCCTCCTCCTGCTGTTCCCCCACACTGAGGCAGGCAGATGGCATTGCAGGAGCAGCAGCTGACGACTTAAGTCCCAAGGCAGGTAAGCATTCTTCCTCCCTTCCCCTTTATGCTTAGAGGCAACGCATCCCTCCTCCATCCCTTCACCTCCCATTCTGCATCCTCCCCTGCCTGCCAATGCTGAGTACTGTCCTGGGGATAAGAGGACCTCCTTCCTGCTCCAGTTGGGCTGCATGGGGTTCACTCATTGGCCACTGCAGGCAGGGAAAGGGAATGTTTTTGCCTGCTGCCATCGCAGCCACAGTCCCAAGCTGAGCACAGCCCCTATGCAACCCATCTGGAGCAGGCAGGAGCTCTCCTTCACCTCAGGTGTTATCCCAGCAGCAGGGAGGGGAGGAGGAAATAGGAGGGGAGGATGAGAGGAGGGGATGTGCTTTTGAACATGGAGGGGAAGGGAGTGGGGGGAGAATAACCTTTGGGACATAAGTTCCTGGCTGCTGCTCTGGCGGCATGGTTGGGAAGAGGTTGTGTGCGGTCACTGCACCCCCTCTGGATCTGCCCTTGGCCATGTGCCCCTGGCTACTAAGAAGTTGGAAAGCCCTGGGATAGATGAAGTCCAGCCACCAAGCCCCTGCCTTCTTGACTTGGCCACATGACTGGAACTTCAGATAAGGCCTAGGCATAATGCCCAGTAGGAGGCAGATGGGACACTGCCGAAAACTGACCACCCACTTCACCACTCCGCATTCACCAGTTGAAGCCCATGTACCCAGGATTTGACCACCCGCTTCCCTCACTTCCCCTCCCCTCTGTGAGAATGCTCCTGCCATGGATTTCAGTTGAATGTAACTGAGGCATTAAGAAAGACTAAGTTTTTATAGTAAGCAGTGGCAAGTGAGCATGGCACAGTTCACCCCAGGGGCTCACTGTGGTACTTGGCACCACTGCAGAATAGCAGTAGCCCTCCCCCCCCTCCCCCTGCAGGGAAGTCAGGTAATGGCTAGCAGTTGGTGACCCCCACCCACAGTTGCAGGTCCCAACACTGGCTCAGACCCCACCATGCCCACACCCTGTGAACCCATCAAACCAGCACCACCATCCCCTGCACAAGCACAATGCTCAGACAAGCAATGCTGCCCAGAGCCCCTCCTGCACAGAGGACTCGGGTAGTTAGGTATGGGGGAACAGTCCCCTACATCTGGGTCCTTTGTCTTGCCAGCCCTTGTGTAGATGATTCTAGGCAGGTTTAAGTGAGCTCATTTGAGCTCACTGGGTGATAAGGGGTCTACAACCCAAGGCACTCAACATCAAGGGTCACCACACCATCCTTGGATGACCTGTGAATGGGAGGCATTGAGGTCTGCAGAGACAGGTATTTACCATACCTGCAAACTCCTGCATGAGCATTTACAATTATTTTTGTTTTTCTGCAGCATGTTGGGGTGTTGGGAATTAGCAAGAAATTCCCTTTTTGTTCTGCCTATTTTGGTCAATAAAGCCTGTTCTTGTTAAGGAAAAGTGTCATTTCCGTTGCTGGAACAGGAAAGATGTGGGCAACGCAGCCCATTTATGGAGAAGCAAAATGTGAGGAGCAGGGAGCCCACTCTTCCCAGGGAGCTTTGCACAAGCATAAGGGGAAGCATAAAGGTTCTTCAGTGGGAGGTGCACTTGAACATAGCAGCTGCCAAGCTTTGATTTGAGCAGGGAACCTATCACAGAATTGTAGAAATGTAGGGCTGGAAGGGACCTCCAGAGATAGTCCAGGGTTTGGCAACCCCCAGCACGCATACCAGAGCATGGCACATGAGGCCATTTTGCTTAGCACACCACAGGTGGCTCAGGCTCTGGGCAGTTGCCACCAGGCACAGAGTCTAGACAGCTCACAGCAGACAGCAGAGTGATTGCAAACCTTGCTGCATGCAGCCTGAGCTCAACAGCTGGCAGCAGCTGCCCAGAGCCCAGACCTGCTGTGGCAGGCAGTCAGGAGAATGCAGCTGGTGCACCGGAATCTGGAGCCCCAGCCCAGCTCTGTGGCAGTGGCAGATGCACATGCACATCAGGGCGCATGGTGGGGTGCAGCAGTGCAACTCTTCCCCCACTGTATACCCCAAGATGCCACTGCCATAAAGCATGGGTTGCTCACAGCTACCGGTGAAGAGGCTGCAAGCCCTGCTGTGAGCAGCCTGGGCTCCATAGCAGGCAGCAGGAACCTGCCTAGATCCCAGGCTTCTCGCATCAAGCAGCTGTGAGGCTGCAAGCCACTGTACTGCGATCTAAACACGCAGGCCAGCTTGTTGCTGCCGGCGGCTGCACATGTGCCTTAGGGAGCACAGTGAGGAAGGGGCTGGGGCTGCACTGCCACAACAAGGATTGGGCCCCTCATAGCTCCCCCACTATCTGCCTCTGGCATGCCAACATCTTCCAAGTTGAGGTTGCAGGGCTGATCTAGTTCAACCCCCTGCCTAAGGGAGGATCATCCCCATCCAAAGCATCCTATACAAATCCATTATCTAACTTCTTAGCATAACTAACTATAGAGTCAAGTCCGACATAAGACATAACACCCTAACTTGCCACAGGTAAAGTGGGGGGACCATGGTGACCAGCATCCTGCTGCTGTAATAGTCATTAAAATATGCCCAAGAAATCCAAGGAAAAGGACTATACCCCTCACTACACAGGAAGGTAAACTCCCCACACTCTTCCTATGAGCCCTTTCCTTCCCTACCCTCCAAAGATCATATTCCCTGTATGATTCCTCTATATTGTAGGCCCTGCTCCATTCCCTTCCCATACTCGCATTCCTGTTGACCACCACTCAGTTGAATTTTGGTTGGCGACGTTTAATAGGAGATATCTGCAAAGAGCAAATGAACGCATGAGTTGCCTGCCCTCCTGGCCTCCCCTACCATACACACTCTTGGCTTACCTCCTAGCTTCAGAGTTCCTGGAAGTGGTCTGCTAGGCATCCATCCTACACATTGACTTATAGCTGATGTCCTGTTTGACCTCCAAGGCACAGTACTATCCCACTTGTTGCTCTGCTTCCCGTATCCAGGCCTCAGGAACAGACTCCCCCTTGGTCTTGCAGATGTTATATGGGATGTAGCCATAGAAAACAAAGTGGAATGTGTAGCAGTCAGTAATGTCCTAGGGAAACCCCTAGGATCTGCTTTGTGCCTCAAGGCTCTCAAATGTGCACACCCCTGCAGCTGCTGAGGTAGTTGTTAAAAAGTTTCTTTCAGGCATCCAAGTAGTCTATGAAGAGCTTCATCAGCTACAGTTGCAGCAGGTAGGCTGAGTAGCAGTGGGGATATCATCAGTGGGGATGTAGATAACCTGGAAAGGGTTCAGAGGAAGGCTACCTGTCTGGTTAAAGGCCTACAGAAAAAACCCTACAAGGACCAATTGAGGGACCTGAACCTCTTCAGCCTCTACAAGAGGAGGCTGGGAGGTGATCTTGTGGCCATCTACAAACTCACTGGGGTGGGGAGGAGCAGGAAATAGGGGATACGATGTTCACCAGGGTGCCCATCGGGGTAACAAAACAATGGCCACAAACTGAAGGAGAGTAAATTCAGACTGGACATCAGGAAAAAATTCTTTACAGTGAGGGTTGCCAATATATGGAATATGCTTCCAAGGGAGGTGGTGCTGTCCCCTTCCTTGGAGGTATTTAAGAGGAGATTGAACAAACACCTGGCTAGGGTCATCTGACCCCAGCACTCTTTCCTGCCCAAGGCAGGGGATCAGACTTGATGATCTAATAGGTCCCTTCTGACCCTAAAATCTGTGAAATCTATGAAATCACTGCCTACAGCTTGATAGTAGGAAGTAAATGGGCAAGCTCTTTCCTGCTTCATCAGTTTTGGGAGCCCAAGGTTCCTGAATGTCCTGGGATAAAGTACCATGCCTGACCAGACAGCACTGATGTAAATAAAAAATCAGGGCTAGGGACAGACATTACATGTAAACTGGTTTAAGTGTTCAGAAACTAGTTGAAACCTGTAACAGAACAGATGTTTAGTGCACATAAACCAGTTTAAAAATGGCTGAAACTGGTTTGAGATAAACCTGATTGAATGTAGTATCAGACTTAACTGATTTGGCTCAAACCAGTTTATGCAATGTCTGTCCCAGACCCTTTGCTGGTTTAAGATAAACCAGACTCCCCAGCATCCTGGCATGCTCTCTGGGCTGGGTGGGGCTCTCTGTTCCACAACAGTGCTGGCCCCTCCTCTCTGCTCCCTGGCTGCAGCTCTGGCAGAGACTTTCAGGCTGTTCCCTCCCTCCCCCTCACCATTCCCTGCTAAGCAGGAATTCCCCCCTCCCCTCTGCCTTGCTGAGAGGTATCTGTGTATTAGCTAGCAGACCACATGCTGGCTCTAGTCTGTGTTGTGCCAAAGGCAGAATCAACAGGTAGCTAGTAATGTCTTTCTGTTGTTTTCTTAATGGGGTGATAAACACTGAACTAGGGGTGATACAGACTGTTATCAATTCCCTGCTGGGCTAATCAGAGTGTCCTGCTAGGGCCTGGCCACCCTCCTTCCCTTCAGCTCAGTAATGTGGAAGGGAAGGGAGGGCTACTTTGGTGCCCCCCAGCTTCTTGCTTGAGCCACTACAGCCATGTGCCTGCATTTCTGGACTGAAAAGGGAATGTCTATCCATCTCCAAATTGGTTCAAGATTTGCAGGTTAAACTAACCTGCAATGATTGAATCAATTCATGTTCAGGGTTTTTGAATGTCTGTCCTTAACCTAGATGTAGTTTGCAACATCCTGCAGCAAGACTGAGGAAAAAACCCTCACAGTTGATGAAGTCCCAGGCATGGTGTTCAGGGGGCAGGTTGGTGATGTCTATACCATCAATGGCCCCAATGCAGTTTCGGAATCCTACATGGGCAAAACTGGCCGTAACTTCCCACAAGTTGGTGAGGTACGTGAATCAGTGACAGCACCCACTTGACCACCAGACATGCCTCCTGCTGTGCCAGTTATGCTGTGTACTTGCTAATTGACTAGAGGCTATAAGAGACTGAGCTTTCATACAGAAATAGCGATACCTTTCTGTATCACTATTTCTGTATGGTGTTCTCATCTCAGTGGATTGCAATTCAAGGCAGGGGGCCAGCTCAGTGAAGATCTCCATGCAGGAGGCTCAGAACACACAAAGTTCATCCACCACTGCTCATTGTCCCAGGTAGCCAGGATGATGTCCTACCAGTTGCTGCTCATCTCTCTGGACCAGAACTCTGGTTTGGAGTTTCTCCCATAGTAACCTGGACACCTTGCATTACTGTACGGCCTCCACCCCTTTGGACAGGAAGGTGTTAGCAGAGAGAAAGACCTGGGAATAGGGGCTTCCCTTTCCATGTCTTCAAGCAAGTACTCCACCTGGTAGCAGGGATGCTGCACCCCATGCTCCTGCTTGCTTAGTAACTCTTGGAACCTGCATATTTGTCAGTTTCTAATTCTGTTGTTCTGATCCAGGTCAAACTCTGTGACATTTAGCCTCACGGTAAATGCTACATCTCTTTGCCTCCATCTGTAAAATGGAGATGAGCCACATATTGCAGCATAGTTATGATGCAATGCAATGCAATACACATTTCCTTACGTTTTTTCAGAAATATTTAATTCTATATGGGGTCTTGGATCTCCTTATTACTGAGCACTTTGATACAGGTGTCACAACTAACATCTGTCAATTTATTTCTCTTTTTCTCCCCAGGGGAAGCATCATACATTCAGTCTAGTAGAGTGTTTTGATTTGGTGCAGTTGTATTTTTTTTAAATGTCCAAACTCTTCCATGTTTATATGAGAAAAGATAAACCACAGAAAGGATCTTGCAGTTGGACCAGAAGGTGGTCAGGTTGGTGATGGTATTAAGTTCCTGTGGGAGTTCCTTCTTTAGTCTGTGGTCACTGTGAAAGCGCCTTTTCTTGCACAGGTGAGCTCTATATCTATGGTATAAAGCTCCATTATGGAGTTACCAACTACAGTCTTCATTCTGGTGCTCTGGACTTTAGATATACTGGGCCCAACCCCCATCCAAAATCACGGCAGTGGCCCTATGCTTATCGCATGTCCCTTCACATCGTGTATGCCCCACACACTTTAGTGTGAGTGGCAACCTTTGATCATGGTTTCACAGTTTCATAGTTGGTAAGGTCGCAAGAGACCTGAGCAGATCATCAATTCTGCCCCCCTGCCACGGTAGGAAAGAGTACTGGGGTCAAACAACCCCAGCAAGGTGTTCATGTAGTCTTTCTTAAAGACCCCCAGGGTAGAAGCCAGCACCACTTCACTTGGAAGTTGGTTCCATATCCTAGCTGCCCTGACAGTGAAATAGCGCTTCCTGATGCACAAGAACCACCCAGATCTTTGATGCATATGTCTAGGCAGGAATTTTTGGAGGAGTGGGGGCTCCCACACTCAGAGATGCACCGATGAAGGTGCCCGAGAGAAAGCAGTCTTCACCACACTTGAGAACAACTATAGAGGGATGCCCCTTTATATGTCCAGGTTTGAAGAATGCACGCAGGAGCAGATGGGTAGGGAACAAGTGGGAGCAGCCCAGTTGGGGAACACCACTGCAGCAGCATAGACATGCTCTGAGTGCTTTGAAGATAAAAACCAATACCTTGAGCTTGATTCAGAATACTTTAACAAGCCATTGTGGAAAAGAAAGAATATATCTACTGTGCTTGTGTAGCCTTTCTGGCTGATGATGCAGCATTTGCATTACTTGGAGTTTCCTAAAGGCTGATTGGTTTCATGCCATGAATATTATTTTGCTGTAGCTCAGACAGAAGATATTGCCAGTGTGCATTTCTGCTGCCAGTCATTCTCTGCTGGGGGGCAGAGGAGGATGGAGAATTCTTATCAATTCGAGATGGTATAAAATGTTATTGTTGGATGCTGTTTTGTGAAAATTCAGCCTCAGTGAGAAATCCAGGAGTACTCCTGAACTACAGATAGTATCCACCACTTTCAGGCAAGTCTTCAACCAAAGAAAATTTCACAATGGCTGCAAGTGCCTTAGAGCAGTTTCCTTTGCCAACTAGAAGAACCTTTGTAAACTCCATTTTGGTTCTGTTTGTTAGGGTAACAATATTTAGATCTTGAGGACCATTGGATTTGCAGCTGAATAAAGGCATGACCTGTGGCCTAGGAGAGCTGCTGACCACAAGGCAGAATGATATCTAAACCAGCCATTTGTTTATGCTAAGTAACCATCTTAACCGTGTCAACCATTTTCTGAGGAAAAAGCAGCAAGTGAATCTGTGTGAGTCCGTGTGCTGTGAATGAGGTGACGTTTCAGGAATGTGGAAGATGGTAAAACCTGAGACAGAAAAACAGACTGGAATGTGAAAAACAACACATAATTGGTAACAGAATCCTAAATGAACATATGTGAAAAGGTGAATGGTGACTGGTGAAGAAGCCTCCAGAAGCTCCCAAGTTTTGGTCAAAGTCCACCCATTGACGGAAGAGTAGGAGTCAAGGTTTTAGACATGCGCTCATGGCAAAAAGACACATAAATGAGCATAATGTATAGGCAATTCCATGCTAATGAAGCAAACAATAAACAAAGGCAGAGCTTGAGATAGGAGAAGAAATGGGTGGAATAGGAGGAGGGACAAAGGTGGAGTGAATGTTAATGAGTATAAATCAAAGTGTATAAATGTAGAAAAAAACTATTGTTCAGGGTAGGTCCCCTGATTCATGGGCTGTGTGTCTGCGAGGGACTCTTGTCCGAAGCTGTCTCCATTCTAAATAACGCTGTTGCGAGCAATGTGTGCAAGTAGTGTTTGCTCCCTGTCTGCTCTGGCTAATGAGTAGCAGGACCCATGAGCGATTGGATCGTCATCTCCCTAGTCATTGGGCACCGCATGGAATCAGGGGCTAACACTGTCTTTTCAATCAGCTGCCCCTTCATAAGCAGGTATTGTCCAGGCACTTAATGGTAATAGTATGGTTGGGATGAAGGATAAATGGAATAGTGGACTTCTTGAAGAAACCTTTGCCTTATTAAGAGCATATTTAATATATAAACATATTTTGCACATTTTTAGCGTGGTATGGGCAAAATGATGTGCAGCAATTCCACAGAAATTTAAGAAATAATAACCTGATAATATGTTAGTGGCATTTTAGGAAATAGTGTATAATCATGTAATTTAGGACCATAAAGCAGTGGGGGGCAACCTTTTTTGGTAGGCATGCAGCAAATTAACTCTGCAAATGCTCCCCATATGCCAATCTGATCCTTTTTCCTTACCTGATCTCCTGCTCTACTTTCTGCTCTCTCCTATACTCTCTGACCAAGCTGTTTTTCTGCTTTCTGCCTCTTGCCCTGTGCTCCCTACCTGATCTGATGATTTGCTTTCCGCTTCCTGTCCCATTTGCCTCTGTGCTGCCTGTCCCCTCCCCAGTCTTCCACATGCCACACACAAAGAAGGTCTGTACCCCTTGTGGCACTTGTATTTGCTAGTTGGCTTCTCTGCTTTAAAGCTAAAGGGGAATGCTTTTAACACACAAACTAAATATGGTTTAGCTTTTTTGCTAGCTTGAAAAAGGCTTTTTGTTAATTGTGATGATTCCTTATTGTTTTCTTCCAGTTTGCCAGCGACTGTATAGAAGAGTGTGTGTGTGTGTGTGTGTGTGTGTGTGTGTGTGTAATATAACTGCAGAGGCCAACTTTGCTGATTTGAATAATAGTATTGTTATGCTTTTGGTTTCTTGAAGGATTTAAGAGAAAAATAGTGTAGGAGTAATCTTAATGAAATTGTTTGCTGCTCATGAAGTACAGGTTTCACTTCTTTCCTTATTCTGCTAATAGACTAATATTGCAAACATTGCAAAATTCTTTGGTAATTTAATTCTACTGTAATTCATAAGAAAAATAATAGGCATGACACAACACACTGGGAGTTTTTATTAGGAAATTGAAGGCCATCTGCTCTAGTTTCTTCCAACAACTTCTCTCTTTCCTTTTTTTTGTTTTTGTTTTGCAGAATTGCATTTCTTTGTTACTATCTCATTTCAGTGAAAGGCAGCTTTGTAATGTGTATTCCTGAATGCACTAATGAGGTTATAACTGTTTGACAGAGGCTTGGAGATGAAAATGGCTCTGTGAAAAATGAGCTCTGTCAACAACAGCTGGTGTATAATAATAAAATATGGATAAGGTAGTCAACATTGTACAAGTCATTGGTCACCCACCTACAGGTGTATCCACCACCTGATGGACTTGTTACATATTGGAAATATCAGTGGACTCTAATTTGGCAATGCTTGTTCAATATTAATTTACATCACAGCATACTTTTCTTCAACTCTTTCCCCAAGATATCAATCCCCTTAGCCCAGGGCAACTTGAAAATAAGCTTATCTAAGCTTTTGCAATCTTCTACTCTTCTCATGATTACAGTGAAAATACTGTTGGTTGCTTTTAAAGGCCTCTGCTATAGATTATTTCATTTAAAAACTCCCCAGTTATTGCACTGGAGCATACCAGATAGTGAACAAACTGTTTGAGTATCAAAGCAAATCTGTCACCCTCTGGCATTTATTAGTCCACACTAGATGGTGACTAGACATTCACTGTCTCCAACTTAGAGCTGGGTTTTAGATCTAAGCTAGAAATGATTATCACAATAGTTGATTCCAGTTGATTTCAGTCAGGAGGTACTGGCTCCCATGTTTTTTATGTGTATGATATGGCACAGTATCTTACAAAATACCTTTTTATCTATTATAAGAGAGGTAAGGATTTTTTGGGTGGTATCTTTTATTAGACCAGGTGTATAGTTGGGATGATGTTAGACAAGCTTTTGAATGCAAAGCATTCTTGTTCAGGTATCCAGAGGTAGTCATGTCCGGGCTGTAAAAGTATTCTTTCAGGAGAAATCTGAGGAAGAATTCTTCTAATTCTCCATGTACAGTGTCTTGTCAGTTTTTTTCTCTGGGAGGAAGTTCAGATCTGGTGACCTGAAGAATGCTTTTTATTCAAAAGTTCATCTAAGTGAAATTAGCTCCTTACAATGGAAAATCTACAACTTAAAGAAAACGAAGCCAGACTACACGGTAACATTTTCTTCCTAAGCCTGTGTAAGAAACACAGCATCATCTGCAACCCTCTAGCTAACACAAACAACTCCATATATGCAACACAGGTATTCAGGAGAACTTTGGAAAAACTGACTGACCATCTTCTCTGGACTGCTTTAGATTCAAAAGGGTGTCCAATAAAAGACATCATCCCCCACCCCAATTTTTTTGCCTCTCACTTAATTCCTAGATCATTAGGGTTACAACATTAATCTAACATTGCCATTTATCTGTTACAAAAAGTCTTTGGGAATGTTATCAGCTATTTAGCATCCTCTGTTTCTCGTTTTTTTAAAATCTGGGCTGGAAAGGGGCAGCATTGTAATCCTTCAAATCAGGACATTTGGGCAAGATTAGACAAATATGTGGTTTAGGTAAACTAAATCAGAAGAAGAACTTGTAGTCCCTTTACCAAGTTCTGTTTATTCTTATTGGCAGTCTCAGCAGATGGCCAAGGATAGAATGGACACAATGACTTCAGCCAACTCTTTTAATCTCTATACATATCTTTTCCATAAACATGATGTTGCTCATTAGTGGGTAAATGGGAAGAAGCTTCCCTGCTTTGGCCTGTGCTGTAGTTCTTTGGTGGACAGGAACATATCAGCTTCCAAAGCTATCCATCTAGTGTCTCTCATGATGAGTGAGAAAGATGGCAGTGGTTGGGATCTGAGAGAAATGATTTTCTGTTTCACCAAGGCCTTCCTGTGTAACTATGGGCAAATCTCTTAAGTCCCTTTCTGCCTCAGTCTCCCTCATAAAATGGTCACCATAAAACTTCCTTGCTTGAGGATAAACATATTAAAGACAGTGAGATGTTTAGGTCCTATGATGATGGGGGCCATAGATAGATCAGTAATCCACTGTACACTGTTTAAAAAAAGTTCTAAGCATTTTATCCTCCACTAACAATGGCTGGGCATTTTGGCACGTATTTGAAATGCTGCTGTTCCAAGTGTCTGCTAGGACATAATATTATTTCTTTCCTTTAACTTGTAATGCATTTATACTACCTGTGATTTATGTAAAAATGAATAAGAGCTGAAGCACTCCACATGGGAGGAGACAATTGCTTGTATGCCAAAACTAAGCTAAATCTTCAGAGCTTTAGTGCCAGTGTTTTTGAAGTGTTGTAAACCTGTAAGGCATTTATTTATTTATTTATTTATTTTAGAGTTTTCACTGGTCTAATTTCTGAATTACTTAACAACAGCTGATGTCTTCCCACATCTTTCATAATGTCCCAAGATATTAGATAGGACCAGCCACAGGTGTTTCTGTTGTTAGGGTTAGGGAAATAGTAGGTTTCCACAGCACATAGAAACTGCAGACGTATTTGGGTTTATTTGCTAATGAGCCCTGGTTTTTATAATTGTCTGCAAAATTCTGCTTTTTGTTAAACTTCAGAGGTACTTTATGCTTAGTGATTTAGTATTAATATTTTGAGACAACTTTTTTCCATTCAATTCATGAAAATAAACAAATTATAAGATCTATAAAAGTGTGTTGTGCAGCATATGACCATCCTATTTTAAATAAAGAAGCTCAGATTACCAGAAAGCTGTAGTTCTCATGCCCTGTGTTACTAGGGGAGAATGTGCAGGGGCTCTATTGAATCTCTTCAGGTGTTGGAGGGACATAACCTTCTGCCCAGGGCTCCACTAAGGAACATCAGCCAGTAATGATCCCAACAGGCACAATAATAGTCAGTGCTGCTATCAATAGAGTATAACTACAGCTCTTTAAGTCATAGTAGCCTGTGAGGACAGCTGATAGAAACTGGGATCATATTCAGCTGGGGAAGCCTCCATTCTGCTTCCTTGATGCATCTTCCCCTCCCTCTCTCCTTTCCCCTTGGTGTACTGGTAAGAGCCTTGTGTCCCTTTTGTAATAAACACTCTGGGCTCAAGGGAGCAAACACTTGGGGAGTTCAGCGTTCTAGGCTGTTCAGGAAGGCTAACCACACTTTGTCATGGATCCACAGATGCATCTCAAGCAGGTCCAAGGAGGTGATCCTCCCCCCCATGGGACATTGGTTGGGCTGCAGCTGGAGTACTGCGTCCAGTTCTGGGCACCACAATTTAGAAGGGATGTGGACAACACAGAGAGGGTCCAGAGGAGGGCCACTCGCATGATCAGGGGGGCAGCAGGGCAGGCCCTACGGGGAGAGGCTAAGGGACCTGAACCTGTTCAGCCTCCACAAGAGAAGGCTGAGAGGGGATCTGGTGGCCGTCTATAGGCTTACCAGGGGGGACCAGCTGGGAATGGGAGAATCCCTGTTCCCCCGAGCACTACCAGGAGTAACTAGGAATAATGGCCACAAGTTGACTGAGAGTAGGTTTAAGCAATACATCAGGAAGCACTACTTCACAGTCAGGGAGGCTAGGATCTGGAACCAACTTCCAAGGGAAGCGGTGCTCACTTCTACCCTGCGGGTCTTCAAAAGGAGGCTAGACAATCACCTAGCCAGGGTCATTTGACCCCAGTACTCTTTCCTGCCATGGCAGGGGGTCGGACTTGATGATCTGCTCAGGTCTCTTCTGACTGAAACAACTATGAAACTATTGGGGCACATTGTGGGTAAGATGAGAGGTGGCATATACGGTGTAAGAGTGCTAGTAGTACCATATTTACTCAAATCTAAGTAGACCCTGAATTTAAGATGAGCCTGCAATAATTAGATTCTGTATATGGAAAATTTATAATTTTGTGAATACTTTTCCAGGCATAGAATCTAATTATTGGAGAGTTGTCTTAAATTTGTTCCCTTCCCGTTGTGGCAGCAGGGAAAATAATGGCTGGAGGGGTCAAGAGGCTGGGGGGCTCAGATGGCCCTCTTGCCCTTCACCTCCCCCCATCTTCCCCCACTTCTTTTTCCTGTAGCCTTCCTGTTGCTCTTGCTACTGGCACCCCCTATTCTCAGCTCTGTGAAGCGTCTGCTCCTCCCCTCCTCCCATAATCTCTGGCTCTTCCCACCTTGCTCCCTGAAGTTTCTGCCTCTCCCCCTCATACCCTTACTGTCAGATGCTGCTTAGGCTCTGTTCCATCCTGGAGCATGGCATGTGGAAGCTCAGCCCTTGCTGGGCTAAGCAACAGTGTTGGCAATGCTGATTGCCTGGGCAAGGGACCGATTTTCCATGCATTTCGTGCCTGGGAGGGAACTCAGCCTGAGCCAGAGCAGAGCTGCACTTGACAGTACGTGGGGAAAAGAGGCAGAGGGGAGAGGAGAGAAGCTCTACAGGTGCCACTATTTGACTGCTACATACCCACTTTTTCTTTTGCAATATTAATGCACTATGTGATAATCTTATGTTTGTATAAGCCAGTCAGATATATCACCTATACCATTAAGAATGAGTATCATATCTGAAAAAATCCCCTGAAACCTCAGAAAACAGCACCAGTTTCACTGTATAATTACTTTGGCCATTTAGTGTTAGAAATCGTCATTGTACACTGTAGTAATATTTAAAAAAACCCCAAAAAACTTACCATGGAAAAACTTAAAAGAGCAATTGTGAGGAAAAATGTATGAGAATAATTTCAAGACATCAGAACTTTGTGTTCTACCCATACAAAAGTAGAAACAACATAAAAGCTCTTTCTTTCTCTTTAGCAGAAAATGTCTTGCAAACTGAAGTTTCTGTATAGCAATTGCAATGAGAGTTTAAATATAGTACAGGGAAACAGCTTTACTAAACAAGCTTGGAAGCTGTTTTAAATTTTCAGCATCATGTTCTCAACCCCGAAGAATCCAAAATGTGCGTAAACATAAGTCATTACAGCCAAGTAATACCCTGGTTGCGCAAAGTCACTATGATTGTCACTTGTGTAGGCGTCAGCCTCAAAACATCCCGCCTCCTTAAACTCACAAATGCTTTTGGCTTGTAGATCAATTTTTGTGCTGTTACAATCTATTTTAAGAAACTCTATGAAAAGATTCTTAGATTATTGTATCAGAGCAGCATAGGCTTTGCCCCCTGCAAAATGAGCAGGGTTCAAGTATTCACAGTGTACCTCTCCACTGGAGGCACAACTCTAATTCCAAAAAGGTCCTGTCTTGACAAATATGTGTCCTGTGCCCTGTGGCTCATTTTACACTGTTTTGCAAAGGTTTCCCTTGGAGTACTCCCTCCGCCCTCCAGAGGGCACTGACGGTATGGTAAGCACTCTGGATAACTCAATATTTTCTAAGTATTGACTCTCTGTGGATTCCCTAGAGGGGTTGATGTATAGTCAGTTTGGATGGTACAATGTAGTATGATCTATATTCCCAGCTTCAGTAAGGTTACATGTTATCAGTTGTCTTGTTAATTGGGAGCGGATATAGAATCTCTTCTTAGTGATCTATGTCTTGCTTGACTTTTGAGGTCCAGGCAAAGTTTGCAGAGGTGATACCTAACAAGACAAGTTGAACAGAGGGCATAAATATGGCCCCTGTGTGTCATTTTTGTAGAACTGCCTATTACATTTTGTTTGTTTAGAAATACATAGTGGGGCCCAATACGCTAGTTAGAGCAGGAGCTAATGTAAATATTTTGAAGGCATGTTTCAGAAACACTTTGTACAACAGAATGTTAAATATATTAAAATGAAAGTTGTGTTAAAGGTTTTTTTTTTAAATCATATAATTTCACATTAAATATCAAAGAAATCTCCAGCTAAGAAAAATATACCTCCTGTCAAAGGGGCATCCCTTTATCTGGATGATAGCTAAATTCCTTGCTAATAGACAGCTTCTGATCAGGACCAAATCATGCTCTCATTTCTAGGAGCCTCTATCACTAATAATTCTATTCACTTCCATCAGGTTACTTAAGATTTTAGCCAAGTGAGGCTGAGAACATAAACTAGCCCAAAATGTAGATCTCCTTTCCTGTGGAGGATTCTTTTTCAGAGCCTTTCTGTTATGTAATTCTTTTTCTGAATACTGAAAAGATCCAAGGAATAGAGAAAAATGACTGACTTGCAGTGAGCCTACCATTATAAAACAACACAATATTCTGTGATATTAAGGATTCCAGCCTTATTAGAGATACCATGGTTTGAAGGAGTCTTTGTTATTTGCCTCTGACATTTACATCCACTGAATTCTGTTTAAGAAGAAATCCAGAAGCTGTAGATTGTTAACAAGATGAATTGATCCAATTACAATGTATAGCCCTTTCTTATTTATATAGAAGTTTCTGACAATCAGCTTTCAAAAACTGCTGCTTGGAAGTCACAAAAACAAGTGACTTATTTCCTACTGCATGTAAAAAGGACATAATTCTAAGCAGCTGGTCACTTATACAGTTTAGGAGCTATGTTACATATGACTGTGACCTTCAAACGCTAGTTTTTATGAGCATGTCTCTTACACTTTCACATGATAAATGATGTTACACTGGCTAATTAAATCAATACATCTCCTTAATGTCTTACAGTTCCTAAAATTCTTTTTACTCTGTGGTTCCATGGATCATCCTTCATATACATTGTTCTCTGAGCAATGTATACTTTTTTCTTCTTCTTTAAGCTCAGTTGCAGTAATTCCCATAATCTTGACCTGAAAGTATTTTTAAGAAGGAAAATTAATGCATCTAGTATAGAGAATAGTTGAGGTTGTAGGCAACTGCTCATCCCATTCACCCATTATATCTGGGTCTCATAAACTGAGACCCTTTCTGTGATTTTTGCAGACTGAAGATATAAACTGAAAAATGCTTTTCGATAGCACCATTTTCCCTGTCCTTTTAATACAGACAAATGAAAGGTGTACATGAAAAAATATTCTAAAAATATTATAAAGTGTAACACTGACTTTTAACACCACTAAGTAAGTTTATTAGGAATATGCAAAACAGTGTGGACCCAAAGCTGTTATGTGAATCTGCATTTCTCTCCTTTTCTGTTTAACTATACCAAAAAGCTTCTGATTAGAGCTTTCTTCTTTCTGATGTGTACTGCAATTTTAAAGAATCAGCTAGAGGAAGCTGCTTTTTTATGTACTGACAATTTTTAATTTCTTTTGAAATTTTCAGCTTTTCAATAAATTATGGAGCCCTTCAAAAAGAAAAAGAAACTATTTTAGTTTTTAACTGTTCCCTTCATTCTGTCCCTTTTTACCTTCTTTGCCCTAAATTTTTCTTCCTTTCTGAGTTTTGCCTTTAGAAAATGGTAAGGATAATAAGGAAGGAAAAATTGGGTTTTTTGGGGGGAAATGCAGAAGAAACAATTTTATAGTTTCAAATTTCCTGAAGAATAAACTGAAACAAAAGCCAAGCTAAAGCCAAAGAACAATAGGCAGATTTTTTTTCTAGTCAGCCCCAGAAACAGTGCACATGTCTAACTAGCATGCCAACAACAAGGTCAATATACCAAATACCAGTTATTTCCAAATGGCTATGTCAGGCATATTGTGTGTAACTACAGTTAGGAAAGTGGTTGGCTTTCTAATCATCTTCATCCATGAAATAAATATTGTAGAGTAGATAATAAGAAAACATCCAGAAACAAATTTATTAAAGCCTTTTATTGCATTTAATGTCTACCAGTGAACTGAATTCTGCATCAATAGGAAGAATACAAAGCGTATAGATCTTTTAGACTGCTAGTTGACTACAGTGGACTAAATCAGTGGTGCTAAACCTCTAGTCCACAAGCTAAATCTGGCCAGTGGAGCTATGTCATCCAGCCCATGGGGTCCCTCTGGTTCTAGAAATTTGTTGGCAGGGGAGTGGTAGCAGTGTTAACTAATGTTCCCCCTTCTGCCAAATTTCTGGACCTGTCAGGAGCCCTGAGGGCCAGATGCCGTAGTTCAGCTCACTAGATCTCCTGCGAGGTTATTCCACAGCCAGATCCAGTGTGCAGGATCAGGCTGGCATCCAGCCAGATCTGATGGATGGGATTGGGCTGGTGAATGACAAAATCCACTGTATGGGATCTGGCCCATGTGTCACTCATTCAGTCTGTGGGGCTGGAAGGTTGAGCACCAGTGGACTAAAACCATAAAAAAAACAACATTGCTTTATACATAGATGAGTCTACATCAGCACAACAATCTATCTGCCAATGACTCCTATCACTAGAACATCTAAGCAGCTCACAAATTACTGATTAATTCTTACAACACTGCAGTAAAGTGCAGATCATCTATGTTTTTATATAGGGATTAAGGGAACAGAGAGATGGCACAGGTTGATGGGAAATCTATGGCAGAGCTAAGAACTGAACTCAGATTTAAGGAGTACCTCTTTCTTTCCTCTTGGTACAGTACATAGCAAGCCGGTTAGTAAAATGCATAGATATTCTTCAGAATGTGTTGCTGCATCTACCACTAACCTGTCACTTTGTAGCTTATCTGCAAGAATCTAGGTTGTATTCTGAAACCCAGCTCATTATCCAGAAGCGAGATCTCTCCTGGTAGATCTGTCCTGTTTCTGCAGCTAATAGAACTGTCAAGTTTCCTGTCACTAACTCATCATCTGTTCCAGAAACGTGTTAAAACCCTTAAAGGAAACAAATCATCCCAAGCTCACAGCCCTCTTAAAAGACAAGTGATCCTTGTTTTAGATTCATGCGCAAAGTGAATTGGCCATTTACTTTTCTACCAGTATCTCACCAGCAAGTCACCTTGTATAGCATCTTTATCGTGTTTGCTTCTCATTCTATTGAGACCAAATGTGGAACATTTGAAAATATTGCACTTTCAAAAAGATACTTGTCACAAATGTCTAAAGTTTTCCTTTGTCATTGTCTTAAGGTATATTTGAGCTTTGTTGGTTTTTTTGTATCTAAAACAATGAAGCTTCAGTTTGAAAAGTGAACATGTAGTTACACTGCATTTCTTTTGGACATATCTTCGCACATGAGCAGCTGTTGATTTGTCCTGGGTGAGGGAAGTGTACATTTAGTGCACCAGCAATGGCTTCAGAACTTCTATTATCATTGTACTTGCATGCTTTTAAATTAAGTCACTCATGTCACTGTGCATCCATTAAAGAAGGTAATCAGGATGCAGAGATATTTACTGCCAGCAGTCCCTCAATATGAGGATGATAGTCTTCCAGTAAACAGAGGAGTCATCAATGAGTCCAGAGATGCTGTGGAGGCCAGTCCAAGATCTGCAGATATGGCAAATAATTCTTAGAGGAAAGAGCGGGTCCTGGGGTAGGTAATGTTCGATCACAGCTCTTTCACTTTGTGTCTCTTGTCTATTTGCCTCCATAGTGAGGTGAGTTTGCTCAAAGTGACTGATATCTTGTCAAATATCATGGCAACATTGAGGGTGATTCAGTACTTGAGTCTCCCAAGTATTGATCTTAATATCACTTTTCTTTAGATTTGCCTTCAAAGGGTCCTTCAATCCCTGCTTTGCCTACCTCTGGAGTGGTGACCATTGGTGAATTGGGAGTATAGGATCTGTTTCAGGAACTGGTTGCCAGGCATCCTTATGATGTATTCTGTCCAATGGAGTTAGTGCTGTATAAACATGGCTTCAATGCTGGTAGGGTTTGTTTGAGCCAGAAACTTGGTATTCATTCTTCCATTCTTCCAACTGATATGGAGGATTTTCTGAAACCATCACTGAAGGTAACATTTCAAAACTTTTAGATGTTTCCAATATGTTGTCTAGGGTTCACACCCGTCAGCAAGGTAGGAATAATAACAGCCTGGTAGATGAGAAGTTTGGTTTGGGTCCTAATGTCATGATCATTGCAAACACGATTTCACAGATGTCCAAAGGCAGCACTGGTAGATTTTATCCAATTTTGAATATCATTGTCTATATTTATGTTTTCAGAAAGGTTGCAACCTAGGTAGGGGAAATGCTCAGCATTTTCCAAGGACTGCCCTCTAATTGTAACATGGAGGAGCAACTGGTTGGCTTAGAGTGGGTTGGTAAAGGGTTTTGTTTTTTGTGAGGCTGACAGTTCAAGCTTTTTGTATGCTTAATAGAAGCAATCCAGAGTGACCTGGAACTCTTCAGTTGAATGGGCAGATACAACACAATCATCCATAGGAGAGCCACGTGCATGATCAGAGGGCAGGAAAATAGGCCTTATGAAGAGAGGCTGAGAGTGATGGGACTTTTCAGCCTGAAAAAGCACAGGCTCGGGGGGACCTGGTGGCTGCCTATAAGTATATAAGTAGTCTTCCTGTAAGTATATCAGGATCTGGGGGAACGCCTGTTCACCAGAGTTCCCCATGGGATGACAAGGTCCAATGGTCACAAACTCCTCCAAGATCATTTCAGGCTGGACATAAGGAAGAACTTCTTTACTGTCTGAGCCCCCAAGGCCTAACACAGACTGCCACCAGAGGTCGTACAAGCACCTACTCTGGACTCCTTTAAGAGTCAATTGGACATTTATCTTGCTGGGATCCTGTGGCCCCAGCTAACTTACTGGCCCTGAGGCAAGAGGCTGGACCTGATGATCTTCCGAGGTCTCTTCCAGCCCTAATGTCTATGAAATCTATGAAAATATATGAAAATCAGTGTACTGAAGATCAGTATTGGAGGTGTGATTATCTGGATTTACAACATAACTGATTGATGTGCCCCTTCATGTGAGGTTTGGCCAGTTCTTCATGCCAGGTTCAAAGCATCTGTATAATTAGGAGGTAAATTTAAAATGATTTATTGCTAAATATAATCAAATTGTGAAAGTTCCTTTTTCCTTGTCTTAGAAGCAGCTTTCTAGAGCTGTAGATTAATGCAAAACTTTCTCACTTTTGGGGCATAAATATGAATCTTAACTTCTCAATAAAATATAAATGTAAGACATTTGAAGCTGTGTGAAGGATTTGTAAAGTAACTGGTAAATGTTAAATTCTCACTAATATTAGTGGAAACTGGGTATCCAAATGCTCTAGATCGCATTGAAAATATCCATAAAAACATTTCTCAGACCAAGTTTCTTTTCCACCTGGTTGATTTAATGCCTTTCTGGAAGATGAATTACTTTTATTTTGATGCAAAGTGCCCTGTGAATAGTACCTTGTGTTTTTCGTGGAGAATTGGGGAGTATGCCAGAAAATCAGGGGCACCAATTGCATTGCAGTCATCTTAGCTCTCCACCTCACTGCCCACTGACAGGCTTGACACTTATTTAATGGGGATCACTAGTAAAATCTCCTTGGCTAGATATTTGACACTTTTCTTGGGTTATTTTGTCTTCTATATGCTCCTCCTGTGGTTTGGTTCATTTTAGTGGAACTTGTCATGAGGAGCCATTAGGATATCAGGTCACAGGGTAAAATATGAGGTAGATTTTCAGCTCTATATTGATTAACGTAAAAGGAAAGGCAACCTCAGGGGTAGACAGCATGAGCACTTGCTACAGTTGCTGAAAACTAATGGGTGTTATTGTAGTTAGAAGTGAATATTTATCTTTCTTTCTTTGCTTGTTAGTAATGCCAATTTTTGGTACACTAAGGACACTGTTTGCTGATTAAAAAACAAAACAAAACATAAATCAGTCTTCACTTTTAAGAAGTGCTGTGTCACGTGGAAAAAAAACCTAATCAATTTACCACTTTTATTCAGCTACAGACCAGAATTAAGCATTGATGCATAGTCTCTCCAGGTTTCACAGTGAATAAAAACATTACAGTGGTAATAAATGTTAGTGAATGAATTTGGTATAAACACCATAGCTCCATATGTTGAGAAGACTGAGTTATTGACGACATGACTTTTGTTACAAAAAAATAATTTTTTGACTGCACTTGCCAATGCCATATCAGAATCATTCTCCATGCCTGTCTGTTCCAAAGTAACTTTGTTAAAGAAAGACTTAGGCTTAGTCCTCATAATATCAGTTTGCCAGCAGAGCTCAGGTTCTGCCAGCAAAACTTGGTGTGTCCACATGCCCAGCTCTGCATGGTCAGCTGCACCTATGTATTCTGCCAGCTGAGCAAGATCTGCCCTTCAAGTGACACAAGACTTCTGCTGACACAGCTAAGTATGTATCAGACACTTCACATCCATTAACAGTTGGTGCCTTCCAGGATGCATTGTGTGCCTTATTAGCACAACTACTGTAATGGTGTTTCGAACCTTTATAATCATAGGATTAGAAGGGGATTTCCAAGGTACCTTAAGAAATTGTAAGAATAGGCTCTGGGGTACCTGTATAGTTAGGCAGTTTCCCCTCAGTTGTTTTGCCTTGTTCCTTGACCACATTTGCCTGTTCTACTTCCTCACTACCTTCAGGTCTGGAGAGGGAAACCTTTTCCTCTCAACTGAGTTCCCATAATGTTTCCTCCTTCCTTGGTTCTGTCTTCACTGAGGTCCCATGTCAGCTGGGATCTGCAGTCAAATTAACAATACTTCATTGCAACTGATTTTAAGAGGAGCTGCCACATCTAAAGCTATCACTGGGAAGCACTGATCTAAGAAAGGGAAGGATGCTTCAGGGCAAAACCAAATTTTAGTTTTAGGGTTAAGAGTTCATGAGTTATTGTATAACTGCTTATTGCAGGATTTTCCTGCCTTTTGCTTTTCAAGCAGCTCATGCTCACCAGTGATGGAGATGAGCTACTAGACTAGGTGATTCACTGGTCTAACACAATTTTTGTTTTCATCCTGTACAAGAAGGAAATACCTCTTCAGTTCAGACAGCATAGTCTGTGCTATACCTAGCCTAAAGCCAACTGACTTTGGCCAGGGAACTCTGAGGAACCCATATATTGCTGTAATTGCTTCATTACTAGCTTCTTGATTATCTTCACTAGAATTGCCATGTAGCCCAACAGAGAAAACAAAACATAGCAAATACCCCAAGAATGATATACCACATATTACTCATATTGGGCATGTTTACACGAGACGTTACTGAGTAGACTAATTAGCTCTGCAGTAAATGTTGCATAAATACAAATACTATCCTGCTGTCAAGTTTTTTACTTGCCAGCAGTGTACATGTAGACACTGGTCTGGCTGGCTGCGGCATGAGGGTGCTTCACAGTGGGGGCTGCCTGCCAACTAGCCCTGCACTAGACCCCTTTCGTGCCCCAGCCAGTCCCTCTGCAGCGTGTTGCACTGTGACTCACAGAGCCCCCTGCCAGCCAGGGCTGCTCCAACGCAGCTCAGCATGCTGAAGTCCTAGGCACATGTTCAAACGGCCTACCTGGGAGCAACCTATTTAATGACTTCTTTGCCTCCATTTTCCTGAGCAGGCACCAGATCAGCCCCTTCTGACCCTAATAACTATGAAACTATAATAAACTCTGGATATTACTTCACATTAATTGTACGTGTAGATGCACCTACTGAGAGGTCAGGTGAGACATCAGTCAATTTACCCTGCATATTTTATTATATTTTTAGTAAGAACAGACAGTGCATGCAATATAACTATGTTTATTTTGGGTAAGGTGACTCCAAATCATATTAAGAGCTATGGAAACATCATCTGTTCCTGAGCCAGCAGTAATGATGACAGCCTTATCAGCACTCATTCACCACTTCAAAGAACTGCATACAGGAGAGATTAGTAAACAGGAGATACAATACCTGTCCTAATGTGGCTTCATGTGGCTTCACTAAAGTGTATTTAATGAGAAATAAGGTAATTACCAGTTATGTTACCTTTAGTATCTCAGATATACTTGAAACTATTTAATATCTACCTACTGATGTCCGATAGAAAGGAATAGCAGAAAAGAATCTTTTTTTTTCTATATAACAGCAATGGGTATATAGTAGTGCAAACATTAATATGGTGAAAAATACATATTAATATATATCTTTAAGGATGGTTTGACTATACTTTATTAAATCAGAGCTGATGTGGATGATATGAAAGGAAGATACAAGTTTAGATGAATCCAGATAATTACAGATTACACTCCCCCCACTCCAGAAACATTATAGTGAGAAATACATAATTGTTGGCTGTGACAGAATTTAGGAAATAAGCTATAAGCATGACATGGCAAAATAGGAAATAGATGCCAGGAACTCCCACTTGTACTACATCTAGGGAAAATCTACATACAATTAGAAGATTGTAAATCTGTTATTCACATCTACTAAGGCTGCTGTATTTTGCCAGTGCAGTGTCATTAAAGTGGGTTTATTGTAATTTATATCCTCCTACTATTTATTCTGATGTATACTGCCAGAGAGGTGTAAAGGAGCTGTAGTGTAAATGAGAATCTGGTTCAAGGGAACTAAATTACACTACTGTAGGTAAGTCATGTGAATACCATTCATGCATATACTACAGAGTGCAAGCAAGGCTTAAAATGAGTAGTGTGTGTTGGATAGCAGACCTGATCCACAATAAGTAACTGTACTTCAGACCAGCTACCAAGCAAAGAAGCCACCTATTAGTTTCCTGGAGTGAAGTTTAGTTTAGCCCTTTCTAGGCCTTGGAGACATCCCAGAATACTCTACAGGGGTTGGTTATGATGGCTATGAAAATCCCTTTCCTTTCCTGGATTAGACTGGGACTCACCTAATCATCTAATTGTCACCTAATTTTCTCAGGAGCCAGTCTTATTACCCTGATGAAGAAACTACCGCTCTTGAGTTTTTTTTATTTATGAGCACTTCAAAGCATACTAGATGCCTCATAGACAGTCAAGAGGAAAACATTTCCTATTCTGAAGAGTCTATAATAAAAGATAAGAAAAAACAAGCTAAAACAAAGAACCTGGGCAAGTGTACACAAGTACAAGTGTCACAAATATTACATCATGCAGTGAGTTGTTGCCATAGACATCCCATAAAGTGATCAAGATGTATAGAAACCATGCCTTAAATTAAACTAATTAGTGAGTTTTTGAAGGGAATGGAAATCATGTAAAGAAAGATATGTGAAACTAAGATGAGCTTGGAACAGCAGTGAGATGGGGAGGAAGGCCTGAGGATGAGGAAGGGCATGTTGGAGGGGTATGCTCAACTGATGAGGGTGGGAACATAGTGAAGTGAAGCAGATATGAGATGGAGGAACTGGAAAAAACATACTGGCTGCTGCTAATGAAAGCTGAAGTCTTGAGATATCTGGTGTCCTGCCATCACTGGGTGTGGAGAGACAGAGTCTGACAATGCTGATAGTGCTCAGGCCACTGCTGCCAACCCATGGAGGAGACATGATAGGAAGCATTTGCATTTTGGGTGGTTTGTTGCTGGTACTTGATGTCCCTGGATATCAGCTCTTTTGGTGGTAGATGAGCAGGCTATTCCTTTATATATTTTGATTGTAAAACTTCAATTTAAAGGATTTATTTTTAAGGAGTTAAGAAATTTATTTTTTTTTAGATTTATTAACATGGCAAGTCAGGCTTGCAGGAAAAGAAATGATAGAAAGGAAGGAGTTTGCAGAGAAAAGTAGATAAAGAGAGGAAAGCTAAGGTTGAGGGAAGCAGAAAGAGGGCAAGAAGAAGAAGGGGATCAACTAGTAAGGGCCGTGAGTTTGGGTACTTAGTGGCTGCAGTCGTAAGGGAAGCGTGGGATGAATAATGGGCCAACAATTTATGGGAATAGTAAAAAGGGAACAAAACATGTGGGGCCCACATTTCAAAACTAACTAAGTAGTAGGGGTGTGTGAAGCGGGCCATATTCAATTCGGATTCAGATTCATCCCGATTTGGGGCACAGTGATTTGATTTGTTGATTCAGATCACTGTCCCAATTCGATTTGGCCGAATCTGAAGACTCTATTCTGATTCAAAGGATCAGCGATTTGGCCATAGACACAGCTTTATATGGTTTTTTTTTACATACTTTGTAAGAACGCTGAGATCGTGGGGCAGATGGAGTGTCCCACAGGAGCATGGGGGGCACCCCCGTGTGCTCGTCAGTGGACCCAGAAGTGAATCGGAAGTGCTTCTAGTCCACTTCCAGGTCTACCACTGAGCACGCTGGGGACCTTCCTGCACTCCCTTGAGATGCTCCATCTGCCCCACCATCTCAGCATTCCTAGATTTCATAGACACTAGGGCTAAAAGGGACCTTGAAGATCATCAAGTCCAGCCCCCTGCCCCAGGGACAGGAACTCAGCTAGGGTCAAAGGACCCCAGCAAGATAAGCATCCAAGTGCTTTTTGAATAAGTCCAGAGTAGGTGCCTGCACCACATCTGGAGGAAGTCTATTCCAGGTCTTGGGGGCTTGGACAGTAAAGAAATTTTTTATTATGTCCAGCCTAAAATAGTCTTGTAGGAGTTTATGACTACTTGTCCTTGTTTTTCCTTGGGGCGCTCTGGTGAGCAGACATTCTCCTAGATCCTGATGAACACCCCTTGTGTACTTATAGGTAGCCACCAGGTCCCCCTGGGCTTGGGCTTTTCCAGACTGAAGAGTCCCATGGCTCTCAGCCTTTCTTCATAAGGCCTATTCTTTTGCCCTTTGATCATGTGTGTGGTTTTTCTCTGGACTCTCTCAAGCTTCTTGACATCCTCCTTGAATTGCAGAGCCCAGAATTGGATGCAGTACTCACCAAGGCTGAGTACAACAAGAGGATGACATCCTGAGATTTACTTGAGAAACTTCTATAGATGGCAAGCCAGGGTTTTGTTTGCTTTACAAGCTGCAACATTGCATTGGTGGCTCATGTTCATCTTGTGGTCAATCATGACTCCCAAGTCTTTCAGCAGTGGTGCTAGCAAGTGTAGCACTGCGGAGCCTATAAGAATGCTGAGGTTTTTTTTCCCCTGAGGTGGAGTACCTTGCACTTACCAGTATTGAACATCATCCGGTTTGTGTCCTCCTACTTACTAAGCTTATCCAAGTCAGCCTAGATCAGTAGCCTGTCCTCAGCTGTGGACGCTATGCCCCAAAGTTTAGTGTCATCAGCGTACTTAGACATTGCGCTTCTGACACCAATGTCCACATCGTTGATAAAGATGTGGAAGAGAACCAGTCTGTGACAGGAGTACTTCTACTAGAGCCTTTCTATCAGTGGCTCCGCCCTCCTGTTATGGGCCAACCACCTGCCTACTCACCTGCCACGCCTTGATCTTAGTTGATTAATTAATAGATGTAATTAGCGGGAGGCTGCCCATTGCCTTTTTGCCCCGGTGCCAGGGGGCGCTATCTGCAGCTCCTTTTCCTTTCCTGCACTGCAGCCCAAGTCTCGCAGATGGTACTGAAGTGGTTTTGACCTGGGCCCTGCTGTAATTCAGCCCTCTCTTTGATTTCCCTGGGCTTCCACCGCCCTGTGCTTTCCTGGTGCTCTGCTGCCCCCCACACTCTGGGGCTTCTCACTGCCCCCCTGGGGCTTCTCACTGCCCTCCCCCTGCTCTGGGGCTTCTTGCTGCCCCCCCCCCCACTCTGGGGCTTCTCACTCCTCACGGCCCTCACTCTGGGGCTTCTCGCCCCTCACTGCCCCCTTTGCTCTGGGGCTGGGGTCAGTGCACCCCAAAATGCCACGCCCTCTCTGGCGCCAGGATCCCCATGCTACTGTGGAGTCCCTATGAGGCCTCCTCCAACCCCTAATAGCCTCACCTGGTCCTCCGGTTAAAACAGCGAACACAAAAACAGAAAGCCCCTGGGCTATAACATAAAAAGCTAGACTGTCCAGCCAAACAACATTCGATCCCTACCGGGAAAACACTCCGATCCCAGCAGCGACCAAGGTATGCTCAGGCAGTCAGGGTTCTCCCCTCTGTCTGCACTGGCTGAGCTCCTCCTCCCTTGGTCACCAGAGGGGAACTACCCTCCTGCCTGGGCTTATATGGGCCAGGACCTGCCCCTTCCTGTCAGCTGGCTCCCCAGCGGTTGTCCTGGCAACCAGCACCTGTTACTCTGGCTGCCTTGGTAACTGGCAGCTGGGCCTCCCTCTTCTTGCCACTAGGGGTCTGTCCTGAGCTGTTTTTCTGCTCTCAGGCGCAGGGCACCTGAGTGCTCTGTGACCCAGTCCAAGGACAGAGCCTTGGGGGATGTCACTAGTTACGGAGCACCATAATGACTCGCTGCCATAGACCACTACTCTCTGGGTCTGACCTCAGAGCCAATTCACGAGCCTCCTGGTACCTTGAGGTATGTAGAAAAAACATATAAAGCTTTGTCTATGTCTGATTCGTTGAACCTCTCTAAATTGAATCGGAGGCTTCCAATTTGATTCAGAGAGATTAATTGGTCTCCTGATTTGATTCGGACTTGGAGATTCAGCCGCCGAATCGGGCTCAATCTCCTCTGAATTGAATCAGTGACCGAAGCTTTGCATAATCCTAATAAGTAGGATGGTGCCAGAAATCTGTGAAAGTGCCCTTGGTCCTGATAAATGTGGGAGGAAAATGCCTGTGCTTTTGACAAGTACCATCTGCTTTAGGAGCCTCCTGGATCTGGGACTTTCCAGTAATTGTTCTGTCTTGGAAAATGAGTACCCACAAGTCTGGAAAGAGTGAAATGCACATTTTAAAGAAAATCAAGAGAAAGTTCACAATTTTTCCTCACTGTTCACCTATTGCTCTCACCTTGAAGCTGTCAGTTTGATGGCTCTCAAGCAGGCTACAGTCACTAAACCTACTCCAAGCGCTGTTCATTATGAGAGGATGCGATACTATCATCACCTCATTTGTTATGAGGAAATGGCTGTCTTACTACACTAAAGTGCTTATTGACCTGAACAAAAGATTAAGCCTGCCTCACTTCAACCCTTATTTTTAAAAGTATTTTTGCTGTTGAACTGTTGCTGGCCTTTCCAGTCATGGTTGTACTTATCTTCCAGTACCCTGACAACATAAAACTATGGAAATCACAAATTTGTACTCATTTTAGCTCTAATGTGTAATAGATGTTTTTATGTCAAATGTATCTTTCTAGCTTTGTTTTCACTGTAAGTTCTACATCATTTTTTCTTTCAGGTAATAGATTTTACTTTGAAAATGGGGAAGTTTATCAACAATTTCTTCAGAGATCTGGAGTCAGGTAGCTTTGATGCATTCCTGTTTTATTTAGAAAAGGGATCAGCAGGCTAAATCTGGCCTGCAAAGAGGTCTCATCAAGCCTGCAAAGGCCTGATCCAGCACCTGAGTTCAGTGACATGGAACTGTATCATGCTGCCCATCCCTCCACAGCGCTGCCCTTCACCACAGAGCCTGATGCTCCACTGCATCTGCATTCTGCCTCACTGCAAAAGGAATGGACATCAGTGGTAGAGCCAGTCACTTCGGGGGAGGAGGGAATGGAGATTTATGGGACCCCAGGTGACAAAGGCGGCCAGTAGGTTGCCAACCTTGGTTTTAGAAAATATGTACAAAATACTGTTTTTTTTCCTGCATACAGAAGTAATCAAAGACAAGGAGACAGTTTCTTTGCTCATAAAACTAGGTGTAGTATTTTTGAAGTATGTGGTTGGCATGAATTTGAGAGGTATTGCTGATAGGTAAGACGACTGGATTATCATTCAGGAAGAATAACCCTGTGGATTGGAATAATAGAAATGCTTTAATATGTAATATTACAAACTTCAGGCATGCATTAATATCAATAAATTTTATTATAAGATGGGGAAACACAGATTGCAAGCAGCAGAGGAAGAAAGAGCCCCTGTGGTCTTGGTCCACTGTAGAATGACTATGAACTATTAGTGTGATGCAGCCATGAAAAAGGCTAATTGAGGTCTCACATATATTAAGAAGGTTATGTTTTAGTAAAGAAAAGGATGTATTAGTATAAGGTACTGGTAAAACAGCATTTAATTTTAATATTGAAAAATGAATTTACACTGGAACAGGTGCAAAGAAGCGTTATTAGGATGAGTAGAGGAATGGAGAACCTGTCTAATAAAAGGAGATTAAAAGAACTTGGCTTGTTTAGCTTAGTAAAATGAAGCTTTAGAAAGGATAAGATTATTCTTTACAAATATATTCTGAGGTAAATATCAGGGAAAGAGAAGAGTTATTTAAGTTACTGAACAATATTGGTACAAACTGGTGGTGATGAATAAATTTAGACTGGAAGTTAGAAGAAGGTTTCCCACTTCCTAGAGGGAAGTTCTGAGATGGTTATCTGAGCAAAGTATTGCTGGCAAGGAACCTGAATGGCTTCAAGATGGAGGTTGATAAGTTTATGGAAGGGACAGTATGACAAATAGTGGGGTCCTTGGAGTGGTATGTGATATGAGGCATAAGGTGTTTGGGGGTGTTTCCAGACCCATCATGGAGTTGGAAAAATGCTTGACCACTATGAGTTGCTTGCATATGTAGGAGGTATCTGGTGATGCCCCCTTTGCCTTCTTTCTCATGCCTTGTTTATACTACACAGTTCTGTTCTTAGGGGTGTGAAAATAACCTGTTAGTTGATATATCTCTGCCAGCAAAACCTAGATACGGCTCTATTGGTAGAAGGTGGCTTTTGCCAGCAGAGTTTCTGCTGTCTGGGGGTGTTGGTATAACTCTGGCAGTAGCAAGACTCATTCAGTGAGCAGACCTGTGTTTATACCACATAATCCTGATTATCATAGTGCTGCATTCATAGTTATGCATCAGAGGTTTCATAGCATAGACTAAACATCAGTTTCTTTGGTCCTTTTGCCACTTTTCTCACAAATAAAAAGCAATGGCTACCAAAACTCTTCCATCTGTATGTGCCTCACATACACCTTTGTTTTGGGTGGTGACATGTCCCTGTGTTTGGAGTGAGGGACATGTCATTTATAGTATTTGGTTACTATTGCCACTGGATTTAGGACCCAGATGCCTTTTTCTGGGGGGACCCAAAACCCTCAGACCAACCACGACCTTTCCATTTGATAATAGGCAAATTTATTGGTACACAGTGATAGCAGATAAGAATAATACAAACAATTCTATATATCTACCAATCCTAGAGCTATCATCAAAGTTAAGGCAGGTCTGGCCAGGATGCGAACTTCACTCTGAGGTTCTTTCTTGAATGTCAGATGTAAGCAGCCTAGAGGTTGGAGGCTGAGGACCAGCCTCTCCCTCCCCCTCAGTAGGATGGATGAGACAGGTTGGTGGTATGCCCTCTGTTCAAGGTACCTCGGATTCCCCTCTCAGGGACCCCTTTTCAAGGACCCTTCTCAGGGATGGGAACTCCTT
Organism: Gavialis gangeticus; assembly: GCF_001723915.1. Classification (NCBI taxonomy): domain Eukaryota; kingdom Metazoa; phylum Chordata; order Crocodylia; family Gavialidae; genus Gavialis; species Gavialis gangeticus. The sequence continues at coordinate 7,394,680 of NW_017729027.1, forward strand.
TGTTGCTCTAAAGTTTCTGCTTTTGTATTCTTTTTCCCTTCTGATGACTCTTTATCTGTGGTTATCACTGATTGGTCTTTCTGTGGTTGTCATACTGTCCATGTTCTGTTCTATCAGCATATTCCTTTGTTTCACAAGCCTGTCACATGCACACATCCTAATTTGGCTTGTCCTAGTGTCCTCTTAATTTGGTCTGTTCCCCAAAACCAGAACTCAGGTCCCAACTTTGGGGCCTTGTGATCTGGTGCCACCTTATCTCATGTTATGGAACAATGTGGTACATGCCCACAATTTCCCAGGCTACGTGTATATTCATTGGCCTTGTTGTGTTATATACCCCGTGTGCCTTAAAGGCTGTGAAAACTGTGAGACCAGGCCTGTAGAAATCAATTAACCCTAGCTGCTGCCTTGAACTATTGTTCTAATACATATGTATATTACCTGTAAGCCAGTTCCCAAAAGCAAACCTCTAAATACCATTTCCTAGCCATGAGTTACGTTCTGGAGTTTTATGAGGACATCAGCAAGCATGTTGATCAGGGTGAATCGGCTGACATAGCTTTTCACAAAATCTTACACCAAAGGTTCTTAATGAAATCAGGCTATCCTGGCATTGTAGGCAAGGTTGACTCAGGTATCAGCAAATGACTGAAGGACAAGAAACAAAGAGAAGGGAAAAAAAAATTATCAACTCTCACCAGAGGTGATCGTAGCAGGGTGTGGGGCCCAGGGCAAATCAGCCTGTGCGGGGCCTGGATGTAGCAGGAGCGAGGGGGAAAGGGTGGTGAGCAGCTGGATGCGAAGCCAGTCCAGCTCTTGGGGGGGCTGCCAAAGCGCAGGGTCTGAGGCAGTTGCCCTGATTCACACTGCCCTAGGGATGGTCCTGACACTCACAAAGGAAGGGGCTAAGCAGCAGGGTTCCCAAGAGTGTGTGCGAGGGGGAATAGTGAGGTGGCCAAGTTTGCAGATAACACCAAATTATTTGGGTGGTAAAAAAACAAAACAAAACTGACTGTGGAAAAACTGCAGAAGGACCTCATAAACTTGAGTGAATGGGCAGCACAATGGTGGATAAAGTTCAATGTTGACGAATTTGAAGCGATGCATGTGGACTCCCCATTAACTATTAGTACTCAAGAAAGAGATCTTGGAATTACTGAGGATAGTTCTCTGAGAGCATCAGCCCAGTGCTCAGCTGCCATTAAAAAAGTGAATAGAATGCTAGGAATTATTAGGAAAGGAATGAAATTTCCATATTTAGTTTTTATGGACATTTTTGCTTGCCTGCTGTCTACCCATCTAACTGCACATGGTATAAAAGGTACAGAAAGGGACTGAAAATAGGTCTTCAGCTCCTGAATATACTCTGGCTTGCTAAGATTGCATCTATATTATCATACGTGGCAGCACAGTGGTACTCAAGACGCATCTGAACTTGAGTAAGTCTCAACCTCTCCCTGCTTCTTTCCATTCTGTAAAATAAGGAGAGATGATATCTACTTACCTCTCTTGTGTGCTGTGAACCTCATTAATTGATTGTGAAGTGCTTTATCAGTACAAAATATTGTGAGTCTAATTTTTAGAAGCTCTGAGCACAAATAAATCCATCTGAAGGCTGCAAGTTCTCAGTAGTATTATTGCTTTATTGAAAGACTGGAAAGCTGATGCTGTGTGAGATTTGATATGGATGATTTATTTCCTTAATATGTATGATAAAATGTTACAGACTGGTCCATGTATAATCTGATTGTTTTACATTAATTAATTCAGGTTCAGTTGTTTTAGTGGCCCATAAATGGCAAGATGTTGAGAAATGTCTAACATAAAAATAGAGAAATCACTTCCTTCTTCAAATGTGATTATTTCATGTTTTGGGTTTTTTTAAGAAGAGACATAGAATCTACCAAGAATAATACATCAATGAATCAGTAATCAGATTAGCAGTATGGAATGGAGTCAAAATGACTGAGACACCAAAAAGAGAGAGAGAGCAAGAGAGAGAGACAGAAGGCAGTATGGTCATTTTCCACAGGAGATTAAATATTTAATTTAAAATTCCAGCGTATGCTTGTTCTGCATGAAAGACTATTGAAAACAGTCCCAGTTACCACTAATTGATTTAAACCTCAGAACTCAGTAGGAAACCACAGATGTTAACTGCTCAGTGATGCACTAAAACTTCCTAAGTTTCTTACAAACAGTTCAGAGTAATTGCAAGATATCTCTTGGAAGCCCAGGGATTATATAAAGCTGTTCCACTGAGAGTTGTTTTATAGAAATCATTGATGTTAGACTTGTAAGTCTGTTAGGGAAGAAGAACTTTATAATTGTTTTGGAACTTCAGTTTGAACAGTAGGTTGAAGTGAATTTGTAATATGCACTTAGAATATGAGGAAGAAAAACTTTTTCTCTTTCATTCTCGTTAAAGAATACCAATAAAGTTATAATTCTTAATTGGCCAAATAATATTATTTTCTTAGACGAAATTTATTTTCTTAGATGAATATTATTTTCTTAAAGCAGACGAAATGCTTACAACACAGAATCATCAGATATAATATAAAGTAAACTTCAAAGGACTGAAAACATAAATTCTCAGATGACCCGATCCCGTGTCATTGGATTGGGATATGTCCAAGCACAGCTGACATGCTTCACTGGATGACACTGATGCCTGTTGTCATACAGGATTGGGTCCCTGCCACTCCCAGGGCTTTGGGGCCTGATCTTGCAGGGCAGCTTCAAATGGGGGCCCCCGAGTTCCTCTGTTTGCACACACTGGGACTCCCCCAGCAGGGGTTTTGCACTACCATGCCCTGACTATGCATCTGCAAACGGTAACCTACAGGTTAATTCCTTTGGTGCACAGCATAAGGCCTCTGAAGCTGTGTTAGTGCCTGCCTGAGGCAGCTGGAGAGTGTGGACAGCTTTGGGCTGCCTGTACTCTTCTTCTATAAAGCAAACCAATGTCTTTTGAAAAAAAAAGCAGCATCACTTCTTTACTGCCCATTTTGGGGCCCAGTTTTGGACATTTGTGGTATGGTAAGGGGCACAGATATCTGTTTGGGCTTTATGCTTCCATAGAAATGTTTGTGGCAGCAAAAAGTAGTTATCTGTTTGTAGCCAAGGAATCTTTTCTAAGAATCAAGACGATAAAAAAGTTCCACAGATTTCCATTGGACCGATTATATTACTGAAGTTAAACACATGACTGAGGGTTCTAATTAACAGTGATTCTGTTGACTTTGAGTAAAAAGTCAATAGAAGGCATTAAGTCAGTTTTCACCTCTTGGAAATCAATTCATGAGACATGAGGCTGAAGTGCTACAGCAAACACCATGCAAAAGAGATTGGAAGAGCCTCTGAGTGAAACCCTTGTTTTCCCATTCTTTTTTGTCACTTTTATGATGTCACTGGCTAGCAGCAAAAAAGTTGCTGGAGTTAAATAAAATAATTTTGTGAAAATACTGAGTCAGGCTACTCTGCCACATCCCTTATTGTCATGTATCATTATATATCCAAATCAGAAGTACCTAGAGCATTTTCCAGTTCACCTAACGTTTCAAATAGAAGTCTGAACAAAGTCAAATTTAAAATATTAAAGTTTCCCACAAATCCTAAATCCTGAGTTTTGCCCAACTCCAGTAGTTATCCCATTAAAATAGCTTATAGCCCCTTGGTTGGCCTCCATGTCTTTTGTTGGCAGAAGCCACCAAATCTTTTGACAGCAGCAGTGTAAATAATGTAGCTAGCTAGTTAACATGTTTGTATACAACTAGTTAAAATAATTATTTGGGATTCAACTGCTTTTTTGTGCTTTCCTCAGACTCTTAATATTGTGTACACTGCAAAGTCAGGTCATAAAGTATCTTCAGTGAAACCTTTCTAATTCAACTTTAATAAAGAAGTTTCCAATCTCTTGGGTACATACTTTTAAAATGACTGCTAGAAAGAGGTTCTTCAGGAAAAAATAAACTGAATTAAATGAATTCTTCACAGCAAAAGTACAGCTGCAATCTTAGCTGATTTGACACACTCATCTGACATGGGTATTGCTGGAGTTGTGTCCGTATGAGAGAATTTCTGCCTCACAAGTATTGCTGGTGCATATATATGATTCTGGACTTACTGCACTGACTGAGACTGATTTATTGCAGATACACAGTTGGGCCAGGAGAATTGTGTCCTATATTTAGCTTTGCCACTGATATACTGGGTGGCCTTTGGCAAGACTCTTTACTTTTCTGTGCTTTTGTTTACTTATCTGAAAAGTGAGGACTATGATTCTTAGGTCCTTTGTGAAATGTTTTGGGATTGATGGATGAAACTTATAATTTAATAGCTTGGTGTTATTTATTTATTATCTGTACTATAATAGGAGACTCAGTCATTCCCACTGTGCTTGATGCTATATCAATAGTTCAAAAATGCTGATCTCTACCCCACTGAGCATACGAATTAAATAGTCATGAATATCAGTGCAAAGTGGGCATGAAGTGCTACCTTTCTGAACCAGCCTCCAGAGACATCCTATCTGTAATAACTATGCAGTTGTAGAAAGGCAATTATGTACCAGCTTAGGCTGGGATGAAACATCTTTACCATCACTGTTACTCCCCTTCATCTGAGATATTAATGTTACTAAACTTGGGGATCTTATGGGGCCATATATCAAAATATTGCCTCCCTGCACACATGTTGGAGGCTACAAGCTTTCCTTACTGCAGCTCCCCTTGCCTTTATCACCATCCAATTGGAATAAGTCAGAGTGTTTTATTAAATATACTTGAAGACTTTGCTGGAATTTAGATAGTCCAGAATGTCACCACTTTATTAGAGGAGACTCTCATAGAGCATAATAAAACTGTGCTGCACTGACTTTGACTCTGAACTGACTCAGAAATGAAGTAAGGGTGCTGGTTTAAATCTATAAAATCCATTTGCTGTCAGGTTTCTGTGATTTTAGAGCCTACCTTTCAAGTTTAAACCTGACAGTTAAAATCAACCGAGGCACTTGAACTGACAAGCTGTAGGTTATTTGTGCACTTAGAAACTGAAAGCAGGACTTTCACTGCAGCTCCCAAAGTTCTCTCTCCTTGGCTTGTAGGAGCTGGAATCTACCTTTCCTCAAAGCATGGGGTCGGGGTCACCTAATTATGCAGGCTTTCCCCAATAAAGTTGATAAGTGCAGAAGCATTATCTCATGTGTGCTGTGGCTGCTGACTTTTTATCAGATAAAATCCACTATTGTTATGTGTTTGAATCTATGTTTGTGTGCTAAAAAAAATAAAGGGTTACAATATACAGCAATCACTTGTGTGAGCATGGTGTCTTTCAGTCTTTGTACAAGTCATGATAAGAGACTGGAATGAGCATGCATGCCTCTTGAGATTAGAAATCACAGTATAAGGGCAGTATAAGGGCAGTCATGAGTAAAGTAGTTCCTCATACTGTGATGAATACGCTTTGGAAATGTTACCACACTATTTGTTTAATGAGATTGTACTGGAAACAGACTATGCAAATGAAACTAATGCACTGAGCAAACATTGACATATCTCTGCCATGATTATAAATTTAGGTGGGGTCTTAGGGTTCTACATTTTATCAACATTAAAAATACTTTAATTTTGTTAGGTATCCATCTGCATTGCAGATATTGCCACTTCCCTTTCTTATAGTATATTGTAAATTGCAAGATCTCAGAGGCACTGGTTGCACTAAAGCATCATTTTTCCTACTCTCTGTGTGTTGGATATAAGAATATAGTAAATGGAGATGGCTACCAGCTGTTGTAGGGCACCCTAGAGGTATGCAGAAAATAGACTCCCAGTACCTTAAGGCATTGCTGAACTTTAGGGCCCAGATTAAATCTCTTTATTTTGGAAATTGCAGGATGTAATTTTCATTTAGAAGTGATTTTTGCTGGTATGCAAGTTTCTATCTTTGGCGCAATCTCCTCTGACACAGACGGCATTTGACACAGCCCATCTCACTGAGAGGTTGTTCTCTCCTCAGTTTATTCACACTCAGCAGTTGCTTGTTAGACTGTTATCTGCCTTAGAATCATACTTTGATTAACCTAATTTAGATGTTGCACTTCTTAAACCAGTTGCCATATTAGCTGATAATCTTGTTCCAGAGTTAGGAGTGAAAACTAATGAATTGCAAACAGAGACTTATGTTTCTGAAAACCTTTTGACTGCATCCAGACAAGCATGGCTGTGCAGTATGTTCAGATACTGCATGTTCAGCTGTTCTCCACACTGCAAGGGAGCAGTGCAGAGGGGTCAGAAAAAACCATGAAAACAAAAGTGGAGCAGTGCACATGGGGACAACATGCATTGCTCAAAACCAGAGTCTGCCTGGCTGGAGCTGCATTCCAGCTGCCAGCCAGACTCTGCTCAGCAGGATCACCACTGCTGAAGCCCTGGGAGGCCCTTAGGACCCCAGGTAAGGCCACTGGGTTACCCACTTGGGGTAACTTGCCACACACCAGAGGGTGTGTGGCACAGGCATTCCCCAGGGACAAGTAGCTGTAGCTCAAGGTGTGTCACTGCTAGTTGTCCCGGGGAACCAAACATCCACATATGGGTGGATGTGGCCTATGAGTATAGATAATGCTGAAAACCAAAGGTGTTTGAAATTAATGTGTTGTCATATCTGGACATTGGTCCTATTTAGATGAAATACAATTTTGTAACAAGCTATCTTTGCTCTTGGGGAAAAATTAGGACATATATCTAAGTCATACTTCAGATTATCAGTGTTAATTTACTCAGAAAAGTGTCTCAGTAAATGTAGGACATCGTCAGGTTCCAAGTTTATTGTCTGTCAATGACTACAGATCAGTGGTTGTTAACTAGGGTGTCATGGGGTGCCACGAGAACCTTTTAAGGGTGCCGTGCAATATTAGCAATGTTAGGTGTGCAACCACCTACATGTGATTCAGAAAGATAAACTCAAGAGGTTTCAAATAGGAATCTTTAGTTTCAAGAACATTCTGACCTACCATGGTCGTCTTGAGTTGTTTGCAACAGAAGACTCTATCATTTCTCTGTAGTCAAAAACCAAGTGACAACTAAGAGCTAGGGCGGTGTGAAATTTCACTGGCAGTTTTGTTTCAACGCTGTTTTGACTTGTTTCAAGCTCGAAACAGCAAACTCAAAGTGAAACAGAGAGCTTTGAAACAGTCTTGAAACAAAACAAGGCAAGTCGAAACATTTCAAAATTTTCAAAATGTTCTGAGTTTTGAAGCTCAAGCTGGGCTTGCCTGCAGGGAAACAGAAGCTGAAGTAAACAGAGGGAGGAGGAAGCGGGGGAAGGAGTGCTCTCATTATTGACTGGGTAGCCTGGCCAGTGACTGTCATCCTTCCCTGAGGTCCCTTCCAATCCCAGTGCTCTGGGGGAGGGATGGAAAAACTGCATACAAGGCAGGATTGTTTGAACTGCCCTGCTTTCTGCCTTGGTGTCAGTTGACTGAGAGTGCACCTTAACTCACACACAGTGTCACCCACCCATGTCATGAATTTTGCCTGTCAGCAGCTAGAGGTGCAGGCCCCAGAACCCAGAACCCCTGCACCTATCTCCTTGACAGCTGGTAGGCTTCATGGCTGCAGGAGGATCTAGCAGGCCTGCAGTTTTCACCCTGCTGTGCCTTAACACACACACAGTGTCACCCATGTCATGAGTTTTGCTTTTAAGCAGCTTGAGGTGCAGTTTCCCTGAAACCCCTGCACCTCAAAACAGGGTTGGGCAATTATTTTGGAGGACCACTTACTGAGTTTTGGCAAGCTGTCAAGGGCTGCATTGGTAGCCTCACCCCTTGACAGATGCCCCATCCCTGGTCGCCATCTTGTGACTGGAAGTCCTGCCCCCTAACCCCTTATCTTTGCCACCAGAAGTCCCTCCCCTTGTCCCTGGAAGTACTTTCAGCAAGAGGTTTTCCCATCTTGGAATGAGAAAAATACCAAATTATATTCTAAAAAGTGAACTTCTACAGCATTCATTAATTTGGTTTTAAAAAATATTTTTGTTCTAATTTACATGTGTTTGTACACAGAGGTGATGTACAATAGCTAAAATGAAGTCTTACTCTTGTATATTGTGGGCGGGTGGGTATAGGTTTGTTGTGAAGTATCTCTAGGGTCTGATGTCACCTACGTGGAGGGAGGGATGTCATGTTCAGGCCACGAGCACAGGAGTCAAGACTCTGTAACCTTTTGGCTTAACACCTTTTTTTCTCCTTTGGTACCATCCTTTCTTATTGTGCGTTTCTGGAGCGTAGCGTTCTCCATTGTAGAATCACAAACTCACAGAAAACGAGGGTTGAAGGGACCTCAGGAGGTCACATCCAGTCCAACCCCCTGCTCCAAGCAAGACCAGCCCCAAATA